>NC_069803.1:21875000-22500000 GCF_027406575.1 Nycticebus coucang | reverse complement strand
AGTTCTTCAGATCATCCTATGGACGCTGTCAGAGTTGAGGGGCAGACTATTTTACGTGGTGCATGTCCTGTTACCTGATCTCCAGCTGGTGGGAATCTGTACTGTACACAGGTCATCTGAGGACTCATCAGTAGAAGTGCCAATGAAATCAAAATTTAGGCAGTTATGAGTGAGTTTGAGCAGTTGCATGAGCAAGCCATGTTGACTTTCATCATTCAAGTTTAGATTCTTTCCTGAAGCCTGTAAAAATTACCATATAATGAGCCCTAAATAATCACTCCTCTCTTCTTCACTTGCTCTGAGGCTCACAAAAAAGCTGTTAAACCAGAAAAGGAGGGCTACACTTCAGCACAGTAAAATGCTTCTCCAAGATAATGTGGTTCTATTACCTTAGTGTTATTATAAAAATACCTAGCTCCTTATTTACAATTAAAACATATTTACTATGTAGTATAAAAATATAAAGCTTAGGAATTTAAGCAAAGTCCCGTTTTAACATTTATTCTTCACATAATGTGGGCATAATGGCCACTGGGAATTCTGAAACGATCTGGGTGTGTGGCTACTTCACTGGCATGAAAGAGTCTAGTTATTTCTAGACAAGGCAGTGTTAAACTGCGGAGGGAGTTTTGAGGAAGGTTTACATCCTTCCCACCTTCCTTCCTCTTTTTAACATCAAAAATTTTTCAAACCACAATTAAAACAAATTCATCACTGAATTTTATTTATTCACCTGCAGTATCCCTGCAGACTATAGCTGAATATTGATCAATAGCTACTGTGACTGATTCCAAAGGTAGACCAGCGGAGTCTCAGTGCTGGTGAAATATTTATTCCTGATATCAGGATCAATGAGGAAGACTCAATCCTTAGTTCTGTGAAGTTTTTCCTTTCAGGGGGTTTAAGAGATTTTGCCAGGCAGCTTGCCTAACCTGAGGATTATCTGGGTGAATTCTGAGGTAAAACCTCAAGCAATTGAGGAAAAAGATGGGTCTTATTAATTGGGACACCAAAGAACCCAAACTTGGTTTCTAAAACAACAATTGGGAAATATTGGAAAAAGAGGACAGAAACCCCCAAATGAGCAATAAGCCAGAGGCTAATCCCATTTAGCTTTCCATAGGGACAAAGCACTCAAACTCGGTGTAGAGCTCATAGGTTAACATTTTTTTTTCTTAGTTTAACTCTATCAATAAATGAACTGAAACACTACCTTTCTATTTTAAAACAAGTAATTTCCTTATGTGATACTGTCTACCCCTTCAGGTTATTAAATCTAAATGGATGTTAAAAATTCAAAATCGACTTTTCCTTACAGATGTTGCTTGCTTATTTGCTGCTGTTGCTCAGCAGGGGACAGGGAGCCAGACTAGTTTTTGTATGCTAACAATGTAGTCTGAACCTGTTTTCAGAGCACTAAGAATCCAAACACCATAAAACTAACATGCTTTCACTCTGTATAGAAAGATTTTATGTGGTTATACACAATAAAAAAAAAAACCCAAGCAATAAAATTTCAAACTTTGTGGTAAACTAGATTCTTTTAAGCTAGGAGCATGGGATAGGGCTCATTCATTGCTCTGTACTTAGGGAGATAGATCTCAAATAGGGAAATTACAATCCTTTTCTAACTCCAGGGGTCAACCTGACAAATTTCTCCACCACCTCTGACAAGTGTACTATATAAGAGACAATGATGATTAAAGAGATGTATAAACTACCAATGCGTCAGTTAGGAGCTAACATTTAACATATTTCCACCATTACCATCCTTTCAAAACAAACTGGAAAGCATGATGCAAACTACATTCTCACCTGTTTTAGTAAATTGCAGGAAAGTGTGAAGATATCAAACAGCGATGAATCTCGAAAAGAAGAGGCTATTTTTCTGTGCTTGGTTAAAGGGTGGGTGGTGTCTGCCTGTGCAGAAAAAGAATAAACCAATACAAAGCATTAACTATAAAAAAAAATAATTTTCCATGTAGACTTCAAATGAAATAGGAAGACTTCCAATAAAAGCAACGTCAATAGAAAATACATTTTAAACATTTAAATTATGGTGAGGCCACTATCTAATGTGAGGCTGCTAACAGCTAGCCAGAATGTTACCTCTCTCTAGCTTACGCAGGAAAAGCAAAAGCAGGCATACGTATCTCAACTGCAATTCTTCTTTTCCTCTGAAGGGAGGTAAAACTTAACAAACCGTTGGCAGACATTGCTAATAATTACTGTCACATCATTTTGTAGTTTAGTCACAAAAACACAGTAAGAAGGGTTGGATTTTGGTTAGAGAAAAAAAAAAAAGCTTAAAAAAGCCTTTTATTTCCTCACTATCCTCCCTGTTCCTAACACATAGCAGGCACTCCATTTGTGGAATAAAAGAATTTCTAGGTTGCCAAGGGTATTTTTAGTTTAACCACTTATTGAAAGCTTTAGTCTTGTATTCATAATCAATTTGTCCAAGGAGACTCATTTTGTTTTTGCCACATTAAAGAGTAGTGCAGCAAGATTTTTTACAATCAAGTCTTCTTTGATTGTATTTCTAAATTCAACTAGGAATAGTAACAGAAGCATACTTTATGATTTAAATCTGACAAGGAAAAAACAGTGGAAAATTAAAGTCATTTAGAGATTCAAATGTTCTCTGATTTTAGCTCCAGTGTTACTATGTTATCATGAATGTCTTAGGTAATAAAGGTATTGCCAGATTATAAATTGTATATTATCTGTTACACTGATCACAGTACAGAGAATGATTGCACATTAATTATGTTACACATAAATTTCATAATTTTTTAAGAAAGGCAAGTAAAGGGCGGTGCCTGTGGCTCAGTGAGTAGGGTGCCGGTCCCATACACCTAGGGTGATGGGCCCTGGCTAAACTGCAATAAAAAATAGCCAGGTATTGTAGCGGGTGCCTGTAGTCCCAGCTACTCAGGAGGCTGAGGCAAGAAAATTGCCTAAGCCCAAGAGCTGGAGATTGCTGTGAGCTGTGATGCCACTGCACTCTACCGAGGGTGACAAAGTGGGACCCTATCTCTAAAAAAAAAAAAAAAAGAAAGGCAAGTAAAATCTTGAAAACTTTTCTTTTTAAAAAATACCAACATCGATGTATTGATGTATTTTGTAAGGACAAACTTAAAAGGGGCTAATATTAAGCCCACAACCTCCATACTTAGGTAAGCCATGTGCTCATCTACTGCAAAGGTGATATTGGTTAAATAGTAAGTTAGCTGTTAAGAACACAGCCTCTAGGGTCAGGAATGATGGCTCACACCTGTAATCCTAGCACTCTGGGTGGCCGAGGTGGGTGGATTGCTTCAGCTCATGAGTTCGAGACCAGACTGAGCAAAAGTGAGACCCTGTCTCTACTAAAATAGAAAAAACTGAGGCAAGAGGATCACTTGAGCCCAAGAGTTAGAGGTTGCTGTGAGCTATGATGCCCCAGCACTCTACCCAGGGCAACAGCTTGAGACTCTGTAAGCAGTGGTTCTCAATCTTCCTAATGCTGTGAGCCTTTAATACAGTTCCTGTGGGTTGCGACCCACAGGTTGAGAACAGCTGCTCTAGAGTAACATTTTAAAATGTTTAAAATACTGTTGCTTACTAACTGTGCTTTAGTTTCCTTATCCAGAAAATAAGATAACAACATAGGAATCACTTCAAAGTGTAAACTATTATTATTGTGATAATAACTCATCACAGAGAGGACTCCATGTGATAGAAAGCACAATATGGACTCCAGATTTTAATAGGCCACAGGCCAATACATTTAAAACGGCAGCCGAGGCAAGAGAATCGCTTAAGCCCAAAAGTTGGAGGTTGCTGTGAGCTGTGATACCTTGCAACTCTACAAAGGGTGACATAGTGAGACTTTGTCTCAAAAATAAATAAATCAATAAATAAAATAAAATAAAATAAAAATAAAAATAAGGCACCACTTACAGTTAAAATTTCTCAGGGTTAATCAAAAAGTCTGCATAATTATGAGCAATAGCAACAGTAATGCTAATGTAAGTAATATGCTGACAAGGGAGAGATGTTACAAGTAGTATTAGTGCCGGCCTGTCCAATAATTATTTTAGTGGGATATAAAAGTAAATGACTGAAAAAAAAAAATAGCTAGAGCCAAAGAAAACCACTGGTATTTCCTCTGTAGCATTGTGTGACATCGATGACTAAAAAAATTAATTGGTATCAAGCAGAATGTTTTATCCATTCTGAAAAGATTACCAGCAAAATATTTAATGGTAGCATATGGGAACTGATTTTTAAATGAAAATGACACATGATGTACACACAGGAGCAGAAAAGGCACGCAAATGATGCTGGTTCCACTTTTATAATCCCTTTCTTAGAGGGATTAGCAAGGCAGTTATTTCATTATGGTTTTAACTTAGGAACACCATTCTCATCTCTAAAATGAACAATAATTCTGAGGGTGGAATATTCTGGAGAAAGAAGGGGACCAGGATTAAAAACGAGGTATGGCTGCACTTACAGAGGAAAACCCAATGGAACTATTTTGTCTCAAAAGGGCATTAATCACTTACCGCAAAAGCACACAACTGCCAAAAAAGATCATCCCACACAAAGCAGAAAACACCAATACTAAGAAAAAATATTGCACTTACTTCAATGAGGAAGGCTGTAGCACTTACTTGATTAATTTCATTGGTTAGCTGAGATAAAATCGTGACACCAATGATGCAGTATTCAACACTATCCTAGTAAAAAAAAAGTAAGGTAGAAAGAATTGGCATGTGCACTTGATTTTGGCATTTGGAATGCACTCATACTTTCGAACAGATTTCCTGTACCACTAATAAAACTGCCTAGGCAGGGCAGTAAGGAATTTATAGCTTAAAACTGTTGCTTTGGCAGACATAAAACCTAACTGCCATTAAGTAAGACCGATAAACTAACTTCATCAAAATTAAAAACTTTTATATTTTAAAAATTCCAATAAGTATTATAGCATACACACTATAAAAAGATAAACTTCAAAACACATTCATAAGGTAAATGATAAATGGGTAGCACAATTTACAAGTAAGAAGGCAGCAAAAAACCCAAGAAAAAATATATGTAAGATATGAGATACCAATTAGTTTTTCTTATTAAATTGGAACAATAATACAGTTTAGCTTCTAGGGTTGAGGAATAGAAAAGTAAGCACTTTTACAAACTGTTGGTAGAACAAATAAATTAGGTACAGTCAGGCATTGCTTAGTGACAGGGATCTGCTCTGACAATGCATGGGTAGGCAATTTCGTCACTGTGTGAACATTACACGCTGCACTTAAACAAACTAGATGGTGTAGCCTACTATACACCAGGGCTATGTGGGATATGGCCGTTTGCTCCTATGCTACAAACCTGTACAGCCTATTACTACACTGAGTACTACAGAAAATGGTAACACAATGCTAAGCGTTTGCATATCTAAACATAGAAGAGGTAATGTGTTGTACTATGATGGCTGCATCACTAGGTGACAGGAGTTTTTTAGCTCCATTATAATCTTGTAGGGCCACTGTCATATATACCGTCTCTTGTTGGCCAAAACATCATTATGCAGTGTTCATATATATATCCCTTTGACTGAAAAATTCCAAGCCTAGAAATTCACTTTAGAAACACATTTATTCAAAATATGACAAAAATATAGTCCGGCATTGTGATGCATGCCTGTTGTCCCAGCTACTCTGGAGGCTGAGGAGGGAGGAATGCTTGAACTAGGAGTTTGAGGTTATAGTGAGCTACGATTCTATGACTGCAATTTTTGCAGCACTGTACTTCAGCTGGAGTGACGGAATATAACTCTCACCAAAAGGAAAAAAAAAGAAGCATGCACCGTGATGTTCATTTAAGTATTTATTTAGCAACCAAAATACAGAAATAAAGTAAATGCCCATCTATAAAGATTAGTTAATTAAATTACAGTATTTTAGCTTGGAATAGTATGTAGGCATTCAAAAGAATGAGGCAGGGTTTGTTTTTGCAAATTCTCCCAAGACATTTAGGGTTAAAAAGATGCAGAAGAGAATATATCAAATAATTCTACTTGGTGTAATTTTCAAGAATCAGATAAGTGCATACCATTCTTACTGTATTAAATAAATTCATCCTACCTGTAAAAACCTTGTGACGTCTGTGATTGCATTTCTGAAGACATAGTCATCCTTCTGACAGTCAAACCAGCCCAGTTTTGTGATTCTGGCATATAACTGAATAAGTGCTTGTGTCACAAAAGTTGCCAACTTTGGCCGGGTGGCAAGGTAGTTAAGCACATAGTTCCCTATAAAGCAAAACCAATCCACATAATAGAAAGCTCTGACAGAGAAAGGTGGGTATCTTTAAACATGCTAAATGGCCAAGAAATGGTATATTTAGACTATTTGTACCCTAAGCTCTCTTAATTCTTGAAATGGGACTTCAGATTTAAGATTAGTAGGCTTTCTAATCCAGAATTTTATTCACAATGAAGAATTTGAAGTATAGCAGTCTTGAATTTACCCCATACACAACTAAGTAATGTGGTCTACCAAGAATTAAAAATCCTTAATAATGTTTCACTTAGTTATTAGTGACAGTAAAGACAAAGAAATCTGACAAGAAAAGGGATGATTTAGGCTTTATTTAGAAGTAATTGTATCGGGTCCTTTTCACTTTCATAAGACCAAAATTCTGGGGGAAAAACCTGGATTCTAGATATTCTGTGTGATTTGCAACATTTGTTATCAAACAAGCACCCCAAGTCAGATATTATCAGGACAGCATTAATCAAATCATTAATTTTTTAAGACAGAACAGTAAATTCTCTACTTACGAATATCTATTCGTTGTTCCAATGGTAGGGGGTTGTTTGTGCGTGATACAAGCTTGGTAAGGCATGTAGCTGCCAGTAACTGGGAGTAAGATGACTGTGAAAAGAGGAAGAACAGGACTTAAAAAATTATATTGAATAAGTTAGTAATAGATTTTCTTACTTCAAGATCTGTGCCTCAGATTCAAGAAAAGGGAGTCAGTTTTTCTATGTTTCATCTTCTGGATTTTGGAATATCCTTTTGCTCTGAGGAAAAATGAGCCCCACATAGCGTAAGTGGGACAGTTATGAACCAAGACGCAAGATAAAGTGAATGGCCGGATGAAATGAATCCAGTGTGGGTATCTGCTTCACTCTGAGGGACTAAAACTAGAGGGCATCTTTTCAGAGAGATAGCAGATCCTTAGGAAAAAAAAAACCTCTTCTCTCATTTAATCCAAGAAATTTCCGCCACTCAGTATCTGTTAAAATGTTTCACCTCAAAATATTCCTATGGTATAAGAAAGAAAAAAAAGAAGAGAAACATTAGAGGGAACTATCACATTATGATGTATCTTTAATCCTCAAATTAGATCTTTCCATCAGCACAGCTATCAATCAGCTATAGTGCTGGGGAATAAAGTAAACTTCATAATAATTATTTGTGAAAAACTATGCCATAAGCAATATAATGGCATCATCATATTCTCATATGGAATTCGTCCATGTTATTCCTCCCACATCATATGGTATCATATAACAGGAACAGATTCAGAACTATTAAAAAAATTAACTAAGGGTCAAGGATAATTTTCCATAAAAGTTAAAGTTCTTAGCACAGTAGGAGACTTATGTATGTTTGTTTTACATAATACTACCAGTTATGAAAATTTAAGATTAAGAAAAAAAAATCTACAAAAGTGACTATGGTAAGTGATTTTTATTCAACATACCTGAACATAGTTTAAACTGATTTTAATAAAGAGATGTGTCAAACCATTAATATGTAAGAGAGGTTATTGTAATTACAGTATATAATGTATATATGTAAGTAGTTTTTATATATAATTCCAATAAATCTACTAAGTCACTAAGAAATCAATAGAAAGGTTAAAAGGTAAGAATCTACCATAATTAAGTGATTTTAGTATTACACCAATCCTATTTTCTTCCCGCTTGCTGGATATCAGTAACGAAGAGCCGGATTAGTAGTGTCAGAAATTTTACTGTGGGTTCCAGCAGGTGTCAGCCGGAAGAGCTAGTTGTATGTCTCCCATAAGAGAAGTGTAAGTGGATCAATCCAAAGACCAAGTCATTTAAAAAATATATATAAAAAATTTAATGTGCAAAACATAGAACAGATTACTACATGATCTTGGACTTTGTGTATTGTTCAGACAGCAGGAAAAAGAATTAGATCTCTTAGCTATGAAGGTACAATTTTAGCCAACTATAATTTGTTTTATTACATAAAAATATTGTAATAATAGTAATAAAAATTCAAGAACGAAGTCTTCTATAATTCTACCCTCTATTTTTTTCAGATTTCATTCCAATCTTAAGGATACTTTTTGGAAAGTAAATTTTTAGGGATATGCGGTTGTTCGAGATGTAATAATGTAATTATCACTTCTATTTTCACCTTTTCCACACTTGTAACAATAACAGCTATTTGTATTTTTTTTCTTGGTGTCTTCCCTTCCATCTATGAAACAGCATAGTACAGGTAAGCCTGTATGAGCATTAGGAAAGTTGTCTGAGCATTAGGAAAAAAAGGAGGACTACCCTTGATTTCATCATTTTGATGAACGAAGGCTAATACTTGCAGCTAATGTCTAGCTTGGTTAGACTTTTAGTCTCTTGATGCTCTTTCATGGTACCCTGGTGAGATCTTACCCTTCCTTAGACCTTCTTCTCACCAAAAATAGTAATTTTATCAAATTATGTCTTATTAGAAGCATTATTTTGATCACGGCAATGCAATTATTAAGCTGGAGGAGGTTCTAATTCCATTTTAAACCCTACATTGTGTAATCTTTATCGTAAGGGTCATTTTCCCCCGACCTTGGCAATAAGCAGCAGCGATGATAGAGAGGAGGAAAAACACCAAGAATAAGAAATTTTGCAAGGTGACAAGGGCTTTGGATACAAAAGGTCATTTATATACAGCTCTGTCTTCTTCTGGTAAGGACGGGAGGTGGCACTTAAATGTAAACACAGAAAACAAGCCTCAGAAATTTGATTCAAGATGAAAAATGGCAGGACAGAAATGTATGCTTCAAGATTTTCCTGATGAGGCTGTACAGCCTTTCTTGCCAACCTGGCAGGTATGGAGCTTTTCAAAAGTGAAATCAAGGAGTCAGGGATACTGAGAAAAATCAGGGAACAGAGACTAGCCCAATCAATCCCTAAAGTTAGAACAGAATACCATTTCCTAAGTCTCCAGTATCCTATTAAAATCCTATTTTAATCCTTTTAAAAAATGATTTTAAATTTTACGTACACTTCCTCTTTCGAGAAGTAGCTGGCACTTGCTCAGGCAATCGGGACTGTTGGTAAATTCAACCAAGGCTTTCTCTGCCTGGAGTCGAGTAGTTGTATCTGTTGTTTCATACAGCTGTTTGCACAGATTTTCTAGTTGGGCCAGGCTCTGCAAAAGATCAGTGAGAAAAGAAATCAGTCCAGCTTACTACAGATGTAAGAAACTGTGCTTGCAATTATAGTGAAGAGAAAACTACTTTTCAATTCCAAAGAGAACCTGGGTAGTCTTTATCTAAGAAGAACCATTTGTACTCTCTTCATTTGATGCACTAAAAAATGATAGAATGATTATAATATCTATCTACTTTTCAGTCACCCTCTTGGAGATCAATCACAAATAATAGATTTTCTCCCCTGGCAAACACCTATCCTCCTAAGACTTTCCAAAAGGCTTTAAAATAAAAATTCAGAATTTACCTATTCTGCCATCATTTTAAAACTTTGAGAAACTACAGTCACTGCTGCTAAAATTAAGCACATAAACACATGACATAAGAGCCACATGTATCTTTACACAGTTTAAAATATTCCCCTCTATGTAGTGGTTATTAGCTTATAATGATGTATATGTGTAAAGGTGGTCACCTCTACAAGAAAATCTCTATGAGAAAGCTTCAAAGTATATGTACGCACCTTCCTCCCCGGATCCCTCATGTCTAAAGTTCACCAGACTCTTCTGTTGTACTTTAAACTCTTGCTTCGGTTTCAAATTTAAAGGGTCTAAATAAATTCAACTGTAGCATATGCTCACTCACAGATAAGATAAGGGAAACACCCCAAGCAAACCCTTCTCTCCAAATCTTGAACCAGCTCCAGAGACGCAGGGAGGGGTGTATGGGTGTGCGCTTTGGCCAAAGAAGCCAAACGGATGCAAAACCACTTCCACTTAATGTGGTGGTTAAAGGCAGAGGAAAGGAACTAGTTAAGACTACACTTAACTATCACCTTTTACTGACTGAATAGGACAATAAACGTGTCTGTTACCCTTTAAAGAAAAAGTTTGGACATTAAGAAGAAAGTGGAGCCTATTTTTACCAGTAGCAAATAAGATTTGGTTTAAATCGTTTTAGGAACTCTACTATTACAAATGACAATTCTGACAAGAACAATAATAATAATAATAATTAAACAAATCAACCTGTGTAAATTGCCTAAAATACATTACACAGATAATGTATAGACAGATAGTCTACCCCAGTCTTTTCATTATTACTTTATTTCATTATGCTGTGACTTTATAAATCACAGCTTTCCCACTAAGCAGGAAAGCCCATAGGGCAGGATTCCTATTTTGTTCAACCTGATTAATTAATTTCCAACATTAACCTAAAGGAAACCAGAAAGATGAATACTGGCATTCTAAGATCGTAATAAGTCTCACTTCAGAGAGCCCCCAGAAAGAACAAAAACAACAAGCCTGCCCTCAAAGCACAGCAAACAAATCCTCCTACAAAACACCTTGGGACTCTGATTAGGTTTATGTTTAACTTGTTTCTCTCTGACTTCCAGGGGTCCCGCTTACTAACTTCTTCAATCCAAAAGCCCAGAGAAAACTGCAGTTGCAAAGGCAGATCTTAAACATAAAGTTCTCTATAAGCAGTACCTAATTTTTCCACATGGCTTATAAACACAAGAAATAGCACATAGGGCCTATTACAAATATCCCATAAAATACATGTAAAAGTCATTTGTATGCTTGGCAGTACTGGCTCAAGACCCTGCCGAAAACTGAATCGGTTTAATTATAAACACCACATTCCTAAGCATGCCATTAAATCTCCTTCACAGGTTTGGTTTCAACACCAAAGTCTAGTTTTCCCCTTCTATGAAATGATTCACTTAAAAGAACAGGAGCAAATTTAAAAAAATAGGTAACATGGAAGACATCACCAGCATGACACTGTAACTAAAATGAAAGGTAGCTGCAAACTCTGGCATCAGGTACCTCTGCAGCCATCACAAGCTTAGAGCTTTCCCACCTCCTGCACAGACACTCCCTCAACAGTCCTGCTGCTTAAGGCGTAATGATGGTCCTCAAAGTGTGATCAATCAGTTCCCACAGCTCCCCCACTGCAACTCTTGTTTACGTTTATCACAACAAAGCTGTTCACATGACAATGGCTAACCATCTGTCACAGGTAGTTCCTTACCGCTAAGAACCTAAATGCAGGTTATGGCGGGCTTTTTGTTGCTGTTATTTTGTTTTGATTTGCTTTAATTTAGCAGACAAAACATACTGCAGGGTAAGTCTGGTAATGAGTTCTCAGCTCAGGAAACAAGACTGTTTAGAAAACAAAAAAGTAATTCGACCATTTACACAGTTTGAAGAACTACAGCTATATTTCTTTATTTCCAGAAAAGGAAATGAGAAACAATTTTATTTTCTTAATTAGTGGCAACATTGAAAAATTTTATATAAGGTCATTTTATTTGGGTTGCCCATACTACCCATGGAAGGAGAGAGAATTGAGATGCTTACATTTATGCTCCTTTGGTTACTAGTATTTCCAAAGAAAACCTTATGATTAGGTTATTCTGAATCATTATTTTTTGGGGGCTAGCATGAAATAATTTATCCTAGACAATTATTTGATTAGTTACTAAAATTAGTACTTCACACTGGTTGGCAAAAACATATCAGAGCATTCTCCTCTTTTGCATGGTAACACTGATGTTCAATGCTTTCCTATTCTCCAGTTATTAAGAGCATCTATTATGTGATGCTTCTCTGGTCACAGAAAAGCCTCCAGAGAAGAATGTCTATTTTGTGTTCTGGAGACTGCCAAACCTATAATCCACAGAAAAACTTTCACCTGGTCTCACTGAAGGAGAAAAGCACATTTGGGGAAATATTTATGAAACTGGAAGGTGATGTTCAACTAGCAAAGTTGTTAGTTGCTAGCAAAATTGCTGTAGTATAAGCAATTCAAGACAACTCCCAAACCTAGAACTGGAACAATAATCTCTATGAAGGTATTAAAAGACTTTATCTTCTTGTAGTCTATTCAACTTAGATAAAGAAAATGCAGCCATTTCAATATAAGGTACTATTTGTTGAGACTACAGACCTCAGGATATAATGATTTACCTGACACGTTGACTCTGGTTTATAGGAAAATCATGATTTTGTTTGTACATTAGAGGTTATACTACTTCACAAAGTAGAGTATCTTGTAATCTGCTTTATTTAATTTGGGTAATATTGCTTTTTAAGTGCCTAATGGGATATACTTCTAAATTAGCCTAACTGCTTTAGAAAAAATACACTTGGAGATTTTCAATCAGAGACCAGGACACTGGCTTTTAGGAAGGACTCAGTGATAGTCTCTGTAGTGCAGAGTGCTGAACTAGAACAAGAATGGAGGATTGATCAGTCAAGTCTGCAGATCTTCTATAGAGCACATTCTGAACCCAAATGCCATCTGGCCACCAGAGCAGAAGCTGTCATTGTATTACAAAGTGTAGGCACAATCCAGAGAAGTTCTAATGAAAACAGAATATATTTAATAATTTTGTAGCTGAATGTTCATAATTAGGATGCCTCAAATATAAAAAAAATTGGGGGGGGGGGAGCGGCACCTTGGCTCAAAGGAGTAGGGTGTTGGCCCCATATGCCGGGGGTGGCAGGTTCGAACCAGCCCTGGCCAAAAACTGCAAAAAAAAAAAAAAAATCTTTGACAAATCAAGCCATGTTCAGCTCCTTCATAAATCCCATTAACTTAGATCCCTCTAGTTGGACTTTTTCTGTGTACTAGGATCTATCATTTTTTTTTTTGGCCAGAGCCTCCAGCTGTCACCCTGGGTAGAGTGCTGTAGCATCACAGCTCACAGCAACCTCAAACTCCTGAGCTTAAGCAATTCTCTTGCCTCAGCCTCCCAAGTAGCTGGGACTACAGGCGCCCTCTGCAACGCTCGGCTATTTAATTGTTTTTTTTTTTGGTTATAGTTGTCTGGCAGGCCCAGACTGGATTCGAACCTGCCATTTCTGGTGTATGTGGCTGGTGCATTAGCAGCTTGAGCTATAGGCACTGAGCCAAGGATCTATCATGTTAAGTAAATTAAAAGATGTGTACCGAAACTTACCAGAAAGTGAACCATTTTAAGGGCCTAGAAGGTTAATAAAATTGACATTCCAATTACTTAGGTTTTTAAAAGTCTATTCCATGAGGGATTTTTTTTTTTTTGTAGAGACAGAGTCTTACTGTACCGCCCTCGGGTAGAGTGCTGTGGCGTCACACGGCTCACAGCAACCTTCAACTCCTGGGCTTAGGTGATTCTCCTGCCTCAGCCTCCCGAGCAGCTGGGACTACAGGCACCCGCCACAACGCCCGGCTATTTTTTTGTTGCAGTTTGGCCGGGGCCGGGTTTGAACCCATCACCCTCAGCATATGGGGCCGGCGCCCTACTCACTGAGCCACGGGCGCCGCCCTCCATGAGGGATTTTTATTGTCAATAATGAGCACTCAGTTATCATACATAAAATAATAACTCTTTAAAAAAATAATAACTCTTAAAAATCCAGAAATAACAATTCTCGTTAAGTTACAAAAGCAAGTGGCAAAACAGAATGAAGAATACATTATAATTTGTGATATATGTTAGTAAATTTATAGAAGAAAATCTGGATTAATACAAACCAAATGATTATCCATAGGAGATAAAATGAGAGACTTTCAATTTCTATGTTATATATTTTTGTATCTTTTGAGTTTTTGAACACAACCATATATTACCCTATAAGCAGGAAAAATTCACAACCATACAGATAAATGTTTTAAAAGGGCAATTTAACCTACCTTATTTTCCTAACTCAGAATTCTAATAAGTAGCATTGTACTAATAGCTGATTCTGTTACCAATCAAAACTCATAATAAAACAAACCCATAAATCCCAAAAGGCAAAAATCTATTGCAAAGACTAATTTTTTAAAAAGTGATGTTTGTGTTTATTACTACTTCTGTTTTGTTCTTTCTTAACAATACTGGTAGTTTAAATGGCCTGAAAAGAACACTCAAGGTTTCCCCATGTTTATAGAGTTGATTTGGAAGGCTGTCTGAATGGGCCAGTCATTTTGGGCCTACATATACACCAGCAGATCTCTCAGCACCATCTACTGTGGTGGAGTCCATGGAGGAAGTTAGCGCTCTGAACAAGAATATTCATAAATGCAAATCATTTTTTTTTTTTGAGACAGAATCTCACTTTGTCACCCTTGGTAGATGCCTTGGTATCAGAACTCACAGCAACCTCCAACTCTTGGGCTTAAGGGATTCACTTGCCTTAGCCTCCCAAGTAGCAAGTATAGGCGCCCGCCACAACGCAAAGCTATTTTTTTAGAGACGGGATCTTGCTATTGCTCAGGCTGGTCTCAAACCTGTGAGCTCAGGGCATCCACCTGCCTCAGTCTCCCATAGTGCTAGGATTACCGGCATGAGCCACCATGCCTAGCCCAAACTATTTATTTTTAAAAGAAATTTTAAGAAAAAAATTTATAAACTCAGAGCAAAATACCTGATGTACTTTACAAGAGAAGTATCCAAATGGCTAATACCCTGTTTCCCCGAAAATAAGACAGTGTCTTATTTTAAGGTATGCTCCCAAAGACGCGCTAGGTCTTATTTTCAGGGGACGTCTTATCTTTCCTGTAAGTGGGTCTTATTTTCAGAGGATGTCTTATTTTCGGGGAAACAGGGTAAGCAAATAGAAACGTGTGCAATCTCAATAATCACCAGGAAATGTAAATTTAAACCATGTTAGAATGACTAAAATGAAAAAGCCATGATCAAATGCTGGTTAAGATGTGCAATAGCTGGAGCTCATATGCTGCTAGTGGAATCAGAATTGATCCAAATACATTGGAAAACTGGTCGTTATCTATTAAATCTAAACATATGGATACCCCATGACCCAGCTGCTATTCTACTTGTAGGTATATTAACTAATAAAACCAACCAATAAAAGCATCCCCCCAAATGTGTGCAAGAATATTCATGGCAGCACTAAATGTAATAGTTCCCAAATGGAGAGCCAAGCATCCATCATTAGTTTTATAGATAAATGTTTTCTTTCTTAATCTGTGTGCTAGTTACCCAGGCATGTCTACTTTGTGAAAGTTCACTGAGTTTGTATATTTTTATTATTTGTGTATTTTTCTGTATGAATGCCACAGTTTTCTCAAAATTCTCCACATATTTATCTATTATTTTCTGATACTAATAGAAAAGAAGTTCATCAATAACCCACAACTGCATTTTAGATTTAGGATGATTCAGTTTTATATCAATCAGTTCGTGCTTTTAGAACCATGACTCCCATTAGTTTCTCAGGAAAGAACTAAGGTTAAGACTTTGGATGTATTTCGGGATAGTCTATTTATTCCTAAAAGTATTAAGAGGAACTTGAGTTAATGCTTTTTGGATGCAGATGCTATGTAATGTGTACAGCTGTAAAACAAGATAAAATACATATTTTTAGCAAATGATAATGCTATGTCAGAGCCTGTGTGCATTAGATAAGGGTGATGAGACTGCTAACATGAGACTGCAAATTTTACATTTCACCTCAAAATACTAATCAATTCTAACTGGTCATAAACACTAATATGTAGCCTAAACATAAGTAAACAAATTATTTCATAAAGTAAACAACCAGACTGACTGTGCCTGGCCACTTGATGGTTTACTGACTACTGAAGTTTAACCCAGAAACATTCATGTAACCTGTCACTAGAAACTGTTTTGGTTCCTTGTCATCATCCCTAATGGCACAGAGGAATGAAACCCACAGCGTAAGATGAATCCTCTGAAGCAGAGGTTTCAATCTGGCAGTGTGAAACTGGTCCACAGACACTTTTTGGTTGCTGTCTTGCAGTGTGGTTTTGAAGTTTTGACAGTTGCCAATATTTCATAATAATATCTGGTTTTCCAGCTTCCTATGAAAAATTGGAGCCTCTGAGAACATTGGACGTGCATTTTGAAGTGTCACCAGTCAGATGACGCTGAGGGAGTGCTTGCCCAGGCAGGCTTTCTCCAGCTTCCCACCAAGAGACCAGGTGACTGCGGACAGTTTTCTCCCCGTTAGTCTCTAGCAACTTTGTCTCCTGTCAGTGGTTCACTCCAGAATGTCAAACTTAAAAGCTGAAAACTCACAACATACTTTGGCTTAACTGGATACTAGCTCTTGGCCAAATTTGGCAAAACAATCTTTTGAGTACAGGGGCTACATGAAACTTAGGTAGAGAAAAAGAAACAGATTCAGAGGCAGCAATATGGATACTGGTCTTAGCAACTATGTGAGTTTGGGCAAGTTAATTTCCAGGAGCATCAGTCTTCTCATGTGTAAAGTAAATGGGCGTTATTATATGATTTTTAAAAGACACTTCTAGCTCCAAAATTCTTTATCATAAACTATTCTTCCTATAATTCTATAAATCAGAATGAAAAGTAAACAAATATTAAAATTAAAAAGCTCATGAAAACAAGAGTCAGGACTATTTTTGTTTTTTTGAGAATTAATTAAAAAAATAAACATCCCTGTCACTGTAGCACAGGATCTCTACCCACAAACAATTTCAGTGACTTAGCAGAAGGAACAAGGGGTCTTTTGGAGTTGAGGTTCAATAGGGTAATGGTCCAGATTTTAGGTGACAAATCTCGACTCCTCCATCTTCTGTGGGAGTATGAATAAGTTGCTCAAGTCCCTTTGGTAGAAATAACATCATCCCAAGGTTGTAAAAGTCAATGAGATAATGTATGTCAACTGCTAATTACTGAGTTTATTGGTGGCTACTATAGATTACACTGTATACTAAAACTTCTGGAGAACAGCAGCGTTTATATATGCACGTATAAATGCATAAAAAAATCTGCATTGTTTCTTCCAAAGGGATTATAAATGCCTTCCCTGGAGGGTCAGGACACTGGGGACAGAATATAATTGATCCTCATTATTTGTATATATATATTTTTTGTCAACTCACCTACTTGCTAAAATATCCCTGTAATACCCCAAATCAGTATTTGCTCATGGTGCTTTCGCAGCTTCGCATGGACATGCACAAAGTTGAAAAATTTGAATCACTTCACTCACATATTCTCAGCTGGAGGTGGAACACTATGACACTCTTAACTTCTTTCAGCTCTCACACTGTGAACAAGTATAAATTTCTTTTTGTGTGTGTTTTATCTAATCCCATGTTTTTTGCAGTTTTGCCCTTTTTGTGGGTGTTGTTTAAAAAAGCACAGTGTTGGGTGGTGCCTGTGGCTCAAAGGGGTAGGGTGCCAGCCCCATATGCTGGAAGTGGCAGGTTCAAGCCCAGCCCCAGCCAAAAACTGCAAAAAACAAACCAAAAAAACAAAAACAAAAAATTCCCCACAGTGTCCTAATTACAAGAGGCTGTGATGTACCTTCTGGAGAAATTGTGCTAGATAAGCATCATTCAGGCATGAGTTATTATACTTTTGGCCATGTGTTTAATGCTAATAAAACAATGATATATATTAAATAAAGTGTCTTTAAACAGAAACACAAAACAAATTTATCTATTGATTGGTTGATGAATATGTGACCAGAGGTCAGCAGGAACCTAACCCTGTATATTTCCCCTAGGAGCAAAGGGTTAATTAATATTTACTTATTTACTACTTCAGAGTTTTTGGTGACTTTATGGAACATAACTATAAGAAATTATGAGAATCAGTTGCATTCCTGGCATTAGTAGGTGGTATTCAGAAGCTATTTTCCCCACAGAAACATAACAATATGTACTGCCACTGTTTAAAGGCATTTGTTCAAATAGAGGTATTTATTAATCTATACAACTTACATACTAATGTCCGTACTATTGTCACAAATTCTTATACAATTGTCTCAAAAGTTTGCTTAAATTGCTATTTATATTAACTACTCATGTATTGTGACATTAACAAACATTGATGCACACACTGGATGAAAAGGACAAGAGTGTTTCTGCAGTAGGAACTTCATACAAAGGTCTTAATGTTTAGATAAATCTAACTCTTAAAAAGCTTCTAAAGGGATTTGGGGTTAAAATGGCAGACTGACCACACATCTCATTTTGTTCCACCCCCAAACATAACTAAAAGAGCACTAAAGGTTCACTGAGAGAGCTGATCAAAAGAACAAAAACAAAAAACAACTGAAGGGACTAAAAAAACCCAAACACCCCAAACTGCATAATCCTATAAAAAACCAAAGATAACAGTAACAAAATTTTGGAATCCCCTCCACCCCGCAAATCACCTTGCCAGCCATAAGAAAAGCTGCAAATCAGCCTGATTTATTTGCTGAGATGTCAAGGCCCCATGGGTGGCCCAAGCAAGGAAGAAAGAACAGAGTGGAAGTTTTTGAGAAGTCACATTTCCAGGTATCTTCGCTTACTCTAAGCCTCAGAATGACCGTCTCTCTGGACTGGGAGAAACCAAGCCAATCAAAAGCATATTTGAGGATGTGGGCACTACACAACAAACAGGTTGATTAAGTGGCTACATGCACTGGTTCTACCCAGAAATGCTGGCCTACTCTTCAGGCAGGAGTTTGGAAGATTTTCCCCTAAGAATCTGATCCACCACAAAGGAAATAGCTGCAGATACACTGATATGCGGGTTATCAAACAAACGGCACACCTCATTATTTAGAGTGATGCCTCAAGCAGACTAGCTTCACCCACATTTTTAAAGAGTTTCTAATCAGCTCTGTATTTTCTTAATCTTGATTATAAGCAAATAATAAAGGATTATCAGAAATCTGCAGAAAGCCCTTAACATGTAAGATAGAGAACTGAACAAGTCCTCAAAAAGCACTCTGGAACAAACAGAAACTATGAAGAGAGAAGGAACCTGTAAGACACGATAAAGAAGGAAGAAAGTGAAAAAATACTGTAATACCCACCAGAGAGAGAAAAAATACATATCGCAACTATGGAATAATGTGATGCTCTAAAACAAAAGACGTTCGAAAACATAAAATGAGATCTTAGGGGGAGCTAATCAATGGGTACACACAACACAAAGGGATGTAAAGGTCATAAGAAATTAGGAAGGGTGGAAAGGAGGAGAAAAGGAGGGGCAAAAACCAACAGATAAATACTATTTGGGTCATGGGATCACTAAGCGCCATAAATTAGGCATTATAAAAGATACCCACGTAACAAAAACATTTGCATTCCCTAAAAACAGTGAACCTCCACAGTTGACGGCTTCCCTATACTTTTCACCTCCAGTTGACCTAGTTTTCATAGACAAGACATGCAGAACACGTATGTATCAGTACAGTAGGCCTAGTTTCCTATGTAGTAAGACTACCTCTGTATGTTGACCAGGAGTTTGAGACTAGCTTGAGCAAGAGTGAGACCCCATCTCTACTAAAAATAGAAAAACTAGCTTGGCATTGTGGTGGGCACCTGTAGTCCCAGCTACTTGGGAGGTTGAAGCAAGAGGATCACTTGATCCCAAGAGTTTGAGGTTGCTGTGAGCTAAGATGATGCCATGGCACTCTACCTAGGGTGACAGAGTGAGACTCTGTCTAAAGGAAAAAAAAAAAAAAGAAAGAAAGAAAGATATTGAAGAGCATAACTTTGCTAAACAAACAAACAAACAAAAAAAAAGAGAGATCTTGGAAAATAAAAACATGATAGCAGAGACAACGTTCTATCAGGACAGAGAATAAAGTTAAAATCTCAGAGAATAAAAATAAAAGTAATCACATAAAAAGGTAAGCATGGAATGTAGGACATGGGAAATCCAACCCAGAAGAGGGATATAAAGAAAAATCCCTGGGTCAAGAACAGATTTACATGCCTGTAATCCCAGCTATTCAAGAGGCTGAGGTAGGAGTATTGCCTGAGCCCAGGAGTTCTGGGCTAAAGTGTGCTATGCTGGTCAGGTATCTACACTAAGTTTGGCATCGATATGGTGACCCCCTGGCAGTAGGGTGTCAGGTCACCTGAGGAGGAGTGAACTGGTCCAGGTCAGAAACGGAGCCGGTGAAAACTCCTATGATGACTAGTTGTGGGATTGTGTCTGTGAATAGCTACTGTACTCCAGACTGGGCAACACAGCAAGACCCCATCTCTTAAAAATAAAGAAAATTTTAAAAGGAAGAAAAAGAAAAGAAAATATCATGGAGGATGATGAAGGGAGATCTCAAGACAATGTGAGGTAGTCATCGAGTATAATCAGTCCTTATTTAAACAGAGTGGCTCAAGGGACAAGACATGTTTACAAAGTCATCACCAAGATCCCTGATATTACTGTCCTCTTTAGGACAGGTTAAAGCTGAAGTTTAGTTTATAAAAAAGCTCTCAACTGACAAATCACTCCTTTAAGGTTTGGAAAGATTTTTACAGAGGTGTATTATCATTTTTAACTAACATTTCAAAGATAAAGGGCAGCTGTGCAACCTTAAAGGATGGCTATGAAATTGGAACTATATGGCATGGCTACTTACAGCATTTAGAAGCCAAAAATAAGCTTTAGTTATAAAAAATTTGCACCCTCTAATTTATAAATGGAGTTTTAATAAGGAAAATAAAAGAAAATATATACACTTGGCTTTTGCCACCTTCACATCCTTCTTTATAAAAAAGGTATTTATCTGTCAAATGCCTTTTACAGAAGCTGATTCAGCCATGCTTACAGTATTAAAAGACCAAAACAATGTACTACACTGTGAAAATGTCTGAGTAAGAAAGTAGATATGTAGGCTAGGCAGATCACCTGATAAAAGAAAGCCAACACCCAGCTATCTGGGAACCTAAACGCAGTATGAAACAATCACAAATGTAAATAAACTTTCCTGCTTTATTACCAGTTCCCTAAAACTTCATTTTTAATAAGCAGGTTTATACTGGGAGAATAATCTTATAATAGTTCAATACTCCTGTTAAGAGTGCTAACCAACTTCTCTAACATTTTAAATCAGTGTGATAACTGTCTTGATACATCAGATTTTTGCCTTATACATTTAATAGTTCAAAAATTGATAGCCTGTTGGTTAGGTATTAAAGGAGAAAAAAATCTGAGAGTTATATACACTTTTATTTCATTTAGTTCTACAGAGGGATATTTTTGGGCCAATGTGCATTTATTATTTTAAATTTATGTTCTTAATATCAATTTGGTGTAACATTCAAACCTCAAACTTTTGGGGGTATTTTGTGCAGAATCCTATTAAAATATGTATATTAAAAGCTCCATTTAAACATTGATTATATATAACAGAGCAATGGAATTGATCAAATACACAATCATCAATTCTATGAGGCCACCAATCACTAAGCTCCATCATTACGTCTTAAAATGACTAGATGAAAAGGATTTTAGAATCAAGCAATTATATTTAGGTTTATTATATGGCTAGCCAAATAAATTCAAACTGGCATGGAGAATATTCAAGGAACTGCAGCAATCTCTGAGTTCTTCCCTTTCTATCAATATAGTGAAATTGCAGGACTGATTTAAATTGCATTACAAAAAGAATGTAATTTGCTTAAGAGAATGAAAGAACCAGCTACATAATGGGAGAAAATCTTTGCAAAAATCTGATTCAGGACTGGTATCTAAAATATATGAAGAACTCTTAGTAAGAAAATAATCCAATTAAGAAATAGGCAAAAGATGTGAACAGACACCTCACCAAAGATATACACAGTATAGATGGCAAATTAACAGCATATCTCACCAAGAAATTGCAAATTAAAACAACAATGAGATACTATTGTAGATATTATTGTAGATGCTATCTACACACCTATTAGAATGGCTAAAATCCAAAACACTGACAACACCAGATGCTGGCAAAGATGTGGAACAGAACTGTTGGTGAGAATGCAAAGCAGCACAGTCACTCTACAGGACAGTTTGGCAGTTTCTTATAAAACTAACTATACTCTTAACATATGATCCAGCAATTGCGCTCCCTGGTATTTACCCAAATGATTTAAAAACTTATGTCTACACAAAAACCTGTACACAAATGTTTATAGCAGCTTGATTCAAAACTGCCAAAACTTGGCCACTAAAAGACATGGAGGAACTTAAAGGCACATTGCTGAGTGAAAGAAGCCAATTTGAAGGCTATATAATGTATAATTCCAGCTATATACATGACGCTCTGGAAAAGGCAAAAAACCGTAGAGACAGGAGAAAGAGTGGTGGTTGCCAGTTTTGGGGTTGGGGGTGGTTGGCAGAGGGAAGAATGAATGGGTGGAAGACAGGAGATGTGTAGGCAGTGCAACTATTCTGTATGATACTGTAATAGTGGATATATGTCATTATACCTTTTCAAAGCCCAAAGAATGTACAATACCAAAAATGTACTTCACTTGGCAATAATAAATATTGGATCACCAAATGTTAATATACCGCATTAATGCAAGAGTTAATTAGGGAAACTGTGTGCACTTGGGGGCAAAGAAGAAAGGGGCAGGTGGGGACTCTGGTAATTTCTGCTCTAGTTTTCTATTTAAAATATCCTAGTCTTCCTTACCTAATTTTATCTTAATAATGTCTGGTTTACTTATCAATGTTCTATACTACAATGTGACATTTTGTATCTTAGGTTTCACACCCCATCCCCCAACCCCAGATCACCTGACAGGGCAACAGAATGGTTAAAATTCTGTAGCTGAAGACACAGGCATGATAACATTGTCATTCATACCAATACATTCATATCATGTAACTGATAGTGGCTTTCTGCAGATTGAAATTAGAGTCCATATTGTACCTATCTGGTATAAAATATTCTTCTGCTAGAGGATCTATGCAGGAAAGTTCTTCAGTAGCTAGATTTATAAAATCATATATATGTTTATATTTAAAGAACCTACTGTTAAGTTTCTAAATTATCCCCTACCATCAAGCCAAATATACATCTACATGGGACAGGTGAAAGACCTTAGTTTGCCATATGGGTCTTCTATTTTATGTAGTATCTCTGGTGACATTTTCTCTGTAAGTTCCTGAAGCTTCATCATGCTTTTTTAAAAAGTAAAATGCAAATATAAATTTTACATGAGTTAATTTGAGGAAAGGCTACTGAAAAAAAAATAGGACTATGTATATATACTATATATACTTAATTCATGTAACACTTTTTTATATTAAATTTAAAATCATCTGTTGCAAAATATCTCCAATTTAAATTCATCCAAGGAAAGTCCAAGTAACATTTGCAGACTAATAAAGATAACTTGAAACTAACATGACAATCTAGCAGCTGAAGTGAAAACAACAGTAATGTTCCCCCAAACAGACATGATAAAACCTAAATAGCTCAACATAACTTCAGTGACACTCATTATTTCATGGGGAGAACAATTTACTCTTCTCTTTAGGGGAACAAAAATTAGCTCCCATCGTTTAAGAACATGAAATATTCCTTCAATGAATGGGACTAATGCTAATTAAATCTTCAGGCAAGTGTTTCTTTGAAAATGTCCTTAAAAGCTTACCAAACACATGAGATTAAAAAATAACATCTAAGGAGATGATATAATTTCAGATCCATTCAGCCCAGTTAGATACTGAAATATTTTAGGGTATGGTTGTGTGTTAAGTCAAAAACAAACCCACCTAATATTTTTAAAACCTCAAACAAAACAAAACTGAGCTGCCAATAACAACAACCTTAATGAAATATATTCTAGAACTTTTATCTCTGTTTCGACTTTGGTAATTAGATTTAAAGCAAAGTGCTCCTAACTCTCTACATTTTCTTCGTAAGTGCAAGACTTTTCAAATTTCAATAAACTAAATATCTGCACAAGTCTCTACCCAAAACAATCAACAGTGTTCAATTATGTTCAAAACTGATTAGTAAATTAAAGTAACAGATCAGAAGCCGCCCCCCGCCCCCCCAGGGCTTTTAAAAAAACACTGCCCTAGGCACAGCTGAGCTTTCCTGACTTCCTGGCAAAGATTTAGAGGAGCACGTATACACTTTAGTCTGCAATACCTCAGTCCTTACAGCGTGGGGTGGGGATGGGAAATAAATTAGGAAACACTCAACCTACAATGGTACACACCTTGGTTTTCTGCCACATTGCCCTTCATTTTCCCCGCCACGCTGCTTTTGACTAATTAATTTGCCAATGCTAAACCTTTCTGTAACTATTGTGGCACAATTACTGCATAAAAAGACTTCCATCTGAGTGGCATTAATGGGAGAGTATCACACATAGTAAGAATCTAGGGGTTACTTGCTAGTGTCATGCTATCAACATGAAGACTCCAGAGAAAGGCACCCACGTGAGCAGTGCCTCTAGGCAAGCAATGAGCATAGGGTGTCTGGGTCAGTCTTTGATGGCTGCTGAAACAACAACTAAATCCCAAAGAGCAACAGCGGATTAAACCAGGAATACTTGTGCTCTATTAGAAAGAAAGTCACTTAATTATAAATGTGGAAATTGAATTTCACAGGGTGAGAATAAACTAACTTTGCCCATAACGTTAATTTCTGGAACAAGTGTGTCGGTTTATAAAATTTTCTGGAAAACTTAATAATAAAAGAGAAAACTAGAAGCAGGGTATCATTTGAACAGAAAGATTAGCCAATCCCTAGAAAATCATCTGGACTTGTGGAAATGTGGATCTGTTCCCATCTCAGGGGACAGGACCCTCATGCTCTACTGCTGCCAGAGGCCCAAAGGCCCAGGGAAGGGTCTCCTGGTAACAACTCAAATAACTATAGAGGAATCTACATGTACTCTTTAGGGTCCTAACTCACTTTTAAAAGGATCCTGGGGGGAGCCAAATGGTTTTTTTGAGATAATCCCACATTTACTTCTAGTCAGAGCACATGTTACCAAAGCCTGTGATGCCTTCTGGTGTGTAAAATATTAAATGAGTTCAGGAAGAGTCTGGCACAGATGCTTTTGATAGGCTGTTGAATTCTGGTTTACCAATACTTGTTTTTCCGGAGAAGGGTGAATAAAAAGATAAAACTAGGAAAGCTCAATTCTGCATCTTGTATTATTAGGTTGAACCATATGAAAATGTCAAATATCCTTGGCGGCGCCCGTAGCTCAATGGGTAGGGCGCCGTCCACATACACCAAGGCTGGCAGGTTTGAACCCAGCCAGGGCCAGCTAAAACAACAATGGCAATTGCAACAAAAAAAATATCCGGGCATTGTGGTGGGTGCCTGTGGTCCCAGTTACTTGGGACCTTAGCTCTTGCTAAGGCAAGAGAATCGCTTAAGCCCAAGAGTTCGAGGTTCTGTGAGTTGTAATGCCATAGCACTCTACTTAGGGCGACAGCTTGAGACTTTGTCTCAATAAAAAAAAAAAAAAAAAAAAGAGAGAAAATGTCAAATATCCAATCATTTTGATCCGTAAAAATGTCAATTATATGTGAGTCAGTCTAAGATATAAAAATAACACTCGTAAAGTCCTTTAGAGTATAGTTGTTCATTGCTTAATGACAGGAGTATGTTCTGAGAAACGTGATGTTAGGCAATTTCATTGTGCAAGTATCACAGTATACCCACCCAAAGCAAGATGTCATCCCTACTACACTTCTAGGATATCAAGTAGCTTGCTGTCTGTAGGTTACAAACCTAAGGTATGTTACTATCCTGAATACTACAGGCAATGGCAACACAATGAATGGTTAAGTATCAGTGTGTCTAAACATCTCTAAACACAGAAAAGGGTAATTGTTGCACTATGAGGGCTGGCTGCATCACTGGATGATAGAAATTATTTAGCTCCATTATAATCTTATGTGATTGTTGTCATATCTGTGGCCCATTGTTGACAGAAATGTCATTATTCAGCCCACGGCTGCTTTGGAATCCATGTTCTGCTTCTAATTAAGGGCTGGGCTTCACTTTTAGGTCAATATATGAGGATAGGACCTATTATAAATTTGGCAAATAATTCAACTTCAAATCCACCTATTCTAAATCCAGTCTCCATTATTCTTCAGTGGAAACCCTCTGGTCTCATGGCTTTCAAATCCATCAGGCTCATTCTTTTGGGCTTTTAGGGTCTGCTTACCACTCTAGTTTTTGCCTTCTTGTTCATTTCTACAAATGAACATGTGCTTGTGAACAAGTTAACTGTTAACTTGTGTTCAAATCTATATTTTTCTGGCTCCTGGCTTATCAATGATTGCAGTCATAATTTGCTGCAATCTCAAATTCCTGGGATTAAGCAATCCTCCTGCCCCAGCCTTTCGAGTAACTGGGACTATAGGTGCATGCCCTGAAAGCTGGCTAATTTTTCTATTTTTAGTAGAGAAAGGGTCTCCCCCTCTTGCTCAGATGGTCTTGAACTGAGCTCAAGCAATCAGTTTTTACTTTATATATTCTGAAGCTACATCACCAGGTACATACAAGTTTAAGAGCTGAAATTTTTGTTATTTAGTGACTCTTTTGATACCTAAAAGCTTCTGCCACTTATGTACCATAAATTTCTCCTGCCACTTTGTGAATTCCTGTTTCACTTGTACAGTGTCTTCTGATGAACATACAAAGTTGGGACAATTAAGTTTGCGAATTTACCCTAGAAAAAGTGCTACTATCTCACTGCTGAATATTACTATGGCCACCTTTGAAGCTATGCACCAATGCCAGTGCCTAGTCCACCCTCAAAGCAATGTTAGAACTCATTTTCTGGAATGCACATTAGAACTGTTGTCGTACGAGGTCTGCGATTAAGAGTATGAACTCATCTTAGAAGTACTACATACCTCAGTGCTGCGTATCACTGTGGTCACCAGATGACCCAGGGCAGTAGCTTGAACGTGACTGCAGTGATATGCAGCAACGAGGTATGTAGCACTTTCTCTAGGATGAGTTCATGAACTAAATTGTCAGACTTTGTAAGATCTTAATTTTAACAGACTAATTTATTATATTATTTTCCTTTATGGTTATTGCTTTGCTTGCCCTGTTTAAGACATCTTCTCCTATCATAAAATCATAAACATATTCTTCTATGTTCTTTTATTCTCACCTTTATATCTAAAAGCCTATTGATATTCTATATGAAAAGTGTGTATAATGGGGGGTACGGGTGATGGCACTGATCGTTTTATTTCTTATACAGTATTGCTCCTAATTCATTCAAATAGGTTTTTAACTTTGAAGTTCCTTAATAGTTGTAATTTCCAACATACCTTGGACTCCTTTCTTCCTCTGTGCTGTTGTCTACTTTTATTCTTTCATTGGCTTTTGTTTTTAGAAAATTGTTTCCTTTTTATTTCCATTTTTCTCTCCAATACTAATTAACTACACTTAAAAAAAAATTTTTTTTTTCTTTTTAATTAACTCCACCCCTGCAAGAGATCCTTCTGCCTCAGCCTCCCAAGTAGCTGGGACTACAGGTACTTGCCATGATGCCTAGCAGCTAGTTTTTCTATTTTTAGTAGAGACGGGGTCTTGCTCTCTTGCTCAGGCTAGTCTTGAACTCAAGCTCAAGACCAATCTACCTGCTTCAGCCTCCCAGAGTGCTAGGATTACTGGTTTGAGCCACCACATCCCACACTTTAAAAAGTCCAAAGTTAGGCGTATCTCCCCATGTCCTCCCTTACCGAATTATACAATGACCTCAGAACCTAAACTCTTTATCAGTTCTTTCCTGTGTTCTACTATTACTGTCCATTATTTTGGTTTGTCTTTTTAGCCCTAAAAATTAGACATTATTTCATACAATAGTTGCTTAAATTTACTTATGCTTACCAATTTCTTTGCTCACCTTTACTTCTTACATAGACAAGCACCTCTATGATATTTCCCTTTTAAAGTACGTCCTTTATGGGAGTTCTTTATGCTGGTGGTAAACTCGGGTTTTGTTTATGACTTACAGCGTCTTCATTCTTGAAAGGTAATTCTGTTGGGTATACACAATGTTAGGCTGACACTGTTCTCTTCTGGCTTCCAGGATGCTGTTGAGATGCTCCTTTCTGCTTTCTTTGCTCTGGAGGCGATAGTTTCTTTCTGATTTTAAGACATTCTCTTTATTGTTATGGTTTGTGGCTAGGTATGATTTTAAAAAATATATCCCATTTTGTATATGGGAGCTCCTTTAGCTTAGATTCATGCTTTTCCAGTTCTAGAAAATTTTCACCTAATATTCTTCAAAGATTTGCTTTTCTTCCATTTTCTTTCTAGGCATGCTAAATAATTTATCCTCTCTTGTCTTAACCTTTCCTACTTTTCATGTCCTTAGTCTCCATGTACTGTATTCTGAATAGTTTTTTTTTTTTTTTTTGGACAGAGCCTCAAGCTCTGTCTCCCTGGATAGAGTGCCATGGCATTACAGCTCACTGCAACCTCCAACTCCTGGGCTCAAAAGATTGTCCTGCCTCCACCTCCCAAGTAGCTGAGACTACAAGCGCCCGCCATAATGCCCGGCTATTTTTTGGTTGCAGCCATCATTGTTGTTTGGCGGGCCAGGGCTGGATTAGAACCCAGGAGCTCAGGTGTATGTGACTGGTGCGTTAGCTGCTTGAGCCACAGGCGCTGAGCCTTTTTATTTTTTTTTTTTTTTTGAGAGAGTCTTACATTGTCGCCCTCAGTAGAGTGCTATAGTGTCACAGCTCACAGTAACCTCAAACTCTTGGGCTCAAGAGATTCTCTTGCCTCCACCTCCCGAGTAGCTGGGATTACAGGTGCCTGCCATAACATCCAGCTATTTTTTTTTTTAGAGACGGGGTCTTGCTTGTGCTCAGGCTGGTTTGAACTTGGGAGCCCAGCAATCCACTGGCCTCAGAGTTCCAGAGTGCTAGGACTACAGGAATGAGCCATGGTGCCCCACTATTCTGAAGAGTATTTTCAGATCTTCTAGCCCTCTCTCTTATACTACATTGTGTTTAATATGTAAATATTGTTACTGGATTTAAAAATTATTGTATTTAAATTAACTTTTTGAGACAGAGTCTCTTTTTGTCACCCTCGGTAGAGTGCCATGGCATCAGAGCTCACAACAACCTCAAATTCTCAGGCTTGAGCAATCCTTTTGCCTCAGCCTTCAGAGTAGCTGGAACTACAGGCTCCCACAATACCCAGCTAGTTTTTCTATTTATTGGTAGAGACAGGGTCTCTTGCTCAGGCTGATTTCGAACTCCCGAGCTCAAGCAATCAAAGCAATCACTTGCTTTGGCCTCCCAGAGTGCAATGATTACAGGCGTGAGCCACAGTGACTGGCCAGTTATTTTATTTTTCACGTATATTCTATTTCTTTTTCAAATGTGCTGCATTGTTTCTGACAGTCATTTTTGCTGTTTTTTTTTTTTAAGGATCATTTTGTTGAACATTTCATACATAATTTATTTCTTTATTCAATATTTGAGGATTTTCCAGTGTCTGAAGTGTGTGTGCATGGAAGGATCGGGTAATCTAAACCTGCTGCTTAGCGCTTACGCTGAATCTCATTTATAATGGCTTTCTCTGTGGATGTGGTGGTGGTGGGGTGTTTTTTGTTTATAAGCTCATAACTGACTGATATAAATCTATGGATCTCCTGAGTACCTGCATTTTCCTGTTTCTGCACATGGTCAGAGTGGCTAACCACTCATTCTAGGGTCCCATATTAATGTGGAAGTCTCAGCTTTAGCTTCCTCAGCTTGTTGGCATAACCATTTCAGTTTGGTATTTGACCCTACAGGGACTTTGACTTCCCCACTCCTCGTCACACTCCACTTTGAGTAGGTTCATTTAAACTAATTAATGGGAGTGGGAGATACTAAGATTTCCCTTGTGTTTTACAAGCCTGTCAATGCATTAAAAAAGAGGCTTAATCAAATGTAAACAGGATCAACTTATATTATAGTGACAAGGTACTTCAGAAAAATTAGTTTGCCATACAATAGGAAATAGAATTCTTTCTATTCATTTTTGCTCCCAAGGGATTGTCCTTAATTTTTCTGAGTAAGGTCGACCATGTATTTAAAAAGATTTATTTTATTTATTTATTTGTTTTCTTTTTTTTTTTGTAGAGACAGAGTCTCACTGTACCACCCTTGGTAGAGTGCCGTGGCCTCACACAGCTCACAGCAACCTCCAACTCTTGGGCTTAAGCGATTCTCTTGCCTCAGCCTCCCGAGTAGCTGGGACTACAGGCGCCCGCCACAACGCCCGGCTATTTTTTGGTTGCAGTTTGGCCGGGGCTGGGTTTGAACCCGCCACCCTCGGTATATGGGGCCGGCGCCTTACCGACTGAGCCACAGGCGCTGCCCTAAAAAGATTTATTTTAATATTTTACTAAGTGTTTCTGGGCACTGTATAGGATTTTCAGAAACCATACCATGCCACACTGCCAATAATTTCAGAACTTCTTTCCCCCCAAACATGATGTTAAACTAGATCTTCCCCATTTTACACCTATGTAATTTTTTCCTACCTACATGTAGGATATGGATTAATCTACATAAAATTTTATTGTATCAGATTTGATAACTGTTCCAGTCTAATAAGATTTTTCTTCTCTTTTCAAACAATCCATCCTTTTGCCCTTGTCTATGACTAGAATGTTAAAAACTTCCATTCCAGCAGTTATCTCTAGAAGTTTCCTTTGGGACTAAAGATTAAAGGATAATTCCTTTGGGATTAAGGATAGCATATATCTTAGTTATTTTTTATTTCTGAGGTCATGCTAAGATATATATAACTAAGAGAAGGTAATCAATAAATGCATATTGAATGAATGTCCTTATCTAAGTTACCGATAAAGATTTTTTTGATCAATAAAAATACAAAACAAGAGCTGGGCACAGTAGCTCATGCTTATAATCCCAACACTTGGAAGGCTGAGGCAGGTGCATTGTCTGAGCTTATGAGTTCAAGACCAACCTGAGCAAAAGCAAGACCCTGTCTCTAAAAATATTCAGGTGCTGTGGCAGGCACCTGTAGTCTCCGATACCTGAGAGGCTGAGGCAAGAGAATTGCCTGTGCCCAAGAGTTGGAGGTTGCTGTGAGCTATGATGTCACAGTGCTCTACTGAGGGTGCCAGAGTAAGACTCTGTCTTGGGGGAAAAAAAAATACAAGACAAGCCTATGATCAGAGTCTTGGGCCATAAGAGAGATCTTGTTCCTTGCTGTCAATGATTCACTCATTACCACTCCTGGGTATGGATATTCAACTATAATAGTTACTCAATGACTCAACAAATACTTCAAATTATATTAAACTTTACATTACTTAATATCCATGAGAGTATTCTGAGAAATTTTATCAAATGCTTTGCTTAAATTCAGATATTTTATCTATAGCATTTCCATTTTCTATTAAACTTACTGGCTTACCGTAACTCTTTCATGAAGCCGTTCTACATGCAGACCATTCTGATTTCTCTAGCATACCTTCAAACTCAGCAACACACATTTTTACACTTTAAACACAGGCTTCCTTTTCCTCTTTGATTTTTTTTTTTTTTTTGGAGACAGGGTCTCACTCTGTTATAGAGTATAGTGGCATCATGACAGCGTACTGCAACCTCAGACTACTGAGGTTCAAGCAATCCTCCTGCCTCAGCCTCCTGAGTAGCTGGAACTAACTATAGGCATGCACCACCATGCCCAGCTAACTTTTCTATTTTTTTTGTAGTGAGGGGGTCTCACTCTTGTTCAAGCTGGTCTTGACCTCTTAGCCTCAAGTGATCCTCCTGCCTCAGCCTCCCAGAGTGCTAGGATTATAGGGATTATGTTACTGCACCCTGCCTCTCAAATGTCTAATGAGAGTTTATAACTTTCCTTCCCATGATATTCAACAGTGTTGAACACAGAGTAAGTAGCCGATAACTAACTGCTATAACTGCCCCCTGCTTTTCTTTTTTAAAGAGACAGGGTCTCACCTTGAAGTCCTGGGGTCAAGTAATCCTCCCACCTCAGCCTCCCAAGTAGCTGGGACTACATGTGCATGCCATCACCCCCAAGTAATTTTTAATTATTTTGTAGAGAGGGGATCTCACTTTGTTACCTAGGCTGGTCTCAAACTCCTGACCTCAAGCAAGTCTCCTGCCTAGGCCTCCCAAATTGCTGGGATACAGGTATGAGCCATACACCCAGCCAGTAACTGCTTTTTAATAGTAGAATGTCTTTTAAATCTGTAAGTTATTTGAAGAGAAAATGAGAACTCTTGTCTTGGCCCAATCCTTACTAGCAGCAAAATGGGAAGGAAGAAATGCTGTATGTATTTAATAAAATTGCTCACCCTTAATTACTATCAAAATCTGCTTTCATATCTTTAAATCTTATTCAAATAAATTACAGCAACATTGGTGAGAAAAATGTATTCAGCATCCAAAGAATAAAAGGGCCTATATATTTTTCAGTAGAACCTCTGTATGTTGACTACCCAAGGGACTGTAACAAACTAATCAACACATGGAGGTGGTCAACATAAGGAACTGGGCCTAATTTATTGAAAAGTACATGTGGTGCATGTCTGCTCTATGAAAATCAGGCCAACTTGAGGAGGTCATCAATTTTGGAGGTTTTTCTGTATTTTGAAATAGACTGTCAATTACCATAGCATTCCTGCACTACTGTCTTAAATATTTAATTGATGACATCCAAAGGAAGTGCCATAAAATACCAGGTTCTTAACTCTTGATGAGTCAGGGAAAGCCATATTGTGTGCCAATTCTTTAAAAACACAATTAAGTTATTTTTATATCTTTCTCAAAAAATAACCAAAATGAGTGCTGAGGATAACAGCGAGTGAGACTATACAAAGTTCTTTAGTTCAATGGCTCTGAAGATATGATCCAGGGACCTCTGAAGATTACTGAGACTTGGGAATTCTGTAAGATATCAGCTATTTTCATAACAACACTGAGACACTACAGAATGGGAAGTATGCATAATACTTCTGCTGCATACCAATAGGTTTTCATGCAACAGAGTAAGGAACTTCTGATATGGTTCCACACTGCAATGAACCTTCATAAGACTACCACTTGTTGAAGAAGTGGTGAAGAATATCCACAATTATTATTATTATTATTTTGAGACAGAGTTTCAGCATGTCGCCCTCAGAAGAGTGCCATGGCATCACAGCTCACAGAAACCTCAAACTCTTGGGCTTAAGTGATTCTCTTGCCTCAGCCTCCCAAGGAGCTGGGACTACAGGTGCCTGCCACAACGTCCAGCTATTTTGTGTTGCAGTTGTCATTGTTTAGCAGACCCAGGCTGGGTTTGAACCCGCCAGCCCTGGTGTATGTGGCTGGTGCCCTACAGGTGCTGAGCCAAATATCCACAATTATTTCTAAGGTAATTAAAATACTCCTAACCCTTTTCAATTACTCATCTGTGATGAGGCTGGATTTTGTTCATACACTTCAACTAAAACAATGTATATTAAATAAAGTAAAAGCAGAAGTAAATACAAGAATCCAGCTGTATTCTACTAAGCCAGATGTTAAAGAAAATAACAAAGAAATGTAAAACAATACTAAATTTGTGTTTTGTCTTACAATTTTTTCCACAAAAATGTTTATAATGGTTATTTTAAATGAATTAAATACATATTCTAAAATTTGTTTTAATTTCTGATATAGTAAATATTTTAGCTATAACTCACAAATAAAAGGTCTTTTTTGGGGGGGTGTCTCTGCAAATATGAAAGAGTATAAAGAGGCCCTGATACCAAGAAGTTTGAGAATTACTGTTATAGTTAATGAAAATCACCTCCCTAGGGAGCTCTGTTCCACTTTACACACAGCAGGACTTACAAATTATCTAATTTATCTTATCTACCAAGAAACACTTGGGAAGACTATTTGCTGTCTGCACATCTTCTCTCATAGTGCAGTGTAGGACCAAATGAATTATTATGAGGTGACTATCCTCATGTCTAGAAACACTATTCTATCAACCACCCCAGATGCCCTTTCCATGTGCCTGATTTCAAATACAACACCCTCTCCCTCCAATATAAGTAACCACCCTTGACTCCGATAATAATCACTTCCTTGCTGTTTTCTTTTTCTTTTTTTTGCAGTTTTTGGCCTGGGCTGGGTTTGAACCCATCACCTCTGGCATATGGGGCCAGAGCCACCCACTGTTTTCTTTTCTTATTCTTTTTCTTTTTTTTGACGGTTTTAGCATCTATATATGTTTCCCTAGATGCTACAGTTTTACCTTTTCCCCCCTTTTGAGATAGGGTGTCCCCACCTTTGCCAGATGTAATCCTGAGTAACTGAGATTATAGGTGAGTGCCTATAGTTGTGCCGATTTAAAACACACTTTTGTCTTTTTGGTCTCTTTTAATCCATAGGTGTTTGTACCATCTCTTCCCTTTTCTTATACAGTCAACCCCTCATCTCTGTGGGTTCTGCATCTCTACAGATGCAACTCAACCAACCATGGGTCTAAAATAATTGGGGAAAAAAATTTCATCTGTACCAAATATGCAGACTTTTTCTTTTCATTTTCCCCTAAATAATACAGTGTAACTATTACATAACATATGCCTTGTATTAGGTATTATAAGCCATCTACAACTGACTTAAAGTATATGAGAAGATGTGCATTGGTTATATGCAATTACTAAGCCATTTTATTTTTAATTAATTTATTTATTTTGAGATAAGAGTCTCACTCTGTCACTCTCGGTAGAGTGCTGTAACATCTTAGCTCACAGCAACCTCCAACTCTTGGGTTTAAGCAATTCTCTTTTCTCAGCCTCCCAAGCATCTGGGACTATAGATGCCCGCCACAACACCTGCTATTTTTAAGGATTGGGTCTCACTCTGGCTCAGGCTAGTCTCGAACTTATGAGCTCAGGCAATCCACCAACCTTGGCCTCCCAGAGTGCTAGGATTACAGGCGTGAGCCACCGCACCCGGCCCTGTATTTATTTATTTATTTTGAGACAGAGGGTCTGTGCCGTGGGTAGGCTGCCATAGTGTCACAGCTCATAGCAACCTCAAATTCCTGGGTACAAGTGATCCTCCTGCCTCAGCCTTCTCAGTACTTGGGACTACTGGTGCCTACCACAACGCCTGGCTAGTTTTTCTGTTTTTACTGAGAAGAGGTTTGGCTCTTGCTCAGGTTGGTCTTGAACTCCTGAGCTCATCCACCTGCCTTGGCTTTCAAGTGCTAGGATTACAGCCATGAGCCACTGTGCCTGGCCTTACTATGTCAGGATGTAGTATCGAGGACTTCAGCATCTGCAGATTTTGATACCAAGAAGTCTCCCTCTCACCCTGCCACTGCCTCAGTCTCCTCAAATGTTAGGATTACAGATGTGAGCCACTATACATGGTCAGAAACACAACTTTCTTAACTCATATGTTGAGATAGTAAGTTTAGACAAGTAAAAACCCTAGTTAAGTATATGTTTGCTAATTATATTTTTAAAAGTTCTTTGATGACCTCCTCTTGGCTTTCAAAATAAAATCTCATTAGCTTAGCTCATAAAGGATGTCACAATTTGGTCTCGTCAGCCTCATCTCTTGCCATTCTGTTACTTACTCTCTGATATTTTTGGGTAGCATAAATTTTAGAAAGAGTTATCTTTTTTGGAGATACTGTTTTCCTGATACAATGTTCATAAAATTTATCCATAAAAATCTAGAGAAAGCTCATATTACAATCATTTGATAGGGATCTGACTCCGGCCAGGCACAATGGCTCATGCCTGCAGTCCTAGCTACTCTGGAGGCTGAGGCAGGAGGATTACTTGAGCCTTGAAGTTTGAGGTTGCATGCAGTGAGGCTAGGAAGATGCCACTGCACTCTAATTCAGGCAACAGAGTAAGACCCTGCCTCAAAAAAAGATCTGACTTGATTAACTTTTGTTGGCATAAAAAAATCATGACTCGCTTGTTGGAAGTAATTATTCTAAAGTAACTTTAAAAATCCAAAAATAGGTTATTGCTTAGAAATAATGGGTACACGTATCTATTTTTAAAATATATAAGGAACAAAATAAGAATATGGAAGCTAAAAGTGAAATTATTTTATTTTATTCCCAACTTTCATTTCCAAAAGGGAGTATTTTTCATGTTGCAGTGAAAAAGGTTATGTAAATCAAATCTGTTGTTAGCAAAATGAGAAACAAATAAGAGCTTCCCAAAAAGATAATTTCCAGACAGCAGGGCAATTATTCTAAACATTTAAGTGTAATAAGATTCAAATGCCCATGCTCCTCATTCTCATTAAGAAGCACACACAAGACTTATCCATAACACTGTTTCACAATGTGGGATATTGAGATATAGTCTCAGTGCTCCATGAGTTCTTTGAGAATTTTTAAATAATGTATTCTGATTTTTATGATTGCTAAAAAGATAATATAAGCATGTCCTGAATCACCTGGCTGATCATCTTAATATCAAGTCTTGCATCATGATTTTGATACCCACATTCCTGTTTGGGGGCATACTAGTGCCAAGCTGTTATACTTTAATAATTGAAGGCTAATAAAAAAGGAGCAGAGGTGGACTTAAGACATAAATGCCACATTCTACCAAATGAAGGCACAATTACATTATGAATGAGAGTTTCTAAGTGCTTTGAATGTAGAAAAATAGTGGAAGAACGCAGCAACCACACGGCACCCAGCAGTACTGGCATGCTCAACTCAAAACACAACTTACAGCGACTGCTTAAGGTGTACAGGGTTTCTTTCTAGGGTGATGAAAATGCGCTGGAATTAGACAGCTGATTCTGCACAACACTGTGAATGTACTACAAGCCAATGAATTATATACTTTTGATTACTAAATTTTACATTATGTGAATTTAATAAAAATAAAAAAATGCATAGCACAGTAATATTATAGATGGCATCATCTAACATATTAAATGCATATTGCTAATTTGAATATAATTAGTTTTGTGGTTTGTAATGTGTAAATCAGATTACTGTTGCACAAGAAGGACAACCCTGAGGAATGCACACCCACTTTTGTGTTCATTAATATCTGTTACATTAAAACCAAAATAACTTAAATCAATACTGGGGAATGTATCTGTGAAACACCATTTGCCCTCTAAAAAGGGGCTATAGATATTAAAATTTGAAAAAAAAGATGATATGAGTTATAAACATTATCTTATTTCTCTGAAGCTGTAGTAATAAAAGGTTAATGAAAGTGGGAGATTAATGCCAAATTTATAATTTATCTTATTTATAAATTACTCCAAAACCTTTTAAGATTTTTATGTACCCATACAACATTTTTCTTTGCAAAAACCTACTATCAGTTTGAACATAATAGTTGCTGAACAAATATATAGTTTTTATAAAAGAGGAACAAAGACATCAAGAAACAGGCACTGATTTCCCTGTTGGTCCAGGACATCAGTTTCTGCTTAACCCTCTACAGTCAAACAAAGTTACAGACAATAATTTCTGGTGATCTTAGCAAGCCTTTTAGTGTTTAATAAACTAAAAAAACAAACAAACAAACAAACAAACAAAAAACCTTCCCTGTGCTGGCAACTGGCAGGCTGTAATAGATGGGGACACTGCAGTGACAGCAGTGATGGGAACAGAAGGAAACAGCTTCAAGCTACTTCAAAATCCTAGGGAACTTGACAAGCACAGTTTGAAAAAGTATACTAAACTCAGTTCCTGTGGAGTCTGCCAGCAAAACATCAATTAGAAGTCTTTCCTATTATATGAGTACTAAGAGGTTTAATCTTCTTGGTAATAGAGCAAAAGTGCTTTGGACTGAAACATAACAGATCCAGATGTTTCAAAAGCAAATAAGTAGTTTAATGACTGAATTCAAGTATGTTTTGAAAATGCATATAATAAAATAAACCAGGCCCGGCACAGTGGCTCACACCTATAACCCTAGCACCCTGGGAGCTCAGGAGTTTGAGAAAAAGCCTGATCAAAGTGAGACCCCATCTCTACTAAAAGTAGAAAAACTAGCCAGCATTGTGGTGGGTGTCTGTAGTCTCAGCTACTGTGGAGGCTGAGGCAAGAGAATTGCTTGAACCCTTGGAGTTTGAGGTTGCTGTGAGCTGTGATACGTGACACTCTACCCAGACTGTCTCACAAAACAAAACAAAACGAAACAAAACAACCAAATGAAATTGATTGATTCATTTGACCAATATAAATTTGTATATGCTCCACAGTGGTAATTTACAATCTACTAGTGATGATGTAAATTACAGATGTTACTTGAAAATTTTCCAGCCATGTTGAAAATTTAGACATACAGGGTTGAAATTTTTTGAGCCCTTATTGTGTCAGACGTCGAAAAACAGAATATCATTTTGGAACTCACAGATTTGATTAAAGTCTTAGTCTTCAAGAGTGATCCAGAAGCTGATGACAGAGTAAGTTTCTATTTTGCTGAGGCTGGTATGTAACAGCAAGGAATTTAGGCAGGTATTAAGTAGTCTAACTAACCATTTAACAGTGTTTACCTCTCAACTCTCATTTCACCCTCAAAACCTATTTCACCCTATTTCTATAGGAAATAGATAGTATTTCTCTTTTTCAAATGGAAAAAAGAAAAAAAAAACCCAAGAAAAATCCTAGCTACAGAGCAGTGAACGTTTTACATTGGCCATTAATAGGATCATAAAGAAATTTCAGTTTGGGAACTTGGGAACTTCAAGTTAAACAAAATAAAAGCATTTTTAAACAGAAGAACTTCGAAGAGTCTTCAGTACGTTAACGCACACCATGAATTTCTAAGAGAAAGACACAATATATAACTTTCTAGTTTTTAAGACCAAATAATCCTTTTTTTGTGTGGAACAGATGATGGACCAAGGAACCATGAAATAATTAGGAAATGCAGCTTTTGTGGCCTCACAAAAACTTGAAGATTCATATAAGTTTGAAGATTAATATTTTGAGAGTACTTTTAAAATGTTTTACCTAATCCTTACAGTAATATTAGATGAAAAGAACAATCACATATTCTTTATAGAATGTAATAATGTAGTGACCTGGGTGTTTTACAGGATTGCAGAATCTGAGATTCAAATCGCTTTCTGAAACAAAAGGGCAAAACTCTTTCTGTTGACTGTATCTTCTAGACACAAAGGTAGCCAAATACACACCAAATACATGACCTAGGACTATCTGTATTTAATGGAAAGAAGGGAGCATTGGAAAGATACCTGAATCTGAAGCTTAAAACTAGAGTTTTAAGCCTGATTCTCAATTGTGTGACTCTGCAGGGGTCCTCCGAGGGCCACGTGAGGCGGTGTGATTGTTATTTGTTCCTGTTTTGTTTTTTTTTACTTCAAAATAAGATATATGCAGTGTGCACAGGAATTTGTTCATACTTTTTTTTTTTTAAACTATAGTCTCGCCCTCCAACGGTTTGAGGGAAGTGAATTGGCCCCCTGTTTAAAAAGTTTGAGGATGCCTGCTCTAGGGGAAAAGTCTAAATTAATTTAATTTCCAATTAGCTTATTCACCTGGAAGAAGCTTGCACCTTGATATAAAAATCAAAAGAAATAATGCATTTGAAAATACTGTGTAAAGGAGGTTGAGACTTTTGGTTCCAGAAATATGACTAACTAGTTAGTTAGCTTTAAACCTTCCTACCACAAACGTACAGAGCTGCTATTTAAATAATACAAAAATCCTTTTAGATGCATGGTTGCATAAACTAACATGGGAAATCAACTAGAGCAAAAAAACAAAAGGGAACTGAAAACTAGGGGTATGAAAGCTAACCTGTGATCGTCCTGATGCTGATGGGGAATGTTGCTTTTTGGTCTTGGTAATCCAGGCCTTTGTGTCTGATGTCTTTGCAAAGACAAGAAGCTTTGGGCCTGCATAAGGTAGGGAGCTGGCGCCAAGATCCTAGGGATTCTTGATTTATACATGAAAATAAAGTATCTAAATAAAAGGATAGACTAAAAATATACTTAAGGATATTAAAAGTTTTAAAATCTTCCCACCAGTACAGGGAGAAAAGAAAGCTTACCTGCCTTGATCTGAATTTTGGGTAAAGGAAAAATAAAAATTTCCTGAGGTTTTGTAAGTAAGGACTAGTATCACAGGTCAAGAAACTAACATATAAACTGCCACTGGACCAACAACACTTTTGTGTCAGGGCAAATTAAATGCAAAACCTCTCTGGATGAGGGTACCTTCAGTCCAGGCCACACAAGATTCCCATGGATAAATCTCTATTCCAGTTTAGCTCATAACCTAAGACTTCAAGAAACTGGATAATATGACAGGGATGAGGATAAATGTAGACGTAATTAAAGTCCTAAGAGAACAAGGTACTATGGAAAAAGAACAGGGAGATCCGAATAAGATAAAAGTTGAAAAAATGCAAAACATAAGCTGATAAAACCAAAAGCTTCAACAGGTTAAACAACAGAATAATCACAGCTGAAGAATGAGTTAGTGAATTAAAAAAAGAAAACCGTGGAACTTATCCAGAAAAGAGAAATAAAGATATGAAATATGAGACAAAGATTAAGACATACAGGAGACATCAAGAAGATTCAACAGGTGTCTAAAAAGGCTTTTAGAAGGGAGGAGAGAGAATGGAAAAGGCTATATTCAGAGAATTCTCCAGAACTGATAAAAACCACGAATTCTCAATTTTAACAAATGTAACATACATCAAGCAGAATTTATTAAAAAAAAAAAAAATCAACCTACCCCAGAAACTTCGTAGTATCATGTAAAATACAGAACTAGGGTAACCACATAATTTATTTTCTAAAGTGGGACACTTTTGTAGAGACAAACACTAAACTAGACGGAACTCCAATGCAAGAGGAGTGAATTGGGACTGTTCAAGACTATACATCCCAGTCATTTTACTAAAGAAAAAAACAAAACAGAACAACAGGCCAGTGACAGCAGACTTGCTGATAACAAGACAGAAGATAAAAAAAGAAACTCTTCAATGGGTAGGAGAAAATGACAGTACTTTCTGTATTTCTATATCCAGCTACACTATCTTCCAAAAGTAAGAGCTAAGTAAAAACATTTTCAGATAAAAGCAGACTGTTTCTCATTCTAAGACCCTTGCTGATACATATTAGAAAGAAGGAAATTCATTCCAGAAGGATAGTAGAGATTAAAGAAGTAACAATCATATGAACAGTATTGCCAATTAATTAGAAAACTTTGATATTACAGTCTCTCACAAATGGCTCAAGAGAGAAAAGAAAACCCAAACAGATCTACTGCCTTAACTCCAAAAATATTGGGCTAGATGGTTTTATTGTAAATGCTATCATGTATTTAAGTACTAATACCAATCTTACTAAAACTGTTCCAGAAGGAATAAAAGAGAAGTAAAAAAAGGAAAGGTCATCACCTGAATCTGAGGCTAGATTATAGGCCAATTTTCACTCGTTAACAGTTACAGAAATTCTAAATAAAATCTTAGCAATTCAAATCTAATGCAATAAATTTGATAAGCTGATTATAAAATTCATATGGAAGTGAACAGGGCCCGGAATAATGGAGACATTTTGAATGGCAAGGCTGAGAGCACTTACCTTAGCAGATATCAAAACTTACAAAGTTACAGCAATTAAGACTATATGGAACAAGCGTGGGTAAAAAGAAAGAGACCAACGGAACGCAGTGCTGACAACCGGATTCACACACATAGAGAGACTTGTTATGTCACAGATAACGGTGATACAGATCAGCTGAGAAAGGCTGATGAGCTATATACAATAAACACAGTTGAGAAATTCACATGGGAAAAAGTAAAATTAGATTCTCTAATCAAAAATGAAGTTGAGAATATAATGAAACAGTTTTGTTTACTTTGAATACTAGAATAAATGCTCTAGCTAGCTGGAGTTAAAATTACCAGGTTATGCATGTGTAACATAACAAGGTATGTTACGCATATACACACGACACAGCAAAATATAAAATGTATATCCTTAGAGATAAATTATCTGAAAAAAGGGGTATTTTATTCAAAGCACAGTCTTGATTTATTAATTAATGCAAATGTCCTTATTTGAGTGATCTGTGAAAACACGGTTTGAATGCCTGCATAACAATCCATGACATTCCAGGTCTGGCCAATCTCTTTAGTCTTATCTCCTCCTCGACTCACTCAGCCTCAGCCAGGATGGTCCTCATCCAGTTCCTGCAAAGGGAGGGCTTTCTCACCATAGGGCCTTTACACATGTCATTTCTCTTTTTGTATGGTACACTGTCCCCTTCCTTCCCTTAATATTCCTATCCAAAAAAAAAAAAAAAAAAAAAAATAAGAAATGAGTTCTTTCTCTTCAAATATTTCATTACAATCTTCCTTTAGAGCACTCATTACATTTCGTAAATATGTATTTACTGAAGCAAGGACCATGCCTATTTTGGTCTCTGCTTTATCTCTGGCATGTAGCATAATATTTGCCTCACAAAAGTGAATTATACTATCGAAAAAAACTATTTTCTTATCCAAAACTTCCTTTAGCATGTTTACTTGTACTTTTTCTTTCCTTATATGCTAATTACATAAAAAATTAAGATTCTGATGACTGGAAAAGTTAAAATTCATACACTATTTCTAAGAACCAAAAGCATACTGTTAGCTCTCCTCCAAAAAGGGGCATATGATTCTCTTCATTGCATAATCACACTCTGAAACTTTTTTCTAGTTTAAAAATTACGTGATTCTAATGCCATTTAATTTATCTGATCCCAGTATTATTCTGAATACCATGGACATACAGTAAAATTAAGCATTCACAAAAAAAATTCCAAATAATCAGATGTGGGTAAACAAAAACACCAGATTTGGTAGAGAAATGTTAACTGGCTTAAAAATGCTTTCTTCGAACACTCACATAAATAAAATACAATACATATACGAAACAAACTACTATTGTATATAATTAGAATAGATGTGTCTCTGTTTAAAAACAAGAGCCAGGGTAATACTCCAATACTAATCAAACTTGTGATTAGGGAACTAATGGTGTATATACCCTCAAGCCTAAAATTAGAGGACTATTGAAATTGTAGCACATGAAATATTAAATAACAGCAAGAATGATAACACTGGAAAATCCAGCAAAAGGAGAAGAAAATTTTAATTGTTTTCTAAAACCTTAGAATGTGATAGATGTCTATAATTCTGGCAAAGTACTATAGTATACCACACGCCAATAAATACTTTATTGCCCTATAGAAACATACCTTTAATTCTCTAATAGGTCAATGTTAATATTAATATATACTATAGTCAATTTTCCTTGAACATCTCAATTTTGTGTATTTTTTTATAGCTGTATATCACAGGTATAAACTATAAACAGCCTAACATTTAGCTGCTAGTATATTAAGACTTAGCATCTCCTCTGGCCTATTGACTTACAGTCTATTGATACAAACATTTAAAACTTAGGAAGAATGAAAGAGGACATAAGAAATACAGGGAAAAAGGAAGAAGACAGTTTTTGCTGGCAAAAGCTTCTCTGCTCGCCTTATCTTTTTTCCCCATGAGAAAACCCCAAACACTACATGTACTCCGCTAGAAGACTCAGTAAGAAAGAAGCATAAGAAATTCAAAACAGAACATTAAAGAGAAAAAAGATAAAAGCAATCATGATACTTACTTAATCTTGGAACCCTGAACTTTGATTAAGAGAAGAAAAGAATTCAGAGTTCCATATTTACCCTCTGACAAAAAAACGTAAAAAAAGTATTAAGTAAATGTTTCTTAAGAAGTTTTGACATACATGCTCCACATGTTGCTGGTTTTCTCATTCTCTGGAATGCTAAATCATTTCTCCCTTAACTGTTTTTAAAATATCAATTTGCTTTTCAAGTTTATACTACTGTATGATCTTTGGAAAATGCTGTCCAGGAATTCAAGTCAGCAATTAAAGAAGACTAGACAAGCTGCAAAACGAAAGATTCAGAAGACGCTTCTAACAGAAGATTTTTAAAAAGAAGTCTTTTCTGGATATCCCCAAGCAATAGTTGATGGAAGATAATCAAATCTGGTTTCTTAAAAGTTAAATGGGATGAGAGATAAAACAGACCACGGACAGGTGAAGTAGGATGAGTAGAAACCTTTGAGAGGTATTGGTGGCCTAAGTAGTCAACACTATGTTTTATTCAAACTCCTGAGAATGTGACTTTTTATTTTTTGCATTAAAAATACATGCCAACAAATTGTGTGCCAATTTCATTGCTGATTGTCAAAAGCATTTTATTCTCATCAATGGTAATAGAATCTGAGGCTATTCCAGTAAACACAGAATATCAGGATTGCATTTATATCTTGCAGTTGCTATGAGTTATTAAGAAATAAGATAGGTACATACTATGAGCAGCTAACATTTTACAAAATTATAACATCCTGAAGGCTACTGAAATGGTTTTCACTATGAAAATCTGGTTCTAATTCAACTTGATAACAGATAAACAATTCCTACTGAACTTCTCCACTCAAATGTATACCTTAAACTCTATATATACAAGACTGACCTTACTATCTTTTTCAATATCTTGTTCACTCTCCACTTAGCTGCCCAGAAATGCGGGAGCCTGCCCTCTTACTTTACAAATTCAACTGTCAACCAAGTCCTAACCCAGTATAACCTCCTTGATGTCAATTTCCCATCTGCCATCCCTGTGGCTATTACCTTAGTTCAAGCCCAAATCATTTCTTAACATAGACTAATACTTCATCTTCTACTTTGTATCCCATCAATTTCTCTGCCACTGTCACAGTAATTATCCTGTCACTTCTACTTAAAAACCTTCAACCACACACCTACAGTTCAAATTCCTTATTATGATATACTATAATAGGCTCTTTGTGTTCTGGTCCCTTTTTATGATTACAATCTCATTTCTCTTTGCTCCTATTTCCCATACAGAAGCTGTATTTGCTTTCATTTTCCTTGAATGTTGCGTGAATAGATGTAGCTTTGCTTATGGTACTCTTTCTACCCAGTGTGTACTTTTTTCTTTCTTTCTTTTTTTTTTTTGAGACATAATCTTGCTGTTGTCCAGGCTAGTGTACTGTGGCCTCGGCCTAGTTCAAAGTAACCTCAAACTCCTGGGCTTAAGCGACCCCCCTACATTAGCCTCCTGAGTAGCTGGGTCTACAGGTGCATACCACCATGCTTAGGGAAATTGTTCTTTTTCTTTTTTAAAGTAGAGATAGGGTCTTGCTCTTGTTCAGGCTGATCTCAAACGCCTAAGCTCAAGGGATTCTCCCAAACTAGGCCTCCCAGAGTGCTAGGATTACAGATGTGAGTCACTACACCCAGCCTACCTAGGGTACTCTTTTATCAACTTAGACAACATTAATTATCCACCACTTCAGAAACCTTTCTTGGCTTTCCAAGGGAGGAATGACACCTGTGCCTCATTACCTTCTATGCACACACATTTCACATTGCTGGGTATCATCTATAACCCTTTATTGGCACATTTCCAGCTACTAAGGTCCTCGAGCATAGATGCTATAGTTCATTCACATTTATATTTCCACCAGCTAACAATCTGGTACACAGTATGTGATCAATTAACACCAGTCAAATGAAGGAATATTTACTGATATATGTATTTAGTTGGCGTTTCTCCTATCTCATCAAATGACTGAGGATAATACTATTCTAAATGATACCATTGTGTTAAATAGCAAATAGGCAATACACATAGTGTGCCTGTGAAAGACATCAGGTCAATTAGAGAATGTGACAAGAACTATGCTTGAAATCAGAAAAGGCAGATGTTGTTTTAAATCATACCGTTTTGGAAGCCTCTAAAATACCCTTTCATTATACATTTCTTCCACTTTCTCAGTGTTAGCTGGTGCATTTAGATTCCTACCTCAGCAAAACATTTATTTCTAGAATGGATTAGGAAGATACTGACATGAGTCATGAATCACCAAAAACTTATAAATACTCTATTTATGTTAAGAACAAAATAATTCACAGTAATTACCATTTTTGCCAAAGAAGATAATGCCTAGCATATATTTCTGAACCTCCACTTCATTGTTCAGAATCAGTTCTGCCAGTCCCTCAGAGTTGAATCAGACAAAGCAATTTTCAGTGGAGGAAATCCTTTAAATTCAATTTTAAAATATGCTATCTGGATTATTTTCATCATTTCTTTCTTTCTTTCTTTTTGAGACAGAGCCTCATTTTGTTGCCCCTGGTAGAGTGCCATGCCACATAGCTCACAGCAACCTCAGACTCCTGGGCTCAAGTGATTCTCTTGCCTCAGCCTCCTGAGTAGCTGGGATGGATTATTTTCAAAGGTAATGCTACCATTATGAAAAACCTTAGGGTCAATAATATTTTAAAATAGAGGCTGAAGGGAACAGGATTGCTAGTATATAAATACTAAGCACAGCAAATAAGTGATTTATTTCACAGCTTAGTATCTTCCTAAGTATTCTCCATCTTATCTGCAAAATTGTTACAAATACATAGGAATTTTAGAAGGTTTATTTTTGCCAAGAGCTTTGGGAAAGAACATATTAAAGCTGTTTTTCCCCCTTAAGACACTAATTCCTATCAGTAAAATTCTGAATTTCTTTTATAAGCTAACTGCTCTTGTCATCAGTTGGCCAAGAGAACAGAACATATCATAGGTTAATAGTGTGCACAGAGGTAATATCAAATAAATTATTTAATATATCCATTTGCATTGACACACACCTGGGAGGATGAAGTTCTAGCTTATTTTTACTGGCATCCCTGAAAGCAATTCTGTAACCACTCTCCACTTTTATTTCTAATCCCTCTGGTTTAGTGACAAGTTCTTCTTATCCTTAAGCAGCATTGTCCAATAGAAATCCCCATGATAATGGAAATATTTTATATTTGCATTGTGCAATAAATATGGTAGCCGCTACCCACATGTAGCTACTGAGCACTTGTAATGTGGTTAGTGTGACTGGAGAACTTATTTTTTCCAAAGACATCTTCACTTGAAAGAATGAAAAATTTATTTTTCAATTATATTAAACTAAATTTAAATTAAACAGCAACATGTAGCTAGTACTTACCACTTTGGATAGTGCAGCAGAGATCCTAGAATGCCACAACCAACAAAAAGTATCAACCAGTTTTGGAGTCTGATGGGGCTCCTGTCAAACTGGGCTTGGGTTAGAAGCACACTGGGTTAGCACCTCCCCACCGAAAAGTCAGGCAATAGATGTAAGTGAACACATCAACAACAAAGATACACTAGGAGTTTGCAAACTTTTTCTGTAAAGGGGTCAGAAAGTATTTTAGGGTCATTAAGTCAAAAAGTCTGTCAAAACTACACAACTCTGCCCCTGCAGTACAAAAACAGCCGTAGAGGATATATAAATGAATGTATGTGGCTGGACTCCAATAAACATTTACAAATGTGAAATTTGAATTTCATATAATTATAACGTGTCGTGGAATATTACTGTTTTAGATTTTTTCAGCCATTTAAAATATAAAAACTATTCTCAGTTTGCAGCTCATATAAAAATAGGCTGTGAGGCCACCCGAACCACCAGCCTGGTTTGTAAATGTGAGATGGAGGAAAGAGGGCGGGTGGCGCCTGTGGGTCAGTGAGTAGGGCACCGGCCCCATATACTGAGGGTGGTGGGTTTGAACCCAGCCCCGGCTAAACAGCAACAACAAAAAAATAGCCAGGTGTTGCGGCGGGCTACTGTAGTCCCAGCTACTCGGGAGGCTGAGGCAAGAGAATCGTCTAAGCTCAAGAGCTGAAGGTTGCTGTGAGCTGTGATGTCACAGTACTCTACCAAGAGCAACAAAGTGAGACTGTCTCTAAAAAAAAAAAAAAAAAAAAAGAGAGAGAGAGAGAGAGGAAAGACCAGTAAGCACATGAAGAGATGGTAACCATCATTAATTGTGAAGGAAATGCAAACTAAAACCATAATAAGACCCCACTAGAATGGCAAAAGAATGACAATACAAAATGTTGGTGAAGATGTGGAGCAAATGGAACACTGCTGGTGGGACAATAAAATGGTCCAATGATTTTGGAAGACTGACAGTTTCTTTAAAAAGTTAAAAATACATCCTGGGACTCAGCCATTCTCCTAAAAAGATAAAAACATAAATCCATAAAAAGAGTTGTAAATGAATATTCACAGTCCCTTTATTCACAATGACTGAAAACTGGGAACAACCCAAATACCTCCCAAGGAGTGAATGGATACATCAAAAGTGACATAATTGTACAATGGAATACTTCTCAGCAGTAAGTAACCAGCTACTGATACTATGCAACCACTTGAATGAATCTCTAAATCACTGGGCTGAGTGGAAGAAGTCAGAAAACAGAGTACACAGTAAATCTAACATATAAAATCCCAGAAAATGCAAACTAATTTACCGTGACAGAAAACAGATTAGTTGCCTGGGCTGAAGGCTAAGGGAGAGAGAGAATGCAAAGAGGAAATGTTCTGTATTTCAATCCCGGTGAAAGAGTTATAGGTATATATGTATTTGTGAGTTTGTACACTTTAAATGGATGCAGTTATTGTACACATAAAATTGATTAAAGAAAAGATTTGATTCCTCTGGCATCAGCTTTACCCAGTAGCAATCTTTATAAATCCAAATATCCACTTTTCTGAGTGCTGTTGACATTTGAGGTGATGGAGGGACAGATAAACAAATTAGTTTTAAAGTCTCACACTACTACTGTGGATGGGAAATGTTCATCTGGGAACCTCCATGGAGCATTAATAGTAACCCAAATCAAAGAGCTTTGGATGAACAAGTTTTAGGAACTGGATGAATTGAAAACTTTCCCCTTTACAACATTCTGAACTCCTTGTTTGTAATCTGGCTTTTAAATTAGCATATGAAGCATCCCAAGAATCAGTCAATTATCCTTTACATGAGAACAAATTTTCATTTTATAACAGCCTTGGAATAATGCCCATATTTTAATTTTTTTAGAAATAAGGTCTTACTATGTTGCCCAGGCTGAACTCAAACTGGGCTCAAGCAATCCTCCCATCTCAGCCTCCCAAGTAGCTGGGACTATAGGCGCATGCCACTGTCCCTGCTTGTCCTTATTTTAAACATGCACGGTTGCTTGGGTTTAATTTGCTTAAAAGCCATTTAATAGGCTCGGCATTCGCAGCACAGTGGTTATGTTCCCAGCCACATACACCAAGGCTGGCAGGTTCAAACCTGGCTTGGGCCAGCTAAACAATGACAACAGTAACAAAAAATAGCTGGGCATTGTGGTGGGTGCTTTTAGTCCCAGCTACTTGGGAAGTTGAGGCAAGAGAACTGCTTAAGCCCAGGGGTTTTAGGTTGCTGTGAGCTGTGACAGATGCCACAGAACTCTACCAAGGGCAATAGTGTGTGACTCTGCCTCAAAAAAAAAAAAAAACCAACAAAAAAAATCAAAAGCCATTTAATACTGGCTTTATGAAGACTTGAAGAAAGTTGCTCAGTTCTGGAACATTATCTGTTTTAAGTGTAAGGAAAACAAAGTCCCATTTACCAGTAAGTTTTATTTAATCTTTGAAATTCTAAGGTATGTATGACTAGTTTTTGAGAAGACTTTATAGGGATTCTTTTGATAGGATGATGACAAGCTGAAGATAAAAATACCACTTATTACCACAAAATATTACATTTGAAATATGCTGTGGTTATATATTAGGCAATCTATATATTTAATATATATTATATAGTAAGGATGAATTTTTTTCAACTGAGTGTAAAATATGTGAAATGCCCATTTGGGTCTCAGATTCTTCATAGAGCAAACTATGTCTCACAGCTTCCTATAGTCAAATTAAATTTCATGACTAATTTTAGACAATGTCTTTTTGGAAGGGAGGAAGAAAGCACCACAATTCAGGAGTCAGTGGAGGTGAATGAGGTTAAAAAACCAAGCTTTGAAATTATTTTTGCCAGAAAATTTGTTAAGATTTGTTTTATGGCCCAGAACATGGTCTGCTTGGTGAATGTCAGCTGTGAAGAATATGTATCCTACTGTTATTAGCATTTCTTTGGTCCCATATTGGAAGATCTCCAAAGTCCTCTCAGACCTTTCCCTTCAACTAGCAGTGAGAATATACTTTGATAGAATTTAGTGAGAAGACTGCAATTTTTAAGTTAGAATATATATACTTTGGGATCTCTTCACACCACTGCAACTTTTTTGAGACCTAGAACCATGACTCTTCACACTAACCTCTTCAATATCAAACTCACATCCACAGGTAAAGGAGTCACTAGTAGGTAATGAAGAATTCATGAAATATGCAATCAGTCTTCTTGGAGGTGGAGCAAGATGGCGGCCGAGTAACAGCTTCCCTGCAAGTGGGCACCGTGAGTCTGGGGAGATAATACTCCAGGCATCTCTGGTTGGTGGGATCTGCCTATAAGCATCTCTTTGAGGATACAGGGAGTCAGCAAGGGACTTCTGGACCCCAAGAGGAGGACAAAAACAGTGGAAAACTGGCAAGTGGTTGCGTGTGTTCAATCTAATCTCGCCGGCAGCCATTAGTACAAGCAGCAGTGAGAATGCAAATTGGAAAGGCCTTACCTGTAAACTGTTTCGGGGTTTTTGGACTTGGCACTTAGTTGAACTGCCTTGGGGAGAGCTTCAGCAGGAGTGCGGAAAACATTGGGCACTGTCTAGGGCCCCAGACTGAGCCGCTAAGCCGGATGGAGCTAATAGTGTTCAGCTGTGGGCTGCAGGGAGCCATTGTGAGACAACTGCCCTGGCAAGCTCCAACCTCAGGGTGGCAGAGCAAGGATCAGGTGGGAGCTAGTAACCTAGTGACTAAGCAGCCTAAAGGCGGGGACTGAGCCGCCTTACAGCCTTAACCCTCAGGGGCAGAGTGAGACCGGTTTTGGCACACTGGAGCCTTGGGCTGTTGCCCTGGGTAGAGTGCTGTGGTGTCACAGCTCATAGCAACCTCAAACTCATGGGCTTGGCGCCGCCCGGACTTCCATAAGAGCTGCTATGCGACCCCCAACCCGTGCGTGCGCCTGCCGGGCCTCCGCATGCCCTGACCAGGAACAGTGGAAGCCCCGCAACCCTGTGTCCTCCCTCCTGTACCCTCCCTGCCTCCACACCGGCGTGCTCATCTGGCCAGGGACTATAGTAGCCGCGTGCGCTCTGGAGCCGTCCCTACCTCTGCGCAGAGCCCTTCTCCTGGCCAGAGACTGCTGGAGCCTGGGGCTCTTTGTGCCAAAGTCACTGGGCACCAGGCACTCCCAGAACTGTGTGCACCACCTCCAGCCCTATTGCTGGATCCGGGTGTCACACTCCGGAGCTGCTTCCACAACCAGAACTCCCTGGCTGGGGCAGCCCCAGAGGAACTACACAGGGTCACTCCCTACAAAGATCCAGCAACAACGGAGTGAACCCGCTGGGGTCTAATCTTGGAGAGACACCTCCCCAACTCTGAGGATGGCCAGAGGCAACGGTGAAGAACAATCATGAGGCGAAATCAACAGAAAAACTTTGGCAATATGAATAATCAGAGTAGATCAACTCCCCCAAGGATCAATGGGGCAGATACAGCACAAGATCCCATCCACAAACAAATAGCTGAGACGTCAGAAATCGAATTCAGAATCTGGATAGCAAATAAGATCGAATTAGAATTCCAAGCAGTAACCCAAAAGATATGTCAAGAATTCAAAGAATTCGAAGACCAAATGACCAAAGATTTTGACACATTGAGACAAGAAGTTGCATCCCTCAAAGATCTGAGAAACACAATAGAATCCCTCAGTAACAGAATGGAGCAAGCAGAAGAAAGGATTTCTGACATTGAAGACAAAGCTTTTGAACGCTCCCAAACTCTCAAAGAGGAAGAGAAATGGAGGGCAAAGATCACTCTCTCAGAGAGCTCTGGGATAATTCGAAGAAAACCAATATTCATTTTATAGGGATCCCCGAAAGTGATGAAGTGGCTCCACAAGGCACACAGTCTCTTCTCCATGAGATTATGAAGGAGAACTTTCCAGACATGCCAAGAGATTCTGAAATTCAGATAGCAGACAGTTTCAGAACTCCAGCACAACTCAACCCAAATAAGACATTCCCCAGACACATCATAATCAATTTCACTAAAGTTAATATGAAGGAGAAAATTCTGAAAGCAGCCAGACAAAAGAAAACCATCACCTACAAGGGCAAGAATATTAGAATAACTGCAGATCTCTCTGCTGAAAGGTTTCAAGCTAGAAGAGTATGGTCATCGACTTTTAATCTCCTAAAACAAAATAACTTTCAACCCAGGATCCTGTATCCAGCTAAACTGAGTTTCATTTACGACGGAAAAATTAAATACTTCAATGACATTCACATGTTGAAGAAATTTGCCATAACTAAACCAGCTCTCCAGGATATTCTCAGACCTATCCTCCATAAAGACCAGCTTAATCCTCCAACACAAAAGTAAACCCACTCAGAAAATTTTGATCAAATTCCAACTTCCACGGCTGCAAAAGGATTAAAAATGTCCACCGGACTCTTGAAAGGCTTATCAATATTCTCAATTAATGTGAACGGTTTAAATTGTCCTCTAAAGAGGCACAGATTGGCGGACTGGATACAAAAACTCAAGCCAGATATCTGCTGTATACAAGAATTGCATCTTACATTAAAAGACAAATATAGACTCAAGGTGAAGGGATGGTCATCTATGCTCCAGGCAAATGGAAAGCAGAAAAAAGCAGGCGTTGCAATCCTATTCGCAGCCGCAGCAGGCTTTAAACCAACTGAAATAAGGAAGGATAAGGATGGACACTTCATATTTGTTAAAGGTAATACTCAATATGACGAGATTTCAATTATTAATACTTACGCAACCAACCAGCACGCCCCTCAATTTATAAGAGAAACTCTAACAGACATGAGCAACTTGACTTCCTCCAGTTCTATAGTAGTTGGAGATTTTAACACCCCTTTAGCAGTGCTGTATAGATCCTCCAAAAAGAAGCTAAGCAAAGAAATTTTAGATTTAAACTTAACCATTCAACATCTGGACTTAACAGACATCTACAGATCTTCATCCCAACAAAACTGAATACACATTCTTCACATCAGTCCATGGAACATATTCCAAAATCGACCACATCCTAGGCCACAAATCTAACCTCAGCAAATTTAAAAAAATAGAAATTATTCCTTGCATCTTCTCAGACCATCATGGAATAAAAGTTGAACTCAATAACAACAGGAACCTGCATACCCATTCAATAACATGGAAGCTAAACAACCTTATGCTGAAGGATAGTTGGGTTATAGACGAGATTAAGAAGGAAATCACCAAATTTTTGGAACAAAACAACAATCAAGACACAAACTACCAGAACCTCTGGGATACTGCAAAGGCAGTCATAAGAGGGAAATTTATAGCACTGCAAGCCTTCCTCAAGAAAACTGAAAGAGAGGAAGTTAATAACTTATGGAGACATCTCAAGCAGCTGGAGAAAGAAGAACCCTCCAACCCCAAACCCAGCAGAAGGAAAAAAATAACCAAAATCAGAGCAGAATTAAATGAAATTGAAAACAAAAGAATTATACAACAGATCAATATATCCAAAAGTTGGTTTTTCGAAAAAAATCAATAAAATAGGTAAACCTTTGGCCAACCTAACCAGGAAAAAAAGAGTAAAATCTCTAATTTCATCAATCAGAAACGATAACGAAATAACAACAGATCCCTCAGAAATTAAAAAAATCCTTAACGAATACTACAAGAAACTCTACTCTCAGAAATATGAAAATTTGAAAGAAATCGACCAATACCTGGAAGTACGCCACCTACCAAGACTTAGCCAGAATGAAGTGGAAATGTTGAACAGGCCTATATCAAGTTCTGAAATAGCATTAACTATACAAAATCTCCCTAAAAAGAAAAGCCCAGGACCAGATGGCTTTACGTCAGAATTCTACCAAACCTTTAAAGAAGAACTAGTACATATATTATCAAACCTCTTCCAAAATATAGAAGAAGAAAGAATATTACCCAACACATTCTATGAAGCAAACATCACCTTGATCTCCAAACCAGGGAAAGACCCAACAAGAAAAGAAAATTATAGACCAATATCACTAATGAATATTGATGCTAAAATACTCAATAAGATCCTAACAAACAGAATTCAACAACACATCAAAAAAATTATACACCACGACCAAGTGGGATTTATCCCAGGGTCTCAAGGCTGGTTCAATATACGTAAATCTATAAATGTAATTCAGCACATAAACAAACTAAAAAATAAGGACCATATGATTCTTTCAATTGATGCAGAAAAAGCTTTTGATAATATCCAGCATCCCTTCATGATCAGAACACTTAAGAAAATTGGTATAGAAGGGACATTTCTTAAACTAATAGAGGCCATCTACAGCAAACCCACAGCCAATATCGTATTGAATGGAGTTAAATTGAAATTATTTCCACTTAGATCAGGAACCAGGCAAGGCTGCCCATTGTCTCCATTGCTCTTTAACATTGTAATGGAAGTTTTAGCCATTGCAATTAGGGAAGAAAAGGCGATCAAGGGTATCCACATAGGGTCAGAAGAGATCAAACTTTCACTCTTCGCAGATGATATGATTATATATCTGAAAAACACAAGGGATTCTACTACAAAACTTTTAGAAGTGATCAAGGAATACAGCAATGTCTCAGGCTACAAAATCAACACCCATAAATCTGTAGCCTTTATATATACCAACAATAACCAAGTGAAAAAACAGTCAAGGACTCTATTCCTTTCACAGTAGTGCCAAAGAAGATGAAATATCTGGGAGTATACCTAACAAAGGACGTGAAAGAGCTCTACAAAGAAAACTATGAAACTTTAAGAAAAGAAATAGCTGAAGATGTTAACAAATGGAAAAACATACCATGCTCATGGCTGGGAAGAATCAACATTGTTAAAATGTCTATACTACCCAAAGCAATATATAATTTTAATGCAATTCCTATTAAAGCTCCATTGTTATATTTTAAAGATCTTGAAAAAATAATACTTCATTTTATATGGAAACAGAAAAAACTTCGAATAGCCAAAACATTACTCAGCAATAAAAACACAGCAAGAGGAACCATGCTACCAGACCTGAGACTGTACTATAAATCAATAGTGATCAAAACAGCATGGTACTGGCACAAAAACAGAGAAGTAGATGTCTGGAACAGAATAGAGAACCAAGAGATGAATCCAGCTACTTACCATTATTTGATCTTTGACAAGCCAATTAAAAACATTCAGTGGGGAAAAGATTCCCTATTTAACAAATGGTGCTGGGTGAACTGGCTGGTGATCTGTAGAAGATTGAAACTGGACCCACACCTTTCACCATTAACTAAGATAGACTCTCACTGGATAAAAGATTTAAACTTAAGACATGAAACTATAAAAATACTTGAAGAAAGTGCAGGGAAAACTCTTGAAGGGATCAGCCTGGGTGGATATTTTATGAGGAGGACTCCCCAGGCAACTGAAGCAGTATCAAAAATATACTACTGGGACCTAATCAAACTTAAAAGCTTCTGCACAGCCAAGAACATAGTAAGTAAAGCAAGCAGACAGCCCTCAGAATGGGAGAAAATATTTGCAGGTTATACCTCCGATAAAGGTCTAATAACCAGAATCCACAGAGAACTCAAACGTATTAGCAAGAAAAGAACATGTGATCTCATGTCAGGGTGGGCAAGGAACTTGAAGAGAAACTTCTCTAAAGAAGACAGATGCACGATCTACAAACACATGAAGAAAAGCTCATCATCCTTAATCATCAGAGAAATGCAAATCAAAACTACTTTGAGATATCACCTAACCCCAGTAAGAGTAGCCCACATAACAAAATCCCCAAACCAGAGATGTTGGCATGGGTGTGGAGAAAAGGGCACACTTCTACACTGCTGGTGGGAATACATGGCACACTAATAAATTCCTTCTGGAAGGATGTTTGGAGAATTACTTAGAGACCCCAAAATAGACCTGCCATTCAATCCTATAATTCCTTTACTAGCTTTATACCCAGAAGACCAAAAATCACAATATAACAAAGACATCTGTACCAGAATGTTTATAGCGGCCCAATTCATAATTGCTAAGTCATGGAAGAAGCCCAAGTGCCCATCAACCCACGAATGGACTAGCAAATTGTGGTACGTGTACACCATGGAATATTATGCAGCCTTAAAGAAAGATGGAGACTTTACCTCTTTCATGTTTACATGGATGGAGCGGGAACATATTCTTCTTAGCAAAGTATCTCAGGAATGAAAGAAAAAAGTATCCAATGTACTCAGCCCTACTATGAAGCTAAATTATAGCTTTCACATGAAGGTTATAACCAACTATAGCACAAGACTATGACGAAAGGGCCAAGGAAGGGGAAGGGAGGGGGGAGGTTAGGGTGGAGGGAGGGAAATGGGTGGGGCCACACCCACAGTGTATCTTAGAATGGGCACAGGCGAAACTTACTATAAAGGCTGAATACAAATGTCTACATACAATAACTAAGAAAATGCCATGAAGGCTACGTTGAACAGTTTGATGAGAATATTTCAGATTGTATATGAAACCAGCACATTGTACCCCTTGATTGCACTAATGTACACAGCTATGATTTAACAATAAAAAAAATTATTTTTGCCAAATTCATGACACATGCTTTTAAAACCCTGCAAACAATTCTAAATAGAACTGGAAAAAAATCCTAAGAAAACTCATCTTTTCCTCTTTGTAGCCTTAAATACACTCCTTTAACCATAAAATTGACCTAAACCTTAGGGCAAATGCCTAGTGTAACTCTCAATTCTTTCTCAGACTGCATAGTTCAAATATCGTAATTTTTAATCATACAAAGTACAAGTGAGATTAGCATTTGCTTCAAACACAAATTTATATACTTACAAGTTAAAACGCCAACACAGCTATAAGATTACAGCTTCCTGGCCTAGTATAAATAATATTTTAATTATCTGTTTTCAAGAGAAATGTGTTTTTCAGAGGAAAGCTTTTAATAGGCAAAAATTGTGATTGATTTTCATCTAATGTTTTTCTAAAAGAGATTTAAAACAAGGGCTTTGAAGTGAGAATCATTTCTCAGTCTTCCAGCATCAACATCTGATTAAAAAAGCCAATTGCCCCCATAAGAAGTATTTCACTGCTTATTGTCTAAGGAAGAGAACTCTTATCTGTTTGTTTTTTTGTAGAGACGGGGTCTGCTATGTTGTGAGGCTGGTCTCAAACTCCTGGCCCCATGCAGTCCTCCTGCCTTGGCTTCCTAAAGAGCTGGGAGTCCTAAACCATTGCCCCACCTCTCTTATTGTTTGGCGTGTAACAGAGCACAATTTGTGAGAAGTACTACAGATTACTAGATCCTAAAGAAAAAACAAACTCTAGAAGCTTTGGAGGGGTGGAGTATAGAAATATGTATCTAAGATAGGTAAAACAGAAATATTAGTTTAAATCTGAATATATTTAGACATTTTGTAAGTATCTATCAATACATGATAGATACTATCAAGTACTCAAGCATCTGTCAAGTGTTCATCAATACATGAATTGAGAACATGGTATTATATTAGGGAGAGAATGGTAAGGATGACAACTGGAAAATCCCATCCAGAATGCTAAAAAAAAAAAAAAAAAGACTTTACAGATCATCTAATCTAGGCTCAAAGAGACCAAATGAGCTTCCCAGTTACATGGCATAATACATAAAAGGCTTAACATGGTGCTGGGCACATGCTCCATAAATGTTGGTATTTCCTTTTCCTTGTTTTTTGTTTTTTTTTTTTGGCCGGGGCTGGGTTTGAACCCGCCACCTCCAGCATATGGGACCAGCACCCTACTCCTTGAGCCACAGGCGCTGCCCCAGCATTTCCTTTTCCTGATGCACAACCATGGTTTCACCCTAGTAATTTTTACAATAACCATCACCAAAAACATCATTTAAATGTTCCAATAGTCAGTTTTTGAATCTTTGAGGGTTACTAAGTCTTTTAATCAGCTTTTTAAAAGAAAAATTTCATCACTATTATCTCTACAGTACTTATTCTATAAAGTTGCTTGAGCATTAAATAAGATTAATGTAGAGTGGGAAGCAGCTAAAAGTCCACTCAATACTAGCATGATGTTTCCAATTCTGTCTTCTCTCAAAACACCTCCTTTCCATTTTATGGTAGTGGTGTATGTGTTTAAAGAGGTGAAGAGTCACAGATGCAAATTATCAGAAATACTTTCTTTTTTTTTTTTTTTTTGCAGTTTTTGGCTGGGGCCAGGTTTGAACCTGCCACCTCCAGTATATGGGACCCGTGCCCTACTCCTTGAGCCACAGGCACCACCCATTATCAGAAATACTTAAGACCTAGTTTTTTACAATTCCTCTACTTCCCCCAAGATTTTTACATACTCCCTAGTACTAACCTCATTCCACTGAGAATTCTCTGTTCCTGAGTCACTATAAATGTGACGAGTGAATATATTCCTCAGATGTACTGGAGTTGGGGAAAAAGGTAATGGGATAGTAACTGCACCCCTTATTCAGGAACATGTTGACAAAACCAGTCTCATTACAAGTTCACAATGCAGTAACCCAGGCTTACAGTATCTCCCCAATTCAATGTAAGGCTCTTGAAAATAGGATATCACATCTTGTACCGTATCTGCATGGCAATAAACAGGACCTTAGCAGCTGTTTAATGGTGGCTATTAATCATCCTCAAGAATTTAACTCAATCGTTAAAAAGTCAGTTTGCATGTAACACTCCAGGAACACATACTGTGGCCCTGAACTAGCTTTTCAAATAGGTCAAAAGAGAAATAACTTGTTAACTGGTTTCTCTGTTAAAATGTTAGCATTTGCATCTAAAAAGGAACGTTATCTTTTTTTTTTTTTTTGAGACAGAGTCTTACTTTGTCACCCTCGGTAGAGTGCTATTGTATCATAGCTCACAGCAACCTCAAACTCTTGGGCTCAAGCAATTCTCTTGTCTTAGCCTCCCTAGTAGCTGGGACTACAGATGCCCATCACAATACCTGGCTATTTTTTTTGTTGTTGTTGTTTAGCAAGCCCCGGCTGGCTTTGAACTCACTAGCCCTGGAGCATGTGGCTGGCGCCCTAACCACTGAACACTGTCTTTTAACTCTACTTTTAAGGCTCAGGAATGGCTTGAAATTACAGGCAAACTTTTGTGTAAGTACACTCCTCCTACCCTACTGGAGGGCAGTAACATAACTTAGTCACATTCTAAAAACACCTCCGAGCTGTATAATCACTGCTCTATACTGCTTCCCCCCCCCCCATTTTAAAGTTGAAACTCTCAAGTTACTCATCTTGAGTTCTAAAAGTATAATTAAAAACCGAATGACAGGACAGTAGTCAGTGGAGGGTGGGACAGCATGGACAGCTGTTGAGAAGGCACTAGGAGAGCTTTTAGGGTACTGACAATATTGATTTGATTTGGGTGCTAGCTATAGAGGAGTGCTCACTTTCTGAAAATTCATCAAGCTGAACACTCAGGATTTTTGCACCTGTCTATAAGGATATAATATTTCAATAAGAAGGGTTTATTTTTAAGAGATAGGGTTTTGATAAAAAAAAAAAAAAAAAAAAAAAAAGCGAGGGTTTTGGCTGGGTGCGGTGGCTCAGACCCGTAATCACAGCACTTGGGAGGTTGAGGCGGGTGGATTGTCTGAGCTCACGAGTTTGAGACCAGCCTGAGCCAGAGTGAAGTCCCCGTCTCTAAAAAATAGCTGAGTGTTGTGGTGGGCACTTGTAGTCCCAGCTTCTTAGGAGGCCGAGGCAAGAGACTCTCTTAAGCCCTAGAGTTTGAGGTTGCTGTGAGCTGTGACTGCACAGCGCTCTACAGGGTGTGTGTGTGTGCGCGCGTGTGCATGTGTGTATATGTGTGTGTGAGAGAAAGTGAGACCGTCACATTAAAATAAAAAAAGGAAAGACAAGGTTTTCCTCTTTCACGCTTGCACAGGTTGGAGTGCAGTGGTTTGATCATAGCTCACAGCAACCTCCAACTCCTGGACTCAATCAATCCTCCCATCTCCTCCTCCACAGTAGCTAAGACTACAGGTGTGCACCACCATGCCTGGCTAATTTTAAAATTCTGGGTAGAGATGGGGTCCATTATATTGCCCAGGCTGGTGTCAAACTCCTGGCCTCAAGTGATCCTCCTGCCTTGGCTTCCCAAAGCACTGGGATTAGCGAGTCACCATGCCAACAATTAGTTTTGGGAGAAAAAAAAAGTAAAACATTTATACACAGCAGACATAATAACAGAATTTAAAGAAGGCCTTACAAATGATGCGCTAAGAAAGGTCCATGTGGTAGAGAACTGAAGCCATTAGAGAAGACACAATAAGGAATTGAGGTCCTCAGTCCTCCAGCCTGCAAGCAACTGAGGGCCTGTCAAAGACTACACTAAAGACCTTGAAAGAAGATTTTCCATCCTCAATCAAGCCCCCCTCCCCCCATGATAGTTTGACCTGGGATAAGAGACTCTGAACCAGAACCCTCTAGGTCAGCTACTCCCAGATTTCTGACCCTGAGAAAATCTGAGATAACAAATGTTTGGTTAAAAAAAAAAAGGATACAATTTCAAAACACTATCTTTCTTACACACATTGAAATGAGTAAAGTAGCCTCAACAGTTGTACCTACAAAGAGATATTAGCTTAAAGGTCTAAATTGGCAACTCTCCCTCCTCCATGTATAGGCTATGATACAATATTGCTTTCAAAACCCATCTAAGAAAAAAAGAAAATACAACTGGTGATTATGAACATCAATTTCTGGATCAAATGAAAGCAATTTTTCTATAAGATTACAGAATAGGGATCTTCTTGGTGCTTCTATTACTGCCACCTAAATTAGAGATTACTCTATCACAGTATTATATTTTGTATTTTATTGGGTGTTTGAATGACACCACATGCATATATTCACATCAAGTCTTCTCTCACAAGATGAAATATACTAAGTCTGAGTTAACAAGTGTATTCTTTTAAAATATGGACATATTATTTGTACAAATTCACAAAAGTGGGGAAGATGAGAAGATATAGCTATTCCAGTATCACCCAACACAGATGTTTTGAAATCAATGTATTCACTCTTGTATCTGCTTCTGAAGCTCTGTCCAAAGACAGCATCAGAATTTGACACTTCAGCAATCTGGCCCCAGTGTCTTTCTCATTCTGAATCCTCTGCAGTGCCCAAGAAGAAAGGGTCTTGCACGCAATAAGCATTCTGGTACTAGTTTAACTAGAAAAAAGTTACAGAAGTTACTCTTTTTTCCATTTAAAATTCTCATAGTTGTACAGAACTCCCTTCTCAAAATGGACTACCCCATAACATTCATCATTTCCTTATGTACTTTTAAAAGCCGAAAAGATGACTATCATTTTTGCTATAATCAGGCTAAATTTTGTACCGTGTTAAATTTCAACCTGCCAGTTGTAATGATTCTTCACAAATCCTTAGAGTTACACTAGCAGTCAATAATTAATTACTGTGTCTGGAATTTAAAACAAACTATGACTACCTTGAAAATAGTACTCTGTTAGTACAAACTCATAATGCAGAGCCCAATAAATAATACTTTAAGATGTGGGGTAAGACTGAGCATAACAATCCAACAAATCCAACAAAACCCCAAATGTTCTTCCTTTATATTATCATTATATATTCAATACACTCACATATTAAATAGCATATTAATATATAATTATGTTATTTACTTTCCTTTTCCTCTCAAGCTCCTGCACACCAGATAGCACTATGAAAACCAGTAACAGATTCTTCTTAATCTTTTTTCATTACCCCTGTTTAACGTAAGAGTTTGTCTTCATCTCTTTGCAATGGCTAGCCAGTAAAGGAAGAGACTGACTCCTCATCTTCACTTAACTTTACATATTTAAAATACAGACAAGGGCAAATGAAGACCATTAAATACAACTAAGTTTGATCCCCCGCCCCCTGCAATGCTTCGTAACCCTAAAGGTTGGAGTTGATAAAGTCACATAAGACCAGATAAGGTCACTTAAGACAAAGCGTAACAAACCTACTACATCAGGAGTTGCTTATGGCCCCTCTTCTAAAGATACTTGACTATGTCATCAACAGAACTAAAAGACAAACCAAATATTATAATTTTTCCATTACTAAAGTTTTATGGCACTTAAGATCTTCCATAAAACACATCTTTAGAAGAGAGATGCCCAAGGCTTCAGCCTGAGAGAACCTGAGAATCATATGATACTTCCTTAGCCTCAATTATGAAAAAACTGCTCACCCTGGTGGTTCAGAAAAGCACTAGATATAATGACTCAACTATTTAGTTCCATATATGTAACTTTTAAATAATCACTGTCTTGAATCTTTAATGTACTCCTTTATAAATCTCATGTTTGAAGACTTTTAGGAGAAAAACATTCTTTCTTCAATGCACTGCAGACTGGCCTTTAAGGAATCCTGTCATTTACTAACTCATTCTACCTGGGGAAGGGTGTATCTTTTTCATAGGAAGATTTTCTGTCACAATAAACTACCACCTTGAAGTCTGTGAGAATCCAATAGTACCAAAACTAACTTAGTGGTTTAAAAAAGAAAAAACAGTATGTTCCATTCTCTCTAAAGAGAAAAAAACTGACACACTTATGCTGTTGGTAGAAAGACCACTAAGCACTAATTTAGAGTAACATTACAGTTCTTAAAAGCAAATAAGCAAAAATAAAACACTGACCAATATGTTTCCCTTTACTTTGAAAAGTTAATAAATTCTTACGGGTGGTAGATTTATTTTTCAGAAGGTAGGAAAAGACATTTGCTTACTAAAAATTACACCATTCTTTGAGCAAAATAAATGCTATGAAGATTGTTTGGACCTATCTTGACTTTCAAATGGTTACAAATGACAATCTTTTTGCCTCAAAAATGTGGACGATATCATATTAAGAGATGTTTCTTTATAGGAAGTAGAACAACATATATTCATAAAAGTACTGATTTCCTCTGCATTCCAAAACGTCCTTCAGAAAGGCTATCTGTTCAAAGCATGTTCTGGAATGCTCATGGACACTGTTTTTCCCCCCAGTAAATAAAAGCACTAGGCCTAAACTCCACAGACTGGTCCACCTAGCCCTATCTTACACAGATCTCATTAAAAGACTCTGTACTTTGGTTCTGTTCTTTTAGGTGACAGAAGTAATTCCTGCTTACTTACTTTTAAGATCCAAGAATTTTTAAAAACCACATAAAATCTTTCACACTTCTTAGAAATGGCTGCTATAAAACTCAAGGTGCTAAGCTATTACCTTGTATCAAGTACAGCTACTTCTGAATTAGGCTGACACTGGCTTTAAAAACACAAATCTTGTGGTTTTCCATCTGTGGTTAAGTCTGTTATAGTTCTGTCTTGGTAACCTGTCCCGCACTCTGCCACGATCTACTTTACCGATCCCTGCCCTGAAAATGGAGTCTTTCATTTAGCCCCTTTTATCCTAATCAAAGAAAGGGGCAGAAGATGCACCACTCCAGCTTCTTGCAGATATATTAAGAATGAGATCATTCTTTATACTTGAAGAATGATGTTACATAGTAAGCAAAATAAAGGCGACGCTTCTTGCTCGCTAATCTTTACTTCCCACAACACAAAACCTGTGCAGTTCGTTACCTAAAAAATCTGAAGGTCCCTGACAATAGATTTCCGCCAGTAACTGCCATAAAAATATCAGCTCTAAGGCACAGGGAGGAAACACTTTATGTAGTTTGCAAGAAATAACCCTGCACTCCTCTAGCTTACTATGGGGTTTGGTATGTGCCAGGGCCTGTGTGCCTTTGAGGAAAAGTGGCCTGGCCCTAAAACAAGCCCCAGGCGGCTCTTGAGCCGGATCAAGACCCTCCCGAGCAACGTGTGCACCCAACCCTGCGTCTTTCATTTCAGACACACCCCCCTCCACCCCGTGTTTCACAGGAGGTGTGGGCGCTCAACTCCTTCACTGTGGATAGGGGGGACGGGAGGGGAGGCGGGCCGAGGCCTGACACCCATTTTGGAGGACTGGGAGCTGGGCTCTTGGGGCTGTGCGATTTGAATTGCGGGAGCGAAGGACGCATCCGCGGGTGGGGGGGAAGAAAGAGGCGGGAGGGTGCGGGGGGGTCCTCTGGTATTCCGGGGCGTGAGAGGAAGGCGGCGGGAAAGACTCCGGAGAGTGAGGTTTATCAGCGTGAGGTTTTCTTTTTGTTATTTGCTGAGGGACGGCGGGTGTGATGGGGGAGTCACCCTCAGGACCGAGTCGACAAGGGGGTCGCGCTCCCTTCCCGGTCGGTGGGGGGGGTCACTGAGGACTTGGCAGAGGCCTCCCTCCTGCGTGAAGACGGTGACTAGGAGGCGAGACGGGCTGAGCGCGCCGGGGCGCCGATTGCTGCCCCTCAAGCTCCGTGAGCGAGGCGTGGGACCGGGTGGGAGGGGATGGAGGAGGCCCCCGGCCCGGGAGGCGGGAAAGGCCCCAGAGCTCCGGGACGGGCGGCGGCTCCGGAGCCCCGGCTGGCGGCGGCGCGGGCCTGGCGAACCCCGAGCTGGCCCGCGCCCTGTGGGCCGCGTGCGCCCCCCACTCACTCCCCACTCTCCGTGGCCGCCCCCTCCCCCCCGCGGCTCCTCTCACCTGCACATGATCCGCCATTTTGCTCCATTCATGCTCCTCTCCGGCCCCCCCTCCCCCCCAGCGCGCACCTCGGCCGGGGCCGCTGCCGCCGCCGCCGCCGTCGCCGCTGCGCCTGCGCGCTGGGGGCCCGTCGCGCTACGCTCACGGCGTAGCGCCGCTCGGCTGCGCAGGCCTCGGCGGCCCGGGCCGCGGTTGGAGAATGCGCAGCACTGCTGGGACGGCGTAGAGGCGCGGGCAACGTCAGCGGCCCGGGGACGCCGGGTGGGAGGAAGGAGCGGGCCGGGGGAGCGCGGAGGAGGGGCAGCTGGGGGAACAAAGCTTTGTTTACATGGTTTTTAAAGGGGCCGCGCTCGCTCCGGCGGGTGGGCGCTGCCGTGGGAGTTGGCGCTGCTTTCGTGTGGTCTGCGTGGTGTGGGCTTTTGGATGGGGTCGGGGTTTGTCCCCGCTCGGAACCCCTGCACCCTGTGGCTTCCTCTCTTCCCAAGTGTCTTCCCCTTGACTCGCCCCTGGACCCCCTCCCCCACGATGCCGTGCAGCTCTGTTGATACCAGATGCGGGAGGGGTCTTCCTAGGCGTCCGCCGCCGTTGACCCCCGTCCCCCACCTAGGATGCCTGCAGCATTCTTTACTTTCCACGGTCCTGTTCTCGGCGGGGACAAAATCTGTGTGTGTGTCTTCCTAGCTTTCCGGACCTGGACCATTGCCGTCTGATAGGAGGTTTCACCAGCAACCCCAATAGTTACCTCTTTAATTTCATTTTTGTCCTTTTCTCCTGGATAAACATTGATGGAAATAGCCGCCAAATAGTAGTGATGATCAAAATGCACGGAAGACACAGTCGTATCTTTTCAAAGAGATTGGTATCTTAACCTGTACTCTAGGCTGTCTCCTGAGAGGGGTTAGATGCTGGGAGAGTTGGTGGTGCCCGTGGCTGGGACCCCTGGGCGCAAGCTGAGTGGGAAAGCCATTCTTCTAGGTCACATGAGGTCAGTCCTTGCATGTTGAGGCTATTTCCAATCTTTCCAATAGGAATTATCTTTATTAGATAATGCTGATTCCTGTTTTCCATTGGACTCTCCCCTGGCTTCCATTCAAGCCTCCAGTCTAGGTCTTAGCTGGATTCTGAGAGCATTGTTTGATGTTTGTATTTATTGGGGATGGTGTTACAAGGGGTGATGCAAAGGGTAGTGAATTAATGACACACTCTTTCTGTTGTGAATACAGTGGACGCGCACTCTGTTCATTTTAACCTCCATACTCCTAATGTGTCTTCCTGGTTTGCAGCAATAGGACACCTAAAAACTACATTACCCAGATTTCCTTGGACCTAGGGTTCTGTTTGCAAAGGCTGTGCCAATTAGATTGACTCAGAGGAGATTTAGGAGGTAGAAATGAGATAGAGCTTTTGACTATTCCTTCTGAGCAGCTTAGCTAGACTTTGATATGTCAGATTGGTTTTGTTTTGTTGTTTTTCTGCAGTAAGCTTCCAATGTCGAAGCAATAGCTCTGAGAGCGTAAAGAGGCAGGGTTATGAGGTCCAGGGCTTCCAGAGCTTGCATTGTGCAGTGGTGTATTTATTCTTTTTTTTTTGTAGAGACAGAGTCTTACTGTACCGCCCTCGGTAGAGTGCTGTGGCGTCACACGGCTCACAGCAACCTCTAACTCTTGGGCTTAAGCGATTCTCTTGCCTCAGCCTCCCGAGCAGCTGGGACTACAGGCGCCCGCCACAACGCCCGGCTATTTTTCTGTTGCAGTTTGGCCGGGGCTGGGTCCGAACCCGCCACCCTCGGCATATGGGGCCGGCGCCCTACTCACTGAGCCACAGGAGCCGCCCGGTGTATTTATTCTTAAAATCACAATTACAGTGGCAGTCTTTGGATTCAGTACTTCACCGGGTAGAGGTAATAGCTTCCCCCTGGGCTAGGCCTGAATCTGTCTCCCCTGCTGCCTCATCCCCCACTTGTTTCTTTTGTCACCCACTTCTCACATCTTAACAGTCCCTGTATCCAATCCACCTGCAAGTTCTGTTCAGTCTCTGTATAGACCCAAATATGGCCACTCTGTTTATCTCTACTGCTAACACTCTGGTTTAAGGCACCATTACATTTCTCCTGTGCTCTGGTAATGGATTCTGAACTAGTTTCCTTGAATCCTGTCTTGCCTCTTGATAATCCATTTCCCACAGAGCTTCAGGACATTCCTTTAAAAATCATAGTTCAGGGCGGCGCCTGTGGCTCAGTGAGCAGGGCGCTGGTCCCATATACTGAGGGTGGCGGGTTCAAACCCAGCCCCGGCCGAACTGCAATAAAAAAAAAATAGCCAGGTGTTGTGGCGGGCGCCTGTAGTCCCAGCTACTTGGGAGGCTGAGGCAGGAGAATCGCCTAAGCCCAGGAGTTGGAGGTTGCTGTGAGCTGTGTGACGCCACGGCACTCTACCGAGGGCAATAAAGTGAAACTCTGTCTCTACAAAAAAAAAAAAAAATTATAGTTCAGATGATTTACATACCTATGTAAAATTCGTAAGTGGCCTCCCATTGCACTGAGAATCCAAATATTTGCAGTGTCCCAAGAGGTCAAATGAGATGATCTTATCTCTACCCTGCCCCCCTTGTTCACAGCGTGCTGGTCCTTCCTGCTTTCTTGTAGTTCCTCATATCCAAGGTGCTTCTGCCTCAGGGCCTGTACACTTGCAGTAACTGCTGCCTGGAATCTTTACCTGCTCAGATCTTTAAATGGCTGGTTTCCTCTATCACTTACTTCTCTGCTTAGTTGTCACTGCCTCCCTGGTGAGGCTTTTCACCACCAGGTGGAAAGTTGTCCCCTGACTTGAATGAATTAACTTTATATCCCAGTCTCATTCTAGGGTGTGTGTGTGGGTCATATGAGAACCCAAAGCGTTTTAGTGTTGTATCAGTGTTAAGTAATATAATCATTACATTGTGTCATGTTATGTTACAGGCTCCTCTTCTTATAGGGTTTCCAGAACTGGGTTCTTTCTTTTCTTAGCATTGAAAAAGTGATATACTTAATGGAGAAGGTGGAAGTGGATGGTGGTGATACAAATGAAACCCAAGAGATTGGAATTGTTTTCCTTCCCCTCAAGCCAGAAACTACTCAGGGTTGGAGAATCAAGGATGGATCTTTCAGAAACAACTCACTTATTTCTTTGTTCAGTCCTTCTTCTGAGGCCCACATCACCTCTCTGCCCATCTTGTATCTGTTTTTCCTAATGTATGTTCACAGCGACTTCTTGGGCAGCTGTTCTCACCTACACAGAATTTGGGGCTACCTACTTTGCAAGCATTCCCAAAGAGTCAGACGCAGTCTCTCCTGCTTCTCTTTTGTGGCTTACAAACACAGCTCACAGCCCATTTGTGTTAGGATTTTGTTGCTAAACATCAAAGAAGAATAGTAACAAAAGGTTGCAAAGTTCTTGGAGCTGTGGTCTGAGATTCCTCTGACTCTTGCTGAGAGAAACCATTGTCAAGGAAAGGGTCCTGGTGCCTTATATTGAGGCAGAGGTGCGAGTTGGGGGTCCCGTTTTCTTTGCAGTGAAAGCAAAGAGAAGCCAAGAGGCATTCCCAGTATAAACCACCAGGATCCTTTTCAGTGCTTTCTCCATCCATCATTGGTGTCTGGGGAGCCTAAGGACCTCAAATTCTCTGCTCCTGCGCTGTGCCATGGGCTCCTCACAGGGCTCCCGTATGGCTAGGCAGCTGGTACTGGGGATAGTGCTTTCCTCTCAGGGTCCTCACAAATCCTACTAGAGCAAGTTGAAGGGCCTTAAAGGACTCAAGAGTGTTACTCTTGTTAGACTCTTGCTATCCTATCTTCTGTAGACAATGGCTACAGGAGGAGAACTTCTCCAGCTTTCACTGGCAAGGGATGAGATGGAGGTGTCTACATTGCCTGGGGTTCAAGCCTCCAGGTTTAAGCAGTTTTCAAGTAATCTGGTAAGCTTGGGTGCCCCCCTGTGGTTTATAGTGGAATGTGCCCAGTTTGCCTTCAGGGAAGACGGTGGGAGCGGTGGTGGGAACATCCTTTATGGTCTTGGCCTCAAAGTGCCGTCTGGCCCACCTAGCTGCCATGCCAGCATCTCAGGGCTCACTCCAGACCTACTTTATTGGAATCTGCCTTTAGGCTGCACATTATAGTTTGAAAGGCACTGCTCTGGCAGCCCCCAAGATGATCCTAACAGCGCTTCTCTTCATATTCTACAAGCCTAAAGACCATGCAGCTTCACGCACAGCTGGCTCTCCTTAGGGACTAGAGAGACAACATGGGCCACATCCCGTTTCTGTACCCCATGCCACTTAACAAGGTGTGCTTTTCCCACAACAACATTCTCGGCATTCCCTCGAGCTTTGGATCAACCTGTTCAAAGCCAGGCAGCAGGGCTGAGGGCGGTGAGGTTGAAGTGACTCAGCTGTCTCCTCCCAGGACTCCTAACATTAATTTTTTTTAAGTTGTTTTGGTCCAACTGGCATGTACCACAGATAGCCTGAGCTCTGCACAGCTCTGCTCTCCCCACCAGGGCAACTGAACCCCTGTGGTAGAGGAAGCGGGCCTTTTTATATAAGCATCCATTATGGGATTAACCCCAAGAGTGTTAGTCTAATTCTCATTTTCCCCTAATATTTCTAGACTGCCTCCATCTAGTTGGCCACTCTAAGCCATCTGGCTCTAAGTTAAATCTCTCTAAGAAGCTTGGATTTCCCACAAACGATGTATCTTGCATGGAGTCTGGATTCCACTAAGGGCCCCAGCAAAGTGTTTAATTAAAGATTAGGAGCCCTAGGCTTTTCTTCCTCTCTGCCCCCCACTAGCTCTGCACCCACAGACAAGTTGCAGACAGGTGTGTTCATACCTGCTCTGCCTTTGCCAAGGAATAGCATGGCTGGTGAACGTGTGTGCTTGGAAACTTAAGGTAGCCATGAAGCATTTAAAAAATATATTAAATATAAATTAATCTTAAATATAAATTACATAAAAATACATACAAAATTTATTAAAGTGATTGCTATTGTAATCACTTAAGGTAATCTCCAGGTGAAACCCAAGTGGCTTTGTAATGGTCAGGAAGGCTGGAAAGAGGGCAAAACCTAACAATTTAGCTGTTTGGGGGGAGTAAATTCCTTCTCCAGAAGGGATATTCATGTTTCTAAAATCTTCACCGGGCGGTGTAAGTGTATGTTGTCAGCAGGCAAGGAGTGTTTCAGTTAGTGAAACAATTGCATCCGTGTATCTGTGTGTATGTGAGAGAGAAAGAGAGAATGCGAGTGGTATTGGGTAGCGTGCCCTTGTGGGCAGTCTTGTGTGTCTGCGTTCAGTTCTGTGTGCAATTCAGCTATTAGAGCTGAGAAACCTGGGTTCCAATTTGGTGGCCTTGAACAGGTCCCTCAGACAGACCTTTCTGAGCCTCTGTTTCCTCATTTTGAACTTCAGTGGGTTGGGTTGGTTGTCTTCCAGCTGTCTTTCTCAGCAGCCAGCCTAGGGGATAGGGAGGAGACCTCTGCTAGTGGTTTTACTGTCAAATTTGGTTTCTGGGTCTCTTTATTCCTGCAGGGTAGCCACTCTTTGCTGGTGCCTGTGCCAGCTTCTGCCCCTCAGTTGCTCACTGAAGAGGTGGCTTTTGACTTTCTGGAAATTGTCTCTAACTCACTGGAAATGCAGGAAGCTTGAGCATGAAACTCACTCAGCAAGAAAAAAAACACACACACACACACACGAGAAACCACAGGGCCTATATCGGCCTGTCGTCATCAAGCAGACTAGAATACTGCAGAAACTCTAGGCAGAGAGGAAATGAACTTGAGAGAAGGGGGAACACACAGCTGAGAAGAGAAAGGAGAGAAAGGGCAGAAGTGGAAGGAGAGGGCTGAAGCCGGGGCAGCGAGATGGTCAGAGGATGGGCGACGTGGCCGTGAAGCAGGGCTGCCTGTATCTCCAGCAGCAGCAGACGTTTGGAAAGGTGGGAGAAGGGCGAGGCTGGGGCTGCTGGAAACCCCTGGGGTCGAGAGGGAGGTCTGTGTTCCAAAACCTTTGTAGAATCCACTAAGTTAGACCTAGTGTTCAACCTCAGGAAAGGTCTTTCCTTACCAAATGTTGCTTCCCAAACCAGGCCCAAACTAGGCCCCAAACTCTCCTCTTCACTGTTTGCCCTGGCGGTTGGGGGAGGGTACTGACTTAATCTCTGGTCTCTTGGCTCTTTTGCTCTGTGTTGACCTCTCATGGGGACAGCTTGGAAGGGAATGGAAGGAAAAGCTGGGAGGCACAAGTTGGGATGACAGTGGAGGTTCCTCTCCCCTTTCCCCCCGCTGCGGAGCATGTTTGGTTGGTGTGAAGGTGGGCTGGGGCCTCCGGGAGCCGGGGCCCCTGCATGTCCATCTTCCTCCTTCCCTGCCCTCCATGAATGACCCTCAGCTGACCAACACTGGGGGGCACCTATCTCCCCACCATGGCCCACCCTGTCAAGCAGTGAGGCAGAAAAGGTTCAGCAGGGTGGAGAGAGGCTCCTGGAGGCAGGGCCTCCTCCAGGACTTCACACAGACTGAGAGTGAGGTCTCCCGTCTGGGCCCCGTGCTGCCCTGCTACCTCCTTTGGGCTTTGGTGACTCACCTGCTTTTCTCCCCTACACTGGATCTGCTGGGGTTGGGCCCCTGTGGCCTTCTTGCAGCCTGCACCTGTGGGGCTCACGGCTGTGCTGCCTTGTGCCTTTAGCAATCTCTCTGCTCTTGCTTGCAGACCTCTTCTGAGTTGTTTGCAGCTGATCTCCAGTTTTTATTTCCTGCATTCCCTATCATCCTCTCTTCCTCCCAGGGTCTCCTGTGATTTTTACCTTTCTCCTTACCTTTGGGTGGCTGCCCTGTTCTTCTCCCCTGGCTCCTTTGTTCACTCTCTCCCTCTCTGTGGTCTCTCTCCTGGGCCTGCCACCCACACATTTGGGCTCAGAAATGGCGCCGGTTCGGAGCTGTGCTATATGGACAGTCAGGCTGTGCCCTGGCCCGGCTGGAGCTCCAGGAGAGCCCAGAGAAGCCACGCCGGGGAGAGGCTGCCCGGAGGGTTATTCGCCTCAGCGACTGCCTGCGGGTGGCTGAGGCCAGTGGGGAGGCCAGCAGCCCCCGGGACACCAGTGCCTTCATCCTGGAGACCAAGGAACGCCTGTACCTCCTGGCAGCCCCCTCTGCAGAGCGCGGTGACTGGATGCAGGCCATCTGCCTGCTGGCTTTCCCTGTGAGTTGTCCAGGGCTGCAGAAAGGCAAGGGGGCATGCAGGGTGGGGCACTAGATGCTTCCTGTGGGCAGGAGTTAGGAGACTCGAGGTCAGGATGCAGGGTGCTTCCTTGATGTGGGGACACCAAGCCAGCCTTACAGACAGGGCAGGCGGGTGGGGTGGGCACTGAGCAAAAGCCTGGGGCTGGGATAGGTCTTAGGATTGGGGATCATGGTGAGACCTGGGGCTTCTTCTCCAGGGGCAGAGGAAGGAGCTGTCAGGGCCCGAGGGGAGGAGCAACCAGCCTTGCATGGAGGAGAATGAACTGTATAGCAGCACAGCCTCAGGTGAGGGACAGGGGCTGCCCTGGCTCCCTGGGTGCTGACTTCAGGGTGTGGCTGGGAGGAGGTGTGGGCCAGCGTTCAGTCCTGGGGCTTCCTGCCTGTGGTTGCCCCTAGCTGGGGCCATCCCCTGCTCAGCCTCTCCCCCTAACTTCCGGGTGTGGCCCAAGGTGGAGGAGCCTGGCCTGCCTTGCGTGTCACCTTTGGTTCACCCCTTGTTTCCCAGGCCCTGCTGCTAGGGTAGGTGAGGGTGCTGTTTTTGAGGCACTGCTGGATAGAGAGAAACTCTCCTTAGTCTTCCACCTAAACTCAACCCCCGGGGGACACCAGTTGATATGTGGAAGGGAGGGACAGGCTTTACCCACAGCTGTGGCAGGAGGAACTGTGGAGGCGGCTGCTGTGAGGTGAGAGGTAGGGTGAAGACGGGCTGTGGCTGTGGCCACAATAGCAGGAAGGACGTGGGCATGGTGTCTACTAGGGTAGGAGGTGGAGGTAGTTGGCATTTCGGGGAGTGTGACCCAGCACGGAGCAGCTCGGCCTTCAGGATTCAGGTTGGAGGTCGTGAGTACATGGATAATACTTCTTTTTTTTTTTTTGTAGAGACAAGAGTTTCACTTTATTGCCCTCGGTAGAGTGCCGTGGCATCACACAGCTCACAGCAACCTCCAACTCCTGGGCTTAGGCGATTCTCCTGCCTCAGCCTCCCGAGTAGCGGATAATACTTTTTTTTTTTTTGTAGAGACAGAGTCTCACTTTATGGCCCTTGGTAGAGTGCCGTGGCCTCACACAGCTCACAGCAACCTCCAATTCCTGGGCTTAAGCAATTCTCTTGCCTCAGCCTCCCAAGTAGCTGGGACTACAGGCGCCCGCCACAACGCCCGGCTATTTTTTGGTTGCAGTTTGGCCGGGGCCGGGTTTGAACCCGCCACCCTGGGTATATGGGACCGGCGCCTTACCGACTGAGCCACAGGCGCCACCCGATAATACTTCTTTTAGAAATCCTCTAGCACGCTCATTGAGAACCAGTGTTGTGGTGAGAGGCACACCAGCTGCTTCCCATTAACTGCCTTCTCTCTCCTCTCCTCCCCAGTGGTCCCCTGTAAGGAATTTGCCGTTCTCATAAGACCTACAAAAGCCAGTGAGAGGTGCCGCCTCCGGGGATCCTACACCCTGCGTGCAGGGGAGAGCGCCCTGGAACTGTGGGGTGGCCCTGAGCCCAGCTCCCCGCTGTTTGAATGGCCCTACAGGTTCCTGAGACGGTTTGGGCGGGACAAGGTGAGGGCTGCTGTGCGGGGCAGGAAAGAAAGGATGAGTTTTGAACCAAGAGGGGGTCAGGGAGCAGGAAGAGAGAAAGGAAGGAGGGGGCAGGGAGGAGGGAAAGGCAGAGATAAAAGACCAGCAGGGAGAGACAGTTAGGGGGAGAGAAGCCTGGGAGAGGCATGGGTGTGAGGAGGGGAGAGTGATGAGGAGGTGGAGGTGGGAAGAGAAGGAAGGAGAGGTGGAGAGGTTAGACGGGGAGTGGTGGCTGACTTTTGTGCCAGGCTGTGAACATTCATGAGTGGAAGGGAGCATGAAGGGTGGGGAGAGAAGGGAGTCCTTTCAAGTCTTTTCCATGGATGGAGAAGTCTTGACAGTTTCTGGTGCAGGGCAGCTGCAGGCCCAGGGCCTGTGGTTGACAGTGGGGCCCAAGAAAGCAGCCCCGCCCTGTGGCCCTACCAGTAACCTCCTTTCCTCTGACTTAGGTGACCTTTTCCTTCGAGGCAGGCCGACGCTGCGTCTCTGGAGAGGGCAACTTTGAGTTTGAAACCCAGCATGGCAATGAGATCTTCTTGGCCCTGGAAGAGGCCATCTCTGCCCAGAAGAATGCTCCCCCTCCTGGGCCCCAACCTCAGCCTGCCACGATACCTACTGTGCTGCCCCGGCCCCATGACTCGCTGCCGCCACCTTCACCCACTCTGGTGCCTGCCCCGTGGCCTCCAGGCCCAGAGGGGGAGTACGCGGTGCCCTTTGATGCAGTGGCCCGGTCTTTGGGGAAGAGCTTCAATTGCATGCTGTCAGGCCCTCCCCAGATCCCGGCTGACCCTCTGTATGACAGTATTGAGGAGACCCTATGCCCTCAAGCTGACCACATATATGATGAGCCAGAGGGTGTGGCCACTCTGACCCTATATGACAGCCCACAAGCACCCCGACCTGAGGCACGGAGGAGGCAGGCCAAAGCTGAAGGAGACCCTAGTGGCCTCCAGCATGTCCACCCAGCTAGGCAGGATCTCTCTGCCTCTGGCTGGCAGCCAGGAACTGAGTATGACAATGTTGTACTTAAGAAAAGCCCAAAGTGACAGAAATGCAGGCCACATTGAAGTGCACATCGAGGGGAGGGGACAGCCACCTCCCCTTCAGTCTTCTGTTGGTGACTTCTCTTGGTTACTACATCAGAAGAACCTCCTCTTCTTCTCCTGAAGCCCTAGTCTGGGCCTGCTGGAGTGTGGTGTGGTCTGACGGATGGTCCCTCCCCAGGCCTGCTGGGTGAGTCACCCACCACCCAAAGCAGGAAGAATGCCCTGGAGAGACCCACCCTCCTCCTACTCCTTTTCCACTTCCTTCTCTTTCTTCCCCCGGGCTTAGAGGGAACCTTAGGGGCATTTAGGGCAGAGGACAAGAGGATGTCAGCAAATCTCACTGGTTCCTAGGCTCACGCAGGCCTCCTGCCTGCTATGGCCCTTGTTACGGGTCTAACCTGGCTCCAGGTACTCAGGACATGGCTGTAGGTTTCTGCAGGTTTCAGATTTCTTTTTGACATTAAAGCATTTCTGACACATTTTTTGTGTGGCCTGAGCCCTGTGAGGGTAGGGATGGGACAGCTATAGCCTGCTGGGGTGAAGACTCCAAGACACCCACCCTTGTCATTTCCTCCCTGGGCCTGCCCTAGGTCCCAAGTATCTGGTCACAGAGATGAGGCCCATGGAAGTCTGGCTGCTCTGGGAAAGGTATTCACATGTATCTATCCTTTACTAGGATAAGGTCAACACCAGAAAAAATGGTGGGGTAGTGGGGAAAAGCTGGATTGCACAGAAGAACTGGGATTTATTGGTACTCTGTGCAGTAGGAATGAGACTCACCTGCTGGGTGGCCCTGAGCCAGCCCTTTCCTCCCCAGAGATTTCCCTTCTTTGTTAAAGCAGGGGATTGCACCATGTGGGTACTGAGAACCCTTCAAGCTCTAATTCTCTACTGGCCCTAGGTACCCCCGGGTCCTGGCAGGCTGGGTCCCCACAGGTTAGGCTCTGTGCCCTGTGCTCTTTTTGCATCGATACGTGCTTTCCGGAAAGGGCATGCCCAGAAACTTCTGCTGTCAGCCCACCAGCTATGAGGCTATAGGCTGCTCAGAGCCCAGAGAGGATGAGGCAAGGCACAGGGGTCTGTCACAAGAGGGGATATGAGTGCCATGAGAGGCCAAATAGGGCTGTGAGCTTTAGAGAACAATTTGTCGGGAGCCCAAGACAGGCTTTACATTGAAGATGGCATTTAAGGTGGACCTTTATGGGTAGGAAGGAAATTGATGAAGATTAAGGGGGTCCTAGATAGAAGTAAGAAATAGAAACTGTGGAGGAGACACAAATATGTTCGGGATGGAGTTCTGTGCTCAGAGTGGAGGGAACGTGCAGCAGCCTCCTTGAGAAGGCACATTCTGACCATGTGCCTAATTAGAGGGGAAGGAGGAACAGCGGTGGCCTTTGCACAGGAAGTCCCTTAAGAGCTGAGCAGTAGCAACCCCAATAGCCTTGGGGAAGACAGACTTGGGGTAGGATGGGGTGGTTGGGGCTGAATTGAAAGGGGGAAATTCAGAAAAGACGGATCAGAAGATGTTATGGAGTAGCACCTGCAGTGGAGTCACCGGATGTGGAATGCAGAAGAGGGTTTCTAGAAACTCAGGTTTTGAGAACAAGATGAATCTTGGTTTCTGGTGTGACAAGGTGAGGATGGCTGGGATCTATCTGGCCAGGGGAGGGCAGAAGCTGGACAGAGGAGCCAGCGCATAGGTGGGAATGAAGTATAGAGGTCGGGGTTAATGCCAGCCTCTCAGGTGTGCTGTGACCTAAGTTTTGTTTCACACTGTAGCTTTGCCCCTTATGAAAGGAATTTGAGCAATGGTGAGCAAGCCAGAGGGAGAGAGTGCAGAGGGACCTTCTGCTCTGCCTCTTGTGTCGGTGCCAAAAGGCTGCCCCGCTAGCACTGTCTGTTCCCAGGACCCCCCAAGGCAGGAAAGCCTAATGCCTCCAAGAATTGTGTTATTTACCCTCTTCAGGCCAGGGGTGGAAGCTGGGGACTCTCTTCACAGTAAGATGCCACATTTCCGTTTTCCTCAGGTGGTGCTTGAGGTGGCCATCCTGGCTCAGCCCAGTAGGGGGCAGTGTTAGCCTGTGCAAAGGGCCACTGGGGGCTTAGCCTGAAGAAAGGAAGGAATTTACTACTGAAGGGCTTGGGGATAATTTTTGAGGAATCTGCATATCAGAGCCTGTTCCTTCAGTCCCTCTGAATCCCACTTCCAGGGCGTGGACCTGCCTTCATGAGATGCGGGTCCTAAGCTGGACATGGCCCCCTTTCATCCCCGCTGCACCTTCCAGGGCAAGGACCCTGTATTCTTCCATTCTGATATTGGCATTGCCTCCCAAGAGGAAGTGGCAGATTGGCCCTCAGGGAAAGGCGGGGTGAGGACTGGTGGGGCAGGAGAAGTAGGGTGTTTGGGGAAGTTGCAGGGGTAATGAAAGTTCTTGAGATAGTTGTTGAGGCCATCTGACCATGCCATTAGGGTCCTCCTCAGAGGATGTGAGCTGGCAGGTGAATCAGCCTGCAGAGCATTGTGTCAGCACCATCGCAGCTGGCTGCAACTGCACAGCTGTCACCTGCAGTGTGTGCATCGCTCTGTCATCCAACAAATGCTGCTTGGAGCATCCTGAACCATCCCCGCCCTGGAGCTGGAGAACCACAGAGACCTGTCCCCACCCTCAGGAATACCACAGTGCAGAGTGTACGTGCAGACGTTTGCTGAATGGATTAATGAAGGGGTTTGCTTGAGGGATCAACCTCAAGGCCCTCTTCAGAGCATTTCTCTGTCTAATTCCTTGGTAAGGAGACAGACTGCCCTCAACAGGCATAGAGTGATATAAGATCGAGTGACAGATCCAAGAAAGGGTCTCTTGGCTCCAGGGTCTGCTGCCTGGCACCTGTTGATACCAGAAGTTTCTCTATAACCAGGACATTTATAAGCTGGTCTTGTTTGCTAATTATTATGCAGAGGTGACATCTGCACAGGTAAGATGGCATCGTAGCTGATGCCCAGCCTAGAGGTATGCACACAGATGCACACACACACAAGCACACCCTGTGTCCTTTCTATTTCTTTTCTCCTCTCTCTTGCCTCCACTTGGAATTTCTTTTTCCAGAGGATATGGGTGGAGTGTGTGTGGGTTGGGGTCTGCTGTGTAAGCCTGTGACAGTGAGGGTGGCCAGCCCACCCCCCGCCCAGTGGGTTCCCACCTGGGGCATCAGACTCTGTAAAGGCCAAGCTTGCTGGGCCCCCGCCACCCCAGCCCTGGCTCCTCCCTGATGGCTCTACTCAAGCTGTTGCTGCCACCACCTTTCAGCTGTGATGCTAACCAGCCTCTTGCCTCCTGCCTCTTGGGTGCTGATTCAATTAGCTAAGGTGTCCACCTCTTGCAAGGACCATTTATAAAACCAACTGGGCAGCTGGAAATCTCAGGCAGGGTGGGGTTGGGATCCTGGGGGGAGGCCGGTGCACTGGAAGGAGGAGATTCAGAGTTGCTGAAGAGGGGATCTGATCTGGTTAGATGTCAGGCTGGTTTCCCCACAGCAGGCACTGCCCATCACTGGCTGGCTCTGATTGTCCCCTCCTAGGTGGATGTCATGCTGGCCAGTGTAGGGAAGAGCCCATTGTTCTCCAGCTGTTCCCAGGCCTGCCTGTCTCCTCCCTGGCCTCCTCCTTCCCTGCCCTGCAACCTCCTTCTTGGCACCAGCTTCTGGATCCCTGGGCCAGAGGCTAGTGGGGGCTGAGGGGTTGTCTAGGGGAGCACTGGGTTCTGACAGATTGGTGGGGGAGTTGAGGTGCTAATGCTGGGCTAAGTAATTCTGTGACTGGTACCCAGGAGAAGACCAGGCAGGGTGTCTGATCAGAGAGGTGTGGGTGAAGGTGGGGTGAGAGGTATGTGCAAGGGCCACCACCATTTAGGATGAAAGGAGTGTTCTTGGGATTGTAGAGTTTCCTTGTTTGCAGACTGCTGTGGGGGCAGCTGAGTGTCCATAGGTAGGCACACAGACAAATGTCTGGCTACTTGGATCCAAATTCTGTTTCTGCTATGTGCTGTGTCTTTGGGTATGTGCTTTTGTTTCTACATGTTTAAGAGGATGATGATGATGAGATAATATGTCTCAGAGGCTTGTGGGAGAGATGAAGTGAGTGAGTAAAAGCACAGCTTGGAGAACAGTACCTGACACAGCAGAGCTCTGGTGTTATTCATTTTACTTCCAACAGCTCTGCCAGGGTGCAGGGCAAGACATCACCATTTTACCAACAAGCCAATGGAGGGGTGGAGATCTCCAGAGGATGAACTTAGGCTTTGTGGAGGTGGGAGGACCAGGCTGGGAGGGAAGAAGCAGGAGGGTATTGCAGGAGCAGGAAAGAGGGCCACATCAATGGCTTTTCAGCCTCCGGGCAGGGGTCTTATCTGGGTGAATTTGCACACCTGCACAGGGCAATGCCAAAAGTGGGAGAGCTTGGAAAGGAAACTGCTTCAAGGACTAAAGACAGCTGGCTTAATGCAGCCACAGGGGAGATCGCCTCCTTTCACCTGAGCTGTTGCTCCACTCATGGCCTGGAAGTTGGCACATCGGGGCATGGAGGCAGCTCCTTGTTGGGTAGGAGCACCTGGTCCAGTTGGCATGGCTTGCTAACTGCTGTGACCAATATAGAGCCTTGGGACCGCTGCCCTGCTGCCGGTGAGAGGAGGTCTGGGAATACGAACAGTTCTAAGAGAGGAAGCTGGGGAGGAATTGGGCAGAAAGGAGTCAAGGGAACATTCTGAAGGCGGTTTGCCATCTCTCCCATGAGACTACAGATGTCTAAAGGGCAAGGTTCATTCTTTACCCAATTCACTGTTTTATCCCTGGCACTTAATGCAATGCCTGGCACAAGGTAGGTACCTACAAGTGTCTCTTGATTGAGAGAGTAAATGAAGCTTGCTTTGCCTGCAGGGGGACCCAGGTGCTCTCCAGAGTGTAATGATCTGTGGAGCTCCCGTGAACGCCCCTTCCAAAACACCTCTCCACTGATGCCAAGAATCCCACCCCTTGCGTTTTGGGCGGGATTCCTTCCCTCCCTAGCAGGGTTTTTTCAAAATGCAAATGACCTGGGGTGGGGCATCAGTGGATTGAATGAGGTCCCCAGGGCCCCAGGAGGGACTGACATGAGAATGGTCCTGACCAGGGCCTGGAATCGGGGCAATTTGGTGCTGCACCTCTGGTGTACCCTAAAGGCCTGCAGCCAGGCCTGTGGGTGGAGGAGGGACAGACAGCTCATGCTTACCTCTTTCCCCGTGCCTGTCTCCTCACTGGGGTTCTGCCCAGCACAGGCCCAGCCCTTTGGGGGCTCCATGGCCGAAAAGTTCCTCATCCCTGAGATTCCAAGGAGCAAGATATCAGAGCCAGAAGGGCCAACACTCCAGCCTAAGGCCTTATTTTTGACTTATGATGGACGCTGAGGCCAAGTTTTAAAGAATCTGTCTTAATCCCTCTCAGATGTATTTACATTTTATGAGAATTTGTTTATAGTTGTGCTTAATGCAAAGAACCAAATCGCTGATTTTGAGGCTTCCTCTGTTCACAGGGAAATCATTTTTGACTTTATATGTGGATAGGGGAGGAACAAAAGGAAAGGGGATTCTGGATTCCCTACTCTACCTGCAAGGGCCACTACCTCTGGACAAAGATTCCTTCCCCCCAGAGCTCAGGGGAGCAAGCAAGCATCCAAGGTCAGCCAAGGGCTGAAGAGACTGAGGCTGCTCACCTCCCTTGGGTCCCTCACTGGCCCAGCCTGGGAGCAATTTTAGACTCTTAACCATTTTCCTGTGATAACTACTCCCCATGTGACCTTTGGCCTTGACCCTAAGGGGCAGCTTTCCTCAGCAGGAACTTCAAAGAAGGATGCAGTGCCAGTTCCTAGCCCGCAGCTCTAGGTCCTGAGTCCACCTTGAGACAGGAACTTGGTGCATTAGGATGTCTGAGGCAACGGGGCTCAGGGCTAACTGGAGGGTGCAGAGGTGAGTTAGGACAGATCTGGTTGAATGGCCAGGTTTGGAGACAGGAAGGAATGACCAGGGCAAGTGCTGGGAAGGGCCCCAGAAGGTCCATTGTGATGGGGGTGGGGGAGTCACCTGGGGAAGGCTCATGGGAGAGCAGCTGGGGTAAGGTGACCTTGCTTGGTCACAGAGCAAGGAGAAACCTCTAGAGGCTGCTCCCTACAGGAAGCAGAGTAGTTACTGAAGCAGGTGTCAGTGCTGTCAGGCTGCCCAGAGGTTGGTCTGTCCCAACCTGGTGGTTATGCCTGAGAAGCAGTGAGAAAAATTGGGGGCTTGAGGAGGGGCTGAGGGCTGGGGAGCATGGAGATGAACCCACAGGGCATGAGAACTGACTCTGAGAGTCAGACTTCCAGGCCTAGGCCCTCGGGGCCGCTTGGGCTGAGTTGACCAGTGGAGCCTAGCAAACCCAGCCTAAACATGCCGCAGAGACTAGACCACCTCCCAGCGCAGCATGCGCACCTTTAGCCAACATACTGCTAGCAGCCAACTTGTGCTCTCCTGGTCCTGGCTTCTGTCTCGGCTGGCCCAGTGGACAAATAGAGCTGCCTCCTGAAAAAAAGGTGCCTTTGATTCCTTTGACCGCGAAGACAGGAGAGACCGTCAAGTATAGAGGGCACTGTGTCTGGTGGCACCGCTTGTTCATCAGCCCTGTACCCTTGGCCACTGTGTGTCCACAAGGAGGGCCAATATGGGATACTAGACAGGGAATAAACTAGGCTTCAATCACCACTCTGCCACTAACTGGCCCTGGGATACTGGACAAGTCTGGGAATACGAACAGTTCTAAGAGAGGAAGCTGGGGAGGAATTGGGCAGAAAGGAGTCAAGGGAATAATTTCTCCTCTGCAAATGATAGGCCTGGATCAGAAGACTTTCAAATTCTTGTTAACTCTGTAGTTCTTTGTTTTGGGGAAGATGTCATCACAGCAAGGCAACAGAAATGATTTTGCCAAGAGGGAGCATAGAAAATATGGGTCCAAAGTCTTAATTTAAACATTTACTGGGGGCCCACTGCTGGGATTCAGCTATGTCTGAAGAAATGGTCGGGTGGGTCCAATAGTTTGAGGGACAGAGGAGTTCCCTCGTGCCTAAGAAAGAACTTATTCTAAGGGAAAGAGATATATTGCAGACTCTGTGCACAGTTGTGCAGTTTGAACAATAAACAACCTTAAGAGGTACCGCATTTGCAAACAAGGGCTCAGGCAGGTGTAACAAACTTGACCAAAGAATAAAGAGTAAGTTGTGAGGGAAATGGGGTGTTTTGAGGATGGATAGTGTCTATAGGGCCACCATGTGCAGCTGCACAGGCTGTGCACTGCACAAGCCAAGGAGGTACCCTTAGCCCACAGTGGAGCTGTGTCTGCATATCTATCTCTAGGACATGTCTCTCAGAACCCTTCTGTCATCTAGAGCTCTTAAGACCTTGAGCACTTGCTGCATGTTTGGGCATTCCTCTAGTTGAGGTTAAGACAGAGAAAGGAAGTGATACTCCTGGAGGATGCCAAGCACTGTCAGCAGACCTGAGCACAGGCAGCCTTGGGAGTTTGGAGTTTGTGGTGCCTAGTGGACACCTCCTCTTGATGGAGGTGGCACCAGTGCCAAAGGGCAGAGAGCAAGCCTCTGGGGATAGCCATGAACACCTGGGGGACAGGGTCCTTCATTAGCAGATGCTTGCAAATGGCTATAATATCTAGCTTCCATCTTTTTTTTTTTTTTTTTGAGACAGAGTCTCACTTTGTCACCCCCATTAGAGTGCTGAGGCATCACATAGCTCACAGCAACCTCAGACTCTTGGGCTCAAGTGATCTCTTGCCTCAGCCTCCCGAGTAGCTGGGACTATAGGTGCCTGCCACAACGCCCAGCTATTTTTAGAGACGGGGTCTCGCCCTAGCTCAAGCTGGTTTCCAACTCATGAGCTTAGGAGATCTGCCTGCCTCGGTCTCCCAGGGTGCTAGGATTACAGACGTGAGCCATCACGCCCGGCCGACTCCCACCTTTCTTGCCAGCTGGGCTCACCTCTTCTCCCTCCTGTCCCATCTGGGCCCACCCTCCTTCAGCTGCCAGAAAGTCTGTCTCCAGGTGCAGATTATCCTGGCCTGGATCTCCTGCTTCCCATGGCTTCCTTCCTTGTCTCTCCTCTCAGCCATGGGCCTGGTCCTCCTTGTTCTTTCTACAGAGTCAAGGACACGGAGGTCTCTCTCCGAGGAAAGAAGAGGAGGAGACAGCAGCTTTTGTTTATGGAAGTCACAATTAGCTGCAGAGACTGCTTTTTGACATAGCATGTCACATCATCCCTAACACTCAGGGACATGAGGAATGCCTGGCGGGGTGGGGTGGGGGAGGCAGTGGCCACAACACCTCTCAGGGTATAGGGTTTCTTAGGGTCCAGAATTGTGAGTGATTGGCATTCTGCAGAGTCCCTTATAACAGTTTGCCTTTGTTCCTTTCAAGACATGGTTGTTGTTTGTATTCTACTGATGAAGAAACGGAATTCAGAGAGATTGGATTCCTAATCCCTGACCACCCATGCTCATAAGTGGCCACGTTGGCCTTGGCGAAGCCCTTCCAGCCCAATGGGCAGCATCCCTACCAATGCTGCTTGTTCTTTTGTGACTTGAAGACTTTCAAGAGGCAGTGTAGCAGAATGGCGGGGCCTCTGTCCTTGATGGCTGTGCAACATTAGGCATGTCACTTCCCTGCTCTGAGCCTCAGTTTTCTCATCTGCACAATAGGATCAGTAACAGCCATTACCCTCATGTGGTGGTTGTGGGGCTTAAATAAGATCATGGGAGTGTGGAAATTGTGCACCTCTATTCAATTGTGAGTGATTGGCATTCTGCAGAGTCCCTGATAACAAGCAAATGCCTTCGTTTTCTTCAGGTCACATCTAAGGGGTCATTGGAGCTTCCCCAAGTCATCAGACTAAGAGCAATGAGGACAGAGGATGGGACAGGGTATGAGATCCTTAGACCCACCTGTTGCTAGCTCAGCTACCTCCTTATTGTGCTCACCAGAGGCTAGCCAGACCAAGAAAGGGACCCAGGGCAGAGGGAGGCTCTGCTGCCTGTAGGCAGCTTGCAAGGCACCTGAGTGTTGGCTCCTTTAAGAGGCTGCCTCCAAATTGAGCGCAGGAGTTCAGGGATACAAGTGAGCTATGAAAGTGTCATTGCACTTAAACCTGACTCTGTCTCTAAAAAATAAAAATACATACATACAAGAGGTTGCCTCTTTTTGCTGATCCAGGCAGGTGGACAGATGATAGATGGATGGAGGAAGAGGGGACTGGAGCCAGAAGAAGAATGGGATGGAGAACTGACCTGTCGGCAAAATCTCCAGCAGATCAATGGAGACCATCTGGCTGGACGGCCTGTACTCAGGGGCTGGGCAGCTTGTGCTGGGGCTCCCTGGAGCCTGTTTTTCGCTGCCCTGCCCCCATGGAAGAGAGCAATTCTGGCTGGAGCCCTTGCCCTCACTCTAGGACAGCCCAGAAACCCTCCCTGCAGAACTACCCCGGCTAGGCTCAGTCCAAGACCTTGTGGGGTGTGATCTGAGTGAATGTGCCGGCAGTTTGAGGTGTGCCCTGACCATTGTGAGAAGGTGTCCTTGATAGGGTGTATTCCCATTGCTGGTCTGCATGAGGTCACATTCTGAATGTCCTCAGGCTTGTCATTGTTGGTGTCTGTGGGCACCTTCAGGTCACTGCCGGCTTGGGCCTTCAGGGCTTCCTCCTGTGTGGTTTGGGGAGTGGCTGCAGAGGGGCGCCCTGCTATACCATCAGCTCATTCTTCAGGAGGTCTGGACCTGGACCCAGCCCCTGTCAAGAATGATCCCCTTCTGTTCAGAACACTACCCCACTCCCTGTTCAGAACACCCTCAAGGTGGGTAAGATTGGTTCAGCAGGCTGGGGGCCTTAGTGTGAAAGCCTAGACCCCGGGCCTGTATGTGGGAACAATCTGAAGGGTGCCCTCTGTTTTCAGGCCCCCCTCGCCCAAGGCTATCTTTGTGATGGGCCCCACTGGTACAGCCCATGCCTGGTCAGTTCAGAGCTGATGAGGGCTATGGGAATAGGAAACAGGGACCTGGGTCATGAGATGTCCCTCTGCTTGGAGCCCAGTGATGCTCTGTACCTACAAGATGCCCAGTGAGGACGATTCCACTGAGGGACCCTCTGGCCGCCTTTATTCTGTAGGGTCTCTTACTTTAGCCATGATCATTCTGGCCTGTGCTCTGGGGTCTGACACCCACAGTGCCAGCATGCTGGGTCTTCTGGATGGTCACCAAAATGCTGGGGGCCTCTGGGAACTAAGGATTGGCCACCCCCGCCCTGATTAGGAACCCCTGTACCAGAAAGCCATGCTTCCTGGGGTGCCAATCCCAGGGCTAGCTCCACTGGACTGTTTGGACAAAGATAGAATGAATCCTTATGCAGAGGGGCTAGCCTGGGGAAGGGGAATGGGCAAAGGATTCCAGTCATCTGAACAGCTGGAACTTCTTCCCCAGAAGGGGGTGAGGAGGGTGGCTGTGTGGTTTGGAGGCCTGATTCCTATGTGCTGATCTGCTTTGAAGCACTCTGAGCAGTGCAGAAGGGGGGTCCCCCAAACACCAACCCCATCTATTTCTCCCATGATAGCTTCATGAGCTCAGCCCATGAAAGATTTTATCCTTTCTAAACTCCTTCCTTATAAAATGCAAATGCCTTGATAAAGTGGTCATGCCTTAAGTTCATTTTCATTCAACACCTCAGTTATTATCACTGTAGCAGGAAATAGGTGACAGCCAGAAATTTGATCTGGATAGAGATGTGTGTGTGTGTGTGTGTGAGAGTATATGTGTATGTATGTGTGTGTGTCAGAGTGTGTGTGTGTTTGGGTTGAGGGTGGGATATGCAGTTTTTCATTCATTCAGCAGATTATCGATCATACGTTAATGAAATGCCAAACAGCATTCCTGGTCCTGGGGACAGAGAGTGGAAAAAAGAACAAAAACCTTTGCCCTTGTGGAATTTACCTTCTCTGGTGGGGAGCACGATGATAAGCAAAAGACAAATAAAATGTATCGTATGTCAGATGGCAGTAAGTAGCATGGAGAGAAATACGGCAGGGGCTGGGGGGCAGGACTCTGTGCGAGGAGGGGTGAGCCTGCCAAGGCTGGCTGTGAGGGGAGGAGGAGCCTCTCCATCTCCACAGAGCCCAGCCCCAGGGCTGAGGGGCGTCCTTTCTTGCTTGAGGGGCTGCACGTGCCCTGGGACTTGCTCATCCTTTTCCTCCACCCAACATGCCAGAAGCCAGAGAACTTGAGGGTCCCAGTGGAGGAGGGGTCCGTGAGAAGCCAACTCTCTGGCAGATCACTGATTAGAAATGTCCCTTGGGCAGGCAGAAGGAGGGAGCTGGCAGATTAATGGGGAAAGTGGTGCTGGCTCATTACCCGCCCCTAATCTGCAGCAGAGTCTAGGCTTGGGCTGTGTTGAGGGGAGTCTAGGCTTGTGCAGGCTGGGTGGGTTTCAGAAGGTGCCTGGTCTCCTCCCTTCCTCCTTCTACTATTGAGGGTCACACCCTTGCCTCAAGGGGCACAAGGGGAGGTGGGCAGAAACTCACAGTGTGGTGTGTAAGTGCTGCAGGGACTACTTGTCCTGAGGAGGGAGGCCCAACTCTACCCAGGAATGTGGGGAGACTGGGGACAGGTGATGTGGCAATAGCCACCCCGAAGGAGAACCCAGTGGGATCAGGTGACTCAGGGAGGACAGAGCGGAAGGAAGGGCAGAACAGATCCTAGTGATTTACCTGCTCTCTTTCTTTGTATATAGGAAGACAGGCCAAGAAGGATGAAGAGAATTTCCCAAGATCCCACAGCTGTAGACAGGTCAGGGTCAGGACCTGGCCCCCCAGACTCAGCCCACCATTCTTGCCCTGTAGCTAGAGTGAAAGCATAACAACAACTGCTTACTGAGTATTTAATTGTGCATGGATGCTTTCTAGGTGTTAACTCATTAATCTTCACAAAATCCCTTCTGGTGGGCACAATGGCTAACACTGTCCCATTTTTCAGATGAGGAGCCTGAGGCATAGCAGTTATGCAGGTATTCAGGTCACACAGCTGGTCTGTGGGGAGTGGGGATTTGAACTCTGTTGTTTGCTCTAGGGGCCATGCTCTTAACCCTGGAGGTGATGTGCAGGGCTGGGGCTCTGGCCTGGGTGAGCTCTTCTCAATGCTAGAATCCTTCACACTCCCTGAAAGTCTGGCCAGTTCCCCAGTGACACAGTAGCTTATGACTTTTTTGCAGCCCTCTGGCAGAGATGTAGGGGGCAAACCCAGCAAGTGGCTAGCTCTGGGTTTGGGAGACAGGGATGCTGTCATACGTGGTATTTGCTGATTCCCATGGTGTAAATATTCCCACCTTGGTCCACTTCAAGGAATTGATGGAATGCCACAGGGCTTGCAAAACTTTGTAAAGATCTCACCATGGGCTCTCAGGACAGGCTGACTCCAGCCTATCACTGAGATAGGCACTCCCCTTCCCAACATGGCCTGAAGGCCCCCAGCCCCTGCCCCCATCACCTCTAATTAAACTAGGTCACCTCCATGGGTCTGATGTGAAGGATCTCAACTTGGGAGGCCTGAAAACTGTTTTACTTCATCCACCTCTGCTCAAAAAGAAATAATAATAAAACATTCATGGAGTGCTTCCCACTATAATCATTTCCTGGAAGGGATCTTGGTGATTTAGTTTAAATCTTGGCTTTATAGACCTGGAAAGTCCACCCTGAGAGTCACGGGACTGGCCGAGAGGCACACAGCCAGAGACTCACAGAGCCACAGCAGGAAACTGGGTCTGGGCCTATGGGCCCAGGTCTTAGCACATTTCTAAGTTCTGCGGGTGATTCAAGGCAGATAAGAAATGCACTACTCAACTGGGAAGATCCAAAACATAAAACAATTGGGAAAAAAATGCAAAATGATATTTTGGCCATGTCATACCAGCCTATGGCTTTGAGCCAATGTCTTAAATGCTTCGAGTCTTAGCTATGCCATTTGATAAGTGCACGTTATTAATACTTGCCTCACATATATCACAGGGGTATTGTGAAGACAAAGGAGATAAAGGAATAGCAAAGTACATCTAAAGTAAGGAAACTGGTTCTAAAACTGGATCTTAAACATATACAACAATGCTCGACATCGTTCAGAATAAGAGAAACATAAATTAAAATTACATTGATAAAACATGTTTGTAACCTATCAGATTGGCAGAAGTTCAGGAAGTTGATAACACACTGTAATCCTAGTGCAGTTTGAGGAAACTGGCCATCTAGTATTTCTCATGGGGAGATAAATGCGTCCAACCTCTAGGGAGGGCAATTTGGCAATAAATATGAACAGTTTAAATGTATATATCTTCTGACCTAGCAATTCCATTTCTCGAATATTATTCTGTAAATATATTTGCACAAGTGCAAACGATCTGTTTATGGCTATTTCTTACAGTGATGTTTGTGATGGGAAAGGATTTGAAACAGTGTAAGTGCTCACCAAGAAGGGTCTCTCTGAGAGACTATTTCAGCCACATAATGGAATATTAGGCAGTGGGGAAAAGGAAAAGGAGAGAAAGCTTTGTGCTGACTTGTAAGACATCATGAAATGAAGAAAAGTGAGGGATAGAACAGTACGTATAGTATGCTACATTTGGTATTTAAAAAGGGAAGAAATAGGAATATCTGCCCATGTGCACAGCATGAAACTCTGGAAGGATCTCTGAGGAATTAATAACAGTGGTTACCCGTGGTAGGGCAAGGCTGGGGTCTGGAGCGGTAGGAGAGAGGAATAACAGGGAGATTGTTCACTGTTTGCCTTTTAATATAGGTTTTAAAATTTTTGAACCATGCGAGTGCATAATAAATTCAAATATAAATTAAAAATTGCTTTGTAAAAGACTGTGCAGGTGCTTGGACTATTACTAATATAAAAATGAATTAAATTGCATGGCTAGGATGGGCTGCAGGTGGCCACAAAGAGAATGCTTGGGATTTCTGGACGGGGCAGAAGCTAGAGTGGCGGGTTTTGGAGGAAAAGGTGTTCCACAAGAACAGTGGTTCTCAACACAGGTTGAGAACCGCAGCATTAGGAAGTGGTCGGCCCAGGCACTGGTGGCAATGGCTGTTTTTCTGGCCAGCTTGACTGCTGTAGTGGCGTTCTGTCCTAGCCGAGCTGACCCCTGCATGACATTCAGCTTGTTTGAGTGGCAGGCTGGAACTCCACAGTTTGCTCAGGAATGCTGGCTGCAAATCTCTGGCAGAGAGAGGCACGATGGACTGAAAAAAGGGCTTCTTCCTGTTGAATAATACCACGTTGGTGTAGGTGTGAGTGAGCATCCCACCCAAATTAGCCTGTCTGATCCTCTCCCAGTGCTTTGAGGTGGGTACTACGGACCATTTCCATTTTGCAGGGGATGAAACTGAGTCACGGAAAGGACAAGCACTTGACCCGTGGTCCAACCACGGTGGTGGTTCAGGGCTGTGACTCCAGGCAGCCTGGCTCTGGAGCAGTCCTCCCAGCCACTGTGTCTCTGGGTAGGCCCCTTGCTTCCTGGTCTCTTCCCACATGCTTTCTCCCTCCTCCCATCATGCCTGACCATCATTTGCTGTTAGATGGGAAGCAAACATCACTAGTCAGGAGCAACCCTCTGACTGCTGGATCTCAGAGGGCAGGTAAAGTATGGCAGACTTTTGTGGCTGATCAGCCCATTGGGCTCTCTGCCTTTGGGGCCCCTCCCTTCTTCTCTTGAGGGGCATTAGAGCACCCCTCCCCACCCACTCCCGTGCCTCTTGGCATCCCAGAAACAAATCCTGGCAGACAGAGGCTGCTTGTCAATTAGAGCAAGGCAGGGCCTTGCTATCTGGGGAGGGATCTGCGCAGAGGCGGGGCTGCCTGGCAAAGTGAGAGCATCATGTCTCCAATTAAAGTTCTGAGGATTCATCTTCTAACTCAACCTCCCTCAGAAATTGACATTTATTAGGTTGTCAAAGCTGATTTTTCTTCTTGGCCCTTTTCTGCCCCCAACTCTGTGGATGTGTGTGTGTATACACAGACACAAGTGTATACATGTGTCTATAAAATAAATGCCTATATTTCGCTTCTCAAAAATTAAAAGTACAGTGTTCAGCTTTGTTTGAGATCTGGCTTCCTGATTCCTGATGGTGTGAAAAGCAGTGAGCAACCCAGGGGCAGGCCCTGTGGGAATGGAGGGGGGCGGTCAAAGATGGTAGTTGGCCTGTCATTTGGGAGTGAAGTCAGCCTCACATACCCTGTTTTCCCGAAAATAAGACAGTGTCTTATTTTAAGGTGTGCTCCCAAAGATGTGCTAGGTCTTATTTTCAGGGGATGTCTTATCTTTCCTGTAAGTAGGTCTTATTTTCGAAGGATGTCTTATTTTGGGGGAAACAGGGTAGAGGCAGAGGTGGCTAACTGTGTGATTTCAAGTACCCTACCCAAACATCCTAAAAAATTTTCTCTTCCCCATGTGCCACTGAACCTGGAATTCCATGACTCAGAACTCGTTCCTCTGAATTTATTCCTGAGGGCTTTTTAAAAAATGACATGTGAGTCCCCAAGAGGGGAACCCCTTAAATCACAAACATCCCAGAAGCATAGGCTTCAGAGAAGGGAGAGAGGCCCTGAAGAGTATCTTATCTTCTGTTGTAGAAAGGAAACTGCAGTCTAGAGAGACTGAGGGATTTGCCCAAAGTCACTCATCACGTTAGTGACAAAGCTGTGGCTGTCACCAAGTCCTCTAGGTCCAAGCTCAGCAGGAGCTAGTTTATTAAATTGGTTTTCTTGGGTGATGAGAAGGAAGTTGGCCAGGTGAAGGCCCGGGGCCCCCAGGTGAGTGAAGGCAAACCAGGGAGAGGAAGACGTGAAAAGGTAAGATCAATGTGAAGACAACTTGGCCCATGTCACCATTTTTCTAATTAGTATATGTGTTGTCATTTTCATTTTTATCTATTTTGCATTTATGATTTGGGACATTAAAGGAAGATAAATAGTGGCTATCTGGTGTTGACTTTCCTTCAATGGTATGTACCAAACGTTAGTCCCCATCTCTAACTTCACTCTTTTTGCCATATTTTTATGCTATTTCTTCTAATGTGACATGGCATTTTTCTATAAGTTAACTCATTTTTTAACTTTATTTATCTGAACAGGAAACTTTGTTCTGTTGTTGGGTAAGATATCTGGTTTTTCTTTATTTATCTAAACAGGAAACTTTGTTCTATTGTTGGGTAAGAAAAACCAGAAATAGATGGCAATCATAAAAATAAATATAACAAAATCAAAACAGTGTTATTAAAATTGAGTTAGGTGCCTTTTCTGGCGGATAGCTCTTAGCCTGAGGACTGTTTTTTCTTTGTAAAAAAAGAGAAATTAGCAAGTGCCTCGAAAGGCATTCAAAACCTGGCAGGCTCCAAATGAAACTTTCTCCTCGAGGTCATCAGGGTTTGTATTAAGTTTGCCAGGGCTGTCACAGACTGGATGGCTTAAAACAACAGAAATCTGTTGTCTCACAGTTCCAGGGAGTAGAAGTCTCAAATCAAGGTGTCAGGAGGACTGTGTCTTTCTGAGAACTGTAGAGGAGAACCCTTCCTTGTCTCTCTCCCAGCCCCTGCTAGTTGGTTGGCCATCACAAGTGTCCCTTGGTTTACAGCTGCATAGCTCTAGTCTCTGCTTTCCTCATCACACAACACTGTCCAAATGTGAACCTCTATCTTCACCTGCCTGTTTTCTTGTAAGGACCAGGATCATGTTGGATTTGGGGCCCACCTACCCCAGTATGAATGCAGCTAAATAATAGGGGAAACACAATTCAACCTACATCCTACTTTCTGTCTCAATGCTTTGACTCCTCAGGGTCACATCATATAAGTGGGGTCACATAGTATTTGTTCTTTTGTGCCTGGCTTATTTCACCTAACACAATATCCTCAAGGATTCTCCATGCTGGGGCACATACCAGGATTTCTTTTCCTTTTTAAGGTTGAATAACAATCCCCTGTACACATAGACCCTATTTTGCTTATCCATTCATCTATGGATGGATACATGGGTTGCATCCACATTTGGCTATTATTGTAAATAATGCTGCATGCACACAGGTATACAAATATCTCTTTGAGACCTTGATTTCAACTCTTTTAGATACATACCCTGAAATGCAATTGCTGGATCATATGATAATTCTATTTAAATTTTTTTTATTTTTGAGACAGAGGTTGGAAAGCAGTGGCATGATCAACCTCAAACTCTTGGCTCAAGTGATCCTCCTGCCTCTGGCTCCTGAGCAGCTGGGACTATAGGTACCTGCCACCATGCCCAACTTATATTTTTGCTTTCATTTTTTGTAGAGACGGGGTCTCACTATATTGCTTAGGCTGGTCTTGAACTCCTGGTCTCATGCAATCCTCTCACCTTAGCCTCCCAAAGTACTAGGATGTGAGCCTGGCCTTGTTTTTAGTTTTTTTGGAGCCACCATACTGTTTTCCACAGTGGTGCACCTTTTATGTTCCCATCAACAATGCGCAAGCAAGGGTTCCAATTTCTCCATGCCCTTATCCAACACTTGTTATTTTCTAGTATTTTTAATGATAATAGCCATCCTAATGGGTGTGAGATGGTATGTCATTGTAGTTTTGATTCGCATTTCCTTAATGATTAGTGACATCAAGCATCTTTTCATGAACTTGTTGGCCTTTTGTGTATCTCTTTTGTATAAATGTCTATTTAAGTCCTTTGCCCATTTTTGAACCAGGTTGTTTATTTTTTTGTTGTTGAGTTTAGTAATCTGACTTGATTTTCAATGGACCACCCTGCTACTATGCTGAGACTTTGAGAGACAAAAGTCGGAGCAGAGAGAGGCTCCTGCAATATCCAGGTGAGGGGAGGTGTGAGTGGGGCCAGCAGTAGTGAAGGTGGCGAGTGGTGAGAAATGGTCAGATTCTGGATCTCCTTGGAAAGTATATCCAGTGAGACTTACTGATTGGGTGAGCACCCAGAAGGGAGTGGCCACTTACTAGGACAGGCAGGGCTGGGGGAGCTGATCTGGAGAGCAGCTCAAAGGTTTTGAGTGGGGTGAGTCAAGGTTAAGATACAAAGTCCAAATCAAGATGCTGGGTGGGTAGTTACACCTAGGAACCTGGAACTCACAAGAGGGTCTGGGTGGAGATACAAATTATAAGTCCATCATTAGTGTTTAGAGAGCATTTTAAAGCCATGAGACAAGAATGAGTTCACTTTGAAAGTGAGTGTTTATTTAAAAGAAAATCATAGAAGGGATAGATTCCTAGGCCATTCCCATCAAAGAGTACTGGGGACATGAGAGAACCACCAATGAGTGTGGTCCTGGAGGACCTGGAGGAATTGCTGGAGGAGGAGGGCATGATCCACCCTGTTCATTAAGTGTGGCTGATCAAACACTGCAGCAAGAGGGAGAGCAGGGACAGATGCAGCCGTGGAAGCCCATGGAGTTCCCTACTGGAGGATGTGATGCCCACACCCTTCACCCATCAGGGAAGGAATTTCTGTGATATTTTCTTCCTGCCCCTTCTCTCAAAGTACCAGATCAGACATTTAGGCAGATCTAAGGGTATAGTTTATATCTCTAAAGTACTTTGATTAAACACATACACATATGAGTTTATACATCAAAGTAGTCACCTTGGGAGGCCATGAACTTATTGCAAAAATGTTCCCATGGAAGAAAATATTCCTGGAACTGCTTTTTGGGGGAAATCCAACTGAGCATGTGACACATTTTCTTGACTGTTCTCTGTGGGGATCATTTTCTTTCTTTCTTTCTTTTTTTTTTTTTTTTTGCATTTCAAGGGTAGATTTGATTGCTGGAAAAAATCTAAAGTCAAATGTAGAGCCAAGTGTGATGACTAAAATTAGGGATTAGAATTGTTATTGCCATTGATGAGGTTTGATACAGATAAGCTAAAACTAGCTTTGTCTTAACTAGCTAGTCCCTTTAAAAAGGGGACAATTCTTACATAGGAGTTGATAAAGTATAGTGTATAAAGGACCTGGTGTAGTTTTTGATCCATACCAGGCATTTCATAATTGGTAATTATTAATGTTCCTAAAACAGAGACCTTGAATGGAATGGAATGAGTATTATTGAAATAAGCGTTCCCCCAAGATGGTGACTTTAAAGGGACAGACTTTATCTAGAATTAGAAAAAGCAGATTCAAGGTGTTCTTGTTCTTTTTATCGACCTTGCAAGTAAGAGGACCAGAGGGATTCCATATCGAAGAAAAGAGCACTGAATGAGATCCTGGGGGGAAGAATAATGCCAACCCTTAGTCACTCCTTGGGGCCACCTATGTCTCTTGGTGGCATCTGATAACCCAAGTGGGCTATCAGGTACCAAAGAGGCCAGTGTGCTCTTCCCCTCCCCTGCTGCTGTTTTTCCGATGCTAGGGAAAACTCTAACAGGGAAAAATTCTTATTTGGCTTCAACTTCATTATAAAACCAAGTAATCATGGAGACAATAGCATGGGGGTAATTTCTAGCTTTGGGTGCCCATTAGAAATATCCTTTCCTGATGCCAGGTCTTGGTAGTAGGATAGTAGAGATAGCGGGAAATCTGCGGGCATGGAGGAGACCCCACTGGGGAGGTAGAGGCACTGAAACAAACTACCTAATGCTCACTTTTGTGCAGAGCCAGGCTTGCTCCCTCCCCAAAAGGCACAGGAGCAAACTTCCTGGCCCAGGGCTGTGCATGGGGAAGGCCCCATTGCCACCTTATGGCTGTGGGGAGAAGTGACCAGGTAAGGAACTTTGAGCATACCTCTGTGGGCCTCAGTTTTCCACAAAAGATATTTATGGCTTGGGGTCTTATCAGTGTTTTCTAGACTTTTAATTTTTTACATTGATGTGTAGGAAGAAATACATTTTATGTTGGACCCCGTATATGCATTCATATTTGTATGGATATGGATACACACATATGTAAATGTTTACGTGTACTTGTGTATGTGCCTACCAACCATATATCATCTCTATCTATTTCTCTATCCATTGAACCAAAAATTATAAGACTCCCAGTTTGAAAAGCATGAGATTAAGAGGTCGATACTGCCTTTTCCAATTCTGATATCTCAGGCTTGTTTCTAAGCCAATCAGTGATCGATTGGTTTATGTGCAGTTAAAGGTTACAGGGATATGTCCATGCAAAGCTTTTAGCACACAGTGAACCTGTAAGTGTCGTGTGACTATTGATTATTACTTTTACTCTTACTTCCTAGGATTGGCTTCAGCAGCTTGGAGCCCACTTTACTTCTTCACTTTTGGCTTTTCCCTATAAGTACTTCTCATTTCCTGTTGTGTCCTGTAATTTTTGATTGTGAGATCAAACATTCTTTCATCTGTCTCTCATCTGTCTCCCTAGGTTTTCTCTCTGGGAACCCCTTTCCTTCATGCTGATTCATTAAAACCCAAGTTCCAGGTCAGCAGGGATCATCTGGTCCCCCTTCACTCCACCCCAGGCTTCAGTGGACCCCTACTCCTTGAGATTGGGCTTTCCTATGGTTTTTGGCCTTTGAGGATTTTCTTTACTTTCTCATCAGTTCAGTTATGCATTTAGGAAATTAATTTATTTTCACTCACCATACATTTGATGTTCTTTACTGGGAGGATTTTCTGGACATCTAGACTGTCCTAGGACCTGAACTTGAAAGGTTCTACTGGTACTCCTCAATGGAGAGATCCCACCCTGTGTAGGCCATCTCTTTTTCAATGAGGAAAGAAAGATGAACCACCTCACTAGATGACTGGATGATAAAGGTCTTCCTTTGGAGGTATGTGGGTGATATGGCTTGGATGTTTTTCACTTCAGTTTCATGTTGAAATTTGATCCCCAGTGTTAGAGGTGAGGTCTGGAGGGAGGTGTTTGTGTCACGAGGGGCAGATCCCCTCACAAATGGCTTGGTGCCCTCTCCAGGGTAATCAATGAGTTCTCGCTGTATTAGTTCATGCAAGAGCTGGTTGTTTAAAGGATTGTGGACACCACTTCCCCTTGTTTTCTCTCTTGCCATGTGACACACTTACTCTCCCTTCACCTGCCTTGGTAGGAAGCTCCCTGAAGCCCTCCCAGAAGCACATGGTGGCACCATGCTTTTTGTACAGCCTGCAGAACTGTAAGCGAAATAAACCTCTTTTCCTTATGAGTTACCCAGTTTCAGGTATTTCTTTATAATAATACAAAGTGGACTAACACACAGGGCAGGGGAGTAAGTTAGGCAACTCTGAATCAGTATCTTGATTATAAGAATGTGGCTGTCTGAATTCCCATCCCAAGTCTGGCCCTTACTCACTGCATGACTTTAGATGAATGGCTCAAGCCTCATCTGCATAGTGAAGATGAGAATTGTACCATTTGATAGAGCTTATGAAAGATTAAATGAGCCTAAGTGCCTAGGATACAGAACATACCTAACCTGGAAATACCAAGTATTCAATCAATATGGATGCTTTTGTTTTATTTCTTTTCTTTCTTGGTTGCCCCGTGGCCACAGTGTTTTCCTTCATCTGAATAGGGAGTAGTCTTTGGAATGGGTGTCTGGGGACCCAGGTCTCTGTCTAGCTGGGAGAACTGGGGCATGTTATTTAATCTCGCTATTTTCTCACATGTAAACATTTCCCTCATCTGTAAAATGAGGGGGTGGACTAAGTGATTTCTAAGGATATTTCTCGCCTTTCTAGTCTGTGATTCTAGTAAGAGTAGTGTGAAAAGCAAAATGTACCCCTCAAAACACAGCATTTTTCCAGGCAGCCCTCAGCATATGAGAGACCGAGCCAATCTGTTAAAGTTGGATCTTTGAAATGACACAATATGCTCCCATAGGGGTAGTCTTTTAAGTGGTAGTTAGCTTTCTGGACCGAGCTCATAAAACCCTGCTTAATCCACAGTGAAGCAGAAACACCACACATTTGCATTGGAAACGGTAGGAAACAATGACTTCACAATACTAGTAATTAAACAAAACAGAAAAACAATTTCGTTGAATGAGAACTCATTTTTTATTTATCTAGAATTCTGCTTGAAGGAAGCAGGTTAATTTAGAGGGGGAAGAAGTTTATGGAAATGCATGTGGGGAGAACGTACCATGTTTCTTCTGGGCTCTCTCAAGGGATTTATACTGGGGCTGGTGACATACACTCTTGAAATGCCTGATTTTACTTAAAAATTTAAGGATTCCTTCTATACCACTGTATTTTTTTCTTTGAGATAGCATTGACTTGAGTCTTTCTCTCATGCCTAACAATTACTGCAGTAATTTGGGATAACCAGTAGAAAGTGGAGAAGGAGGAAAAGAAAGGAAAATCTGAGACAAAAGGCAAGAATCGTCCTGGACATCACAGACTAGTGACCTTCAGACATGTTTTGTTGGGCCTTCCCCATACTGGCTCACATACTATTTTAAAATTTTAAAAAATTATCTGCCAGGATATAACAATTTCATTTAAAAATACTCAGATTTCTGTCTTTGGGAGCCCTAGCAACCTGGGCCTATGGTCTTAAACTTCCACAATGTGACAACAGGCTGTTGCTGAATAGCAACTGTCCTTGACGCTGCTTACCAGACCAGGCACCCTTCACTTAACAAAAATTCGTATTTTCCTTTTGGCCCCTCTATGTATTTGAATTTGAAAGTCCCCAGTGATGTCATTTGATAGGAGGGAGGGATTAAAAAGAATGAGAATGTGACTGCATGAGGGAAATGATCTGAACTGGAATCAGCTGAAAGAAGTAACAATAAAAGGTAGAAAGAAAAAAGGGAGGTGAGTCATACATCATTACTCATTCAGCTAGACAGTTCCTCTTGTGGCCATCAGGTGGCCTCCTTGCACCAGCACAGCTTGGTTGCTGTTTGGTATGACTTCCAGAGGGCCAGGAGAGGCAATGTGCAAATGTCCAAGACAAGTCTATATATATGGGGCTTTTAAGAGTCAGGATTTTTGTGCTTGGCTGATTATTGCTTTTCTTTGAATCAAATCCTCCTTCCTGCCTCCAGAAAATGGAAGTGTGCCTACATTTTTGATCTAAGGGCAATTTGGCTGTGATTGGCTCGCCTTTGCTCACTAGGGTGGATGTGGCTGATCTTGATGAATAGGTGGATCTCCTTCCACCCACACTGTCCATAGCTCTGTGCTGGTTACAGGTGGAGGGCTGCCTCTCCCTGGCCTTGTCATCATTAGGTGCTACCTCTGGATCTTCTCCCTTTCCCTGTCTCTGTGTCACTTGGTAGTTTCTGAGTTGCTAAAGCGGGCCAGAACCTTCTGAAGCATCATTCTCAAGTTTTGAAGCACACCAGTTCCACCTGGGTAGCTTCTCAACATAGAGATTCCTGAGGTCCATTGCAAACATGTCATTATAAGCGGACTCTCTGGTGTGGGTTTTATGACTTTGCCTTCAAAATACCTTTACCACACGTTCTCTGACACAGGGGTCCTCAGCCTGAACTTGTTGGTTGAAAGAAATTTGGAGTATGGTGTGATGAAAGCCAGCAACACCTAGTGTGGAGACTACTTATAGCTTGGGTAAATCCCTCTCTTCTTTGTCTTCATCTGTAAAATGAAGGATTTGGATGGGCTCACTTCTAGGGCTCTTCCAGCTCTGCAAGCTAGAATTTTTAAATTTAATTTTATTATTTATTTATGTTCTTTTTAGACATGTGGTCTTGCTGTCACTTAGGCTGGAGTGCAATGGTATGGTCATAGGTCACTGAAGCCTTGAATTCTTGAGTTTAAATGATCCTCATGCTTCAGCCTGCTGAGTAGCTAGGCCTACAGTGCACACCACTACACTTGGATAATATTTTAAAAATCCTTTTTGGGGGGGAAATGGGGACTTGCTATGTTTCCCAGGCTGGTCTTGAACTCCTGGTCTCAAGTTATTCTCCCACTTCAGCCTCCCAAAGTGCTGGAATTATAGGTATGAGCCACCAGGCCAGGCTGCTCTGCCTATATTTAAATTTGTCTCTAGATATTCATTTCTTTTCCCCTCAGGCCTGCTTCTCAGCTGAGGCTGCAGTTGGTCACCCAGGATCTCAGGTGTTTAATTCTCTGCTGCTCCTGGACCATGCTCTTTTCCAGCTCTGTCTTCTCATGCTGGAAGGACCAGGAGAGAAAGCTTCTGAGGTACTCAGATCCTGACAACCTATTTCTAGGAGCACATGCTAGAGAACTCTGGAGCAGAAGGAAGCTATGTCTGAGATATGCAGCATCCGAGATCCTGCAGGGGCTGTTCACCATGAATGAGCATCCCTCTATGTGTTTCTATGTTTCCATGCTCCAAAGCTCGCCTGAAGCCCATAGTATGAAGTTGTTATGGATTGAATTGTGACTCCCCTTCCACCAATTCATATGTTGAAGTTTTAACCCTCACTGTGATTGTATTTAGAGATAGGGCCTTTAGGGAGATAATTAAGATAATTAAGGTTAAAAGAGGTCGTAAGAGTGGGGCCCTAATCCAATATGGATTAGTGTCTTCATAAGATGAGGAAGAGACTCCAGAGATCTCCCTCTCTGTGCACACACAGAGGAAAGGCCATGTGATGGCAGAGTGAGAAGATAGCCATCTTACAAGTGAGAAAGAGGCCTACCAGACACTGAATAGATTGGAACCTTTATCATGGATTTGTAGCTACCAGAACTTGAGAAAATAAATATCTGGTGCTTAAGCTACCCAGTCTGTGGTACTTTTTTAGGGTAGCCTGAGCTGACTGAGATAGGAAGGAACATTCATTCATTCAAGAAGGAAGTACATTTTTACATATGGGTTACCTATAATGGGTCTTTATTTTTTTTGTAAGTTATTATTTATTTATTTTTTTGCCCTTGGTAGAGTGCTGTGGTGTCACAGCTCACAGCAACCTCCAACTCTTGGGCTCAAGTGACTCTCTTGCCTCAGACTCCAAGCTGGGACTACAGGCGCCTGCCACAATGCCTGGCTATTTTTCAAGATGAGATCTCACTCTGGCTCAGGTGGTCTTACACCTGTGAGCTAGGCAATCCATCCACTTCAGGCTCCCAGTGTGCTAGGATTACAGGCATGAGCCATCACGCCCAGCTATAAGAGGTCTTTATAAACTTGTCTGGCCTCTGGGTGATCACATCAAGGTCTCTCTGTGTGTCAAGTTTTTCCCATCTTGGTTTAAACTTCCCCAGAAGTCTCCAGGTCAGAATTTCAGAATATAGTTCTTTTATCCCTGTTTTGGCCCCTTAATTGTTCCCTGCAAATTACTGCTCTTTGGTGTCAAAGAAAAAAGCCCAGAGGTCAGGTGCCATTCTGGGGTGCTGCTCAGGTGGACACATGGACATGAAGTGATATTTATGTGTGGGTTTGTGTTTGTGGTTATAACAGAAGAATGCGAGTATCTGCTTGTCACACAGGATACAATAAGAATTTACACACTGAGTATAAACAGTCATGTGGGGATCTGCACACTGAGGCTGTGGGTATGCCCAGGGGTTTGATTACCATACACATATGTTTACATATGAAAGACTAGATTTACATCTGAAACCCTGAGTTGAAACTAATTTTTTTGCTTTACAGCTTAGGCAAGATACTTGGTTTCTCTGGACCTCACTTTCTTCATCAGTGAAACAGAGAGAATGGAAGTGTTCGTAGAGGGGAGCTGTGAGGATTACAGGAGAGAGAGTGTTAAAACCCCTCTCACAGAGGGACAGCTGTGCCCAGATGTGAAGATTCAGGTGCTTTGCTGCCCCAGGGCTGTATGCCTGGCCCTTTCTGCTGACAGTCCCCTGCCCTGTGGTACCCAGAGGGGAGGCATGACCCCTAGTGGGTGTCCTCTGCCCAGCCTGGCCTCCTAGGGCTGTCAACTGCCTTTGTTGACTGACTCTTTCCCCATATGCCTGAGTTTGGTCTATCCTGGATATCCAGTATTTATTTTTGAATATTTAAATGAATGAATGGTGCATTGTAGACATTCAGAATCTGGTTACTGAGTGAAATGAGATGTGTTGGGCAGGTGAGGCCCACTGAAGCTTTCTACCTAGGCCCTGCTCTTATCAGCTGTAGTGGAGATGAAACAAAGAGGAAAAGGAAGGAAAGGGATATTTTTGGAGCAGCTTTCTGCTGAGAACAATGCTCATCTCTCCTCCATTGTTTGGGGACCACAGGATGGGAAAGGAAGCCCTCTGAGGGCGGAAGCCAGTCTCCTCATGCCCCCAGAGTTAGCAGGGAAGTAAAACAGATCGGAAAACAGTCATCTCCTTGCTGCGAGGTCCTCAATAGCTTCCATTTACTGAACAACTACTATGAGCCAGGCAACCATGCTGGGTGGTAGGACTAAAATCACAACCCAATTGAACATTATCTCCCTAGAGAAGTTATTTTATCTTTGAAACAACTGCGTGAAGATCAGCTGAAATATTGCATAGGAAAAAGGTTTGTGAATTGTAAAGTGTTATGAAGTTTCAGGGATTGTTATGAGGATGATTAGTTTCCCTCCCCAACCTCAGCAGCTCGCCCGGCAGCCTCCTGGTTCAGAGTTGGCACCCACCTTCCCTGTCTCCTTCCTGGCTAATTGGGGAGGCTCTCCGGGCCTGATTTATGCGGACACTCACACATTCTCCCACTGAACATTATTCTAATCAGACACCTCATTATTGGAAGCCTGCCTCCTCAGGCTGCCTGGGCAGGGTTATTACAGGATATTATACAGACCATTTGCATGGCCACCTTCAGGTCATTTCCATCACTTTAAGCTACTTACAGGCCCATTTTCTTCCCCATAATATTTGCCTAATTCGATTACTCCACAGCCTTAGCTGGCTCAAAATGGAATCAAAAGTTACAACAGGGAGCAAAGTCAACTGGATGCTACACACCCTTAGTCCTTTGGGTTCTACCTGGTCCTAGGTGACTGCTGTTGGAACCAGGCTTCCAGTCTGATGAGCAACTTCTGAGTCTGGTGAGGTGGGGCTTACAGTGGGGAGGGGGCAACTTACTGATAGGCCAAGATGTTACAGCATGAGATGATTCAGAGGATCCTTTCCCAGCCCCTGAGCTCACTTTTTGTAAACCTATTCAGGACAACTGCACTGAACAACTCCATCATTACTCTTAACATAGAGTTATGAGGGCGGCGCCTGTGGCTCAAGGAGTAAGGTGCTGGTCCCATATGCCGGAGGTGGCAGGTTCAAACCTAGCCCCGGCCAGAAAAAAAACAAAAAAAAAGGAAACATAGAGTTATGATAGAGATAATAGCTTGATAATATGGCAAGGTTGGTGAACACAGAGAATGTTATCCCTAGTCTCATGCTGTTTTGGAGTTTGACCAGGGGTAGTGACTCAGCCTTGAAGCCAGCTCTCTGCAGTGGGGTTGGAGCACTGGGATGCCTGGAGTCCCAGGGACCTGTGCTCAACTTACACAGGGCCTTGGGAGGTGGCCAGACCTTTGACAAGGAGGCTTCTAGATTTCAGAAGACAGCACTAAGTGATGCAATCTCAGAAAACCTTAAGTCCCTGCATTGAAAGGACCATGGCAGCTGGGATGATAGGTATCTCAGTGGTGTCCATACCGGACTGCATGATCCTTCCAGCACCTCAGTGTGATCTACAAGTGGGACAGGAACCTTCCAAATCACAACTAAGATTGAATTTCTTGCTGAGCCTGGAGAATGGGGGCTTGTAGCCAAGTTTAGTTTGATTTAGACAAATGATAATGTGACATTTCTTGTTCCAGAGTGTTGCAGAACAAATTCATACCTGTTACACTGTGCTGCATCAGATATTTTAATCTTTGTCAGCCTGGTAGGCTTGAAAACTGTGTTCTTTCCTAAGACAACCAAGGGGAGTGGAAACTTGTCCTAGGAATTATTTTGAGGTGATGAAGCTCAACTGGGAAAAGGGTCCACAGAGGCCAAAGCCAGAAGAGGAACAAGGGAACTGAGGGGACTGCACTCCCCACCTGCCACTCTTGTCCATCTCCACATGCAGCCGGAGGCTGGCACACCTTCCTGACCTGCCCAGACCCTGCCAGGCTCTTGGAGGAGGTGCACCACCTGCAGGGGATTGGGGAATCACATCCACTCTTGTCCAAGCCTGGGGTCTCTTAGTTCTTTAACCTTTGCACCTTAGGACACCTCTGCTACCCAACCCTCCTATTTCTACTAAATTAAAGTGAAATGTTTCAAGAACACAAAAAATGAGGTGGCTAATAATATAAGGAGCACTCACTAACTTATCACTCAGTTTTGTCAAATTTTAACATATTGACGTATTTGCTCCAGATTGTTTAAATTTATTTATTTTTATTATTTTTTTTGAGACAGAGTCTCACACTGTTGCCCTGGGTAGAGTGCTGTGGCATCAGCAACCTCAAACTCTTGGGCTCAAGCGATTCCTTTGCCTCAGCCTCTCGAGTAGCTGGGACTGCAGGAACTGGCCACAATGGCTCATTTTTCTACTTTTAGTAGAGACGGACTCTCACTCTTGCTTACGCTGGTCTTGAACTCCTGAACTCAGGTAATCCACCCACCCACCTCGGCCTCCCAGAGTTCTAGGATTACAGACATGAGCCAATGTGCTAGGCCTTTCTTGATATTTTTTAAAAAACAAATCTTGGCTTGCCGCCTGTGGCTCAGTGGTTAGGGCAATGGTCACATACACGGGGCTGGTGGGTTTGAAACCATTCAGGGCCTGCAAAACAACAATGACAACAAAAACAACAACAACGAAATAGCTGGGCATTGTGGCAGGCACCTGTAGTCCAGCTACTGGGAGGCTGAGGCTGAGGCAAGGGCTTATTGCTTAAGCCCAGGAATTTGAGGTTGCTGTGAGTTGTGACGCGACAGCACTCTACCGAGGGCAACATAGTGAGACTCTGTCTCAAAAAAAAAACAACAAACCCAAATCTTACAGATTTGCTGGAAGCCCTCTGAACCCCTGTCCTCAATCCCATTATCCTACCTCTTTCCCTTTAGGTCAGTGGTTCTCAACCTTCCTAATGCCGCAGCCCTTTAATACAGTTCTTGTGGGTCACGACCCATGGGTTGAGAACCGCTGCCTTAGGTGATCACTATTTTGAATTTGAAGTTTATTATCCAACTCATAACTTTATACTTTTCTGCATATGTGTTTCCATAAACTATATACATATATACACAGATATGCACATATACACATAAGTATGCCTGTATATGTACATATAAAGCTTTGCATATTTAAAAATCTATATATAGGGCGGTGCCTGTGGCTCAAAGGCGTAGGGTGCTGGTCCCATATGCCGGAGGTGGCGGGTTCAAACCCAGCCCCGGCCAAAAACCACACACACACACACAAATAATAAAAAAAAATAAAAATCTATATATATGTTTAGACAATATTATAAATCAGTAAATTGCTTTTCCCCTCTGAGTGTTATTGAGACTTTTCTGTGACATTCTTGTGATGCTGGTCCATTCATTGAAAGTATTATGTGATATTCAGTGTGTGAATATATAGTTTATAGGTATATGATTACAGCGAGCTCACTCTGTTTCCCTGTTAATGGATTTTGGGGATTTCCCCCCATTTTTTTCATTATCACTCTTGCGTACCTGAGTACTCACTTGTGCAAAGAGACCTGCGTCTCACGTGCTGTGGGTGAGAGAACTTTTCTTGGACATATTCGTAGGAGTTGAATTGCTGGGTTGTGGAGGGTGTACACGTACGCCTCCTACATTAGTAGCGGTAGCTGAATTGTTCTTCCAAGTGACTGCCTATCAAACATGAGCGTATCTATTAGTCCGTCATCACTTGACATTGGCAGACAATTTATTTTTTTTTGGTCTCGTGTGTATAAAACAGTACCTTGTTTTTAAAATTTGTATTTCAACATTTATTACTGAGGCTAACAGTCTTTTCATGATTATTGACATTTGGGCTTCTTCTTGCAAATTGTCTTTGTTCTTTACTCATTTTCCCATTTTTTTTTTTTTGTCTTCTTCTTACTGATATGTGGCGACTTCTTACACATTCCAACTATAAACCCATTGTCAGTTGCCTCCTGTGTCTGTGGCTTATTTTTTCATTTGTTCATGGAGTCTCCTATTCTGCATAAGTCTTTTCTTGTTTTTTTTTGAGACAGAGTTTCACTTTGTCCCCCTGGGTAGAGTGCTGTGGTGTTACAGCTCACAGCAACCTCAAACTCCTGGGCTCAAGTGATCCTCTTGTCTCAGCCTCCCAAGTAGCTGGGATCACAGGCACCTGCCACAATGCCTGACTATTTTTTAGAGACATTCTTGCTCAGGCTGGTCTCAAACTTGTGAGTTCAAGCAATCCACCTGCCCCGCCTCAGCCTCCCAGAGTGCTAAGATTATAAGTGTGACCCACCACCAAGCCAAGTCATTCTTTTTTTAAAAATGTAAATTAACCTTCTTCCTTTTTCAGGGAAAGCCAAGACTTCTAAGATACTGTGATAGGAGACAGAAAGGAGGTTTCTAGTGGGAATGAGGATGTGGGATCTAGAGTGGGATGGTCTAGATCTGGGCTAGAAAATCTCCTTCAGGAATAAATGGGAACTGTGTGATCTCAGACGCTTTGGATCTTTTAGAGGCCTGTGGGTAGAGCAGGTGGCTGCTCAAAGGTCCTGCCAACTAGAGTGACCATATAATTTTTCATCCAAACTGGGACACTTGACAGTGTGAGGGGAAACTATTAATAATGATAGTGGGACAACAGATGTGAGCCGGGCCAGTCTTGGATAAACCAGGACATCAGGACACCCTGCTTCTGGAGTTTGCATATCTGGTCCTTGCTCTTAATCTTCCTCTGCTGGTTTCTGCTCTTTCCCACCCCATTTCTGCACTCACCTTCTTTCTGCCCCCCACCCTGGATGGGCTTGGGACTCTTTTCTGGTCACTTCATGGCCTTAGCATCATTTCTCTCCATTGCAAAACTTCTTTGAGAGAATCCTGCCTCTTGCCATCTCTTCTCCAGATCCCATTCATCACAAGTCTCCTTGTGGCCACCCAAGCTTGTGGTCAACTCTCCCTGAGTGCCCTGAGCCCTCACTTTGTGTTGTTTATGTGGACATCTAACTTATAAGCTTTGTGTGCATTGCCTAGCCCCATTAGTTTGTAAGGCCCTCCAAAATAGGGACATGTCATATACTTCTCTGCCTCTGTTCTGCCCCTGAACACTCCCCCAGACTGTTCTCTTCATGCTGGGGGAGGGGAGTCTTTTCTCTTTTAGAGGAGTAAGCTCCTTTTAGAATAATTTCTCTAGTCTATAGTACATAGTGATTACTCCCTACCATGTCTAATCTACACCTGCATATTTGTGGTCATCCCTTCCCTCTCTAGGTTGCTTTCAGGGGCTGTAGATGCTTCAGCACATCAGCACGTTAAAGTGCATATTTAAGCTTGAAGAGAAGCATATAGTCATAAGTGCCAAGCAGAAGCCTGTAATTTCAGGGATGCATACATTGTGGCATAATTAAGAGCGAAGGCCTGTCCTTGGAAAAGATTTTTAAAAAAGGGCTTCTAATTGCAAGGACATGGAAGTAGTTTGAAGACTTCTTGACTTTTGCGATAATCTCTAGGGCTTCTTTATCAATTTATGGCCAGATGAGGTTGCTCTCAAGTCAGACGCAATTGGCTTATCAGAACTCCCTGGCATCTTGTGGCTGTGTTCAGCTCCAATGGGGGTGCGGTGAGCATCCCTGGTCAGGGATGGATTATGTTTATTGTAACAGTCTGGTGCGGACTTAGAGGTCTATAATGGCTTGACATTTCTGGAAGTGACCTCAGGACGGTGAGTCCAATACCATGAGACATTTTCCTAGCAGGTGTTCAATTAGTTTGTGATTGTTGCTTTTCCAGGGCGGAATACATCATAGAAATGGAGTTGTCTCACAAAGGCTAATGCTTTGTTTTGAGAACAAACACATCATGGGTTGTATAGACCTTGCTTCACTGCAGGAGAAGCAAAGAGGCTCTGGACCTTGCCCTGGCCTATTAAGAGTGACTAATTAGACTAGCAGTGATGTGGTGGTCTAAGAAGGTGGTGGTGAAGTCCAATTCCGTGTTTCTTTTCTCTTCACCTGTGTGCAGATGGTACAGGATTTCATGAAGTCCTCTTAGGAGTTTATCTTCTGTTGATTTCAGGATCAGGGCAGTATCAAACTCCGGCAGTACGAATCCTACATTTTAAGGTGCTCAACTCTGAATATCCCTCAATAAGTGACAGTTGTCTGAGGGTCCCCAGTAGTATTTCTAAGGATTCACTCTTTTTTTTTTTTTTGTTTGAGACAGAGCCTCAAGCTGTTGCCCTGGGTAGAGTGCCATGGCATCACAGCTCACAGAAACCTCCAACTCCTGGGCTTAAGTGATTCTCCTGCATCCGCCTCCCAAGTAGCTAGGATTACAGGCGCCCACCATAATGCCCGGCTTTTTTTTTGTTGCAGCCATCATTGTTGTTTGGCGGCCCAGGCTGGATTTGAACCTCCCAGCTCAGGTGTATGTGCCTTAGCCGCTTGAGCCACAGGCATCGAGCCTCTAAGGATTCACTCTTAATAGGCCAGGGCAAGGTCCAGCAAGAGAGGGGGAAGTTGATTCATTCTTGGGCTATCGTAGATTAAATGCTTTAATCATGGGGCTGTGATTGAAGACTTGATTAAGACTTGATTTCCACCAAGTCTTAGGAAACCAGTAGGTATTAGCACCAACAATACTCATTGGGGTTATTAAATGTTTCCAGATCACCTGATTTAATGATCATCTATGCTTTGTAACATTCTGTATTCTGAAAATAGATATTAAATTCTTCATTAAGCATCAGGGGTAGGTGCTGGAGATACAGCAAAGAACAAATCAAACCTGGTCCCTGCCCTCATGGAGCTCAGGTTTGAGTGGTGGAGGCAGATGGTGAACAAGAAAATGTGATAAGGGTTATGAATAAGAAATGAAGGTGAACAATGGGTACCGATTGCAAGGCAGCCTTGGCCTTGACTGTCTTCACAAATGCCTGCCTCTTCTCTCCGAAGTTATTTGAGGAAGTTTGCTGGCACTGTCCTCTGGTTGGGCTGTTCTCGTGCAAATCTAGGCCTCTGATTCCTTCCCCAGAAGCTTTGCCCTTGTCCCTGTGGCTTCTCCCAGAGGGGATCATCTCTCAGGGCTGAGGCTAGGGGTACCTTGGGCCCTGAGTCTGTAATATGCACCCCGGCCCTCAACTGCCATGCCAGAGGGCGGTAGAAAGAGCCCTGGGAGGGCCTGTGCACTGATTCCTCAGGGGCCCCAGGTCCTGCTGATGGCCACCTGGGAGCCACACCACTGAAAATGCTGCACAGTCACCCCAAGGGCACATTTTGTGGCTTCCTTGACAACTCCAAACTCTAGGTGGTATGGGGTCCCTGACGAGGTCCGCACAAGAGTGCACTTAAGAGCTGTCCTCCTTTGGAGGAAGCGCTCCTTGAGCCTCTGACATTAGAAAGAGAGTGTTGGTGGGTCCTGAGTTGGGCTTGCCATCTTGAGTGCAGGTGCAGACATCTAGAGCCAGTGCTCTCTGAGCCCTGCCACTCATGCCAGCAGCTGCTCTCTGCACCCTGCATTGTGGGGACGGCAGAGGCCCCTCCTGGAATGTCTGAGAGATGCCATTGTCCTTAAGAGTAAAGCAGACTTGTTGAGGACTCTTTGGTGTGCTGTGACAAAGCTTTATGTATGTCTTCCCATTTCACCCCACAGTCCTTCGACATAGGAACCTCTTGTTAGCTCCATTTTATAGAGAGGAATGGTAAGTCTCAGAGGGGCTAAGTTCCTTGCCGTAGGCCAAATGGCTTGTGCACAGCTGAGCTGGGACCTGACGGCAGGTCCATCTGAGTCCAAAGCCCAGGTTCTTTCTGTCGCCCACGTCATGCCATTTGCCTCTTGCTGCCTCCCTCAGCCTCCCTGACTGAAGGTTTTCCTTGGGCCTCATAAATGTCAAACTTGATTTAGTTAAGGGATGACAGTGGAGGACTTTATTGCAAATTCCACATTCAAGGGGGATGGGCAATCTGTCAACTGGGAAGTCCCCCAGACTGCAGTGTCGAGACGGATGGCACAGCTCTGAGATGTGTGCTGCTGTCCTACGGCCTGGCGCCAGATGCTGTCCTTCCAGCTGGATCCGGCCACTGAGTCAGAGGTGACCTAGGACATTAGTGGCTCCTCCCTGCCAGTGAGTGTGTCCTAGGTGAGTCCCTGGTGTCTCTAGCTACCTGTGAGCTCTGGCCTTGCTCCAAGCTCTGTTGGCTGTAACTGGCCCCATGGCTGTGGATCTTGGTTTAGCTCCTCAGTGATTTGGTGCCCTCCTGAATCCCAGCCTCATTGGTCAGAGCTCTGTCTCTCTGACTAACTTTTGCCAGCTCTTATGGAACCCAGGGCTGCTTTTTGCACCTCCGGGCACTGGCTAGGATTCTGTTTAAACCTGCTCTTTGAAGTCCATGAGGGTTCCTGCTGGGAGGCTATATCCGCTGGACACATGGATATCAGAAGTAGCTTGATCGAACCCAAATTGGCTGTGTTTTAGGCCCAGGATTCGAGTAGGGGCATCTCTGTGTCTGAGTCCCTCCTCTCAGATCTAAAATTTCTCTCCTCTCCCTGCTGGCCCCACACTGGTGTCCAGCATATCTTGTATCTGAGGTTCATAGATTCTATCAGTTGATTCCATCACAAGGTTCAAACTTCATTGCAGGGAGTGATGGTACCTGGGAGGAAGATGATTTTAATTATCCCTCAAAAACTCATCAGAAGTCCTGGTCTTAGATGAGGTGAGCCTGGGAGCGTTGTGGGCTAGAAAACCCTCAACAGCAAACATCTAGGCTTTTCTTGTGGGCAGGGGTACACCCTCCTTTTCTGGGCTCTGTCATCTCTGAACCTTTAAGGCAGTAGTTCTCATTTGGGGAAGAAGTGACTTGCCCAAGGCCATCCAGGGTCACACAGCTGGAAAAGCAGAGCAAACCTTTAAGTGGAAGCCTATTGATTTCAAATCTTATCCTTTCTCCTCAGTGCTGAGCCGAAACCATACTTGGCCTCAGTTTCCTCATCTCCCTCATTGAGATGTGAGAGTCACAGTGCCAGAGCCTAGACAGAAGCCAAGTCTCTTCATTCTGAGGCCATTTGGGGCTGACCTCACCCCAAATCACCAGGTATGGGAACTCAGGAGGTAGAAAACATTAGGGATGAAGCCCAGAGCCTGCTAGCACGCCCAGTCGCTTTCCGCGGTGGGAAGGCACTTTCTTCTGGCCCCAGCTAGGAATAATGCATGGCGCTTGGTGACGCTGCTTCAAGTCCATTATATCATTGAGGTTTGGTTACTCTGTGAGGAGGCAGGGCTGGGATCCTACTTTATACATCTTGAAACCAGAGTTCCAGAGGTTAAGTGACTTGCCCAAGGTCACGAACCTACTGCAGAAGGGTTATCACCACCCCCCTCCTTCTGTGCAGAATCCCTCTGAGAAGCTGCATTGCCAATAGCTGGTTTACGGCAACACTGCTCTAGGGCCTTCTGCTCTTTTTGCCTGTCTCCCTCCTTTCCCATATTGGTCACCACTTTCTTCCTTTCTTCCTGGTCCTGTCATTTTCAGGCTCCACATTCCTGCTGCCTGCCACAGCCCCGCCCCTGGGGCAGGTGCTGGCTCCCTGTGACCCTGCACCTTTGGCTGTAAGGCACGGAGTGAGCTTGGGACACTCTCCAGGCAGAGCAGGGTCTCACTTTCCCTCTCCTTGGAATGGAAAGCGCTGCTCCCTGCCCCCTTAGCCTGAGGACTAGTTCTGTCAAAAGAGGGTTAAAAAATATAACTGAGCTTAATATGGATAGAGGCCTGGTCTGCTCATTTGCATATAAGCATCTCCTCCGCCCCTAGCCCTGGCAATTTGCATCTCATTATCCAGGTGTGTCCTTGGTGATTTCCCCCCAGACTGGTTGGCTGCATTCAGCTCTATCTCCTCTTTGGCCTGAAGAGCCTGTCTCCCGCCCTTCTGGCCCCAGAGGGACTCCTACCCAGGACCTGCCTCTGTAGTCATGACCGTGTGCTGTTTCCCATCTGCTCAGAGGGCCCTTCTGCAGAGCTGTCCCTAGTGCCAACTGACTGATGGGGAAATGGAGAGGCAGGACGGGGCTGGAATGGGAGGAGGGGGTGATTCTGATGTGACCACAAAAGCCTATGATGTATTTATATGTGTGCACACACACTAATGCACATGGGCACATGCAGGATGTGTGGTTAGACACATTTGCCCTGCCCCCTCTACTCCTCCCATCTTGGATCATCCTTGGGCTACTTGTGTTTTGCTTTAAGACATGCACTTTATGTGATGCCACTGAGGGAGGTGTAGGAGGGAAGGTACAGGTTTTGCGTTTTGTGTTTTATTCCCACCCCTACTCTCCAGGGCAGACCTGGGCCTGAGGCCTCCCAGTGCAGCTATTCCTGGCGTTGATATCTCCCTAGGGGAGCCAGCCCCACCCGCGTCCCCTTCAGTTCTGTTCCTGCCAGGTAGTTGTAGTGGGGAGGCCACCTCCAGGGATGTGCAAAGACTTTGCCGAGAGGGAGGAGACGCTGTGGAAGGCAGTCAGGGGGCTGCCTGGGGTCATAACTATGGGGTTGGATTCCCTCTGCTGGGTGGCATTTCCTGATGTGGCCAATCAGAGCCCACCCTGCTGTTGTGGAGGGCTGCAGGGGAGGGAGCGCTTGGTGTCATTGGGGAAGCAGGCCAGGAGGGTGGGCCCTGAGATGCAGTGTGCTTGCAGCCATGCCCTGGACATAGAGGCAAATCAGACAGACACGTCTGCTGCGTGGAATGCATGGTCAGGTGGCGACTCTGACAAGTTAACTGGGAGGATGTTGATGAAGGCATGCTGCTGGGAACCACTGGTCGCAGCCCCATAAGGTGCTGTGGCCCCAACTGAAAGAAAGGAAGGAATCCACCTTCCCTGGAGGTGGCTTGACAGTGGAGAAAACCCAGCCTCAGGGGAGTGGGGTGAGTTCCATGGGTAGAATGTACAGTTTGGCCAGAGTTTGACTCCAAAACTAGTCCCTCAGTCTTAGTAAAGTGGGATGAAGAAGAACACAAAGAGGTTGTGACAGTTGTGTCCTGTAAGGTGGAGTGGCCGTTGTGGGTACCATAGTGTTGTGCTTTCCTGCTTTTCTCTGGTGCGGCACTCTGGAAGGCGTTCAGGCCCCTTTGGACACTTGTGTATGTGTTTAGCCCTTGGTCAGGCCGTGCTGGGGGAAATGCAGAAACATAGCCTAGTGTCTGTGCTGACTTTTTGTTTTGGAAAATTTTGCACCTAGGCAAAAACAGAGAGAGAATAGTGTCACTACCCCCCACCATATCTAATTCTGTTAGGACTGCTATAAGAAAAATATCCTAGACTGTGTGGCTTAAACAATAGACGTTTCTCATGGTTCTAGAGGCTGTGAAGTCCAAGACCAGGACGCCAGAAGATTTGGTGTTTGGTGAGGGCTCACTTTCTGGTTCACTGACAGCCGTCTTCTTGCTGTGTGCTCACATGGTGGGAGGGTCAAATAAGTTCCCTGAACACTTTTAAGTTTACAAGAACACTAATCCCCTCATGACCTAATCACCTTCCAAAAGCCCCACCTCCTAAATCTTCATCTTAGGGGTTAGGATTTCTACCTATGAATTTAGGGGGTACACATTCAGTTTGTCACACACCCCACCCTACTTTAGCATTTATCAACACATGGCCAATTTGGAGATTTTATTGATAGAAGGGATTGGCAGAGAATGTTGGTGAGTCTTGCACACAAATATCTTTTACACATGGTATTTCTTTCAGTCCTCACAACAACCAGGAAGGAGATATTGTTGTGCCCATTTTAGAGATGAAAAGACTGAGGCCTCTGCCTGAGGCAGAGGCTGGTACTGGCTCAGGCATCCTGACTTCCCATCCTGCTCTCTTTTCCATGTTCACTGTGAGCAGTGGTTGTTTTCCCTGTTGGGCTCCCCTCTCCACCTCTTTCCTGGCCTAGAGAGCAGAGGCTCCTGCCTGGGTTTCTGTCAGTCCTCCCCTGCCCCTCCCAGAGCACAGTGCCATCCCTCTCTGGTGTGTCCTACTTACTGGGAAATGGAACAGTTTAGAAACAACCCAGAAATCAAAGAACGGCAGCCCACATAGCCCATGGTCCCTGCTTTGGGCTCCTGGTGCTGGTCCTGGGGGGCTGGTTTGACTGTGGTGGGTGGGCAGGGAGAGGAGCCCTTGGGCTCTCCTGGTTCCCACCCAGAGCTTGTTGTGGATTGTGGGGAACCCAGCTGGACACCTGGGGCCTGTAGGATTCTGGGGAGGAAAACTCTGAGATTTCTGGAACTCTCTCAGGGAATACTCAGCTCCCAGCTAGCACTAAGACCAGGTTCCAGAAACATATTTTTTCTTTTTTTAACCACCCCCCCCCATGGTGACCCACTTTTGTAGTGGAGTTCCCCAGGCACTCTGGCTACCTCCCTGAGTCCTCTTCCTGAAGGACAGGCTCCCTAACGAGTCCTTGCTCACTGCACTGTGATTGGGAGTCCCCGGCAGGGACACATGCACCTTCTGGGCTGGGGAGGGGCCCCCGAGGGCTCAGGGCCACAGAGTAGGTGCTCTAGGTTACTGGAGCCACCACATGCTCCCTCTGGTCTGGAGGCCCTACCTGATTTCTGAGATGCAAGTGAAAAATCTGATCCTGACTTCTCAGTCTCACTGCCAGTGCCTTTGGGAGGTGGCCATGGGGCAGGAGGGGAGATGGACAAGAAGGTGATAGTGCCACTCAGTGACACAAGAGCCACCAGCAAAGATATAAGGATCATTGAACATGTATGTGTTCATGGCTTCCTGGACATCCATCCCTGGAGTTACAGGCTTACAGAATATGGGTTTAGCAGGGACCCTTTTGTGGGCATCGTGGGAGTTGGAGGGGCAGAGGGGCAGACAGAGAGAATTTCTGTTCTCTAGCTGGTACAGACTGGGGAATATGGGCTACTCAGCTGGAACAGGGCCACATTCCTGGATTTACAATTTATACATACACACACATGCAGACATACCACACTCTTACACAAATAAAGAAGCCCCCACACACAAAGAGAAATTATTGAAGAACAATTAAGCACTTGGATTCTGTGGGTATAACTGAGGTGGCCTGAGAAGAGATTAGTCCAGGTGGGAAGGAATAAAGAAGGTTTTATGGTGGAGGGTCTTATTCTTTGTACATAGAGATGTGTGGGAACAGCATTCCCAATGGGGGAACAGCATGAACAGAGAGGGCAGAAGCTCACATGAGCCTTGTTTGCTCAGAGGATACTGAAGGAGATTCTTCTGCGTGGGATGGCATAGAGTGTAGGATAGTTCTGTCCACATGGCAGCAGAGTGCCCAACTGAACTGGCTGCTTCTGGACTCAGGGATCCTGGGAGACACTGGGCTGAGAGCATGCCATGGTTAGTCTGGGTATGTGGAGAGGGGTGTGGTCCTGAAGGATCTAGTCAAGCTCAGAGATGAAAACAGGCATGGTAGGGGGAGGCCAGGGCCTCCATGGGACTGGCAGGGCTCCTCTTCCCAGCCTCTCCTTCCACTTCCAAGCTTGGCCTTCTCCGGTCTATCTTCTTCCACAAAATAGGGGTAATGATGGTGGTACCTTTGAGGGGTGACATACTTTGAGGTTAAATGAGGAAGATGTCTCACATCTTAGCATAGGCATGGCACTCAGTTGGTGTCTGGTGACAGAGCATTCTTCTTTCTTATTCATCTGCCTGATATTCCCTTCCTTAAATCTCAGCACTGCCACTGGCCTGGGACTGGAGTCTCTTTGCACTCTGCCCTGGGCACTTGTGATACGGCCTGTTGAGGCCTTTCCCCCAGGCCAGGGGGAGCTCCTTACACCATCAGGGACTGTGGCTTATTTATTTTCTGTCTCCTCCACACCTAGGTCTTGCCTCGTAGGAGAGGCTCAGAACATTTCCGAATGAATGAGTGAAACAGTGTAAGTGCTTTATAAATTGGCAGGAAATGTACAAAAGTTAGTTAATATGCTTCTCCAGAGAGTAAGCCTTGGGCAAACACTTAATGAAGTAAACAGAGCTGGCTTTCAAGGCGAAAGCCAGATTGGAGCTAGGCCTTCGGGATGGTGTGGGGGTGGGAGAGTACACCTGTCTATACCCTCTCCTCTGCAGTCCCCTCCGTTGGCCCAGGGGCCCAGCTGTCCTGTCTCCGCAGTTACACAGCCCTACAGCAGCAATACCATCGCCTCCTTTCAGCTCCCCACCCCTACTGCAATGATTTTTTCCTGATTATAAAATGAATCATTGTGAAGCACTCAAACTTCAAACAGCAAAGAAATATTTAACATGAAAATTTAGAAACCCAGGGGGGTGGGGCCTTGGTGTGTGTCACACTTTATGGGGGCAAGACATGATTGCAAGAGGGACTTTACCTAACAATTGCAATCAGTGTAACCTGGCTTATTGTACCCTCAATGAATCCCCAACAATAAAAAAAAAAAAAAAAAAAAAAAAAAGAAAATTTAGAAACCCCCTTATCTTTCTCTGTGCTCCGTGGGACAGCACTAGTCAGTGTTTGTCCTGGTGTGTTGCTAACTTAATCAACCCATCAGTTTATTTACTTATTTTACAAAGGCAGGACCCTGCTAAGCATAGGTCTGCAGTTCCCTCACCTCACCTGACAACACACAGTCAATAGTGTTATTTTTAAAATCTATACCGTATTCTTTTTAATGGCCATATAATGTTCCGTGTGGTGCAGGAGGCATCATTTATGTAACCAGTTCTCGACTGATGGGCCTCTGAATTGTACCAAGTGGAAATTGCATTTTGCAGGAGGCCTGAGTGGTGAGGGCAATGGTTGACTGGAATGAAGCCTTCCCTATTGGTGGCTTTCAGGCACACTGCTCAGCAGTGCTTATTTCCTTCCCGATGTCCTCTCCTAGAGGGGATGATGGATACCACCATTCCCAGTGCTCCCCCATCCACACCCTTCATTTGTGGCATTGCTGGCCTGATCTGCTTGTCTTCCCTCTCAGGGATCTGGCAGCCCCCCTGCCTGGCTCGGACCTCCTGTGTGCTCAGCTTGGGGGTTTGGTAGCAGAAGGTCTGGACACACGCCATGGCCAATGATCCAGGGAGGGCCGGGGTGAGGACAGTCAGTAGATGAGGAGAATGAAGGAGATGGGTGGGTGGCGGGAGTGATAGCACAGGAGTGGCAGGTGGTCCTGTCCCAAGAGATGGTGTTTGGGAAATTCAAGGATGCAAACAGGGCCTCCTGCGGCTATGAATACTCATTAGGAACCCTCCACTGGGAATTCCTCCAGGCTTGCTAATGAGCCTCTTCCTCCAGGTCACGAGGTCTGGGGAAGCAAAGGGTGGGACGTGGTCCTTCTTCATCCTGCCTTCCTGTCGCCCACCCTCCCCTTCCACTGCTGAGCTTGGGAGTACAGGGGAGGCAAAACCAGAGGGTGAGACCTGGGGTCTATGCTTGGTCTCTTGTTGGTGAGTTTTTCGTCTGACCTTTCTGACAGCTCAGTATTACAGGAGCAGGATTAGAAATGGGGTCTCAACTGCCCTTCAGGGCCCGGCCTGCCCTGGTTCCCTAGTCTTTGAGGTGCCCTGAGCTAAGTTCTGGCGCCAACCAAGCAAGAGGGTCTCTATCCCTCTACCCATCCAGGAACAGGGCCTTTTGCTGCTGGGGGCTTCAAGTTTTTCCTCCATTGAGGTTTTTAAGAGTGGCATGGGGGAGCAGAGGTGGGTAGAGAGAAAGGGGAATAGAGATAGTAACTATTCCCAGTGGGATTTGATGTGGACAGTGGTGCTCTGCCTGGAGGATTTGGTCCAAGTGAGGGAGCACAACATTCTGCTCACCTCGCTGGAGTGGGGAGAGCCATGGTGTTCAGGGAGCTTAACATCCAGTCCTGTACTTCTGCAGGCTCAATAGGGACCCTTAGTGTAGCTGGAGCATGTGGTGTTGGCCTGTCTGGGGCACCTCTCATGGTGCACTTAGAAGGTGTCTGCGGACGTTTCCAGGCTCTGATGGACACCAACTTGGTTAGGGCTGGCTGGGAGCACAATGGGGGCAAATGGAGAGAGGACTGCTGGAGTTGGGAGGCAGGCGCTTACTGCCAGGCTCAGGAAGGCGCTGGTTCAGGAGGCCACAAGGTTTTAGAGAAGGAGAATGAGATGTGTCTCCTTGGCTACCAGAGCAGAGCTAGACCCCCAGGCCCTTGGTGCATAAGCCATAGGCTTCCTCTTGGAGCCATAAGTCATGATCTGATGATGAGATTCCTATGGGGGGGGGACCCTATCCAATGTCAGGACTAGTTGGGTGACTTGGTGAATCATTCTGCCTCTGTGGGTCTCAGACTCCTTATTAGGTAAAAGTAGGGGCATGGAGGCAATCCTCCCCCCAGCTTTGGGTCCCATCCTTAGTGTCTCTCCTCCAGTCTCTTAGTCTGCCTGCTTTTCCTCCTTGCCCCGAGCCTCCCTGCTGCCGCTCTGCCAATCCATTTCCCGTAAGCAGAGTGGAGAAGCTCATTTGCTGTCTTTCCCCGCTGAGCCCAGGTGGGGTCGATCAGCACCTCCTTTCTGGGAATCAAGTGTCCCTGCTTTTCTGTTAGGAAACTGCTGCCCCCGAAGGTGAAATGGCTTTCGCCTCCCTTCGGGGCTCTGGGAGCTGAAATGGGTACCTCCCCTCTCCCTTTCCTGCAGGGGCTGGGGAGCTGTGGGCAGGGTGTTGGACCGGCTGGGTCAGCACAATCTGGGTGGGGGGCTGTTCCAGCCAGAAGCCCTTCCAAGCCCTCACGGCAGGCAGCCAGGGTGGACAAAGTGGGGCTTCTTTGGTAAGAGGGAGCAGTTGTTTGGGGCTTCCCACCAAAAAGAAAAGCTGGCATGGCTAATGGAGCCTTCCAGGCTGGGCCTGTGGTCAGGACTCTCCTGTGAGAGTTGGGGGTGGGCACAAAGGCAGCAGGTGAAGGGTATTCAGACATCTTTTTTCCCCACCTGGTCAAAGTCAATAGTCACACATCCGGGACTAGCCTGACGATACCAGAGGAATCTCTCCAAGTTGGATTACTGAAGGCCTTCCTGCCCCCAGCCCATGCCTCTCCTATTACACCTGGAGCCCCCGATTGAAAGTAATCCCTCCTGGAAGAGGCTATCCTTACAGAGACAAGTGCATGCCTTTGTGGTAATTCCTCAGTGTGTGGCTGAGAGTTGGAGGGGCCTCTGTAGATGGCTAGGGGTAAAGTGAGGGGTCCCAGAGGTAGGAAACAGAGACCAGGAAAGATGAAAAAAGATATAGTCCTCTAGCCTCACCCGTGCCCGCAGACCAGGAAGTCCTCTATACCCACCCTGCTTGGAACAGGTTCTGTCCTTGTAGCTTGAACCAGGAGAGGCTGGGCTGGTGCTGGGTGAGGGTGGGACCCTGAAACCGGCTACAGCAGAGGCCACCTTCAGACTCCAGCTGGCTCACCCTGGACAGGTGATTTCTCCTCTCCAACCTCAGTGTCTCCATCTGTAAGACAGGGTGTTGGGAGGAGGCAGTGAGGCAGTGGGTGTGTTCAGCTTATCATCTGTCACACAGCAAATGCAAAGGGGAAGAAGGTGTCACTGTCCCCACCAGGGCGGGTTCAAATCTCTTATCGCTTTGTCTGTGTATTGCTCAGCCTGCCCATCCGTCTGTCTTCCTACTGATCTGCTTTTTATCTGGCCCTCTTCTTCCCCTCCATCACTCAGCTCGCCCTGTATCTCTGGCCACTGCCATGGTATCTCTCTGCCTATCTGGTTCCCATCTCCACTCACTGCCCGGCTCATCTCTCCCCACCCTCCATCCGGTTCTCCCTCCTTGCTCTGGCATACTCCTTGCCATCTATCTGGAGAACACTCAGTCCTGGGGCTCCCTGCCGTGGGCCCTCACGATCCCCCCACCCCAGCCCTTTCCCGGCACCCTCACCCCCACGGGCAGGCGGGCAGTGCAGCAATGCAGGCGGCTGAGGCCAGCGCAGTCTCCTGAGGCGAGGGTCGGGCCTGCTAATTCCCTGGCTCTGGGTGGAGTAGGTGGAGGCCTCATTCAATTATGTCACATTCACTCAGCGCTGCCCCTAGATGATGTTGTGCAGTTCCTTGCCAGGCTGCTGGAGAGAGTGCTTCTCCTGCCTGGACCACAGGGCCCTCCTGGACCCGGATGGGCCCGATCTCTCCGGCCTCCAGCTCCTTGGCCTCTTGCACTTCGCTGTTGACTCCAATTACACCCAATAATTGGCCTCTGGAGTTTGTCCCTCTTGCCTCAATCTTGTGGAATTGGATCTCGGTGCCTCTCATTCCATCACTGCCCATTCTTCTCCCAGGAGGCCCGAGGTCCCTGGGTGAGCAGACCAGGGAGGTGACTAGAAAGACACAGGATCTGCTTCTCTGGCCAAAACACAGACCTGCGGGATTGCCTCGGTGTTTGTTACAGGATCAAGTCTTTACTGCCTCAAGGCCAGAGGCTAGGGTAATTCCACAGAAACCCCAAACCCTTCCCTTTCATCCAAAAACTGGGCCTGGGTAGACAAGGCTGGCAGGATGAAACAATTACGTGCAGTGCCGGCCTTAAATAGGAACAGGTTCAGAGAAGGGGAGATCAAATGTCTGGAGAACACACATTTATTGGGAGTGTACTGGGTGGTAGAGTCTTTCATGTGCCTTACGTCATTTAATAGTCACCATTCAGGGAGGATGGGATTGTCTCCATGTTCAGGTGGTGAAAATGAGGCCCAGGGTCATTGAGAGGCTTGTCTGAACTCAAGCAGTTGGTATGTGACAGAGCCAGTGTTCAGGGGTGGGGTCAAATGGCTTCTTTCTTAGTGTTCCTAGGATGCACTGTGGTCGGGGCAGGCTCTGAGGCAGGAGAGGGTGGATGGAGAGCCTCGGTTGGGGGCCGATGGAGCACAGCTTAGGAACACAAGTAAGGACATTGAGGGGGAACATGAGGAGGCTGAATGGGGAACTTAAGAAATGGACCAGGTAAGAAAGGCAGGGATCTTGCCTGACTCAGGGAAGTCTGGATCTCAAATGTGGCAGAGGGGATCACCTGTAAGAAAATGACCCATAGACCAGGGTAGTGGAATAATTTGTGTCCCCCAAAAGATATGTCTAAATTCCAGCCCCTTGGTACCTGAGGATGTGACTTTATTTGGAAATAGGGTCTAGAAAGATGCAATTAAAGACTTCAAAGTGAAATGATCCTGGATTTCGGGAGGGCTGTAAATCCAAGGACTGATGTATAAGAGAGAAGACAAGGAGTTTCGAGACAGAGGAGCAGGCCAGATGGAGTTGGGGCGGAGAGTGGAGCAATGCAGCCACAAACCAAGGAACACTGGAGCCACCAGGAGCTGGAAGAGGCAACAGGGGATTCTCCCCTTGAGCCTCTGGAGGGAGCATGGTCCGTTAACACCTTGAATTTGGACTTCTGGCCTCCAGAACCACGAGAGAACAAATTCCTGTTGTTTTAAGTCACCTAATTCGGGTGGTTTGTTAGGGTTGGTGGCCACGGGCAGCTGGCATGGGTGGAAGGCTAGTGGGAGGCTCTGTTGCCAGGGAAGATTGCCCACTGAAGACCCTTGAGGCCTAGCGGGTTCTCCTTGACATGGCAGCAAGACTGGCCAGAGAATTTGGTCCCTTGCCCCTTGTCATTGGCTGGGGAGGACATGCTGAATGCAAGAACAAGGGTCCCCAGAGAGCTTGATGAAGCAGTTTTAGGCCTACTCACACCACGGGCAGTAATTATACAGACACACCACCCCTGAAGAGTAGGTTCACTGGAGGCTCCACTGACTTGGTGGACAGTGGCTCTGTGAAAAGATAGTTAGGGGACCAAAGGATGCTTTGAGTTGAGAACGTGGGACTGCAACAACTGACCCCAACTCCCTCCCTCCCCACCTGCCCTAAAGGATAGATGGGACTCAGATCCACAAGGTTTAAGGCTGCTCTTCCTGTGTGGCTCTTGGACCTCATCTCCAGTTCAAGTTTAAAGAGCAGAAGTCAATGAGATAAGCAAGAGTTTTGTTCTGAGAGGAGTTTATGACAGACTGAGAAATCCCGGGGAGGGCTGATGACAGAGGAGGAGGCCTGGAGTATGTCTGGGAGTCAGGGAAAAAGTATCCTGAAATAAGTGGTAGGAATACAGAGACAAGCATAAATTACCCTTGGAGGCTCTTCATTTTGGGGGCTGGGCACAAGTGCCAGGGGGAGGACAGTGGAAAGCTACACTGGGGCTTAAGTGGAAATGAGGCCCTTTATTTGACCATAGACCTCAGTGCTCAGAATGTTCCTCTCTCCCCTCCCTGCTGATCGCAGCTCTGTTTGGTTGTGGCTTTTTCTTCCGTCACACTCTTCGCCTGAGCTGTCCCGTAACACACTCTTCTCCTGGCCTCCCCGCCTCCCTCCCCAGCGGTCTGAGGCCTCCATGTTGCTTCTAGTTCTGTAGGGGAAAAGTCTTACAGAGGCTGCCTCAATTTCTCTTTCTATAAAATGGGGAGAGCCACGCCAGGACTCAGCTTTGTGCAGAACTGGAGCACAGCAGCCAAGCATTTGCTCTGTCCCCTTCTTGTCTGTGGTTCTAGCTCCTTGCTGAGTTGCTCTCCCCCACTTCAGCTGGGAGCAAGCCAGGAGCAGACTGTGTGTGTGCGCGCGGGTGTGCACGTGTGCACAATCTCACATAGATGAGCTCAGCATGCTGAGCACCCTCCATCTGCCAGCAAGCCCCATTTGCAAGGTCACTGTCCTTCCCCCTTGCAACACACCCTTACCAAGCTTTCAGAGCAAACAAGCCACAGCAAGTAGTTCTGGACCGTGTCTAACGAACGCTCTCTCTTGCTCCCCCAGCTCTCAGCCCACGGGCACTTAGGGCCCCACGGATCTCCATGATGCCTTATCTCTTACTGCTCTTCCTCCCAGAACATCACTGCTGGAAGAACCTGGCCCAGCCCCTGTCTCTTAGATGAAGACACTGAGGCTGAAAGAGCTCCTGGCTGTCCAGGGTCATACAGCCAATGCCTGGAGGAAGGGTTTTTGGGGAAGGTGTAGCAAGTGCAGATTGTCTAGGGCAGGTGGGCAAAGGTCCTGGGTCTGGACCTTTGGCAGTGCCCCTGGGGGTGACCACGCAGGACTTAGGCAGTTGTGTGTTGGTGCTCCTTCAAAGAGGCTTTTAAAAAATATTTGTTGTGGGTGGTGCCTGTGGCTCAAAGGGGTAGGGCGCCGGCCCCTATATGCTGGAGGTGGTGGGTTCAAACCCAGCCCTGGCCAAAAAAAAAACTGCAAAAAAAAAAAAAAAATTTTTTTTTGTTGTTGTATGTGTTTTAGTGAGTTGGGTTTGGAGTTGGCACCAGAGGGGAGTTTTTTGGGGGGTTTCTACCAACCCCTTCCTATTTCAGTGGGGGTGGGGACGAAATGACTGAAGAAGCTGCGTGTAGAAGCCCGGGTTTGGGGTACCATGTTGCTTATTTGTTGCATTGAGGTGGTTGTGTACTTTATGGATTTGTGCCCAGGTCGCCTCTCCTTGGTGCAGCCTGGTGGCTCTGGAGCTCCAAGCCCCTCCTTTGCCTCCCCAGTGCTACTTCCCTCTGGTTCCAGCATCTTGTCCAGCATGGGGCTCCGCCCTCAGGAGGTGCCCCCATGACCCCGTGCTCCCTCAGCGCCTCCCTCCTGGGTTTTCCTTCCTTTCTGCTTCCTCCTCTCCCAACTCCCTTCTCTCCGGGGCCCCTCTGACCACTCCTACCTCTCAGAACTCTCTGGCCTGGAATCATCTGGCATGTTTCTTCTCACTTGGGTCTCTTAAGCTCATTCCTCAGACCCGCCCTTTCCCAGGGTGATGACAGCTATATCCACACCTCAGTCTCAGCTGTGTTTCCTGTTTCCCCAGGCCTACCGTCCTGTGGAGCGTGAGAGGCACCTCTGCACTTCTACTCACTTCGTCTGACTACATGAAAGTTCCTCATCAGACACTGACTTCTTACACACAGTGCTCCTGGGGGTGACCACATGGACACCATGGCCTATGCTGGTGTCTTGAAGAGCAGGAAGGGTTTGTTGGCAAAAACGGGGCATCTGTATTTCAGCGTAAGCCCACACCCAGCCTTAGCAAGTGAGGAAGGGTGTTTGGGGAAGGTGTAGCAAGTGCAGGTGGGCAAACTCACTCTGCAAAGGGCCCGATTGTTGACAGGCTGTAGGTAGTAAAAGACAGTCCTAACTGCCTCTGGACTCTGTGGTCTCTGTTGCAACTAGTCAATTCTGCCGCTGCAGCACAGAGGCGTCCATAGGCATGTTATGGCTGGGTGTGCTGGAATTCACGTTAAATTCCTATCCTTGGTATATGACAGTGTGTGGAGATGGGGCCTTTAGTAAGGTAATGATGCTAAGATGAGCCCACTAGAGCCGGCTGTGATCCAATGTGACTGGCGTTGTCATAAGAAGAGTCAATGGGGACACTGACACACACAGAGGGAAGACCATGTGAGGACACAGGGAGAAGGCGGTCATCTTGGAGGCAAAGAGAGAGGTCCCAGGAGGAACCAATCCTGCCCGTGCCTTGACCTTGGACTTGCAGTCTTCGGAAGTGTTTAAGCCACCCTGTCTCTGCTACTTTGCTACTTTGTGAAGGTAACCTCAGCAAAGTCACATGGGTTTGATGTATGAACTTTACTTATGAAATTTGAATTTTGTGTTATTTTCACATGTCACAAAATAACTGTTCTTTTGATCCTTCCATCTGCCCATTTAAAAATGTAAAAACCATTGTTAGCTTGTGGGCCTTGCAAAAACATGTGGGATGAGCTGCATTTGGCCTACGGGCTGCTGCATGCCTTATCCCTGGGGCCTGGGATGTGACAGGTGGGGTGAGTTGAGGCTGGAGGGTAGGCCAGGTCCATGCTGAGCAGAGGCTTGAGGATTTCTGGAGCAGGCGTCCTCAAACTTTTTAAACAGGGGGCCAATTCACTGTCCCTCAGACCGTTGCAGGGCCGGACTATAGTTTAAAAAAAAAAAAAACAACTACGAACAAATTCCTATGCACACTGCACATATCTTATTTTGAAGTGAAAAACAAAATGGGAACAAATACAATTCACACCACTTCATGTGGCCCGCGGGCCGCAGTTTGAGGATGCCTGTTCTAGAGCTTTAAATTTCACAGTGAATAAGGGAGTCACGGGAAAGTTTAGAGCTGGGAAGGGCTGTGATTCGAACTGGATTTTCAGAGCAAAGCTCATTCTTCCCGATGTAGAAGAAAGTAGGCCCTTAGCACCTGTGCTTTCTTGCTGAAGCTGGAGAGGTGCGAGTACGAGTACGGCTAAAGTTGTTACTATGTTCTTTTGATTTCTCTCTTGTTGGAATATTTTGCAATCACGTATAGAGAAACTTATTTTCTGGGATTGCTATCGTGCTTAAGTTGACTTCCTCTGCAGAGTCTCCAAGCACAGGACTGTAGCTCCCTTTTCTATAAATGTCTGGAAATTAGACTTCTAAACTCTTTGACACATGTCTCTCTGCTGTCCTCTTTCTGGGCTGCCTTGAACTCTAAGATGACATGTTCACTTTCTTCTAAGATCTTGTCTCTTCTGTCCATGGTTTCTGTCATTTCCGGTTTCCAGTAATTTCTTCTTGATGGATCAGAATTAATCCTGAGAAGGCTGTTGCCATTGTTACCTCTTAAATCTCCTGGGGATGAAATTGGGAGCAAGGTAAGTCACTCGTACTTGAAATGCTCTGTTTTTAACAGAGTGGGATTTGTGTGTGTTTGAATCACTGCTAATGTGTCTTGATTTTGTGCTGGGTTTGTGATCTGTATCGAGAAAGCATCATTTTGTTCTGATATCTCAAAATCCGGGGAAGAGGGCAGCATCTGGGCTCGCTGTAAGCCCAGACCTGGTACCTGGTATATGTACCATTTTGCACTGAGCTGCTCCTGAAAGGTGGATTAGGGAAGCAAGGATTTGGGTACCCTCTCCCTACTTCATAGGGAAAAGAAAATCCAGCTCAGGGATGGAGGCAGCTAATGCAAGCGAAGTCAGGAAAACGAGGCAACCTTGTCCACTGTCATGGTCCTCAGAGCCACACCCCCAGCATCCTGCAGGAAGAGGTCCAGACCCTACAGCCAGCCTCTGCCACCTCCTCAACCAGCATCTCCACACCCTTTTGCCATCCTTCCATCACTGTTTCTGAACCTACATATATACTCTTCTCTCTGCTTCAAATGCCTGCCCACTTCCTCCTGGATCAGCATTTGAGGCCCCATCACAAGCCCTGGTTAACTCCGTGAAGCTCCTCTTGACCACTCAGGTCTCTCCTTCCTCTGAGAGCTCCTGTTGGCTGGACCCCTCATTGGCACTAACTACATATCGTTTATTACATCTAACACAGAAATTCAGCATGTCATGAGTTCCCTTGTCTCCACCAGGGGATCACAGGGCGGGAGTTGTCTTATAGGTCCTTGTGTGCCTGTAACATTCAGCACAGCACTGGATGGTGGAGGTCACTTGGTGAATTGTGTAGAAGGTCAAGAAGGAAGGAGGGAAGGTGGGAGGAAGGAAATAAAGAGGGAAAGAGGGTGGGAAGGCAGGAAGAAAGGAAAGAAGGGGGGAAGAGCGAAGGAAGGCAAAGGGAAGGAAGAAGAGAAAGTGGGAGAGAAGGAAAGAAGAGAAGCTCAGTGCCTAAAACCTTCTTGCTCTTTGGAGAGACAAAAGTATAGTCTCTAGGAAAGGAAGTGAGAGAGGAAAGGGGATTCGGGCCGGGGTGTGTGGCCAGGAGGGCTGTTAGCCCTGAGGATGGAGCCTGGGAAAGACCAGCTGTCTGGGCAGTGACAGCATCTGAGTTTGCATGTAGGGAAAGCGGCGGGGGGAGGGAGGGTCGAGGGAGAGGACTCTCCTCTGGCTCTGCCCCTGTCCTGTTTCTCCTAGCTGTGTTGAGTGGAGCGGGGCTAGAGGGGGTGTTGATGCCTTTGGTGACAGGAGATAAATGAATCTGTCCTGAAGAGCAGCTCCTCTTCCAGTGCTGTAGCAGCTCAGCTCTTGACTTCACTGCCTGGGGGTTTTAATTAAATGTCAAATATAATTTAGGGCTGGAGTGCTGATGGGTGTATGAACACGCCGTCCAGCGTCTCCTCTTTGTGGGTCTCTCCAGTACTTGACTAATTTGGGAGGGGGTCAGTTGATCACTCTTTATTTGCCACATAAAGAAAATGCCACATGAGAAAACATTGGACTTCCCCTCTCCCCTCATCTTTGGTTTTGAAATAATCACTGGATAAGTAAAAAGAAAAAAAAAAAACAACCCAAACTTGCATATATGTTATATATAGAGAAAGAGCCAGATTGGGACCTGGGTAATTGGGACCTACAGAAATATGTATATTTGATCTGCAGTTTTTCTTCCCAAAGCAGGCATGGGGCGGCATAGCTATTGACCTGTTTTCACTGCTCAGTGCCTGGGGGCTGAGGGCTTTGATCAAACCAACAACTTCCCCAGCCCACTTCGTGGGAGTGAAGAGGAGGCCACCCAAGACAAGTGTCGTGGCTGCCAGATGGAGGCAGTCACAGCCTAAGTCCTACATATTTGTTGTGCAGGAGAGGAGACTGAGGCCTGGACAGGGAAGTGACTCGGGGAAGGTCATAACTGGGTTAGTGGCCGAGTCAGGGACACATCTGCAACCTTTCTGAATCACAGTTGATTGAAGTAGTATGGGTTTTGTGGAAATTTTAGGGTAACTTCATCTCAATTCAATTCGGAATGAATCAGAGGTGGTGGATAACACCAAATAATACTGGGCCCTATGCAATGATACCATCCTTCTGTCTTTTTTTTTTTTAAATTAAGTCTTTTGTACATAGATCATAAATACATTTATGCCATTGTCAATCCATCCTTATGTCTTAAGGCGGTTATAGTCTTTCCTTTTAGGAGTGTCCAACGTGTGGCCTGCGGGCCTCATGTGGATTATTTGAGGCCTGGGTGCCTATCTGTGCGGTGAGATATCGTGAAAATGATGCATAGACTTCTTATATCTGCTCCCCAGCTTTTGCTCGTGTTTGTGTATTTAATGTGTGGCCTCAGACGACTCTCCTTCCAAAGTGAGGCAGGAAAAAAAAACGGTTGGACATCCCTGATACATGATTAATGTAACTAACTGTTTCCCAAAACATAAATAGCGTCATCTGACTCCCGTGTTTGTGTCTTTGTAAACCTCTCCTCTGAACGCCTTTGTGTGGCAAAGTGGACCTTTTCTGTTCTGTTCCTCATCTTTCTGCATAACCTCTTTCCCTCCACCGTGTGATGCACGCTTCATTCTCCAGCCAAACTGAACCTCTCTCAGGTCCCGGGATGGTTTATTGCACACATGTCCCTCTGCTGGACAGCTCCGTCTTTGGTTGGTTAGGACTGTCTTGGGTTGCGAGTAGATACTGGAGCAAATGGGTTTAGACCCATAGGACCTTGTATGTCTCAGATGACAAGAAGGCAGGCAGTGGCACATCCTGACATCCTGCTGTCAGAATCCTGAATCCATTCTCCCTTCCCACTCTGCCAACCTCATAAGGGTTTTCGTCCTCAAGCTCAACACCTGATGGTCATAAGACAGCTATCGTGGCTTTCAGCATCCCATTTGCATTCAAGACAGGAGGAGAGGAAAAGACAGCCACAAATCCATCTGTTCTTTTGCTTGGGAAAGCAAATGCTGTCCCAGAAGCACCCCGCCAGCAGAGCTCCCCTTCTTATGGTTTAGGGCTAGGTGCCGTACCCACTGTTGGGTACTAGAGAGGCTGGAAAGCCAAGACTCTAGCCAATGGGCATAAGGTCTCTGATTGGTTTAGAGCAGCCATGGAGAGGCGCCTGGGACTGAGCACAGGGCACCCCAACTCAGGTGGCCCGGGAGAAAGGGACAGTGCCAGGCTCTACACATTTCCTTCCCTTCTTCTCAGAGGCAACTCCTACTTGACCTTCAGAATCCTGCCTCAATCTGACCACACCCAGGAAGCCTTTTGGATCTTCAGCGAACCAGCCTCTACCTCCTCTGGGGCCCCCCATTGTTGCTCCCTTCATTGTGGCCCTCTCTACCTGCACTGAAATTTATTTGTGTGTCTGCCTTTCTTCTCCGGAGTTAATGGGCAGCAGCCTCTGGTGTCTGAAGCCAAGGCTGTCTGTTCTTGGCCCATTTCCCTCAGATCTCACCCTTACTGAGGCGTTTGCTCTGGGGGCTTCACCTGCCGTTGTTTGCTTCTCTGTGCTAGAGGGGCTTTTCTGAAAGGTCACTCTGGCCCGTGAGTAAGTGCGGCAGGCTGGAAGGGCTGAGAGATTAACACCCCTTGGGAAAAGCCTCAATTACTGCTGGTGGCAATTGATAGAGACTCTGGCAACTGGCTTAAGAAAATTCATTTCCTAGATCAATTCCCTCCTGTCCTGCTGGTGTTCCCTGAACCCCCCAGGTTATCTGTGTGCACCCTGGTCTGAGCTCATCTCAGGGTCAATTTCTAAGGCAACCCAAACTGGGACAGTATCTTAGTCATTTCTGCATGCCCAGGGGTGAGCAGGGAGCTTACTACTTTAGAGAGCATCCACAGAAGTTTTGTGGAATGAATACCCGAGTAGCTGGGGAGGCAAGTTATGTACCTAGAATTAAGCATAGTTGAGAAACTTGGTGAGCAGCCCGAGCAGTGTTGTGTAGAGACATTTTCTGATCACCAAACATCTATGTGTTCCTGTCTGTTTCCTGTCTGCCTTGCACTTAGATGGGGGCTCTAAGACTAGGTCTGGCCAATGGCTGGGGGTAAAGGGGGCCCTGGGCACCCCCTGGCTCAGTTTCCCTGCCGTAGTTATCCATGCTTTGATCTGGTAGGCAGTGTGACCTGGTGCAAGCAGTCTGGATTTGTTAGCTCCTGCCAGGGGACAGTGCCCTGGAGAGTTGCCAGACCAAGGTGGACTTGTATGAGTGAGAAATAAACTATCTTAAGCCATGGAGATTTAAAAACATTCTCTTACTTTTGTTAACTCAAAGTCATCTAGCCTCACTTGTACTGCCATTCACCAACAGGTTTTTTTTTTTTTTGAGACAGGGTCTTGGTCCGTTTCAGGTAGAGTGCAGTGATGTCATCGTAACTCACAGTAACCTTAAACTCCTGGCTCAACCTCCTATCTCCGCCTCCTGACTAGCTGAAACCACAGGCACCTAGCACAAGGCCTGGCTAGTTTTCTTTTTTCTGTTTTTAGTAGGTGGGGTCTCACTCTTGCTCAATCTGGTCTTGACCTTTTTTTTTTTTTTTTTGCAGTTTTTGGCTGGGGCCAGGTTTGAACCCGCCACCTCTGGTATATGGGGCTGGCGCTGTTCTCCTTGAGCCACAGGCGCCGCCCTGGTCTTGACCTCTTGACCTTGAGTGATCCTTGAGCCTCCTGGAGTGCTGGGATTTACAAGTGTGAGCCACAGAGCCTGGAGTGGTGGGCCGTTGTCACATGTTTTACTGGTTCATCTCTCTGTCTCTCGCTTGCTCTCAGACTAACTCCAGTCTTGTACCTGCCTTTCTTCTCCACTGCCTCATTCCTGGCATCCTTGGTGGAGGCTGAGGACATTATAGCTTTATGGTACTATTTATGTAGAAGGCACTAATAGTCAATGTTTTTCAAAAACATTGAACCCGCCACCTGCGGTATATGGGGATCACAGTCAGGGATGTGTTTTACATCTCATCAGTATGTAACACCTACACCCGTGCATGTGTGTGCATGTTCTGATCAATATCTATCACTGAGGATGTCTTCTGATACTTTGTATTCTATTTTGTTAAAAAATGCTCATTGTGATCCACTGAATTGATTTCTATGACCCTTTCATAATACACAACCTACAGCTTGAAAAAAAAAAAACAACTTTAGAGCATAGAGGTAAATACCATGGGCCAGCCAAGATCTAGGTTGGTTTCCAGGGTGAAAAGACCCTCGATCAGGGTTGGGAGGACGCGGAGGAGCTGGATCAGTATACAAAAGTCATCCTAGGAGAGAGGACTGTGAGCAAGGCCTTACAGCAGCAGGTCTCAACCTGTGGGTCACGACGCTTTTATAACAAAATACATCCTGCATATCAGATATTTACATTATGATTCATTACAGTAGCAACATTACAGTTATGATGCAGCAACGAAAATAATTTTATGGTTGGGGGTCACCGCAACATGAGGAACTGTATTAAAGGGTTGCGGCATTAGGAAGGTTCAGAACCACTGCCTTACAGGATAGGTGCAGGTGTCTGAGAAATGGTGATCAGCCTCTCTGCAGGGAACAGGCATCCAGAGGGCAATGGGAGATATGGGAACAGGCAGAGATGTTCAAAATAGCTAACACCTGGAATAGCTCTAAAACCTGGAACAGAATGTGTACCAATGGTGATCCTGCAAAGCAAAGGTACCAGTGAGAGGCTGACTGCCATCTGGGGAAAGGACTCAGCGTGGAGGGGGTTACAGTATGAATGGGGTGGAGTAGGCCTGGCTACAGGAAGCCCCTACAGAATGGGAAAACAGCTCCATAGTATACTTTTATTGAAAGAGCAGTCTTATCGTCTCTGTAAGCTTCTGAACATCTCAGCAGAGGGGAGGGGTGGGTCACAAATAGGACTGCTGTGTGTGCCAGGGTGCAGACAGACAGATTGCCCACCTAGCTGTCTGTACTCAGTGTTACTGGAGAGGGCCTTTGGGACCTGGCTTTAGGTCCAGCTCCACAAATTTCCTTCCCCTTGAGTTTCAGCATCTTAGAAAGGAAGTATAACAACATCTATCCCACCGACCTCATATACCACGAGCTTGTGACGAGGAGGAGGGAGACATTGCCTTAGAAGGGAAGAGTGTTTTATGGGCAGAGGCACTGTCTTGGGGTGGTGCAGGGAAGACTTTCCTGAGAAGAGAAATTTTTGTTTAAATAACACAAATGTAATAGAACTGTCCAAGGTACGTTATATCAGCAATGAAATTTGGGGAACCTAACTCCTGGTTCTCTTAGTTTTATAACAGTGTAAAAATAATACATTTTTCATCAAGATAGAAATAAAAACAATAATAAAAATCTAACATTTATTGTGTGCTGATTGTATGCCAGGAACCACCCCAGGTATTTTGCATCTCATTTAATTCTCACAAACAGCTTGTATGGTGCATACTATTATTATCCTCATTTTGCAAAGAAAAATGGTAAGAAAGTTGGTATAACTCCACTGGCAATGATATGCTGGTGGTTCCACCTCCTGGAGAGAGCTACCATTCCTATGTCTAAACACACAGGACTCCTGCTCCCTGCAAATGGTTTAGCCTTAAATCTACAAAGCAAGGCATTCTCTACCCCATCCCCAACTTGTGTAGGGATGAGTCTTCCCCACAAGCATGGCCACTTTCTTCTCTCACCCCACACCGCCTCATCTCTGATTGGTCTCTCCAAAAACCTCTGACCTTTCCCAAGAATGTAGCAGGTGGAAGGGCAGTGCATGGAGCTAGCTCCCTAAGAGCACAGTAAGTCCATTACTTCTTCCAAAGTCTGATCAGTCCTCCTTTTGATCCAGGAGGGAGTTGGAGACTATAGGGAATGGGGTAGATGCACATTTGGAAACTAGATTAGAGGTCTGTGCTCCTTTTCTTTCCCATGTACTTCACCGTCAAAACCCAAAGGAGACTTATGCCCCATTTCCCCGAAAATAAGACATCCTCCGAAAACTAGACCTACTTACAGGAAAGATAAGATGTCCCCTGAAAATAAGACCTAGCACATCTTTGGGAGCACACCTTAAAATAAGACACTGTCTTATTTTCGGGGAAACAGGGTAGGTCTTACTAGTTTATCCTTCATGTTCCATCAATTCCAGGGTCCTCCCTGATTTCACCTGCCTTTCCAGATCTTTCTCCTTGAAGGTCAACCTCCAGGCACTTGAACTCAGGTGGCTTTTTCCTTCTTGGCACATGTTTGCTGACAAATGGCCAATGAGGTCCTTACTATTTGTGTTAAACAGGAAATGTTGAGTTGAATATAATCTATGGAAACTGTAGCTGGGACATTCCAGTAGGTAGCTTCCAGGCTTCCCGTTAGGACCCTCTCACGTGTTCACAAACCCACTCAAACTTGCTTTTCTCTGCCTTTGGTGGATATTTATGAGAAAGAATGGTGCAATGGGCTTGAATTTTCTCATCAGCTTCTTTCTCTCTGGGTGACCTGGGCAAATCTCTCCATTTCCTCAATCCTAAAATTTGGATAATTACACCTCAAAAAGTTGCTGTAAAAATTGGAGATCATTTATGTAAAAGGCTCAGCACAGTTCCCGGCTTCACTAAATGATCCTGGGCTGGTGGACCAAACCAGGAATCTGGAGAATTGAGTCTCCATCTTGGCTCTGTGACTACTTGGCTGAACTTGAGAAAGCTACTTCTCTCTTTGGAGCCTTAGCTTCCTCATTTGTGGAATTAGCCGACAGATCTGGATAGTACTTGAGTCTCTTCCAGTCTCTGACCTAATCCTGAGTTCCCACAAGGCCTGGATGAAATGTTTTCCTTCTGGGAACCCAACCAGTATGACTCCACTTGAAATCCCAAGTGCTGGAGTTTTCCAGGGGATCTGGTTGGCTCCTTGTTTGTCACTGGGGAAGGTTGGATCCTTGGCTGTCTGAGGCCTGGTATGGAGAGGAGAGAAGAGGCAGGAATGAAAGGAGAAGGACAGAGTGACCTTGATGTTGGAACTCTCTCATCAGCCCAAACATGGCAGGTTGAGGAGGGGCTCTGGCATGTTGCTTTTCTCAACTTTAATTACTATAATTCTGAGAAGACTCCAGTCTAAGCCTTAGAATTCCTCCGTGGAAAACTGTCTTTGCAGTGTCTGCAGACAAGGACGTTAGCAAACTGGCAGTCATCGCTCCATCAACTCCCAGCACAGGGAGGGCCACGGCTGACAGATGGAGGTGTGTTGGTGACATGGGTCAGAGCCTGCCTGAGTACCCTCCTGTGTGCCTGGCTCCCCTGTCCCTGCAATCACATGGCTGCTTAGCCACAGTCACAATTACAGAGCTATGAAGACATCTCTTGCTTCTGGCAGGGAGAGGGGTGGCATGGCAGAGAGATAGGATGGAGCAATTCTGAATGAGGCGAAAGGAAGGCAGAGCGAAAGGAAGAATCAGGGATGCTGGCTTTGGGGGCCTTTGTGCCACATGGCATGTCTGTGTCAGTGGGGTCTCTGGGGGTGCCTGATGCGTGCGTGTGCATGAATTTGATGGTGAGTGAGAGGGCAAGGAACAGCTAGCTTCCCCTTAAGGATCTTATCCATGCACCAGGCTTAGAGAGCTTGGAACCTTCCCTGATTTTTTAAAATGATTATTCGGTAATTTCAATGTTGATTCTGGACAAAATTCTAAGACAGGTGACTGAAACAGATGATTTGTGAGTTCTTGGAAAAGAAAGGTGATTGCTAAGAGTCAGCATGAGTTCGCTTAGAACAAAGCATATCAACCCAACCCCCTTTCCTCTTTGTGATAGCTGTTTGGTAAATCAGTGTTTAACAGGCCGTGTATGCTTAGCAGGGGTCATCAGGGGTGGTGGAGAAGGGACTCCTCTCCTGACATTACCCAGGTGCACATGGGACTTAGGAATTGTAGCGTGGCCTCTTGGGCTATGCCTCTCACAGGTTTTTTTTGAGACAGAGCCTCAAGCTGTCACCCTGGGTAGAATGCTGTGGCATCCCAGCTCACAGCAACCTCCAACTCCTGGGCTTAAGCAATTCTCTTGCCTCAGCCTCCCAAGTAGCTGGGACTACAGGTGCCCACCACAAGGCCCAGCTATTTTTTGATTGCAGCTGTTATTGTTGTTTGGCGAGCCCGGGCTGGATTTGAACCTGCCAGCACAGGTGTATGTGGCTGGCGCTTTAGCCGCTTGAGCCACAGGCGCCGAGCCCCTCTCACAGGTTTTAATTTTTATTCTGAATGCATATAGGAGCAGAGGGTTTCCCACAAAGACAAGAGAATGGATCCCTATGCTCCCATTGCTGTAGGGAATGGCTGCAGCCGAGGTGAGCTGGCAGGAAAGAACAGCATGGTTCCTGACAGCAAGCCCACAGGGAGGGGCAGCCAGGCCGATCCGCAGAGATACTGGCGTCTGCTGACCCGGCTGCTGCTGGAATGTACAGAGACTCAGCACCAACGTAGAACTCTGGGTTGGCCTTTGGGAAAAGCTGACTATTTTTAATTAAAGGTACAATGGGCAGCTTTGGGTCCTGGGCAGATTTGATGTCATTCTTCTCACCTTAGAGAGCCATCATAGCCTCCCAAATTAAGCAGAAATCCGTAGCAAGGCCAGTCAGCAGAGCTACCCTCTGAGTCTTTGCTTTCTTTGCAGGTAGTGGCCAAGCAGCCTCAAGAGACAAGTGTGTACAACCCTGGGTGTTCTTGGGGATATCTGGGAATCTGATCTTTGGTGCATGGGTGGGAACTCAAAGCCCAGCCATTGTAAGTTGGATATGAAAAGAAATGTGACTTCCTTTTCTATCTATAGGCAGATGAGGTCTTGCTGTTTGGGCTGGTCAATCAGTTAGTGTGAGCAGCCAGTGTAAAGTCACTCCTGGCAGCCTTGTGAATAAATGTAACAATGGAGTTCAGCCAATAGTGCACTTGTGTGGACTTGGAGCTTCTGAACAGTTGTCCCTCAAGGGGTTTGCTGAAATCTCAACTCTGTCTTCTCCACCTAGAAGGGGGGCACCAAGTATTGTGCCAGAGCACTCTGATCTAGACCCTGTTCAATTTAGCGATTTCATCCATGACGTGGATAAAGACACAGAGAGGAGGATGATTGAATTTTTAGATGACAGTTAAAAGAGATAATTGAAGTCCAGAGAGAGATAGCCGAGGATTGAAAACATCCGGATACACTGAAATGATGCCTGAAACAAACAAGATGAAACTTAGCAGGCCCAAGTATTAAGCCCTATATTTAGGTACTAAAAGTGAATTATGTAGGCACAGTGTGGGGGAACATGACTTGGGAGCATTACCTGGATGGAGCTGGAACATATTCTTCTTAGTAAAGTATCTCAAGAATGGGAAAAAAAGTATCCAATGTACTCAGTACTACTATGAAATCAGTATATAGTACCTACACCTTCATATGAATGTTAAAACATAACCAGAGTCCAGAAAGTAGAAGGGAAGAGGAGACAGAGGGGAGGGGAGGGGGAGGAGGGAGGACATTTGAGGGGACCTCACCTAATGTGCATGATGCAATGGTACATTTCAAAACTATTAAGAAAAGAGCATAATTGTGATGGATGTGTTACTTAGTTCTATGTAAGCATTTCACATTGTGTATCAAATTAGTACACTGAACCCCATAAATGCATCAATGTACACAGTTATGATTTAATAAAAAAATAAAATAAAATCTTGTGTCCGGGACGTGCTGAACAGCAGGTTGCCTGATAGGGGCAGCAGAGAGCAGGTGTGTGTGTGACCCAGACTAAGGGAGTGGGCCAGGCAGGTGAGGCCCTGTCCAGGGCAGCAATGGACCTGGAGTCTGGACGGGACAACATAAGCAGGCAGATGAATGCTGGGATGCTGCTTGAAGGCGTCAGGTGTGAGCTGTCTGCATCCAAGTGAGACTTGGCTCCCTCCATCCTGGGCCACTTCTGTCCCAGGACTGCCAGCTCTGGAGGGTCCCCTTCTCACTTAGGATCTATCCTGTCTTTAAGGCAGTTTTCAATGGCCACAGGCTCAGTGGGAGGCAAAGAGGGACCTGACAGCAGGGCCGGGGCGGGGGGCAGAGGGATGAGTCTTTGTGGTGAGGAAACAGTTGTGGATCTCAGTTGGGGGGGTTGTGGAATCCACAGGTGTGATGAAAAGGTGCAGAACCACACACCCACAGGCACATACACACTCTCTTGTGCCACGTCAGTTTCCTGGTTTTGATGTTGTAGTGTAAGTTACATAAATTGTAACTGTTCAGAGAAACTGGCAAAGGGTCTATTTTTAAATCTTCCTGGGAATATAGATTTTTTTTTTTTTTTTTAAGTTAAAGGGGAAAAAAGCAAACTCAGAGTCAAGCTTTTCTCTCTGAGAGCTCTCTAATGAGAGCCCTGGATGTAGGGGTGGGGGTGGGGGCAAATCTCCATTCTCTTTGGGGCAAATAAGCTGTTAGGACAGCCTGGGGGAGCAAGGGGAGGATCTTTAAGCAGGAGGACCCCAGCACCCCTGGCATTTGAAGCACAAGGGGCCCAGAACATGGGGAATACAGATGGGGCTGTTCTGTAAGCTGACCCTGAGCACTGTAGGTGGATGGAGGACCCAGAGATGTCGCATTCTCAGGATCCTTCATAGGAGTGTGGTCACTGGTTACTGGGGAGAGATGCTTTGAGATTTAGTTTTGGGAGGGCACTTAAGGCTACTGTAATCCAGCTGGACAAAAGCCACCCTGAGTTCTCTATGAGTGAAAAAGCAAAGCATTGAGGTTTCCTGGCTTGGGAACCTAGGAGGGGCTAGGGCCCCAGAGGAGACCCTCTCCTCCAGTTCCAGTCCTGGCCTTCTGCAGTGCTGGCTGAGGCCGGGACAGTTATGAGAATGCCTCACAGGGAGGCCAGTCTTGCTCTGTTCCAGTGGGGATGGGATGGGGGCACAGAGCGCAGAGGGGTGCTGCTCGCTGGGCCCACAGGGGCCCTGACAGCACCAAGGCCGGGGCTGGGGCTGCACATGTCTGCTGGTCCTGGTCCTGGCCCTGGCCCTGGCACTGTCCTCTGCAGGCTTCTCCCCTGTTCTCTGAGGGCCTGGGTGGGGCCAGCCACTGGCCTGGAGTTTCTGGAGGGGACAGAAGCAGCAAGTACTTTTACAAGGCCACAGACAGGCAGCCCCCTCCTGTGATGTCCTGATGGGAGGCCTGGTGGCTTTCTTGGCTCCTCTTGGGCCAGGGCTGCTTGGCTGCTGGTAGCCCCCCAGATCCCACCATGTCTGGTCCCCAGGCCTGAGCCTTCCTTCTGCCTCCTGCATCTCTGACCTCAGCTGAAATCGTTCAGACACAAATTGTTCATTTGCAGATTGCACTTGCCCCCCTTTCCTCCTGCCCTGGGAGTGCTCTCTTCTGGCTCAGCTCCTCAGGGCTTCTCCCACACCACTCCAGCAGCAGAAAGGAAAAGGCATGGCTGCAAGTTCAGGCCTCGCTTAACCTGCTCCCTGTATGACATTGGGCAGACACCTGACCTCTCTCTGCCTTGCTTTGCTCATCTGTCAAATGGGCATCCTTTCCTCCTTATCTACTTTAAAGCACGGCCCCGAGGATGAAATGAAGATAGTGTGTTTTTAAAATTCATATCCTGCTTCATTCCACAGTGCATTTGTGGCAGCTTCTAAAAATACCTGCGATATAAAAAGATAAAAATAAATAATATGTGAAATCACTTTACAATTACACCATAAACTTGTTTTCCTTACTGTTACTCATAGCAGGGTGGAAGTGATAGTAGATGTATTTGCAGGCTCATGTCTGATTCAACCTTGGCATCAGAGCTGTCGCTGAAAAGCAGGCCTAGTGTGGGAAGCTCAGACCCTTGACGCCAGCTGTCTATGTGGCCCTAGTTTGGGTGGCAGCCCTGACTCTTCAGTTGCTCTGGATGTGGGCTTCTCCATTGTTATTAATGCTGAACTTCTCCCCTGGGGATCCCCTCTGTGCCCAGCCCTGGGCTAGGTATCCAGACACAGAAGAAAGGGACTGAGTCTCCTCCTACCGAGGCTCCCAAAGGGAGTAAAAGGTACATACTAGGCCGGGCTTGACTTGGAAAAGTTGACTAATCCCTTCTTATTTCAATTCTCTGTTCATAAGATGGACATCATAATAACACCTCCTCTTCCTCCCTTCCAGGACAGTGGAAGGATAAAATGAGACCATGCTCTGATAAGAAAAATTGCTATGCAAATGCAAGAAATCATCATCTCTGTTCAGTGCTGGTCTAAAGTGATTTCAAAAATAACAGAGCTATTAGGATTTGGGAGCCGACTTGACCAGAGGGTTTGTCTGGGATACTCCACTGTAGAGTTTTTCAGGGTTCTGTGCGGGATTAGGAACGCAGGCCACAAAAATGAGGCCTTCCTCCAGAAGAAACAGAAGGCTACCAACTTCAGAGCATGTACTGAATATCCCAGCACGGAGGCAGGCACTGCAGGGTGACAAGTTGTGATGGGCCGAGTTGGATCTTGCTCAAAATTCAGCCAATCTTTTTTTTTTTTTTTTTATTAAATCATAGCTGTGTAGATTAATGCATTCCTGGGGTACAATGTGCTGGTTTTATATACAATTTGAAATATTTTCATCAAACTGGTTAACATAGCCTTCACGGCATTTTCTTAGTTATTGTGTTAAGACATTGATATTCTACATTTAGTACATTTCAAATGTACCCTTGTAAGATGCACCATAGGTGTGGTCCCACCAATTACCCTTCCTCCACCCATTCTCCTCCCTTCCCTCTCCTCCCTTTCTCCTTTCCCCTTCTTCTTGGGCTATAGTTGGGTTATAGCTTTCATAAGAAAGCTATAAATTGGTTTCATAGTAGGGCTGAGTAATTGGATACTTTTTCTTCCATTCTTGAGATACTTTGCTAAGAAGAATATGTTCCAGCTCCATCCATGTAAACATGAAAGAGGTAATGTCTCCATCTTTCTTTTAGGTTGCATAATATTCCATGGTGTACATATACAAAATTCCTATGTTGAAGCTCTAATCCACATTCCCTCAGAATATGACTTTTTTTTTTTTTGAACTAGAGTCTCACTCTGTTGCCCTAAGTAGAGGGCTGTGGTGTCATAGCTCACAGCAACCTCAAACTCTTAGGCTCAAGTGATCCTCTTGCCTCAGCCTCCCAAGTAGCTGGGACTACATATGTCTGCCACCATGTCTGACTACTTTTAGAGATGGGGTCTTGCTCTTGCTCAGGCTGGTTGAACTCCTGAGCTCAAGGAATCCACCTGCCTCAGCCTCTCAGAGTGCTAGGATTACAGGTGTGAACTACCATGCAGGACAGAAAATGACATTTAAAAGGTAGAGTCTTTAAAGAGGTGATTAAATTAATATGAGGGCATTAAGGTGGGCCCTAATCCAATTTGACTGGTGTCTTTAAGAAGCAGAAATTTGGACACACACACACACCAGGGGGACATGTGCACAGACAAAAGACCATGGGAGGACCCAGCAAGAAGGTGGCTATCTGCAAGTCAAGTAGAGAAGCTGCTGGAGAAATAAAAAAGGCTGATGCCTTTCTTTCTTTCTTTTTTTTTTTTAAATTTATTTATTATTAAATCATAGCTGTGTACATTAATGCCATCATGGGACACTATACCCTGCTTTTATAGACCATTTGACACATTTTCATCACACTGGTTAACATAGCCTTCCTGGCATTTTCTTAGTTATTGTGTTAAGACATTTACATTCCACATTTAGTAAGTTTCACATGTACCCTTGTAAGATGCACTGTAGATGTGGCCCCACCAATTACCCTCCCCTGGCCCATCCTCTCCTCTCCTCTCCCTTCCCCAATGCCTTTCTTGATCTCAGACTTTCAGCCCCTAGAACTGTGAGAAATGGATTTCTCTTGCTTCAGCCGTCCAGTTTGTGGTATTTTGCTGTGGCAGCTGTCTTAGTCCGTTTTGTGCTGCTATTCCGGAATGCCAAAGACTGGGTCATTTGTAAAGAATAAACATTTATTTGGCTTTTGGTTCTGGAGGCTGAAGTCCAAGAGTGTGGTGGTGACAAAGGCCTTCTTGCTGTGTTTACCTCTGGCAGAAGGAGGGAAGGCAAAGGGGTCCAACTGGGTTTTATCACAAGGCCATTCTCTCAATAATGACATTAATATATCCATAGGGGCAGAGCCCTCATGACTTAATCAACCTCTTAAAGGTCTTGCCTCTTTTTTTTTTTAATATTTATTTATTTATTTATTTAAGAAAAGGTCTTGCTCTGTTGCTTAGCTATGGTGTCACCACAGCTCTCTGAAACCTCAATGGCTGGGCTCTTGGGATCCTCTTGCCCCAGCCTCCCAAGTACCTGGGACATCACCATGCTTGATGCACATCACCATACCTGGCTAATTTTCATATTTTTTGTAGAGATGGGGTCTCACTATGTCCAAACTGGTTTTGAACTCCTACTCTCAAGCGATGCTCCCAGCTCTGCCTCCCAAAGTGCTAGAATTACAGGTATGAGCCATGATGCCAGGCTAGTCTCCCTCTGAATATTATTACAGTGACAACTACATTTCAACATGAGTTTTGGAGAAGACATTCAAACCATTGTAGCAGCCTGAGCAAACAAATACTGATTTATATAGAAAAGTATAAGTGATTTGCTCCGTTAATAAATATGTATAAGCTAGGCACTATGATGGGTACAGGAGATACAAGGATGAACAAAAAAGATGCGGTTTCTGTTCTTTTTTTTTTTTTGGGCGGGGCTGGGTTTGAACCCACCACCTCCAGCATATGGGACCGGCGCCCTACTCCTTGAGCCACAGGCGCCGCCCATGGTTTCTGTTCTTATAGGAAGCATAAAGTGACAATGGGGAGATTACAGCTACCTTTGAGATGGGGAGATAGGACCAGTACTCTGAGAAAATATGATGACATATTGTTATATTTGTACATGTACACTTTAAATTGAGAGCAGACGCTTTTGACATATGATGGAGTGACATCTGGATAAACCCATTGTAAATCGAAAATACTATAAGTCGAAATGCATTTAATGTACCTAACTTACTGAACATCATAGCTTAGCCTAACCTACCTTAACTGTGCTGAGAACACTTATATTAGCCTACAGTTGGGCAAAATTATCTAACGTGAAGCCTATTTTATTATGAAGTGTTCAATATCTTGTGTGATTTATTGAATGCTGTACTGAAAGTGAAAAACAGAATGGCCATGTGAGGTACAGTTTCCACTGAGTGGGTATCACTTTGTACCATTGTAAAATTGAAAAATCATAACTTGAACCACCATAAATTGGGAATCCTCTGTAGTTCTGGCTCTAACTCTGACTCTGACTCTGTGGAGTGGTGGAAACTTAAAGAAAATAAAAGAAAGCAAAAATGGGGAGGTTTACGGGTGGCGCCTGTGGCTCAAAGGAGTAGGGCGCCGGCCCCATATGCTGGAGGTGGTGGGTTCAAACCCAGCCATGGTGAAAAAAAAAAACTGAAAATAAAAAAAAACCTAAATTATTGGGCGGTGCCTGTGGCTCAGTGAGTAGGGTGTTGGCCCCATATACCGAGGGTGGCAGGTTCGAACCCAGCCCTGGCCAAACTGCAACAACAACAACAACAAAAATGGGGAGGTTTGTGGAGAGGAGGCTTGAAAGATTTTGAAAGACCAGGGGAGATGACAGTCTGGCTTGCTCTATCCCTCTGCAGGGCAGTCATATGTCCAGTGAGAGGTGGCTTACCAGGAGGTGTCTATCCCCTGGAATCTGCTGTGCTCCAGGTGACTGGTCAGGATAGGCCCCCCGTCTCCCTTAGAGACTTGCCTCTCTTCTGGGGCAAAATCTGTTCTGCAGCTGCGGGGGCTTGGCCGGTTTGTCTGTGGTTATTTGCTGCCATTTCTCCAGGCAGATGGCGACTGCTGGCTGTTCATCAAGTTAGCAATTAACAAGTAATTCATTAGGTGCCTAATGAACAAATTATTAACCTGGCAAGCCATGTCCAGCCACTGACTGGGAGACAAATGGCTATTAATAAGGTCTTGGAGTGGCAGCTGTGGTTTAGTGGTCAAGGCCTTGAGCAGGACCATGGGAGATGTGGGCTCTAACTTTCATGCCAAATGGCTTTACCACTCCTGGCCTCAGTTTGAGTAGTTGGGGTCACCAGACCCTACTAGTGGGTGTCATAAACAGAATATATGAATGAAGAGTGTTGGATTTATACAAATTCTGAGGCCCTTAGTTCTAGCTTTCTACAACTCCATCCCTCCCAGGCCATTGCAAGGTGTACCTGGGCCCTCATGGTGCCCCAACCCCGTGATTGGGAGGTGCTCCCTCATTGTGTCAGACAAGCCTGGATCCCTGCAGAGGGTGTGCAGCGTAGGGAAGATGTGTATAATGTGTCCCCTGCTCTCATGGAGCTCCTGATTTGGTTGGGGAAATCAGATGTTCACACATAGCAAAGTACCTGGAGAATAAAGTGATCCTTGCTAAGGCTGGGAGCTGCCAACTTTCACAGGAGAAGGAGAACTTGAGCTGGGCTGGGGGTGAGGGGCTCGAAGCATTTATGCCTTCACTGTTTTTTTTTTTTGAACATAAAAAATAACACGTGCTCTTTCTTCCAAATCTGTAAATAGAGGAAATTGGAAAGAAAAAGATAATCTGTGATTTTGTTATCCTGAGACAACCGCTGTTGACCCTGTCTGTGTTTCCAGGGAGGACCCTACAGACAGAGATGGGGGGATATTCCAGGTGGAAGACATTACTGGTGAGGGCTCAGGATGGGGAAGGATAAGACACATGACCAGCGCTTTAGGGATAGATATGTGGACTGGGCAGGCTGGAGCAGGGATCCTGCTTGGAATAGAGCGGGATGGAATCTGGGCTTGACTGGGGAGAAAGGGCTGGAAAGGACACGGGGACCAGACGGAAGGGGAGAAAGGGGGTGGGGGAGCATGTGAGACCAGAAGCCCCAGCCTGAGGGCTGGACACTGTGCTCTTCAATAACACTCGTGATGTGATGGAACTTATTGACGTTGCTGTCCCATTTAGGAGAGACACTGCAGAAATTTCTGCAGGAGAAACAGACAAATTGGAGGCTGTGACAGAGTTGCCAGAGAGTGTAGGAGCTGAGGAGGAGGCCGAGAGAGCCCACTTCCAGCTGCAGGTGGGGCTGTGGCAGGTCAGCAAAACTCCTCAGGGGTGGGGGGATCTGTCCAGCATTCTTCCCCACCCAGAGGGTGTGCCTTAATTCCCAGAAGATTACTAATCCATGACTATTATTTTGGGGCCATGTAATAGCAGAGACGTTTATAGTTGACAGTAACTCTTGCCTGTAAGATAATTAAAAGAGACAATAGCTATTCCTATTATCTTCAGTTTGCAGATGAGGAAACTTAAGTTCTGAGAGGTGAATGACTTACTTAAGGTTACATAGTTAGTGACAGAGTTCTTTGGGGAACTCAAAGAACTCTGAGAATCCAGATCTTGGGACTGCAAATTGTGTGTGTATGTGTGTAATAGTGGCCCCATTCTACAGAAAAGGGAAGTAGTATAAGTTGATGGTAAAGTGAATGGTTTTTGGAGACAGGGTAGTTCTGCATTCAATTTCCTGTTCTGGTATTTTACTATCTGGAGAATATGAAAGACCTTAGACTTTATTCTATATTATCTTCACATATCAATTGGGGCTAACAGTAGTATTTATCTCTCTTGGATTGTTATGAGGCTTAAATAAGATAATACAGGCAATGTGGACTTAGCATTGAGTTCAATTAATGTTAGCTATTTATGATGATTGTTGTTTTAACTTTATGTTCACCTGAGTCACAGAAATAACCTGAGTCTTGGGGTTGGTTCTTAGTTCTCTGCCGTGCCCAGTCCAGACCTGTGGCCCAGCGACTTGTTCGCCATGAGAGGGAAGACTCAGAGTTCCCCAAAGGATTCTCTGATTAGCCATTCACCCCAATTCTTCAGGCTGCAGAGAGTTCTTCTTTTGTCATTGACAGAGACATTGATGTTCACCAGACATTCCATCTATGTGCTCTTGTCTAGCCCCAGCATGGTTAAACAAGGTCATGTAATTATTTATGGCCAATGGGCTATGAGTAAAAGTGGCATGAATTACTTCTGGCCAACTCTGCCTTCCAGTTCTTTCTCCTCTTTCTTTAATGACTACGGAGACCTCATGTTCCAGATGCAGATACAAGATGATAATGTGTCATTCAGCTTAGATCCCTGAGCCATTGTGTGGAGCAGAGACCCCTGCCAACTACACTGAACATTTTGCATGAAGAAGAAATAAACCTCTGTGGTGTTAACCCTCTTAGACTTTGCAACTGTTTATTGCTGCAGCAACAAACATAGCCTAAGAAATACAACCCGTTTTTGTTGGCCAACGTGTGACATTTTATATGAATACCTTGCACTGTACAGCCCTTCACGGGTTATTACAGAGTAGGCTCACACGAATCATCTTTTTTGATCCTTAGAACAATTCTATACATGGAAATGCCTCCTGGTAAGAGCTTAGCAAGTGTTATTTCCTCATGTAATGACTTCTCTAAAATCCCCATTTCAACATAACATCCATTACTCAGTGGATCTTTCTCCTCACTAGACCCAAATTCTATCACTGTAGTTTCTGAATGACACTGCATGTGTTTGTTGTAATCTGCCTTCCCCACCACCAGGCTGGAAGCGCCTGGATAGAGGCAATATCTTGTAGATTTTATGTCTATTCCAGTGCCGGGAACATAGTAGATGCTTTAATACTGACTGAATGAGTCCCCAGTTACGTGAAGAAGGCAGGCAGGCATTATCGTTTCTGGTTTACTAAGATGCGGTGAGGTTTAGGGACCTGTCCCAAGTCAGACAACTAAGAGGTGGCTGGCAGAGCCTGGGGTGAGCCCTGTCTTCTGACTAGAGAAACTTGTGTGACAATCACGAAGTGCTCCCATTGTAGGCAGTTTGTAGGAGCAAGTGAAATTGTATATTGGGGGGAGGGGGGCACTTCGTACTTGGTGGGGGAGAAATGTAAGGCATTTTGTTACTTTGACATTTCTGCCTTCAAACAGCAGGCCAGGAGTCCTATGTGGTGGTGTTGGAAACTGGAGCAGGGTCTGGCTGCAATCAGGCACAGGCAGAGGAGGGGACCGGGCAGGAAGTTCCTCGGGTCACGGGGAGACCTTGTGTGATCCACTCTCCCCTGCATGACAGTGCCTGGAGCAGGGTAGACGCCTAATATGTCATTTCATTGAACACGTGGGAAGCAAGAAAGGCGGCTCCAATGTGCACTTAGAAGGGATGGGCCTGTGAAGGCCGTGGGTGTGCTGGGAACCTGCTAGGGCCCCTTCCTGTTCCCACTGCTGGCTGCATAAAAACCCTGGGCCCACATGGTGTCTGTCTCAAGCCCCTTGAAGCTCTTGGGCTGGTTTGGTTGCCGAGCAGATGACACTGTGTGTGGCTGGCTCACAGTGGCACCTGTACCGCCCATTTTGGTGCTCAGATGCTCATCAGCATGGCTGGTGTCCTCCTGCCTCCCCACTTTCTGGTCCTTCATGCTGGGAGACCCTTTCTCATTCTATGGCACGTGGGTCTGCTCCAAGAGGTGGACGGATGGAACATTGAGCATGCATAAACCAAGGGCTGCAGGCAAGAAATACCTGCCTTCCTCGGGGCTATTGGGATATGGAAATCCTCCTGCAGGGGGGATTTGTTTTAATGAGTTGTCAGATTTTAATGTGGGTTGCCTGTTTGTCTTGGCACAATAGGTCTCCTTCGATAACCCCCTTCCCTGTGCCCCTTAGAGAGGTGGGATGGTCTTTCTCTTTTGAAAAGCCAGGGCATTCAGAATTCATGGCACCAGCGCTTGCAAATGGATTAGCCGGACTTGCGTGCCCACTCCAAGCGGTTGGTTGTGGCTGCCTGGATCACAGCATTGACAAATCTTAGCTGTGATCAATTAACAGTATCTGCTGTGGTTAGGGGAGGGAGTGGCGTGTGAGTGCCACAGATTGGCCTTCTCGGATCTCATTTGAATCCCTTTCTCCAGGTGCCTGACTTCTACAATTAGAGAGCCATTACTTTGCATTAAGGCCTTGTCTCTCTGTTCACATTTACTTAAAATGCATATGTGTCAGAGGGGAGTCACCAGAAGGTATTGAAGAATTCAGTGATTGACTGAGATTGATGGCAGAAAAAGACCATTATCAGTTCTGCTTGTTCTGGAAAATGCAATGCACCAGTAACTCTTAAAATACATAGATTATCACCTCACTTAGGATTCGTTTATCAGACTGTCTTCCAAAGTGGCAGCTGTGCTGAGAGGAAACGGGAGGGCAGGTCAGTTTGGTGGAAGATGAGGTTGGAAACTTGAGGTGCCCCCTGCAATAGGCATGTCGGGGGCCACAGCAATGGAGGTGGTGACACCTCATGGGAGGGCCCAGACCAGCTAGCTCTATTCTATCGTCTGATTGGAAGCCACCAACTCTGGATCCCCCACACCTAGTGACATGGTTGCTTTGTCTGCGGAGGACAGAGGCTCCTTGCTGGGGGAGTCCCGTGCTCCTGGCTCTGTTGTCAGTTCTCTATGGGCTGTGCCACCATCACGTCACCTACTGCAAGGGGTTGCTCTGGGAGTAGAGCTGAGGTCGCAGCTCCTCCTTCATTTCTTCAGACTAAAAAATTATTGGGTTCACGGGGCTGGAATGCAGGCGCGTGGGTGGGGATCACACCACTAACAAGTTAGAACGAGGCAGTTCATTGTGTTTATCAAGAATTCTACTGAGTCTGAGTCCCATGAATGTACTGAGTTGTTACAGAATTAGACTTTTAAGTCAAGAGCATAAGCCAATCTAGTTTGAATTAAAAGAGCTTAAATGGTAAAAAATTCTCTGGTCAGATTTATCAAGTTTTTCCCAAGGAGAAAAGCATGGAAGGGAAGAGAAGTGTTTATTATTTGGGTCAGTTAGACCTCAGAGAGTCCAGTGCAGTGGGTAAGTGGTTTGAATAAGGTCAGTGATCCTGGGCTAAGGTTATATTGGGTAAGAGGCATTGTTAATTCAGTCAACAAAATGCTCACTCCTGTGTGCCAGAAGATGTAGACTTGTCTGAATAGAGCTTTGAATTGAGTGAGAAGAACAGAGAAGAATTTTGAGAACTTAAGAGGGGTATATGTAGTGGGACTTGGAGGCCTCAGTCTTCCCACCTTTGAAAAGGGAATGTTTTTTGTTCCCATGGAGTTCCAAGTCAGAAGAGTAGCAAGAAATGTTTGTCCCGAGTAGTTCACTGGGCATGGGGTACTCATTTCTAAAACATATGGTGAAAGGTGGTCCCCAGAATGTATGGTGAGATGGGGGCTGCCCAAAGAAGTCACAACAGTTTCTAGCATCTGTAGTGTCTCATACATTTCAAAACACCATCATGTTGAGTGGCTCATTTGATTGTCCTTCTCTCTTGAGTGTTTGGTACTGTAGGGGGGTCCTAAGGTCACATGGTCAGTTGGCAGCAAAACGAGGTAATTGGATGGAAGATGAACTCAGGGAGTTAGAATAGAGCAGAAACAAGGAGAGCACAGATTCCAACAGTATGTAAGTCCTTCCTTCTTCCCTTTCCTGTTCTTTCTTTCAGCTGGGAAATCTTCACTGACCACTAGCCACGTGCACTGTGCTGTGGGTGGCCATGGGCACTGTGCCACCCACAGATAGTAGTGAACTCTTTTTTGAGCTGGCAACCAGTCCATGTCAAAGCTGGCACTCAAACCTTTGGCCAGACCACTTTCCACAGTACCACAATTTGCTGGTGGGGGTGTCCTCTCTGGAGCAAGAACATGAAAGGATGGGACCACCCCTTGGCAAGGCAGGATGCAGAATCATCAGTTCCCACAGGGACTCACCTGTTTTGGAGTTAGGGAGGCAGTAAATGCCTGCTCCTTGCCAATGCCCCATTCTGGAGCCCACTTTGTGGATGTAATGACTTCTGGTGGTGACTTGGGCTAGGGAGTAGGAGGGAGGAATTGTCTTTGATCCTTGTGGTGGGAGCAGCTTCTGTCTGCTCTACTGAAAGCAAACAGCAGCCAAACAGGCCCGCCTAGGCAGACGGGTGCACCACTGATTGCCCAGAGGCGAGTGTAGTCTGGGGGGCTTAGTAGAGACCAGGCTGGGTCCCTGTGGATGTGGGGGTTAAGGGGAAGCAAATCCATTTTGGTATAATGAGAAACCACTCAACTGTCTGAGCTGTCAGGGACTATGGACTGGGGGCCCCTGGGTCAAATAAGACCCTGCCCCTGGAGGTTTTTGTATGAAATTGTCTTAGTTCTTAAAATTAAAAAGCATTTTATATTTTATTTGATTGAGGTGTTTAAGTAAAGGATACCTCACAATTTGCACTCAACTGGGATCCATCAGTCAAGGGAATTTGCACTCAACTGGGATCCATTAGTCAAGTCCTAGGTTGGAAACTCACTATGCAATTTCAGACAAGTCACTGGATGCCTAGACTGTAAGTTCTCTCTTTTGAGACATACCAACTTCAGAGGGTGGTTGAGAAGCCCAAGGGAGGCTATCTTCTAGAAGAAAGCTTTGTAAGCGGGCATCATTCCTTCAGTCTGAGGGCTGTGCATTGATTATTATTGCTGTCTTGGAAGGATCCTTTCAATTCCAAGAGCCTAGGATAGCTGATGATTAGAATTCTACCATTACTAATTTATTCTTTTGGGCTAAACATTGCTACCTTCCCTCAACTCTGCCTGGGGGTTCCTCTTCTGGCAAGAGAGGATATCAGTAAAGCCTACATGGGGACGTAGGGGAAGGAGAGAAAGTTCTGGATGACTGGAAATAAATTCACAGAATGAGAGGTCAAGGTGAAGAGGGTGGGTAGGCAGGTAAATGTATGCACCTGGTCAAACCCAGGGAAGGCACATCTCTTTAGAGAGGGATACTGTGGTCCCCTTTTTCTGTCCAAAGCATTTGGGAGCTGACCTCCAGGCTCTGGAGAAGGAGCTGAGCCCTAGAGTGGCAGTCCATCTCAGACCTAGTGCTGCCTGGCTAAATAAAGACATGGCCCCTGTGGGAAGCTGTTGGGGCTGAGAGCTCTCCTGGGGACACCAGGCAGCAGGAGCCACCTTCCCTCAGTTTGGCAAAAGTAATCACTGCCCCTTTCCCTTGATTCTGCATTAACCTTGGGTAACCTTCAGAAGGCCAGTGCCAGAGAGCTGGGGTGAGTGTGCGTATGCTCAATAGAGAGGCTGTAAGTTTGTTCCAGGGAGCTGGGGCCTGCAAGTGCAGCTCTGGCATCAGGATAAGCTGGGGCGTGGCCAGTACGGTGCCAACCATATTGTCATAGGGGGTGGATGGGGACTGGGTAGGGGGAGGCCCAGGAGCTAGGATATTTTAGGCTTACAATAGCTCAACAGAAGAGCAGTCTACTAGCTCCGTTCCAGCTGCACCCTGGGAGTTAGGAAGGGGCAGGTGAGGAATGTGTTGCAGAGTTTGCTCTGAAAGCCTAGGATTTCTGATGAAAGAGGAGTCCGGGGAGACAGGCCTGGAAAGGACTAGAATGACACAGATGATGCTTTGGATAGGTGCCTTCTCCCTGCACTCCATCTTCCCCTATTGTGGGACAAGGCAGCAGAGAGGCCTGGCCCTATAGCAGGACAGACACTTCACTTCTGGCCCATGGGAGAGGCTGGTTGGCAGTGGACTGGGCTGTGGGGGACCTCCTTTTGAGTCCTGGCTCTGTCAATTTCTGGCTGTGTCGTGACCTTGGCCATGTCATGAGTGGTCTTCAAGTGAGTATGAGTTTGTTCACTGAGAAGGGAAGCTCATTCTGTCATGCCTTCCTCCCCAGAGAGGACTTGGAGATACTAGAGGTGGAAAGTGTTTTTTTGCAGCTGGGAGGTGCCATGTTCACAGAAGGTGTTGTGATGGTTTCCTGTTGGAACAACTTCCTATCTGCTTTCCTGCTCTGGCTCCCACACCTATGGAAGCTGCAGCCTCCAGGTTCCTCCCTCTCTAATGGGCTACTCTAGGGCCTGGGGGCACTCCCAAGATGGGTGGGGCTGCAGAGAGATTGGTGAGGCCCTGGGGAGAGGCTTAGTAAAGGCAGACCCTGCTTCCTGCTGGTGCCTACCTCTAAAGAGAATGATGAAGCAGAGAACATTGACCAAAATCAATTAGAGAAATCAATGGCCCTGAGTGTAGTGTGCATTTCTTCTCTGCCAGCCTGGTCTTACCCAGCAGCCAGTCTTACTCTTTGAGAATCAGATGGTTTTGTTAAATCCTTGCTGGTCTCATTCCCAGACTAGTCTGCTTTTGCCAGGCTGGACCTGGAGTGACCTGTCAGCCTGCTGGTGGGAGGGACTGGGAAGGGACTGGACAAGCTCAGGGATGATTCAGGCCCAGGGTGCTGAGCTGGGCATGGTGGAGCTTCCCCATGTCTAATGGAATCCTTCCTGAGCTCTTGACTTGACCTCCAAGGGTTAGACTAGATAAGGCCCATAGTAAAGTTAAAAAAAAAAAACAAACCTCTATTCTCATAATTTCTTCACACTATGCTGTACAAAGCAAGGAGAAAAGGGGTATCTCAGGTGTTTTGAATGGAGACATGAAAATTTATAGGCCTGGAGAGCAGTCACTTTTTAAATTAATATTTATATAGGGCATAGAATTCACCAATGCGGGACCCTGGATCTCGACTGCCTGGGTTCTGACACTTAAAATATGACCTCAGGCAAGTTAAATAACTTTTCTTTCCTCTGCATTTATAAAATGGGTCTGTAATAGTAGCTAGGCCATAAAGTTATAAGAATGAAAAGAGTATGAACATGCATCATCAGTGGGATCTCACCTATGGTGCATATTGCAAGGGTACATGTCAAATCTATTAAGAGTAGAGTATAGGGCGGCACCTGTGGCTCAGTGAGTAGGGTGCTGGCCCCATATATGGAGGGTAGCAGGTTTGAACCCAGCCCCAGCCAAATTGCAACAAAAAAATAGCTGGGCGTTGTGGCAGGCACCTGTAATCCCAGCTACTCGGGAGGCTGAGTCAAGAGAATTGCCTAAGCCCAGGAATTGGAGGTTGCTGTGAGCTGTGGTGCTGCAGCATTCTACGGAGGGTGACAAAGTGAAACTCTGTCTCTAAAAAAAAAAAAAAAAAGAGTAGAGTATAAATTATAAATGTCTTAACAATCATTAAGTAAGTGAGGTGAAGGCTATGTTAACCAATTTGATGTAAGCATTCTAAATTGTATATAAAATCAGCACATTGTACCCCATACATGCATTAATGTACACAGTTATGATTTAATAAAACATTAAGAGGATTGAAAAATAACACGCATTGTGCCGTAAAGGTGGCTACTATAATTATTTTTTCCAATGACAAAGCCTGAAGAGTCAGTCTACTCACTTTATCCTGGCCTGGCCACTCTCCCTGTGTTCCACTGGTCACTAACATCTTGCTGATTCATCTTTACAAGGCCTCTGACAATGTCTCTGCCTGTCCATGCCCACCGACACCTCCCTTTCTGGGCCCTCATTACCTGGGGCTGAAACTGTTGCAATAGCCTCCTAATTGGTCTCTGGTCTCCATCCTTTACGCAGTTGTCAGACCACTCTCCCTAAGACACTATTCTGTCACTTGCCTGTTTGAAAATCTTGAGAGGCTCCTGGGGTGCAAGTCCAGTCTGCAACGCTTGGTCCTGCACTGGGGTGGGATAAAACTGGACCTTCCAGATCGTCTCCCATATGGCTCTTTCCACCTATGCCCTCAGCTCCTGCCGTCGTTGGACTATTCCTTGTATCCTTCTTACCACGGTGCCCTTGCCTCTGCTGTTCCCTTGCCGGGAGTGTCCTTCTCTGTGCTCAGCCCAATTCTACCCACCCTTCCAGCTCCAGCTTGCCTCTCACCTCCCCTGGAAAGTTCTCCCTAACAGTGCTCCTGAAATCCAGTGGCAGAGACCCTTCCTTTCTTGCACTGGGCCCGTGTGCCTTTGGGTTGTACATTACATTTCCATGGGTATATGACTATCTCTGATTTCTGCCACGGCAGGGGCTCTTTTGCTGTGCTCCCCATGCCCCTTGGCACTGTGCTGGGGACACAGAATATGTTCAATAAGTTTGTGCTGGTTGATCAATTGTGAGGTGCCCTGGGTCAGGCTGCTGTCCCAGGGCCGGGGGCACCTTCACTTTGCCAGTGCTGTGGCTCCTGACTCATTTCAGCTGGATGTCAGTCACCTTTTTCTTTTCACTCCTGGTTGATTTTTATCTGAGGCCCGGGAGATTTCAGCCTTCTTTTCTTCACTAAATGGGATTCTGGTCATTGAGCCATGTGGCTAAGGCCAGGTGCACATCCGTATGTGTTGGGGTGGGGTTGAAACCCTCCTCCCCTCCATCGTTCCTTCTCTCCCCTGCTGCTTCATCTCCCTGTCCTCCAAAGAATCCACAAGACAAGGAAGAAGAAAAGATGAGAGGGAGGGAAGAAGTTCAAAGCCTAAGTTTTCTCTTTCCCTCTACTACCTACACATCATGACTCCAGGGTTTGTGATGGATGGGGAGGGGCCTCAGGAATAGCTGGGATGGGCCATGGAGGGGCACGCGAAGGTGTGTGGATGTGTCTCAGTGAGCCTCAGGACCGCGTTTCTAACAGCTGAGAGATGTCACCTTTCCCCAGCACTCTCTTGCAAGATCTGTTTCTATCTTCTGTCCTCTGGAAAGAAGTCTCTGTTTCCCTTGAACCCTCTTAGCTTTTTATCTCTGTTCTCGTTTGCCACTTAGGTTTTATGGTCTTGTCATCCAACCCTAATTCTTCTTTGGATCCCAGAGGAAAGGGATGAACATAAGCCAGGCATTTTACTGATTTGTGCACAGTATCTCATTTAATTCCCATAAGGTTAGGGTTTAACAAATACCCATTTTATAGGTGAGATAACTGAGGTTCAGAGAGATTAAGTTGCTCTTGACTAGTACCCATTTATTTGTGTTTCCTCTGCAGATCTCAGCACAAGGTGGAGTTTCACATGCAAAGGATGCTCAGAAAAAATGGTATGATACAAGGACAATACCATTTTTTTTTTATTGTTGGGGATTCATTGAGGGTGCAATAAGCCAGGTTACACTGATTGCATTTGTTAGGTAAAGTCCCTCTTGCAATCATGTCTTGCCCCCAGAAGGTGTGGCACACACCAAGGCCCCACCCCTCTCCCTCCTTCCCTCTCTCTGCTTTTCCTCCCCCCCATGACCCTTAATTGTCATTAATTGTTCTCATATCAAAATTGAGTACATAGGATTCATGCTTCTCCATTCTTGTGATGCTTTACTAAAAATAATGTCTTCCACTTCCATCCAGATTAATATGAAGGATGTAAAGTCTCCATTTTTTTTAATAGCTGAATAATATTCCATGGTATACATATACCACAGCTTGTTAATCCATTCCTGGGTTGGTGGGCATTTAGGAAGGACGATGCCATTTCTAAGAGCAGTACAGCTTGATACTTGGGCCTGCAGAGGGTGGGTATAGTGGGAGAGGTCTGTATAGATGAGAGAGGAGGGCCCAAGGTCAGAGTGCCCTGTAGCCACAACAATGAACCTGAACGGATGGCTTTCCCTGAGTTGGGGGCAGGGGGATTCTGACAGCAGGAGCCATCCCTGCAGGTTCATTGGGGGGCATTCTCAGCCCCTTTCCCTGGAAAGGGGAGAGGAGAGAGCAAATCTCCCTTATATGGTTCAGAGGGTTTATGCTCAGATGCAGTTAAAAGAATTTTTTTTTTCTTTTTGTTGGGGAGAGGAGAGGGAGGCACTGAGCAGTAATTGTGGAGTCTGGACTGAGGTCCTTGGAAGAGGGAAAGCTTTCATGGGTTACCAATATGGCTGGTGTTAAGTATTAGCAGACCTTGGAAGAAGGCGCAGGGAGAAAGTTCATTTACGCTCCCAGTTTCTGGCCTCCCTGGTAGAGGAATTACTATTGGTTTTCATCTTTTAACCTATACTAGTCTGAAGCCAGTTCCGCAATATTTAGAAAGAAGCTAGGAGTCCTGATCAGATGAGAAGTCATTTCCTTAGGAGCTGCCTGAGGAATGACAGGAAGAACGGTAAGAAGGGGCTTTCCCAGATCCCACTCCCTAGGCCTTCCTGCTCCACCACCCAAGACCATGGCTCCGGTAGGCACCACTCTGTGGCTGGGGGAGAGGACGCAAGGGGTATCCTGGACAAAGGATAGATCAAATGAGAGAGGTGCTGGAAGCCACCCACACCGTGAGCTCCCAAAGCCCGGAGAAGCCCAGTTCCCGCCTAAACCCGCAAGATGGAAGTTGCTCCCTCTAGCTTTCCAAATAGCTAAGGCTGCCGGCTTTGAGCGTGACCCCTCTCTTCGCATTCAAGTGGATTTCCAGCATTTACTATATTCCAGAATTTTGTTATTTAAAAATGCATCTTAAAAGGCACTACCCAATTCACCTTACGTGCAGCCCAGATCCGCTTGTGGGCAGCGCGGAAAGTTTACGAGGCACTGCGTGTGCCCCACCCAGCACATCGTGTGCGCGCGCGGAGCTGCAAGTAGCGTGTGCATGAAAGCCGGGGGCTGCGGGGCACTCCAGCGAAGGTGAGGACGCGTCAGAAGGGAGAGTGAAGCTGGGGTGCCCGGCGCGCGCGGGTGTGTGCCCTCGCGTGTCCGCAGGCCCGCCGCCTCTGTCCCTCTTGCCTGAACGTGTCAACAGCCTCACCTCTCCTTCAGCCCTTTCCCAGCCAGACGCTTCCTTTTTGGTCTTTCTGGGCGTTTATTGTAAATTCCGTGACTAAAACATGCCGGTAAGACCGGCCCACCGACAGATGGATCAATCGCCCCCTTCCCCAGCCGGAGCCTCGGGAGCCCGGCGCTGCCAGCTGCTTCGGGACGAGCTCCTGGGAGCCAGCCCGCCGCCAAGCCTGCAGCGGAGCTCTGGCCTGGGTCGGTCCCGGGGCACTCCCTCAGACGCGATTCGGGCAGGTTAGCCGGGCCCGGAGGACGCGGTCTGCGCGCCCCGGCGCGGCAGCATTCTCCCCAGCCTGGGGAGGGAGACACACAACGGAAGGGGAGTCTCGAAGGGCTGCGAGGCTCGACGGGCGGGGAACGAACCCGCCGCGGGCGTGAGGGGAAAGTTCTCGAGCTCGGCCTGGAGAGCACACGTGTATGTGCGCAGGACTAGGCCGGGCAGGCAGGCTGCGTGAGGGCTCGGGGGCCGGCGGCGGAGAGTCTTTCTGTACCCCTGCACCATCGGGGAGACGCTCCGTCGGCTTCGGCCCGCCAGCAGAGGGATGCCCCAGCCCTCGAGGGTGCAGCCCCCTCCAAGACCTGGACTACCGAGCCGGAGCCTTTCTAGCGCCCTGCCCCCACGCTCCCAGGATGGCTTCGGCGCCCGGGACTCTGCGCCCTGCAGGCTCGGTTAGCTTCCTAGGCAGAGACTCGGAGGCCCAGGAACAGGGGCAACCGGGGTTGGAGATGGCAGCCCGCCCCCCAAAATGGGGGCGTAGTGCGGTGGGGGGTAGACGAGAAAAGTGCCGGCGCTTGGGTGGCTTTGAGACAGAGTCCTAGTCCGTGAGACAGTTTCCGGTCAAGGCAGCAGGTCCGCCCAGGGAAGGGCTGGCAGCTGAGCCCAGGGAACTGGCAACGAAGCTCTCCCCTCGGCCCGCGTTCCCCCGCGCCACCGCCACCGCTAAGTCGCCGCCGCCGCCGCTGCGGAGTGTAGCTGCTCCACCGCGCGCGCCGCCAGCCGCCCGGGAGCCGGAGCGCGGAGCCCCGGGCGGAGGAGAGGGGCGCGGGCGCGAGAGCGAGAGCCGCGGCGAGGGAGCCGCGAAGGGGGAAGGGGGCGGGCAGAGGGAGGAGCAGGGAGAGAGAGAGAAGGGGAGGGAGGGAGGAGAGCGAGGGAGAGCTGGAGAGAGCGAGAGCAAAGAGCGAGCAGGGAGAGGAGCGGGAGGCAGAGAGGGAGAAAGACACGCTCGCAGAGACACACGGTCACTGGAATTCCATTAGAAAAAGTGAGCCGAGCAAGGGTTAGCGGGAGAAGATTTTTTTGAATCTTGTCTTCGTCTTGGTGCGAAAGAAGACACTCCGGTCTTGTCGTCCTCGAAGCTCCCGGCTGGATTGTTCCTGGGCACTAACCCTCAGTCGTTGGATTTCTTTCCTGTTTGCATTTTATTCTGACCCCCTCCCTCGCCTTTTCCTGCCAGCCCTTCGCAAATCGCCTCTCCCCCTGGACTCCAGACCTCCCCCCAGACCCCTCCTGGGAGGCGCAGAGTAGTAGGACCCGCGGGCACTCGCGCCTTCCCGGACCAGCGCGGGGGAGGGCTGACCTCGGGACCCGGCTGTCGGCTTAGAAGCAGATAACACAGTTACGCGTCTGTTTGATTGTGTTGGGCCAGGGGGCATCGAGAGGCAGCCCACCGCCCTTCTTCCATCCCACCCCCTCCAGCCAGAGGCGAGAATCGCTGGACTCAGGATCTTCATCGGGTGGACTAGCTGGGATCTCCGCATTGGATTTGGGGCTGAATATCACTGCTTGGCTATTATTATTGTTTATTATTTTATTATTTTTTTACCCAAGGGATAAAGACAAAAAAAACCTGTGGGATTTATTTAACATGATCTTGGCAAACGCCTTCTGCCTCTTCTTCTTTTTAGGTGAGTACCTGAGGGCAGCGAGCCTGGGGGGCGGTGCGGGTCGCGCGCTCGAGCGCCGGCGAGGAGCTGGGGTGTAGGGGCGAGCGGGGCGCCGGCGGGAGGCTGGCGGGGAGAGCGCGCTGCGGAGCGGGCCGGGCCCGGCGCTGGCGAGCTGAGCGGGCCGGGCGGCGAGGACGCCGGCAGAGGGACCCGAACCGCCGCTGGCTGGCTACGTGGGGGAACTGGGAAGAGGACTGGCCACATCTAGACAGTCCTTGCGCACAGGCGCGCGCGCGGGCGCGCGAACACACACACACACACACACACACACACACCTCGCTCACTGGCACTCCATGATAGCGCTCATTTCCCTCTAAAGAAAGGGTTCAAATTGCGGCAACTTAAGAAAAAACATCCAACTCTTGATATGAAAGAGAGAAGGGAGGAGAGAGGCTCAGTGGCGCCGAGGAAAAAGCCTACCAGTTGTACCTTTCCTGGTCGGCTCCCCGAGTCGCTCGCCGTGGAGGGTATGGGTTTTTCCAGCGGCTCCTGCTTGGACATCTGCGGGAGAGCCCTGGCAGTCATCCCCCACCTGCGTGGCCAAGGCCTCGCTCCTGAGCCCCTTCCCAGCGGCTCCACTCGCTGGAACACTTTTCAAGTTTTCCCCCAGCCTTTGCTCTGCCTGCCACCCAGATCGGAGCCAGATGGGTGGGCGGGCGTGGAGGGTGTGAGCAGCCGTTCGGCCTTTCCCTCCCCACCTCTGGGGACCCGGGACCCCGTAGCTCGTGGGAGGGGGAGGGAAGGAGGCCAAAGTTTGCTTCCTCTGGTGAAGAGGGTGGGAGGTGGGGAAGGGAAACGGATCTGAACAAAGACCACTGATCCTTTTGCAAGCCCCCTCCCTCCAGGGCATGGAGGAGGGCTGCAGGGGGGTGCGGGGGCTGAGCCCCACGTTTCTTTCCCACATAGAATTCCTAGCCCCTCACCCCTTTGTATGATACTTGAAATCTCAGCTGCCTGGGAAGCTGGAGTATAGAGAAGGTATCTCTAGGGGAAGATGAGGAAAAGAGGGTCTTTGCCAGGCTGTGTACTGACCAGTGTACCAGGCAAGGCTGCTGCCAGGGAGTAGGTGCTCCTGGAGGGGGCCTGGTAACTAAGGTGTGTGTGTCTGTGTGTGTGTGTTGGAGAAACACACATCTGCTTCAGTGTGGGGTGCTGTTCCAGCCACTTTGGTTAGCTGTGTGGCCAGTGCCGAGTCGGGTTGCCTGGTGGGGTCCTGAGTGCACCTTCTGTCCTGCTGAAGGGGCTCTGGGAAAGCCCAGAGCTGGAGGTAGGAGTCGGTCACAGAGATGCGTGTGGTCTGAAAAGCACCCTCCAGCCTGACATAGGAAATTTAGAGTCATGGGGTGTCTATGCTGGTCAGGCCGTGGGGCCCCTGTTCTTTTCCCCACCTCTGAGGCCTGAGTTCCCCAGAGGGCAAGGCCCTGCCCTGGGGAGTGGCTTCCACACATCCTGCCTGGGGCAGCCTCTTCTCTCTGGGATAGGAGGGGCTGAACCGGGTGCTGGCTGGTGCTCTGGGCTGGTGGTGATCTGCAGCCCTTCCTGGCAACCCAAACAAGTGGACTCTCAACCTAAAGGGGCTGTTATAAAACCTGACCTTTTCTCCCACTGCTGGTTTCAAACCCAGCTTTCTGGGGCTGAGAATGATCAGCACTAAGAAGAGAAGGACATTGTATTTCAGGAAGAGCAGCCAGATTGCTGGCTGCTGGCTGCACACCCCCGGCCAGCAGGGCTCCCAGGTGTGGGCGCCTTCTTTTCGGAGGGCCATGGGTGTAGGAGAGCATCCCCGGGCCCCTTCCCCCCACCTCCAGCCTTAGACCCTGCTGCTGCTGCAGGCTGGCTCTCCTCAGCGCAGGAGGCTGAGAAGTTGACTCTTTTCTGCTCAGAAGTGGCACTGGGGGTCCTGGTCATGGTGGGTGTATATGTGTGTGTGTGTGAGACATCATGTGCTTGGGTGGGGATGGTAAGAGATTTCCACACCTCCTGTATCTGTGACCCTGCAGGCTGAGTGTTGAGAGGAGAAGAGAAGTGGGCTTGGCTTTTCAGTGCCTCTTCCCTTGAGAAGTCCCTTTCTAAAGCTGGGCTAAAAGTCTCTGGGTTAGGCCAGGCCGAAGGAAGGGTTAGGTCAGCGTTAAGGAAACTCCAAGGCCATTTTCCTGGCTAGAAGCTGTGTGGGAATCCAACTAGGGGGAGGCAGTTCAGCTGGGGGCAAGGCCTTTGGTGGGCCCTTCCCAAGATTTCTAGTCAGGTCTGGGGGTACAGGCCAGTTGATGGAGAAAGAGCCTTTTTTGTCCAGCTAACCCACGGAGAGAAAAACCTGGGGAACGTGACTGGGAGGGGATGGTGGGCTGGTTGAGGGCCCACTCCCAACTAGTTTTCTGGCTCCAGTGGGGACACTGGATACAGGAGGGCAGCGGTAGCTGTGAATCTCTCATTCTCCCTACCCCTGATGTCCTAGAAGCTGCACCCTATGTCTGTTCTTGATGGGTCCACATTTTCTCCTGATTTAGGATTGGGAGACATCTCCAGGATACCTTTGGCTTTTTACTCTCAGAATCTTGGCTAAAGGCTCCAAGTCACCATGACTCCTTCCTCTCGTGGGGCTTCTTTGGTTTTAGAGTCACAAGGTGGGCTCTAAGAGTGAAGGACAGTTTGGGGAAAGGATGCCCTGGCTCTTTGCATAGTATATCACTGCCCTGTTAACATGTGCCTGTTGGTGGGATGGGGGAAGCCTTCCCTTTTGGCAGGGAAGCCTATGTAAGATAGTGTAAGATCATTCCCTTGGGCTCTAGGACGCCCCCTGTAGTGCAGGCAGAGTGAGTGTCTTCAGTGCTAACATCCTGGCCTTCAAGCACGCTGTGACTCCTGAGATGACAGAAGGCTGATGATGGTAGGAGGTTCCATTCCCATCCCCTCTGACAGCACAGCCCTCTGCTCAGTCAAGGTGCAGGGGAGAAGCCCAGTGGGATGCCAGGTGAAGTCAGTGTTAGGCCCAGGGCTATGCTGTCCCCAAGGCTTCAGCAGGCTGGCTGGCTGGCTGGCCGGCTGGCCGGCTGGGGGCAGCAGGTGCAGGGTGGGCCTCATTGTTGGCTGGCTGGCCAGCTGGGGGCAGCAGGTGCATCTGGGCCCCCTCAGCTGTTCTTAGGGGTCATGGAGGTAGGAATCTGCTGAAGCTGAGAAAGGAAGATGCTATCTCAGCTGGCATGGAGGATACCTCTCCAGCAGGTGCCAGACCTCCCCCTCTATTCTGTTTTCTTGTCTAGTCTGGCCACATCCTTCAGCCTTCCTCTTCTGGGGCACTGGTGTGGTCGGTGGGAGGGCGACGTGTCTTTTGCTCTGGCCCCTGAGGCCTGCTCCTGTCTAGCCCTGCTCCTCTTCTCCCGTCTTCTTTCTAGGAGAGGGACACTGCTTGGTGCCACCTGGAGTGGATCCCTTTCCCTGGGGCTTGCCCACTGCGCAGCGAGGTGCCTCTAGATGTCGCTGTGTCCCTGTGTTAGTGCCCTCCTGAGCAGGCGTCCTAGGGGAGGGCGGGAGGCTGGTCTGGCCAGGGATGGGGGGATTCTGTAGTATTCAAAGGACGGGTCTTCTGGCTTGGGATTTATGATGTTTGGGGGCAAGATGGAGTGGAGGATGCCTCCCAAATCACTCTTTGGGTCTTGGAAGTGGGCAGTCGTGGCTCTGGGCCATGGTGTAGGCTTTCCTTGGGGCAGGGTCTGGAGTGAGGGGCTCAGGAGAGGACAAGGAGGCTGGGGAGATATCTACCTTTGGAGGAAACCATTCTGGGAGCTTGGCTTCACCTCCCAGTCTTCTTCCCCAGCTCTCCCTTTGGCGGCGCTGTGGGTGCGGGCACAGGGCAGCAGGGGGGTAGATGGGCTGGCAGGTGCTGTTTATGGAGAAGCCAAGGCTCCATCTGCGGGGCCAGGGTCCCAGGAGGGGCATGCTTTCCCTTTTGCAATTGATTTATTATTTGGCTTTTGGAAGGAAGAAAAACAAAACAGAGACAGGGTTGAAGGGAGAGGGTTTCAGGGGAGGAGAGAAAAAAGAGAAAAAGAGAGAAGAGCGGGGAGAGAACAGGGCTATTCAAAGAGCAAAGTCCTCTTGGGAGGCAGGCAGCAGAGAGACACGAGAGACGGAGGCAGGAGAGACAGCAGAGGGGAGGATGTGGAGCTGCTCACCAGGCTTGCCTAAAGCATTTTCTTTTGGAGGGGACTGGGTGGAACTTGTCCCATAGAAGGAAAGTCTTCAGGTCTCTGGTGTGAAGTTGGGACTGGATGGTATGAGGGTACTGAGGCCAGAAAGGGGCAGCTCCTCCCTCCTGGGCTCGTCTCTCCCTGTCTTCAAGTCTGGCAGCTCAGAATGATTAGACTATGGGTCACAGGGGGCATTCCCCCTGTGTGTGACTGGAGTTGTCATCTTCCTTCTTTGGGCCTCACTTTCCCTAGGACGAACTGTGGGACTGGACCTGTGATTGGTCTCTGTGAGGTCGAGACGGGCTTGGAAAGTCACATGACCTTATACTGCTTTCAAGGCCTAATGAGGTGCCTTGGCTGGAGCTGGGGTTCCTGGGTGGCTTGGATGGCATTAAAGTGTTCCTCCCCCCGCCCCCCGCAAGCCCTGCAACCCCAAGCTCTCTGCTGAGGTGTGACATTCTTCTCTGGATTCCTGGTATCTCAGACTGTCTGTGGTCTTGAGTGAGGACCTTCGTGGCCATATGGTGCTGTGTGTGCTCCTAGGCCCAGGCTGGTGCTGAGGAGCGATGGCCAGAGAAGACACTGGTGGCGCTAAGAGAGAGTGACAGCCTGAATTCTCCCTTGGGTGTGAGGAGGGCTTTTCCCCTGTGTTGGTCCTGGTGTGCTTTGGTGTGAAATGGGTGTGAAGCTCCCAGAAGGGCCCAAGCCCGCAGGCTTGCGTCTTGGGTGGGAGACTGTGGCGGCCCTCTTTCACGCTTGTCTTCCCTCCCCACCACCCAGACGAGACCCTCCGCTCGTTGGCCAGCCCTTCCTCCCTGCAGGGCCCGGAGCTCCACGGCTGGCGCCCCCCAGTGGACTGTGTCCGGGCCAATGAGCTGTGCGCGGCCGAATCCAACTGCAGCTCCCGCTACCGCACGTTGCGGCAATGCCTGGCGGGCCGGGACCGCAACACCATGCTGGCTAACAAGGAGTGCCAGGCGGCCCTGGAGGTCCTGCAGGAGAGCCCCCTGTATGACTGTCGCTGCAAGCGGGGCATGAAGAGGGAACTGCAGTGCCTGCAGATCTACTGGAGCATCCACCTGGGGCTGACTGAGGGTAAGCCAGGGCGGGGCAGGTGGTGGTTAAGGGGTGTAGCCAGGGCTCCAGCTTGGAGGGCTTGGCAGTGGGGTGAACTGGCCAGCTCCTGTGCCAATCCCTCTCCTGGAAGGGATTCCTGGGGAGCTAGAACCCAGAGGAAATGGCTGCCCCACCCAAGAGAAGGCCAAGAGAGACAAAGACTAGTGGAGGTGACAGCTAGAAGATGGAGAGGGAGGTGATGGGAAGAGGACACAGGCTGGGGGATGGGGAAGTGAGCAGGATGATGTGACGCAAGTCAGGACAGTGTGAAGTGGACCTAGCAGTGAGGAGGTAAGAGTCCCCTGGAAGACAGAGGGGTGAGAACCAGGTGGGAGATGGGACAGGCTGTGCAGCCAGAGTCCCTACCCTGCCCCGCGGCTGCCCCAACTCTGCTCTTCCGGCTCTCTCCTCCCTGCTCCTAGATCTGGCTTCCAGAACCCTTGGCTGGCCTAGGCACCTTCCACAGGGCTGGGGCCAGTGCTGTTCTCTCCACTGCACCCACTTTTCCCCGCCGTCCCTTTACCTATCTAAGTGATTTGCTCTTCATGCTCAGCTTCGAGCCTGCCTCTTCCAAGAAGGTTCTTCAGATTTGGTAACAAGGGCTTGGGCGCCCCTCCAAACTGCTGCCACAGCACCCTGTGCTTCCCCCGTCACAGTGGTCATGCCGTAAATGACAGACGCCCCCCTCACTCATCTGCACCTCCCCACCCTCTAACTATGAGCTCTATGAAGGAGGAGGCTGCACTGGCTTGTTCCCCCTGTCCCCATATCCAGTACACTCATAGTAAACCTTTATTGAACTAACAGATCAGTGTCTGGCCAGGGCGGTATGTGCAAACCTTCCACACTGGGGACCGGATAGGGCTGGGGCTTCCAGGTTCTGCATTGAGACTTGGAGGCAGGCTTGTCAAGGGATATGGGACCGGTGGAAGGTACCTAGGCCAGCCATGGGATCCAGAAGTCACGTGGAGGGCAGGACTCCCAGGAGGGAGCAAAAGGGACAGATGGGGGGCAGCCCCAGGCAGGGTAGGTGCTCAGCATGGCGGAGGGTGGGATAGAAGGGGGTGGAGAGACACAGGGCAGAGGGGGATCCCTGAGGGTTCTAAGGGAGATGATCAGATTTAGGCTTCAGCAAGGTGTGTCTCTGGTTCCACTGGGGGACTGTTGAGAAGCTGCTGCTGTGGACACTGGTCAGGAAAAGTGATGGCACAGCCAGGGTAGTGGCAGGAAGGGAGAAGATGGTGTGAGAGTTATTTAGGAGGTAGACTCTACAGGCTTTGGTGACTGAGTGAAGGCAAGGGGGGTAGGAGTCACAGAGGGTACCCAGCCTTTTGTCTTGGGCCCCTGGGTGGGTGATGGGTGTGTCAGGAGCAGCAGCCCAGGCTTTGGAGGGTGGTAGGAGCAAGGAGTGGTGGGCCTGTTTTGGGGCATGTGCCTCTTGTGGGCCACACCCTGCAAGTCTGGAGCTCAGATGGGAGATGGAGGCCTGGAGAGAGAAGGAGAAATATACGTTAGCCTGTCGGGGGTCACTGGAGCCAAGGGCATGACAGTGGGAGGAAGGTAGTGACAGACCCAGGGTAACTGACATTTAAGGGTGGTCAGGGAGGAAGGTTAGGGAGCTGGGGGCTAGAAATGGTGCATGTGGAGAACTCCTTCCAGAATTTTGGTATGAAGGGGTAAGAACAATGATACATATATATATATTTTAAAGTTGGGAGAGGGTTGAGCAGTTTAAACTCTAAGGTAGGACAGTGGTGATGGAGATGTTGCTGTGAGGAAGAGAGAAGGGTCTTCTGAGGAATAATGCCCTTGGGCACAGGGATGGGGTGGGCCCCAGGCATGTGTGGGGTAAGAGGGTGAGCCTTAGAGCAGGGGAGGAACACTCCTTGCAGGGTGCTGGCAGGGAAGGAGGAAACCCACTAGGATGTGGAGGCCAGGCAGAGGGGGATCCCTGCCCAGTCTCTGAGGTGGCTCAAATATTCCTCTGCATATAGGAATGAGAAGCGCACATCATTACTGCACCACTGATGGCAAAGTAATTCCTCACCAATCAGCCAGTCACTTCCCCCTAGCAACCTCGATTCTTAGAACGGAGTAAACGAAGAGGAAGTACTTTGCTGCCATAAAGCACACACACTTTATTCTGCAGAGACAAGGGACCTGTCTTCACCAGAGCCTGACTCTGTGGTGTACAGAAAATTAAAGCACCTGATCCCTCTTCTGGGCAGCTGTGTTTCCTGGCTTCTTTTTGGCAGTCTTCAGTTTCAACCCACAGAGACTGGGGAGCAGGGTGGGGTGGGCTTCCTGCAGATGGGGAGTGGCCAGATGCAGGGTAGGCGGGGAGGGGATGGAGAACTGTCAGGTGGAAGATCCAGGTGGGCACCTGGGCCTCTTAGCACAAGCCCTTCTGTGTCCTTGAGTCCCTCTGGCACCACTGCATCAGGGCCTGGGAGGACTGTGCTGATGTGAGCCCGAGGAATGAGCATGATGTTATGTGCGTTTAGCTGCACACCGCTGTGTGGTCATCAAGACCCTTTCTCTGACCCAGGAATGCCTAACTACATGGACTATCCTCTGGTTCCCAGTCTTGAGATAGCCCATTTATTTACTCAACAGATGCCTACTGTGTTAAGCACTACACCTGTTAAGAACCTACTGTGTGCCTCAGAGGGTGATGGCACTGATGAAGATTTGATCCCTGTATTGGCCAGCATATAGGCCTGGAGACCTCTCCCGTGGGCCCCATCTAGAAAAACACACACCCCTTTTCCTTCTGTGGAAGTCTGTGTCTCTTTTCCCCCAGGGGATTCTACTTCCTCCTGGGTCTTGGGGGCCAGAAGTAGTTCCTTCCCTGGGCTGAAAGGGGAAGCCAAGAGGGCTTTGAACAGCAGGTAATGTTCCTGTGAGTGACAGGGTCTCCCTGAGGGTTCAGTGTTCACTGCTGGGCTGAGCAGGGATCCCTGGGGGAGGCTGCAGGCACTTACCCCTCTTCCTTAATAACACTTAATAGCCCAGCTCGGGCCTGGGGCTGAGTGGGGAGAAGTGTGCAGGTTTGGATTTTCCTTCTGATTCTTGGCTTCTCTTTGGCCCTGCTAGTGGGTGTGAGTCACCATGGGGTTCTGCTCCACCTTCTCCCCCTCCCTAAGGCTTAGTGCACAGTGTGCAGCAGAGGCCCTGGCTTGTGCACAGAGCCAGTGGTGGCAGTGGACTGGGGAGGGGTATGGCCTCTGACGACGTGGCTGCTGAGCTCCTGGAGCTGACCTGCAGGGGACCTGGAGATTATCTGGTCCACTGTCCTTTCAGCAGGGAAACTGAGGCATGGAGAGGAGAGATGGCTTCCTGGGGCACGCAGTGAGCTGGTGACGGAGCCCAGGGCCCCCAGCTCCTTATCCAGGTCTCTTTCACTGCCTCGGGTGAAGATGCCACAGGCTGGGACCCGTTTTCTTCCTCTGTCATTACTATTGCCAGTGTAGTAGGGGAGGCTGTCACTATTAGCTGAATGTGGGATTTGAGACCAGGTTTCTTGCCTTCTCCAGAGGTGACACTAAAATTCAGGATCCCTTGGTCCTTTGAACATGAAAAGCTGAGGCCTTTTCCATTCCCAGAATCTGATATCCTGGGTCTGGCTTCAGTGGCCTAGACCTTGGGATTTCCCATCGGTGAATTCTGGGGCAGGAACAGGCCACATGAATTAACTTAAAGAGCAGGACTCCCTCCCAAATAGGCCCTGGAAGAAGCTGTACCCAGCACCCCCCTGCCTCCCTCCACATCCCTTTCTGCCCCAGGACCCTTCAGTTCATGTTACTGGCTGATCTGTACTCAGGTGTAGTAAGGAAGGCCAGGCCCTGCCTTAGGGGACCACCCAGGCAGTAGAAGACTGATCTTGGGAAAGGTGAAACAGCAGCCCTTAATTAGGTATGACAGGGTTCCAGTAACACTTGCTATTTTGGGGGACAGTATTTATAGTGGTGAAACACTTGGGCTCTGTAACCAACTGCCTGGGTTTGAATCCTGGCTCTGCCACTTACCAGCTATGTGACCTTGGGCAAGTTACTTAATATCTCTGTGCTGCTTCTTTTCTTATCAAACATGGAGAATAGTAGTGTCTATCTCCTAGAATAGTGGAGAGGATGAAATGAGTTAATATATCTATTGCACTTTCAGTAGTGCCGCCACATAGAAAGCACAGGGCAGCATTATTTTTATTACAAAAATGACTCCTAACTTCTTATATTGTTCAGTCCCACTAAGTAGCAATGGCTGGTAACCCCGGCATGAGCAGTTTCTCCAGAGAGGCTAAGTTGAGTGCCAGTGGGGTGGAGGATGCTGAGATCATCCAGGCTGGTGATGGGGCCTGAAGGCCTCGGGGAGAAGGTAGCAAGGACACAGCCTCTGTGAGTGAGTAGTGTTTACATCAGGCCAGTCACAAAAGGGAGCTTGGCCCCCATTGTGTGTGCCAGGGGTGGGGGGACTTGTAAGGCCTAAGGGTGGGGGCTGTTGCTCACAGGGGGAGTGTGTTTCCTCCTTGTCCTCTGGGGTTCTGTCCTATTTTCTGGGTATCTGTGGGGCATAGCAGACAGAGTCCTTGTTCCAGGAGCTGGCAGGGGCCTAGCCGAGTCTCCGGTGCTAGCTGCTGGATGACCACAGGAAAAAGACCCTTCCAGGAGGACTCCCAGCCCCTCCTGGTTCTGGAAGAGTGGCGCCTTACTGCAAGCACCCCCAGAGGCTGCTGCACCTGTGCTCCTCCTGGGTGGGGGTGCCTGCCTGTGGTGCTGGGCCTTGGTTGGATGGGAGATCAGTGTTTGATCACCTGTCTCCCCACCCCCCTCGCCACACACATGCAGGTTGAGCGATCAGCCATTGATTTTGTCTCCCCAGTAACCTCTCCAGAGGACATTTCCTTTCCTGCTCAGGCATTCGCATAGGGTGGCGAGATTCCTGATGAGGTGATGGCGGTCTCCAGGGCAGCCCAGGGCCATCTGTCTCCTGTTGTTCATTTGTGTTTTCCGCCAAAGTCCCAAAGACAGGTCTGAGGAGCTGGCAGATGTGGGAAGGATGGATGGAGCCTGAGGGAGGGGGTCAGGTGGACAAGAGCTTAGAGACTTTGAGCCCCTTCAGCAAGATACCCCTGGCTAAGTGATGGGAATCAAAGCGGGTCAGGAGACCAGATCTAGCTCTGGCTCCTCCTGGAATAGCTGTGTTTTCTCAGGCAGGTGGCTTCACCTCTCTGGGCCACCTTGGAGCTCTCTCTTGTTCAATGGGGGAAGCTATACTGAGTGATGGTGGAGGCTCTTCAGCTCCCAATCCTATGATTCATCCCCAGCCTCCCATGGACCATGAATTATTCACCTCCTCTAAGCCTTCCTTCCAGATGCCTCCAGAAGTCCTTCAGAGAGGGCTGGCCACACAGGAGGTCATGAGAGAGATGTGTTAGGCAGTTCTGATTAGGAGGAGTTTCCCCAGCTGGAGGTATCCCTGCATGAAATGTTAAACACTTCCCTCCTTACTCACCCTGGCAAGCGCTTTTCATTTTGAGAAGGGCTGCCCCCATTTCTCACCTCCTTGGCAGCACAAGCCCAGCCCCTGTCGTGGCATGTTGCCCAGGCGGATTTGCTGAGTGCTGGGAACAGTCTGCACAGGAGGAGCCTGTGTCTCATGCTGGTTCTCTCTTCCAGGTGAAGAGTTTTACGAAGCCTCCCCCTATGAGCCTGTGACCTCCCGCCTCTCGGACATTTTCAGGCATGCCTCGATCTTCTCAGGTAAGAGGGATCATGTGGGGACTCCGCCAGTCCTCCTCTTGGCCCTGTGACATGGTAGACAGATGCAGGCGACCTGGGTCTGTGTTGGCTCTGCTGCTCTCCAGCTTGTTCCTGAATACTTCAGTTCCCCCTGTGTCTGAAGGAGACCCTGATACCTACCTTCCCGGGCGCTTGTATAGAGAAGCGTGTTCACAGACGTCGCCTGGCCTGGTGACTGTCACGGAGTAGGTCTTGCATCAGAAATTTGATGTCACCTGTATCTCTTGTCCTTGTTCCTTCTCTCTGGTTCCCTGGCTCTCCGGCTTTGGAGTTCCTCCACTTGGTCAAGTTACCTAACCTCCCCATGCCTCAGTTTCCTTAGTTGGGAAATGGAGGGAGTAACAGGTCCCACCTGGCTGGATTGTTGTGAGGTCTGAACAGTCAGTGGGTGGTGAAATGCTCACATGTTCCATGAGCCTTCAGTCCACGTTAGCTATGGCTGCTGGTCTTAACTGGTTTTACCATGATCTGTTCTGCTCTGGGCTTTCCGTCTCCCCTGACGGCTCTGTTTCCCTACCTACCGCACTGAGGAAGGCGTCTGCTGGAGGCACCTCCTGTCCCCAGGCTGCTCCCCACGCTGGTCTGCCCTGGGGAGTGAGAAAGGCCATTTTCGCTGTGTTTGCCAGGGCCATGTTGGGAACCAGATGAGCCTTGTGGTTCTTTCTTCTTGGCCTCATTCCCTGTGGGATTTGGGAGAGAATGGGCCGAGGGAAGCCCACCCTGTTCTTGAGGACAGGCGGGGGACTTCTGGGCTTGGAACTCTCTGCAAGCGTGGGTGTGAGCCCTGCCGGGAGTTGCCGTTGGGGCCCCAGGGGTCTGGAGTGGGGTCATTCTCAGGAATCTCTGAGCATATGGGTCCTGTTTACATGTCCCAGGTTTACAGGCAGTTGTGTGGCAGTCTTTGGAATCTTCTAAAGTTTCTATTGCTCTAAACAGCGTTTCTCAATAACAGCACTAATGATGTTTTGGGCAATTCTTTCTTGTGGGAGGAGCTGTCCTGGAGCACTATTTGAAGTTGTGACAATCCAAAGTGTCTCTAGACCAGCGGTTCTCAACCTGTGGGTTGCGACCCCTTTGTAACAATGAAAATACACTGCGGCATTAGGAAGGTTGAGAACCACTGCTCTAGACAGTGGCCCATATGCCCTTGGTGGGCACAGTCTCTGCCCACTGAGAACCACTGCTCTCAACTGTGAACTGTGTGACCTGAAAGAGTTTTCAGCGAAACTTCCAAGCCCTTCCAAAGGAAGAATTCTCTAGAGCAGGATTTCTCAACTGTTTTTTTTTCCATTACTATTCCTCTAAGGAGAAAAATTAATTCTTCCTAACTAGAGAAATTAAATATCAAGGAATACAATTTTATCACAAAGGGCTAAGTTTTGCAGGGCTACAAACTATTGTATTATCTACTTTTTTTTTTGCTCACTCAGGAACCAAGTTTTGCTCCCTTGAGGTTACACCTTCCCCTCCCATTGAAAATACGTACTCGGAAGAAAAAGTACCCAATGTACTCACCCTTATTATGAAACTAATGTAGGACCTTCACATGAAAGCTATAACCCAGTTACAACCTAAGAATAGGGAGAAGGGGAAAAGGGAGGGGAGGGAGGAGGTGGTGGGCGGAGGGAGGGGGATTAATGGAATTGCACCTGCGGTGCATCTTACAAGGGTATATGTGAATCTTAGTAAATGTGGAATGTAAAGGTCTTAGCAAAATAACTAAGAAAATGCCAGGAAAGCTATGTTAACTAGTGTGATGAAAATGTGTCAAACGGTCTATGAACCAAGTGTATGGTGCCCCATGATCATACTAATGTACACAGCTATGATTTAATAAAAAAAAAAAGAAAAAGAAAATACGTACTCTAAGATTGAACTGGGGATGACATGAATGCCCCTGGGAGGAGGGAGGCAGGAGGGTGGCTGTCTGGGCATGGCCTTGGGTAGGGTAGTGGTGGATGGAGATCTCAAAGATGGGAAGTCCTGGACTTTCACTGTCCCAACCCCCAGGGGAATACAGCAGAGGTACTGGGCTCACAGCAAGCTCCCATCTGGGCCCTGCCTGTGGGTGCCACACTGGCTCTAAGGTAAGTCTGGGCCATCTGGCAGGGCTGGAGTAGATAGAGCTGACTGGGCTCCTGCCTAGCACAGATGTTCTGATCCTCACATTTCCTGATGAGTTTCAAATAGAAATCCACCTGGGACCATTCCTTTTGTGGCCATGCTCACAAGCAGGTGGAAGATGCCAGTGGCCTGTGGATGCTATGGTGGGGATGCCCTGGTGGCCCCCTGGGTACCCGTGTCCCACACTACCTATAGCTTAAGGACCAGCTGAGCAGCGTGCACAGGTGCCATTGGCTTCCCTTCAGTAATAAATGACTTGGGCTTGCTCCTGTGTGCTGAAGCCCAGAGAGTCTCCCCTCAGTCCTGGCCCCTGCTGCTTACTAGACTCACTCTTAAGTATCTTCCTAGCAGAAAATCTTTACGTAATGGACTTGACACTCTGTGGGACAGGATGTTGACAAGACAAATGAGAAAATTACTGGGTCTGCAGCTTACTGAATCAACTCCCTTTTACCTGCTGCCCTGAGATAACTGGGCTCCACGCAACTGTGGGCCAGGAACTCTCCCACCATGAGGGCTGGGCTTTGGGGCCTGTAATGGTCCCTCCTCATTGCTCCTGTTGACTCTGTGCCACCCAAAGCACCTTGGGTGGATAGTGGCTTTGTTGGGGGAGGCTTGAGCAAGTAGCTGGGTGGGGAAGCCATGGAGGGGAGCTCAGTGGAAGCAGGCCGGAGTGGGAGCCAGGAGGCCGGTTCCAGTGCGGCCTCTGCCGAAATCTTCTGTAAGGTCCTGGGCAGGTCCCTTCCATACTTCAGATCTTATGTGTCTTTTCTGAAGAGTGATGATGTGAGCTTGGAGCAGTGCTTCTTCCCTGTGTCCCATCAGGGCACACAGAACAAGGTGCTTAACCACTGGGGGCCCCTGCCTGGCCACCCTGGGGCTGAGGGGTCACTCTGTGGGCACCTGTGTTAGCCACCTGTGTGTGGCATGCTGGCTGGGGAGTCTTACACTGGGTGCCCCAAGATCCTGCACTAGGGCTTTGGAGTTATAAGGCCACTGTCCTATAGGATGTATGAAACCAGCAGGGAGCCCCTCCCCACCCTCACACACCCACACTGGGCCACGTGCCACCCCCTCCACCATCTCTGCCTGGAACGGCTGGTGGGTTGGTGCATAGAGTCTTGGCGGCCTCCTCTGGGTTGCCCCATTGTATCTTTGGGACTCAGTTGCTACTATCTCTTTACCATTCCATGCCTGAGAATTTGGGGCCCTGTTATAGAGGCCTCCTGCAACGTGTCTTCTTCATTTCTTATCTTCTCTCCCTGCTGGGGTTCTTGAAAAGCACTCCTGGGACTCTGTTGGAAAAGCAAACTGCCAGGATCCCTGTAACACCTGCTGGCTGAAGCCCAGGGGCAGGGCAGCTTCTTCTCCTCATCTCTGCCCAGTCCTACAGGCCCTGGGCTCAGTGACAGCAGCTAGTTATGAGACCAGGGCTGGGTGGGGAGCAGTCTGGATGCATCATGAGCCACGGCCACGGTGATGTTAGAAGTGTCCAGGTGCTCTACTCTCCCCTGGCGTATGGGGAGAGAGATTTCAGGGAGAAGAGAGGAGGTTTCTCTTGTCTCTTGTAATTCAAACTGCCCTTGAAAATACAAAACAGAGGTACCTGGTTCCTGGGAAGAGCATGGGCCTTGAGCCACACAGTCCTGGGTTCCAATCCTGGCTTGTCCACTTAGGGGCTGTGCTGTTGGGCCTCTCTGTGGCATTTCGGGGCTGCAGCATCTACATTTGTAAGACCAGTGTGTGACGCCCACTAAGGGGAGTTGGCGAGGATGGATGTAGGCAGAGCACACGCTATGTGTCAGGACTGAGTGGGGCTTGGCTCAGGCAGTCGTCTTCTGTCTGCGGAGGGTGGAAGGAGGCAGAGAAGAAGGGAGAGATTGTTCAGGTGGGGAGAAATCACTCAGGGAAAGAGGTCCTGGAAAGTTCTGGAAGGTCCTGAGGGCCTGTGTGGAGCGAGGAGAAGCAGGGATGAAAAGGAATGGGTGGGCTGGCTAATGATACCCCTCATAGCTCATGGAGCCATATGCAAAGGACAGGGAGAAGTGGTGAGCACTTGGCCTTGGCTGTCATCAAGTGCTGCTTCTGCCTTCTGGTGTAGCCTACATCTCCAGGGCCTGGGTGTGGCAGAGGTGTGGCCATGGAGTATGTTTATAGAAATGTTCATCTTATTTTCTGCTTTTGGAAATGAACTTAGGGATCATGTAGTAGGTCGTGTCCTACCCCTTAGCCTGACAATAAACAGGCTCAGAGAGAAGGGCTCAAATAGTGGGACATGGATGGGACTCAAATTCCAGCCCTGCCTGCTGTGTTCCTTAGGAAGGTGCCCACCCTCTAAGCCCCCGCTCCTCTTGCTCAAAGTAGGGCCATTAGAAACCCCTACCTGCTTGGGTTGTGTAAGGACTAAGTGAGAGGATGCAGGTGAGTGCGTGGCCCCATGCCAAGCTGTGTTAGCTATATAAAAGTTATTGTGGAGGGGCGGTGCCTGTGGCTCAGTGGGTAGGGCGCTGGCCCCATATATTGAGGGTGGTGGGTTTGAGCCCGGCCCTGTCAAACTGCAACAAAAAAGTAGTCGGGTGTTGTGGCAGGCACCTGTAGTTCCAGCTACTCAGGGGCTGAGGCAAGAGAATCGCCCAAACCCAGGAGTTGGAGGTTGCTGTAAGCTGTGATGCCATGGCACTCTACTGAGGGCGTAAAGTGAGACTCTATTTCTTTAAAAAAAAAAAAAAAGTTACTGTGGAGTTATTTCTCCAAGGGCAGATGGCAGATATGGCAGGGCTGCTTAGAACCTGGCCTTCTGGGAGTGGGAATATTGTGTTGCCTTTGGGATAGTGCTTGGTGGGGGGTGGAGTGGAGGTGACCGGGTGATTTTTCAGAGGGCATTGGGAGCCTGGGGCTAAGTGGGAATTTTGGGTGGTTCCAGCTTCTGTGTGCTAGGCTGTGACTGGGGGCTGGCAAGAGATCTGGGTTCAGTGGCCTTCCGTGGATTGGAGGTAGATGAGATGGACAGTGTCTACCTTGCTTGGCCAGCAAGTCTCGAGAGTGGCCCAGGGGCATTCTTTTTTTTTTTTAATCTTGGCTTAAAAATTAGATTTGCTTTACTTTTGTGATATAAGTTTTTTCATATACTGTGAAAATTTTTTTTTAAATCATAGCTGTGTACATTAGTGCAGTCAAGGGGTACAGTGTGCTGGTTTCATATACAATCTGAACTATTGTCATCAAACTGTTTAACACAGCCTTCATGGCATTTTCTTAGTTATTGTATGAAGACATTTGTATTCTGCATTCGTGCTTGTTGGGTACTCCGTGGGCTCCTTTAGGGGGCTCAGGAGAGGAGGGAACTAAAGGCTCACCCTCTACCCCTTGCCAAGAAGCCTTGCATATGGCCATGAGGGGTGACCATCACTTTGCCCCGGTGCCGCGGCACTTTGTCCTTTATTGTGGTGCTCACACCCACGGGTTGGGGTCACGTGTGTGATTGTGGGTGTTTGTCTGTGTCCAGCGCATCTATTCCCCTCTGGATCCTCTGGTTACCTAGCCCTGGGCTTTGTTCCTAACACACAGCCACAGAACATCCTGGAGTCATGATGGAATGTGGACTCTCAGGCCAGCAAGTCCTAGTTTTGAATCCAATCACACCCCTGTGTGATCTCAGGGTCATTTGGCCTCTGGAGCCTCTTTTTTTCTCATCTGTAAAATGGAGCAGTTCAGCTGCCCTGCAAGTACAGGGCACAGGCAACTCCTCCCAGGGTGCCAGAGGGTGGGGACTGGAGGCAGCTAGTGGCCTGGTGGGTGGCGTTAAGCCATTGTGAGGTATTTGTGCTGCAGCGTCAGAGTATCAAGGAGAGGTCAGTCCTGGCTGGGGTGAGCAGGAAGTGCTCATGGGATTGGGGCTGGACCCCAAAGGAATGTTTTGTGGAGTAAACGCTGAGCGCTCCATGTGTTCCAGAGCCAGTCAGCCACTGCTATAAGATGAATCAGACCCAGGTCCTGGCCGTCTAGTGGGGCGAGTAGATAGGTGCTTAGAGACCCAGTAGGAGCCTTATTGCCGGTGGCAGTGCAGACTGAGTTCAGGGGAAGCAACAACTTGCTGTGGCTGCGGGAATCAGGGAAGTATTGGAAGAGGGGAAAGCGGGGATTGGGAATGACATTTCTGGCAACGTCGTGGCTGGGAGGTCTGGCCAAGCTTGTCATGATGAAGGAGCCCCGAGTCTCCTTTAGGGATGGTGAACAGGACCTTGTGACAGACAGATGGTCTCTCCTCCTTTGGGACTCCTGCCCAGGACTGCTTCATAACAAAGCTTGGGGTGACTGCTGGGTTAGAGACCTGGGTCCCTAGGGAGGTCCTGGGCTGCCCTTGGTGGGGGAGAGACTGCTTCCTGGGATCAAGAATCAGTCCCCATGAAGACACCTCCATGGCCCTGTGGGGGTGGGGGAGGACTGGGCCTGGCTTTGCTCCAGTGGGTCTCTTGCCCTCCCTGGACCTGTCCCCTAGCACCTGACCTCAGTGTCGCAGCCTTTGAACCTGGACTCTGCCTCTATTCCTTTGGGCTGCCTGGAAGATGAAAGGAGGGTGAGGTGTTGACATCCCAGCCCTGCCACAAGGTGTGGGGTGCTGGGAACAGGGAGGCGGGCGGGGGAGTTCCGGAGGGACAGGCAGCCTCTCTCCCTGCCCCCTTCACGGTGGCTCAGGCGATAAACTGCTTATCCTCAGGTTGTCTGCCTGAGCCGAATGCAGAAGCGTGTTATTTAAATTTCAAAATCACATTCTTCTTCTAACAGCTGTCAGAGACTCTGAGTGTCAAGGAAAATTGGGCTTTCGCTGCTGCTCTGTCACCTCTTACACCTCCCCTTTCAGGGGGAATTGTCTGATGGCCGAGGAGGGGGCAGGGGGTGGGGGTGGGGCACAGGGGACAGGGAGGTGGGCTGGGGGGTGGCCAAGCAGCTCTTGGGACTGACTGGGGGGAGGGGAAACGTGGGCTTCTGCTACATTCCCCCCTTCCCTTTCCCTTTTCTCCGTCTCCCTATCAACGCCAGCGACCTCAGGCTCCTGTCAGTGGGTAGAAGGATTTGCTGGAGAAGGTGTGAGTAGGGCGCTGGTGACTTCATCTTTTGTTGCCTTTGTGTCCAAGGAGGAAACTGCTGTGAAAAAAAGGATGAGGAAAGAGCACCTGTGGCTCAAGGAGTAGGGTGCCGGTCCCATATGCCAGAGGTGGCAGGTTCAAACCTAGCCCCGGCCAAAAACCAAAAAAAAAAAAAAAAAGGAAAGAACTAAATTTAACCCCCTGCAAAGGCTTTTTAATGATAGGATGGTAGAATTTCAGGTTGGGGTGAATATTTTTGGGTGAGGGGATTTTCTGGTACTCTTCAAATAGCATCTTCTAAGGATCCACCTGCTTGTCTCTCCTCTCACATGGGATGGGCTCCGCCAGTGGTTGGGGTGAGGGCAGCTTGTGGCTGATCCTGAGGCAACTCTCGTGGGACTCTCTTCCCCTCAGGTGTGTGCCTGGCTGAGCCACCAACTGGATTCTCCCCAGTTTACCCCGAGGGAGAGCAAAGTTTGAGCCCCTGCACTGGGTTTCCCCTCCCAGCTGGGCCTGTCTGGGTGCTGCAGCTCCAGCCCCCATCATGTGCAGCGTGTAAGTGTGTGCATGTGTGTGTAGTGTGCAGGTGGGGAGTGTCAGTGTGTAGATATGTGTGTATGTGGCGGGTATGTGTGTGGAGTGTGCTTGGCAGCGTGTGTGGAGTGTTTGTGTAGACGTGTGTGCACTGGCTGTCAGGTGGCGTGTGTGGGGTTGGCATGGGTGTCAGTGTATGGGGGAGTGGTGGTGTGTATAGGTGTGTGTAGGTGTGTGTGTTAGTGTTTGTGGATGTGGAATGATGTCTCAGTGTGTATGTGATGGTGTGTGTCAGTGTGTGGTCGTGTGTAGGGTTGTGTGTAGAGGGTGTCACTGTGCAGAGTGTGAAGGTGTGTGTGTGAGTGTGTATGTGTCAGGGTGTGTGCTGTGTGTGTGTCAGAGTGTGTGAGGCTGTGTGGAGGTATATGTGTGTGCTCTATATGTGGTGTCTGTGTGTGTGTGTAGAGGAAATGGTTATAAGTTCTTGACAGTGGCCTCTGTCTCAAGTGGGCAGGGAAGAAGGGACAGGGAGGGAAGGCCTGCATGCCCTAGAGCAGTCACAGCTCCCCCCCTGGGGCTAGCCACTGGACCTTGACATTCAGGAAGAGCTCTGGGAAGAGTTCTGGGACATGTCTGTCCCATCAGGGGTGTCCAACCTTTCTTCTTTTCTGCCCCACACCGGAAGAAGCAGAGTTGCCTTGGGCCACACATGAAATACACAAGCCCTCACAAAAGCCAATGAGCAAAAATATGTCTGTGCATAATTTTTGTGAAATCTAACACCACAGATAAGCAAAACAGGCCTCAGATAACTGTAGACGGCCCACGGGCTGCAGGTTGGACTCGGCTGGTCCAAATCTTCTGTTTTCTCATGAAGTATGAGGAAGGTGCCATGGTCTGAATGCTTGTGTCCCTCCTAAATTCATAGGTTGAAATCCTAATTCCCAAGGTGAGGGTATTAGGAGGCGAGGCCTCAGGGAGGTGATTCATGAGAGTGCAGCCCTCATGATTGGGATCAGTGTTTCTACAAAAGAGACCCTAGAGAGCTCACTTGCCCCTTTATGCAAGTGTAGACAGGATAAGAAGATGCTTTTCATGAACCAGCAAGGGAGCCCTCACCAACCACCAAATCCTCCTTCACCTTGATCTTGAACCTTGTAGCCTCCAGAACTGTGAGAAACAAATTTCTGTTGGTTATAAGCCACCTGGTCTATGCCATTTTAGTACAGCAGCTCAAACAGACTGAGACACGAAGTTATCAGCTTAGAACTGGTGGGAAGAGGCAGGGGAAAGAATGAGGCAGGAGAGGGTGTGAAAGGGGTATATTAGGTTTTTTGAGGCTTGAGGTACAGAATTTAAAGTGGGACTAGTCAGCTTGGTTGTGTGTGTGCTTGTGTGCATGCTCGCCCCATATACATGTGTGTGTGTGTGTGTGTGTGTGTATGAGTATGTGTGTCTTTCCCAGAGACTTCAGAGGCTCAGGAACTAGCGTGCATAGGGGTGGTTGGGTCTCATGGGGTTGTTGGTTCCACAAGGAACCAATAGAGGAAAATGGGGCTGAGGAGCTTAGGGTATTTGCATGGAAGTCTAGGCTGGGTAGGGAGGCTATGAGGACAGGGTGGGGGATGGTGAAAGGAGAGCAACTGGTTGGGTCATGGGTCAGGGCCTGGGAGGCTGAAAGATTGCTGGAGGGGGGATCTGGACGGAGAGTTGGAAGGGGAAGAGATGGTGGCCTGAATTTGGGATGTTTGATGTCAGCATTTCAGGGGTGATTTGGATGTTGGTGAAGGCCAAGGCCATGGGTATGACCATGGCAGTGGGAGCTAAGGGTAGGAAGAGATCCCTGGAGGCAAGAGGCCTCTCCTGTCCCCAGACAGATCATGCCTTTGAAGTGGGAGCCCCTAGGAAGGGTGCTGGGAATGGTGGGCAGGAGATGGTGAGCCAGGCCTACGATCCTTCCTGAGAAAGGGGATGGTGAGTGGGTGGGTGACAGCTCCAAGGGGGAGCAGGGTGGAGACCGATGGTGTGAATGTCCCAGGGAGATAGGGAGTGTGGAAACAGTGGGAGGATCTCACCCTCTCTGGGCCTAGATGTCTAGTATGCATGAACCACACTATGTCTACTTCTGTTGAAATTAGGATGAATTAGGATGCTCAGTGATGATGTCACTGATTTTTACCAAATGCATTGATTTATCCAAACTCATTACTTTGAATTATTTTTAAAGCTTTTTGGAAATTTACATTGAATGATTTTCATGGCTTCTGAAGACTTTTGCAAGTTATCTTCATAGCTGTATTTTAAGACATATTCATTTTTTTGGAATAAAAAAATGAGTCGAGGAAGACGTCTTATGGTGAGAAAATTATATTTCATAATCAGTAAACTAAATTATAGTTTATGATTGGTGCCTCAGATTCTACATCCATTCACTGTGTCATCAAGTAAAAAATGCTGAGGAAAGATTTAGGTCAATCCCGTCAATATGAAATGCCTCAATTTTGGTTTTAATTGTTACAAATACAAAATTAAAACTGACATGTTCTTCATCAATATGAAATGCCTCAGTTTTGGTTTTTAATTATTACAAATAAAAAAATTAAAGCTGACATGTCATTGGTGTGAGAATGGTAAAAAGCCTAAATAAAACAAAATGTCCCTAGCCATTCCAACTATACTTAAGAGGACCAGAGCACTGAAAAAGTCCCTTCAAATGTGAACAAATGAAACTTAACATTTTTAATTCCTAGAATCACAAAATGAAGATGAACCTGCCATTTGAGAACTTGGAGAAGGAATTTTAAATGTGGTTAAAATTTGACAAACTATAAAATGGGATTCAAAATAATCCAGATGGATTTTCTTTCAAATTGATTTTCAGCAAATTTGCCATTTGTCAGATTGATTTTTGGCAGGTTGGCTTGCTTCCAAAAATGCCATGTCCCCTGGAGAGTGCTGAGGTGGCTTGTGGTATGGTGGCAGGACTGAGAGGTGAGCAGAGAGTTCAGAGAGAATATTGAGATTATAGGGGGCTTGGACTAGGACTTCCAGGGCAGGTTTGAGGAGGGCGGGTGCCCTGGATGCACAGAGCAAAGGGGCCAAGGTTTGGTCCCCATGGGATCCCTGAGCTTTGAGTGACAACTGAAAGGACTAGGATTGGTCCTGCCATCTCCTGGGGATAGGGCACCTGAGATATTGCTTCCAGCTAGATGGTGGGGGCTCCTGATCACTCCTAGAAGTGAGGGGGCCAGAAATCAGGAACATGCCCAGAGGTCTTGCTCTATCAGACTGCCTGGAAGACTTCCTCTTACTCACAAGGGAAGATGGGGACTCTTTTATCTTCTGCAGCATAGAGTGTAAAGTGATGGGACTTGCCCCTTTTCTTAGCAGGGTGGCACAGTGTGAAGGGAATAGAGAGGTGGAAGGGAAGACCGTGCCAGCTGGGTAACACATCTGTAAATAAGCCTTTACTGCCTGTACACTATGGGCCGGAATCCGTGAGAGACATTTTCATCTACATTGTCCTGTTTTATTGTAGTGTAGTCCTGTGTGTAGGCAGGGTGGGTGTTGTGTCCCCACTTAGCAGGTGAGGAAAATGAGGTGTGAAGAGGTTGCACAGCCTGTGCACACTTGCTCTGCTGGTCAGTGGCCCAGCTGGGCTCTCCACCTCCCAAGCTGGACAAGAGTTGCTGCTCTTCCCAGGAGAGTGAGCCCAGGCAAAGGGGGAAGTTTTCATTTGTCGACTTGATTATAATCCTGCACCTGCCCTAGATTCTGTACAAGAATCCTTGCTGGTTCTTTTCCTGTCTCCAGCAGTATTTGACACACACTGGGCTGTCAGTGAGTATTTGTTGCGGAAGTCAATGGATTTGAGGGAGGGCTGGGGTTGGGTGCACCATGGGTACATGGGGGTGTGGAGGGGACAGTCTTGGTGGCTATTACCTGCTCCCTCACCCCGGGAAATTTGGGCCCCAAGGTAGACAGCCCTTAGTCTCCTCTCCAGGCTCCTCCCTTTGCAGACCTGCCTCCTCTGCCTTTTTCCCAGCCGTGCAGAGAGTTTGTAAATTTCCTTTCCATTCACCCTGATGCCCCCTGTTATTTGGAGTCTGATGACCGTCCTCCTTTATGAAACTCTTTTTTTTTTATTATTATTATTCTTACATCATAGTCGTGTACATTAGTGCAGTCATGGGTACAATGTGCTGGTTTCATATACAATCTGAAATATTTTCATCAAACTGTTTGATAGCCTTTATGGCATTTTCTTAGTTAGTGTATGAAGACATTTGTATTCTGCATTTAGTAAGTTTCGCCTTTTATGAAACTCTTGTCTTGGCTTCCATGAAACCAGCATCTCTTGATTTTTCTGCCAGCTCAAGGTCCACTCCTTCTCATCTCCACTAAACATCATCACGCCCCAGAGCTCTGTCTGTCCTGGCCCCTTTCCTCTTCCTTGTTTCCTTTTGTTTCCTTTCCTGTTTCATGAGACGATATCACAATCCACTGGGTGCTCAGGCCAAGACCCCAGGAGTTTTCCTTGATTTCTCTCTCTCCTTGCATTCAACATCTAAGCAATCCTGTTGGCCTTATGTCTAAATTATACACCAAATGGCTTCATTTTTGGCCATCTTTGCCGTCACCACCCTACCCAAGCCTCTAGCATCTTTCTGCTACTGCCAGCTATAACTGGCTTCCTCCCCAACCCCCCACCCCTCACAGACTCTTCCTTCCATATGTCAGTGAGTGAAGTTGTGGGCTCCCCTCCTTAATGCTCTCCAAGTGCTTTGCATTTTAGAATTAAATCTGAAGCTCTTATCTGCCCTGCAAGGTCTCCCTGACTGGAAGACCTTTTCCTTATGCCTCATTCTGGAAGTTCCAGCCACCTTACCCTTCCTTCCTTTTTTTGTTTCTAAGACTGAGTCTTACTCTCTCACCCTGGGTAGGGCACCGTGGCATCATCATAGCTCACAGCAACCCCAAACTCTTGGGCTCAAGTGATCCTCTTGCTTCAGCTCCCCGAGTAGCCAGGACTATAGGTGCCCAACACAACGCCCTGTTAGTTTTTCTATTTTTAGTAGAGATGGGGTCTCAGCCTTGCTTAGGCTGGTCTTTACCTCCTGAGCTCAGGCGATCCACCTGCCTCGGCCTCCCACAGTGCTGGGATTCCAGGTGTGAGCTGCTGCGCCCAGCCTCCCCTTCCCTTTGACTGGGAGCGTGACCAACCCATTGCCATGGCAGGATCTTTGCACTTGCCTTCCCTTTTGCTTGGAATTCTCTTCCCTTGGATTTTGTATGTTTCACTCTTACCCATTATCTTAGCTTACCTGATGTCACCTCCTAGAACATCACTCTCTTATTCCCTTATTTTCTTTGCAGCACTTACTGGTTCTTTAAATTACCTTATTTGTTTATTTATGTGTTTATTACCAGCCCTCCTCTCACTGGAGTGAAAGCCCTGGAGAGCAGGGATTTCTCCCCCGTGTTCATAGCTGGATTGCTAGGCCCTGGAATGTAGTCAGTGTTTGAAAATATTATCTGTCAACTGGTGCCAACTGCAGGACCATGGGTACTGCGTGGGGAGAGGCGGGCAGGGCTGGGTGTCCCCGTGTGCACATATGTACTGCTGTTGTGTTTATAGGACCAGAGTAAATTCTTTTTAGCTTGTTGTGATTGATCTGTGGTTCTGGTTTGCAGGACAGGTGAGACGGAGGAGTTTTCTCAGGCCCTCCAGCTCCCAGAGTCTCACACTGATGGGTCAGGTGTGTGTGTGTGACAGGCACACGATGTAGGGGACCACAGAGTTTAAAACCCAGCACTTTTCAGCTGAAGAGGTGAGACCCAGAGAGGGCCAGTGATTTATCTTGGGTTTTACACAACTGGGAGAGGCAGAGACAGGATTAGGACCCAGGTTCTCTGACCCTCACTTACGTGGCAGAGCTGTACCATTTGGCCCAGGGGCCTAGGTGGGCTCAAGGGCAGACAGCAGCTGCAAACGGGATTAGGGGAAGTTTCCTAGAATGCGAGAGGGGATGCTGAAACACCTGGAAAGATTACAAGATGGTGAGTGTCTTATGACGGCCATCACAGAGGCCTGTCTGTGATTGACAAAACAGGCGGGGGGAATGCTTTGGTGACAATGGAGAGCCACAATCCACCTTCTGTGCTGGGTGTGGGGTGTGTGTGTGGTGTGTGTTTGGGAAGTGAGCCAAGGGCAGCTCAGCTCTCTTCTCGCTATTTCATTTCCAAACTTGGGAAGGTGACCTCAGAGTACGATGGAGCTTGTGAAATGCAGATGCCTATGGGCCTGACGTGGGGCGTGTGGGTCACAGATGCACCAAAGATGAAGCACCTCCACTCCAAATGCATTACTTCCCTCTGACAACATTGCACTCCACTGCTAGAATGGGAGATGGAGCAGAGGAATACATATTTTTATCTTAATAGCTCATTTTACTATGTGTTAGAAAAATTCAGAATCAATGTAGATGTTATCATTAAAGATAAAGCTAGGTAGGTACTGAAAAGTTTCAAAAGTGAGTCAAAGAAAGGCATTGAACACATTCACTATTTAAGAATTAAGAGGTTTAAAGAGAAAAATTAATTAAACATTAGTACAGGTGGTACTATTACTATGGCCAAAAAGGTATAGGTGATCCTTGGGCAGCAGAAGTTTGGTAAACCCTGCTCGATATAAATGTTAAATAAAAATTTAAGAAATAAGTTTGAAGAGGGCTTGCACATCCTCCTGCTGGGATATCCACTGTCTGGGGACAGCCTAGTGGTGCAGTTGTGGTTCAGGGCAGCATCTCAGGAGAGGCTGGGCTGGGCCCTGTGGCCCTGCTGCCCCTCTTCAGCTGGCTGCACCCTTGCTGAGGGAGGTGGCAGGGAAGGGGATAAGGAAGCCATAGCATGTCCCCAGGGGCTGGGGCTGGGAGGATAAATATGCTGAGAGTTTGGAGGCTGCCAAGGGTGGGTAAATCCTACCTTTCTGTCCTACAGGAGCTGTTCGCTATTTACGCTTGGGAGATGTACGTGGGGTTGTGGCTGGGACATGTGTAGAGGACAGACTCTGCAGGACCAGCCCAGGCCTGAGTCCGTCTTGAGTGCCGTGTAGTCTCAGCTCTCTGTGAGGGGTGGAGGGGAGGCAGCAGGGAGTCTTCCTGAACCCTCAGTCTGCTCTTTGCACATTTTATTCAGGGGCTGTAGCCCCAGCACAGGCCAAGGTTGGTATTCAGAATCCCCCACTTCCTGCTTCCTCTCCAGTGGGGGAACTTGCCTTCCTGCGGGGAGGGACAGGGGCCCTAGGATAGATGGAAAGGCAGTGACTGCTTATAGAGGCGCTGGCCCTGTCCTAGGCCCTGACACTACTGTCTTGCTGGTGACCAAGACCAGAACGGGCTGGTTGCTTGAAGAGACGGTTTGCTCAGGGTCAGAGCCTGGGCCGGCCCGGGACCTTTCTGCATGGTGGAGCGGCCCCCAGCTTCCAGGCCACTGGCCCCTTCTTCTCACTGTGGAGGGCCCGAGGGGACCTGTTCTTGGTAACCAGACAGTAGCTGCTTTTCTTGATATTTTTTTCTCTAGGAAATTTACCAAGTTTGGCCCAGGGGTTTACATGTCCCACCGCCCTAGCAAAAGCCTTCACTATTCAAGCTCCAGATGGAAGGCACTGAGGCTATAATTGCAGCCGGCATTAGCTCAGGAGCGTGCTGAGAGGAGCGGGAACAGGGCACCTGGGGGTCCTGGAAGCAGCCACAAGCCTAAATTAGCTGCTGTTCTCTGCATTCACTGCCCTGCTTTTCTCTGGGGTTCCTCCTTGTCCTCTCTCCTGCACCTTGGCTCCAGGCTCCTCTGCTCCTCCCTCTGCCAGCCACCAGCCAGCCTCTGACAGGTGCATCCCACAGAGGCCTTGCCCCCACCACAGCCTTTGTGTTGACAGGTGTCCTGGGGCCTTCTGGGCTGGGCAGAACCGTTTGATAGCAGCTCAGGGAATTGCTTGGGAGGCCAAATGCCCCAGTGTGGCTGAAGGCCTTGCTCAGTGCCCCAGTGGCCTGCTCTCGGTTTCCACCTCCAGGCACACTGAATTGCTTTCCTTCCTTCCCAGCCTTTGTCCCTGCTCCTCTCTGCCCACCATCTCTTTTCTGCTCTGAGTCCTCTGACTCATCTTGTAGGTTTCAGCAGAGAAGGCCATGTTTCCAGGACCCTCAGGTCTGGACAGGATGCCTTCCCCTCTGCGCCCGGCCTTCCCCACCCAGAATGCACACTGGAGGGGGCTGCAGCCTCAGGGTCTGGGGAAGTGCCTGAGGACGCACAGTAGGACCTTAGTAAAAATACATTAATTGATTGACAAGGAAAACAAACCTGATTCTCTTTCTGCCTAATTTCCTCCAATTCCTTTTTAAAGCAAGACTTACTTTTTTAGAGCAGTTTTACGTTTACAGCAAAATTGAGAGGAAGTTGCAGAGAGCTCCCAGCTCCCCCCTGGCCCCTACAGGCATGGCCCTGTACTATCCACATTCCCCCAGAGTGCTGCCTTTGGTACAGCGGATGAGCCCACTTTGACACATAGTTGTCACTCAAGTCCACAATGTACCTTGGGGTTCATTCTTGGAGTTGCATGATCTGTGGGGTTTGAACAAATATGTAACGAGAGGTACCCACTGTCACAGCATCACGCAGAGTAGTTCCACCACCCTACAAATCCTCTGTGCTCTGCCGACTCTGACAACCGCATCTCTGCCTCTCCTGACAACCACTGGTCTCGCCCTGTCTCCATAGTTTTCCCTTTTCTGGAATGTTGTAGTTGGAATCACACAGGGTGATGTGTGGCTGCTTTCATGTAAGGCTCCTCTTTGTCTTTTTGTGGCTTGATCACTCGCCTTTCATCACTGAATAGTATTCTGTGGGGTCTGGATGGACCCACACCCCTGCCTTTTTTTTTTTTTTTTTATTAAATCATAGCTGTGTACATTAATGTGATCATGGGGCACCATACATTGCTTGCATAGACCGTTTGACACATTTTCATCACACTGGTTAACATAGCCTTCCTGGCATTTTCTTAGTTATTGTGCTAAGACATTTACATTCCACATTTACTAAGTTTCACACATGCCCTTGTAAGATGCACCGCAGGTGTAATCCCACCAATCCCTCTACACCCCTGCTTTTAATTTTACAACAAGAAGAGGGGGGCGCTTTTCTATTTCTGCTTTTATAGGGCTGATGTTGGCCAGACGAGGGGTTGGGATGAGTGGCTTCCTCCATCATCTCCTCACTTTCAATCCTGAACCCTCTGGGCTGGGCCCCCTGTGCTGTTGTGTTGGCCACTGCTGCCTACTCTTTGCTGGTTTTGCCTCCTTAATAATAGCCAACATTTTCTGAGCACTTATTATAAAGTAGACACCGGTCAAAGTACATTTATTTTCTCCCTCATCAAATGTCCATTCAGCACCCATGTATCAAACTTTGGGGATCATGGGTATAGCAGTGAGCACTGTTGACAGAGCTCATGGAGCTCTTACTGCATTTTCCTATTTGCACTTTTTAGTTATTTGATACAAACAGATGAGTAAATAGGTACACACTACAGCGGACAGTGATGAGTGCTGCAGGAAAAGGAGACCAGGGTGGGGGTAAATGGGGCTTGTGGGGGGATTATTATTCTTTGTAGGGTGGTCAGGAAGGGCTCATTTTTGAGGAACATTTGAGCAGGGACCTGAAGAGAATGAGGAAAGTTGCAATGTAGTCACGAGGCAGGGGAGAGGCCAAGGCAACAGCAAATGCAAGTCGGGGGCGGAGGCCAGGCCGTCTTCCAGGAAGATCAGGAGGCAGGTGTGGCTGGAATAGAATCGAGGCAGCCTGGGAAAAGGGGTAGGGGGTGAGGTCATACAGAGCAGCACTGGTGAATAGAATTTTGGAATTAATACACATCACGGAGGTATGTAATTCTCAATTTTCTAGCACATTTAAAAAAGTAAAAAGAAGCAAATGAAATTGATTTTAATATTACGTTTTAAATGCCACATATCCAAACTATAATCCCTATAATGTGTAATCAAAGTAAAAAATTATTAATGAAATATGTTTTGTTTATTAGGAAGTTGTCAGAATCTGATATGTGTTTCAAAATCTTTTGCCCATTTGGAATATGCTAGCCACATTTCAGGTTCATTGGTCATATGTGGCTGGTGGCTGCATTTTTGGACAGCACAAATATAGAGCCTGTAGGGCAATGCTAAGGTCTTTGAATGAGATGAGGAAGCCAATGGGTGCTTAGGGACCTCAAAGTGAGAAGTGTCTGCCTTAGGTTCACCGCAGCTGCTGGGCTGTGAGATGATTGTCATGGGTGGGGTGTGAGGAACATGGGGCAGGGAAGGGAAGCCTGGAAGGAGGCTCTTACCTCTCACATGGTGTTGGAGGCTTGTCTATGGTAGTTGCAGTGGTGGTGATGAGAAGTAGCTGGATTCTGGATACATTTTGAAGGTAGGACTGCCACATTCTCCTGGTATGATGTGTGAATGAGAGTTTGGCTTGAGCTATTGGAAAGTGCAGTAATTTTCAGGATAAGGTTGACTGTCAGGGATGGAGGGAAGCCTTTGGAAGAAATCTGGGGTTTGGTTTTGGACATGTTATGTGGGAGATGTGGGCATTGAGCTTGTAGCTGAGTTGTTGAGGAGGCAGCTGGATGGATGAGTCTGTGGCTCTGGGGGGAGGTTTGGATGGAGGGAGGTAAGAATCTGATGGTGTTTTAGGTCATGAGGTGAGCTGAGAGCCCCAGGGAGCAGGGCAGATCTGAACGCTGATGGCTCAGTCCCAGAGTGCCCAGTCTGAGGCACTATGCTATTCTGCACCTCAGTTTCCTGGCTGGAGTTGGGAGCTTTCCCAGAGCGGGACCTCCCTTCCCATTGGCTAGGGGCTCTGCCAAGATGAGTCTTGATCAACCTTTCATGACCGAGAGATCATTTCCAGGAACTGAGTACTGGAAGTGCTAGTCCACTGGCTCCTGGGGGAGCAAAGTGCGGCCTCAGCTTGCTGCATCCCAAGTCCTCCTCCCATGCTGTGGGGCCTTGCCTGGGGAGCATGGTGCTCAAAAGATTTTGGAAAACATTCGTAGGATGGGTGAGGAATGGATGAGAAGGCCACGGCTCCTGCTGAACCCTAAGCTTATGGCTACCCCTGGCATGCCATGGTGCTGGGTGTGGTCAGGGCTCCTGTGTTGGTTTGCTGCTAGCCCACTGGCTGATCTGAGCAGACCCCTTGTCCACTCAGTGCCTCAGTTTCCTTTTTTGTAAAATAAAGAGATTGGGTTAGCTGGTTTTCACCAGAATGGCTCAAGAGGGTACATGTGGATGCTATTTGTACCCTGGTTACTGAAGGACCCCATAATGAGAATTGTCCCACCCCAAGTACCAATGTGCTGCAGGGGGTGCTCAGGGGCCCTGGAGCTAGTCTTGGCTCAGCTTTCCCCTAGTTGGGCGATTTTGAGCCAGTCTTTTTATTTCCCTCATTTGTAAGCATGGCCAGGCCTGCCTACTTGCTTACCCTTTAGAGTTGTGATAGGGTTTTTTTTTTCCTTAAAACTCTCATGACAGATTAAGGTTTGTGATAAGTTTTATTTATTTTTATTTATTTTTAGAGACAAGGTTTTGCTCTGTTACCCAGGCTGGAGGCAAGATCATAACTCACTGTAGCCTCAAACTCCTGGGCTTAAGTGATCCTCACACCTGAGCCTCCTGCGGAGCTGGGGCTGCAGGTGTTTACTATAATTCCAGGCTGGTTTTTTCCCTTTTTTTCTCCTTTCTTTTTTTGAGATGCAGTCTCTTTATGTTGCTCAGGCTGATCTCAAATTCCTCAAATGATTCTCTCACTTGGGCCTCCCAAAGTATTGGGATTATAGGATGTGCCTGGCCTGACCAAGTTTTATTAAGACGTTGGATTAACAATCATCATTGTAATAGTTCACTGTAGGTACAGCTTAGCCCATGCCAGGCACTGCCCTAAGTGCTTTACGCACCTGTGTATTAACTCATTCAATCCTCACTACAACTTACTCTAGGAGGTCGGTGCTCTTAAGTAATGCCCATTTCACAGATGAGGAAACTGAGGCAAAGAGCAGGAACAAGAAAGCACATTGGGTGCTCCCAGCGAGCAGGTGGCTGTGTCCTCCCTGTGTCTGTGCAGCCCCTGACCTGTGCTCTCCTTCTTCCTCCAGGGACAGGGGCAGACCCGGCGGTCAGCGCCAAGAGCAACCACTGCCTGGATGCTGCCAAGGCCTGCAACCTGAATGACAACTGCAAGAAGCTGCGCTCCTCCTACATCTCCATCTGCAACCGCGAGCTCTCGCCCACCGAGCGCTGCAACCGCCGCAAGTGCCACAAGGCCCTGCGCCAGTTCTTCGACCGTGTGCCCAGCGAGTACACCTACCGCATGCTGTTCTGCTCCTGCCAAGACCAGGCCTGTGCTGAGCGCCGCCGGCAAACCATCCTGCCCAGGTGCTCCTACGAGGACAAGGAGAAGCCCAACTGCCTGGACCTCCGCAGTGTGTGCCGGACCGACCACCTGTGCCGGTAAGAGGGTGCTCGCGTGGCCTGGCTGGGTTCCCCTTCTCTGCATTTTCTGGGAGTCCATGGGATGATGACCCTCAATCCAGTAGAGAGAGTGTCAGAATGGTAGAAACGGACTTAGACAGGCGCAAATGAATTATCATCCATTCGTGTCATCAATTCATTCATGTACCTGCTCATTCATTCATTGATTCAGCACAGGTTTCTCATTTGCTTACTTTGCGCTCCACCCCATGCTGTAGGGAAACCCAGATGAATAACCCAAAGAGCTTTGAATTGAAAATCACAGACTCCTAAAGCCTTGGAGTAAGAAGGGACTTTCAGAGAATTTAGTTCCACATCTATAAGGAAAGCCCCCACCTAACACCTCAACAGGGGCCATGTGGCTCTCAGAGAAGGTGCTTTTGTAAATCAGAGTCAGCTTACTCTGCCCCTACTCTGAGCTACTCTAGTGCTTGGGGGAGAAAGGGGCTCTGGAGTACAACAGTCCTGGGTTGGAATTGGGACTTTACCACATCCTAGCTGTGTAACCTTGAGCAAGTTTCAAAAAATTTCTTCACCCTGCCCCTTCACCTGTAAAACAGGAAAAAAAGTACCCAGATCACAGGGTTGCTGTGAGTGTTAGATTACATAACTTGTGTCTGAAGTTTAGCACGGAGGCTGGAATATAGTAAATTTTAATAATTGTAGCCTCATTATTAGGAAGGAGGCTTTTACACTTTTTGGTTGTAGTGAGTAGAAATTTGGCTCTTTGTAATTCTAATATTTTTCTTGTTTGTTGTTAAGTATTTATTGAGCTTTTTTTTAAAAATTAAATCATAGCTGTGTATATTAATGCAATTATAGGGTACAATGTGCTGGTTTTATATACAATTTGAAATATTTTCATCAGCTGGTTAACATAGCCTTCACCTCATTTTCTTAGTTATTGTGTTAAGACATTTACACTCAGCACTTAGTGAATTTAACATGTACTCTTGTAAAATGCACCATAGTTGTGTTCCCACCAAGAACCCTCCCTCCACCCATCCTCCCCCTCCCGTCCCCTCCCCTCCCTCTCCCCTTTCCCCTTCTTCTTGGGTTATAATTGGGTTATTGCTTTCATATGAAAGCTATGAATTGGTTTCATAGTGGGGCTGAGTACATTGGATACTTTTTCTTCCATTCTTGAGATACTTTGCTAAGAAGAATATGTTCCAGCTCCATCCATGTAATCATGAAAGAGGTAAAGTCTCCATCCTTTTTTAAGGCTGCATAATATTCCATGGTGTACATATACCATAATTTATTGATCCATTCATGGGTTGGTGGGCACTTGGGCTTCTTCCATGACCTAGCAATTATGAATTGGGCTGCAGTAAACATTCTGGTGCAAACATCTTTGTTGCCAAGTGATTTTTGGTCTTCTGGATATATACCTAGTAGAGGAATTTATTGAGCTATTCTTGTGTGCATAGTTTGGTCCTAAGGCATGGGCTCACAGAGAGGAACACAACACCCTCCTAGGAGCACACAGTCCAGCAGGGTAGCAGACAAGGGGACAGAGGTCCTCATTCAGTGGGATGAGGCTGTGGGCTCCGGAGGAGGGAGCATAGGGAGGGGCATCTGCTGCAGAGTAGAAGTCCAGGGGAAGGGGCTTCATCTTTGGAAACAAGAAAGAGAAAGCCAGGAATGAATTAGTGGAAAGAACATGGCAAAGGCTAGAGGGTAGGTGAGGGGTGGGTGATGGGAACTGCAGGTGGGGGCGCACATGGAGTGGGCTACAATGGAGGTGGGGGGAGCCAGAGGCCAGGCTGTGGGAAGCAGGGATTGGACTAGGCACAGGTGGTTATAAGTTGCCTACTATGTTTCGGACACTGTTCTAGAGTGTCTAGAGACTGTTATGTCTCATTTAATCCTTGTAGCAATGCTATGACGTAGGTACTATTATCTTTATCTGCTAATGAGGAGACATTGGACAAGGTACAGAGGAAGGAACTTGCCTAAGGTCACTAGCCATACATTTCAGGGCTGGCATCTGAGCTAAACAGCTGTCTTTCCAGTGGGGCGCACTGCCCTGGACTCAGATATTGGCTGTGGGGATGGAGAAAGGTGGCTTGTTTCAGAGGAGAGTGGCAAGTAAACTGCACAGGACAGGGTGGCTGAAAGTGCCCTGGAGGCAAGAACCATTTCTGTTTGTTTGCTGCAAGCCTGTCCTGCACACAGAGCCAGGCACATGGGGAACATAATTTGAATGTGAATATGGGTGGTGACCACCATGTGTCCTAGTTGAGTAACTCCAGGGCGATGGAGCCATGTGGTGGGGGTGGTGCTGGACATGCAGCACCTGAAGTGCCTGGCGGACCATTGCCACCTCCATGGCAACATCTGGGGGGCACTTGGATTTGTGCATCTGGAGATCAGTAATGAGGCTGGAGAGAAGAGATGGGCTTGGGAGTTACTGGGCATATCACTCACTGGTGATTAAAGCCTCAGCAGTGTGTGAGATGGCACAGGTAAGGTGGTAGATGCCTGCAGAGTTGGGTGTCCTCAGTGCTTGAGTGACAGGTGAATCCCTGGAGGGGCAGCAGGGGCAAGGGAAGTGGAGGGTGAGGGTGGAGGCCAAGCTGCGGGGGAGGGTAGTGGGCCCTGAAACCAGGGAACGGGGCTGAGTCGGGTGCCTCACAGAATGTATGTGGTGTGTGCATGAGTGGATAGTGGCAGCCGGATTGCAGCGGGCTCACCTGGCAGGGAGGCAGAAGTTGAGGCCTTGGGAATAAACCAACTTCTTCAGAAGGAATGAAGCAAGGGCCAGAGGCTGCAGAGGGACCTGGGTTGGGGGGCTTCTTCATTAAATGGGCGAGCTCTCCTGGAGTTCAGAGAAGGTGCTGATCCCGGAGGGAGCTGCAGGACTCAGGGAGAGCTCTGCAAAGAAGTAGGCTTGCCTCTTCTGCTTACTTAGAAAAATGCGCCTTATCACCTGTACAGACTGGTTAAAACGATTTAAGATAAAACTCACCATGCAATGATAGGAGCACAAAACTCAGCAGGAGAAAGGAGAGCCTTAGGAAGATGTCAGGAGCAAATGTGAGGACCCTGCCGTGTGGCCAGGTTACGGAACCTGGGCCCGGAGCTGCCTGGTGGCTTGATGGGCCACATAAGTCCTTGTGCAGGCTAGATAGAAGGAGCTCGTTGGTTGTCAGGCTGAGGCACATTCTCTGCTTATTCTGAATGCAAAAACGACCTTGGGGGCTGCACCACACAGCTGCGTGGAGTGACAGAGCAGAGAGCAGGCGAGGAAGTGGGCTCCAAGGGAGTTGGAAAGGATCAGCCTGAGACCAAGCTCAGCACGCAGCACCCAGAAAGCCAGATAGCTGCAGAGCGCTGGCGACAGGCCCTGGGAATCCAGCCGCCCACCCAGATGTCTGAACAAGGCGTCTCAGGCAGAAGAGACAGGAACTCTGGCACCCGTTTTATTAGTATTGTTTTAAGGAAGGTTAGGTAATGTAGTACATGGCTCCTAATGGGTCTGTGGCCCTACATAAGGTGGGAATGTTTGGAGCAGGCTGAATTTGGTGGCTGGAGGTTGTTTGTGCCTATTTAAAGAGTCAGAGTTTTTTTTTTTTTTTGGTTTCTTTTTCTGCAAGTGAGGGAAGCCAGGGACAGAGTTTATTAGGTGATAAACTTCACCTTGTAGAACTAGAAGGGATGTCTAAACAAGGCTAAGATCAAGGCTGAGGAATCCCAGCCGTTGAGGGTGCCAGTATCTGAGAGGTGCCAGTATCTGAGCCTGGCAGATCAGCTCCTGCCCTGGGAGAGAGGTTTAGATGATGGCTATCCCAGGGCTCGAGGACAGTGCAGTGTCTGGGTTATTGAGCTGGGTACATGGCTCATTTTGGGAAGCCATGTGTAGGAAGTTCTGGTTGCTCCAGGATATGGCTAGCTGAGTTCCTGACCTTGAACCAGGTTGTTTCTCCAGCCCATCTCTGCCTAGTTCCCACCCCACCTAGCATATCCATCCATGTGCAAATTGGAATATGGCCCCCAACAGGGAAGGAAGGGACGAGGGCAGAACCTGCAGTTAGGATCAGTCTGCAGGAGCCTTGGGGGATGTTACAGCCCAGTAAGATGTCTTTTAAACTTTGTCCAGAACTCAGAGTTGAGGAGTGAGGTGTGGTGCCTTGATACACACACCAGGAAGCCACCAAGGCTGCAATGCAGAGACAACAGGTGGTGGACAGAGGTGGTGGCCATGGTGTCCCAGTGTCAGCAGATCTGCCTTGTCTCCTCATTCTGTCTGGGGTCCCCTGAATGGTCTTATGTGCTCTACCAGGCCATCTCCAGGGATACCCTCCTCCCCAAGTCTTCCGGGTCTATGACTCTGAATCTCAAACTCTGGCTCTTTTAATAGGCACAAACATTCTCCAGCCACCAAATTCAGCCTGCTTCAAACATTCCCACCTCATGTAGGGCCATAGACCCATTAGGAGCCATGTACTACATTAAGATCTGAGATTTTTCAGTCTATCTCCTCCCTCTGTTCCTGCCCTCCACCTTGAGATTATATTCCTGCAGAGATGAGCTCTTGATATAAGAGGAAATGACCCAAGAAGCCTCACTAGGGTAGGTGGTGTAGGGGGTGTATGGAAAGGCACTTCTTGCGAGGCTCTTCCTAGCAGTGCACCTGGAAGGAGACCCATGTATTGCTCTCCCTAGCGTCCAGAGATGTGCCGAGGCCATTCTGTGGGTGCCCAGTCTCAGCATCAGGAAGCAATGGCTGGTTCAAGAGTGGCATCTGGAGGGCAGGAGGCCTGGGCTTGGCTCTCTGCTGTGCATGAGCATCCATGCTCTTCCTTCCTTTCCTGGGTTCGGCTTCATCCAGGTTCTTGCCTGCCAGTGGAAATGGGAGATCCCAATGGTGTGGTGTTTGGAGCAGGAACTGAAGACCCTTTGCAAGCCACCTCCCTTTCCTGGATACCTTAATGAACAAAGCTGGCTTTGATGAGGGCTTATGGGGCAGTCTCTCTGGGCTTTAGACTCTTAGACAATGAGGCTTTCACCCACAAACCTCCCAGGACCGGGACCCAGCTCTAGTGCTTTGTTGACTGGTGCTGACTTATTCAGGCCCGCCTGGCCCCCCATGGTCCTTGCCTTTGCTCAGGGAGTTGGCTTCGTTATCCCCTGGCCTCTTGCTGAGTGAATGTTGGCCCAGGATTCTTAGGGGCCAGCCCTGCCAGGGCCAACCTAACCTGGTGCTCCATTCAAGCAAGTGCATTGACTTGCGGTGAGGCACACCTCATGGTAGGCCTCGGACATCACCTGTGTGATATTTAACAGACTCCACTGTGCTGTCTTATTAAATGTCACTAACGATAAAGTGTTGGCGGTTTTCCTTGGGGCTTGAAGAAGCCTCAGTTAAACAAAGATATCTGCTTGCTGGGTCTTGGGTTACTGGAAGCACTTCTGAATCCTCCCGGCACCCTCTGGACTGGGAGCAGTTTGGGGGTCAGTGACCAAGGATGCGTTTCTGGGAGTGGAAGTTCCACCCGCAATTCCTGCCTGCTTTGGAGTCATGGAGGGAGGCCAGGCTCTGTCTTTGGCCTTTATCTGGCTCCCATCTGTGAGCCTTCAGGGAAGACAGGGAAAGGCATTTCCTTTAAGAGGCTTCTGATGAGCCTGGAGAACTTCTTGGAATGAATCCATGGAATTTGACTGGGTTCTCTCCAGCCCCCCGCAGTGGGCCATGATCTACATTTTAAAAAACAATCTTTTAGTTTCTACCCTCTCAACTTACACTCATTGCAAAGATGGGTTTCAGTGTGTGTGTGTGCACACATGCGTGTGCGCATTGGTAGTTGGTGGTGGTGGTGGTGTGGGAGGATGATTCTATTGTCCTGTAGACTGTATCTCTACCAGGCCTCATTTGGAAGAGGCCCTCTGAAATCCCCTGTTCCTCTTAGCCTGCCAAGAGGACATAAATAACTCCTCGCTGGCCCCATGCCATCTCGTGGGCTGTAATTTAACCTCTGGGTGCTGAGGATGTGTATAAATAGATTCCAGCCTGGAGCTACCCTGGCAACCTGGGCCCCTTTATGCGATGGACACTGTTCTTGTCAGAGAGGATTGTTGGGAGGCAGAGGGAGTCGGGCCACTCTTCCTTAATACTGTCCTCAGGGTGTGGGGAGGGTCCCTTTAGCATGCTCAGTCTGTGGCCTAGCTTGGGGAGTGTCTAGTACCTTTAGGCAGTGTGGATGAACCGGTCTGGGTTTGGATTTTTGGCTCCTTGGGACTGACCCTCACATCCTAATTGGCTCTTTATAGGATATGTTAGCAGATGCTTTTAGCAGATTATCTCTGAATGGCAGTCAATGATTATTTGAGTAGGGTTAGGTAGGCTGTGGGGCTTCTAATCCTTCAATTCCTTTAAGGGAAAAGTCTGTGAATATCTTGAAATTATACACAAAGTTTCATGTGTCTTTTCAAGAGAGAATCTCACAGCATTCATTAGTTCTCTGAGGGTTCCTGGATCTTCCAATGCATACGAACCCTCTGCCTTCTTTCAATGACCAATTTGGATTGGCTTCCTGGAAAAGGAATTCAAATCTGCTTCTTGGCTCAGTAGCAAGGAGGGCTGTGATCCATTAGTGATGCCTGCCACAGGCATTGGAGGGGCAGAATAGTTACCCTGCTGGAACCCAGCCAGGCTACTGTTACCTTATCAATTTTGCTACTGTTTATTGGTTATCCACTTTGGTTCAGGCATTGTGTTAGGGTTGAGAATTAACAAGAAAGTAGATGGAGGCCCTCATGGCACTTAAAGTCTAATGACAAATGCTGTGTTGATTGTGACTGCAATGGGAGCAGAACCACACTTTTAGATGACAGCATCTCACTGTGGCTCTTTTGAAGTCCCAGTTCTACTCTGATGTCCACTAGGTCTTTCCTGGACCCTCTGGTGGCAGTGGAGGGCAGCCTTTTCTTGGAGCAGATGAACTGCAGGGTGAAAAGACCTCACTCGGGTTTGCTGGGCCTTAAGCAGGACTCAGAGTCCAACAGCCACATCCAGCCTCAGAAAAGAACTGTGCAGGGGGGAATTCGGGGCTGGGAAGAAGTCAGAATCTTCCTGCAGAAAACCCAATTACCAAGGAAGCCAGTGCAGGGGGACTCTATGTGGAGAGAGGCTGTGGGCTTCCCAGTCCTGGCAGAGACCCCACATCCAGCCTCCCCTGGGGGCCCAAGCTGGCTGCTATTGCTGGGCTCAGCAGGACCCTGTTTGCTCTAACTCTGGGCCAAGGGTCCTCAGTGACCCTTGGAATTTCTTCTGACATTCCAAGGCTGGAATGTTGAATATTACTTTACCAAAGGCTCTGGAGAAATAAACACAGACAGAAGTTCCAACCTAGAGATCTAGTTTATAAGGTACCGTTTATGGGTCTCCCTCCTACGGTGCCGCTGGACTGGCAGCGTGGCTGCAGGGAAAGCTTCTTCACTTTCTCCCTCCAGGCTGGTCACAAAGCACACACTCTAGATGGGGGAGGTTTAGCCCCTGTCTAGCTAAGGCTCCACTTGCGGGTTGTGCTTGAGGACCCACTTCATCTCTGGGTGGTTGGAAAGGAGTGACCTGTTTGGGGAAATGTCACTTACATAATAATGCAGAAATACGAGCATATGTACCAAGGCCTCACCTACCGCTGGCGGTGTGTGTGCTCATTTAGGGGCAGACACACTTTCAGCTGCCCTGGTCTTGCATGGCTCCCCAGGCTCCTTGACGTCTCACAACAACTTCTCACAATTCTGGAGGCTGGAAATCTGAGATTAGGGCTCCAGCATGGGGGGTTCCTGGTGATGGTCTTCCTCTTGCTTATGTCCTTACCCAGCCTTCCTTGATGAGTGTGCTGAGAGAGAGACAGGAGGAGAGAGAGAGAAAGAAAGAGAGAGAGGGGGAGAGAGGGAGAGGAAGAGGGAGACTCTGATGTCTCTTCTTTTTCTGACTAGTCCACTAATCCCATCCTAAGGGCCCCACCATCATGACCTCATCAAGCCCTAATCATCTCCCAAGAGATCAACCTCCAAATACCATCACACTGGGATTAGAGTATTAACATAAGAATTTTTTTGAGGGTGGGGCACAAACATTCTGTCTGTAGAATGTAGACTTACCTTTTGTCAAACCTGTTTGGTCACATCCTGAAACCCTCCCTTGGCCACTCCTTCCATGGGTGTGGCCTTGAACTTGTCTGCATCCTTCTATGTGACACTTATCACCATGTGGCTTTCCTTTAATATTTTTCTTCCCAGTCAGGACTTAAAAAAATATTCACATGTTATGTTGCTCTTCGTCAACTTATTTATCAAGGATTTGTTGTGTCCTCTCTCTGTGCCAGGCACTGTGCTAGATATCAGTTGTCCACTGGTCCCTGCCCCCCGTGAGGCTGACAGTTTGATGGAGGAGAACATAGTGAGCAGGTCAATGGAGAAGCTTCTAATGAATAAAACTGGTTACGATGAGCGGGGTGGGAAAGGGGAAAGGGAGGGGAGGGGAGAGGGAAGGATAGGTGGTGGGAGGGTGATTGGTGGGACCACACCTACGGTGCATCTTACAAGGGTACATGTGAAACTTACTAAATGTAGAATATACATGTCTGAACACAATAACTAAGAAAATGCCAGGACGGCTATGTTAACCAGTGTGATGAAAATATTTCAGATTGTATATAAAACCAGCACATGGTACCCATGATGCATTAATGTACACAGCTATGATTTAATAAAAAAAAGAAAAAAAAGATGAGCAGGGTGAGGAAGTAGAGCGTGCTAGGGGCCGAGAGGGGGAACCTGTCTGTACAAGAGGTCAGGAGAATCTCATTTGTGGAGATGATGTTTAAATTAAGACCTGAAGACTGTGGAACCAGGTGTGGGACAGAGGGGAGAAAACATTTCACGCAGAGGATAACCGTGTGTGCAGAAGTTTGCAGGAAAGGAAGGGAAGGAGAGGGGGCTGGTATGGCTGGAGCTGTAGGGGTTGGGGAAAGAGGCTCAGGATGAGGTTGGGAGGCAGGCGGGGCCCAGATCACATGCAGTCATGGCAAGGAATCCGGGCTGCTCCTGAGTCCAGCAGGAAAGGAGCCTCTGAAGCTGAGTTGTGGAATTATTAAAATTGTGACATAAAAAGATTACTCAGGCTACTTCATGGAGGGAGGAGGCAGAAATGACCGCAGAGAGGCTGGGGAGGAGGCTATTTTCCTATCCCTAGATCAGAGATGATGGCAGCTCAGCCCAGGGTGGTGGCCATGTGGAGAGAGGTAAGTGGATAAATTGGAGATATTTTAGGGATGGAAATGATGTACCGTGAACACGGGAGTGAGGGGTGAGGGTGGTGGAGGAAAATGAGGGTGAGTCATGGGTTGCTTGAGCAGCTCGGTGGCGATGGGGCCATTTTCTGAGATGGGGAAGGCCTGGGGGGAGATAAATCAGGAATTCCATTTTGGGCATGTTAATTTCGAGACGCCTTTGAGACATTCATATCTGGTGCTTGACTGGAGTTATAAATTCTGGGGTCATTAGCATATTTATGGTGCTTGAAGCTAGGGGAGCTGGGGGGAAGATGCTCTTAGGGGGAGTCCAGTGTGAGAGGGGGCGCTGAGAACGTGCCTGGAGCCCTGACAGTGCGTGATAGTGTGGGCATTGCTATTCTGGTGTGTCAAGAGTCAAAAGAACATGTTCTAGAAAAGGGGCAGTGGACAGCTGTGCTGGAAGCTGCTGTTGGGAGATCTGAAGGATGAGAACGCACAGCTTCTTGTTGGATTGGAGTGTAGAGGGCTTTGGCAACTCTTCCACGGTGGTTTTGATGAATTGTTGATTACAGAAACCCGATTGGTACTATGTTGGCCGGTTGGTGGGTGAGAGCTTCATGGGAAAGATGCTGATGGAATGGGAAAACGTCTGTCCCTTTGGTGGGACTGAGGGGAACACCACACTGGTTTGGCTTTGGGAAGTGTGGGGTGGAGGTTGAGGCAGGCAGGAGAGCCAGGGTGGGCCCTGCCATTGTGGGCAGTCCCAGGAGCTCCTCTGTGGCACTCTGCAGATCTCGGCCATGGGATGGCCTCCAGTGTGGGCAGCACATCCCCCATGGCCTTCAGTGCTTGCTTGTTACACTGCACTGTGTGTCGGACCCCAGAACAGTCCCATCTCGTACATCTTCCCTGGGTTTGGAGCAGCTGTAGTATGGTTGCCACAGACTTGGCTTCTGCTACAGCTCAGAGTCCTTCAAATGTGGGGAGAGCCACTGTGCTCTGGTGAGCAGTAGGCCGCACTGAGCAGAGTGCCAGGGAGCCCTGCTCTCCAGGCTTCCCACCTTCTTGAGAGAGGAGCACTCGGAAGAGCGCTGAGGAGTGTTTGAGAGGCGCCCAGGCTCCTGCTGTGGGGGTCCTCTCCAGAGTGCTTCCAGGATGTGGCTCTCTGCAGCCAGGCTCAGTGTGTGCTCTGCCTTCCAGGATGGTGTCCCCAGAGGTCAGGCAGCCCCGTTTCCCTTTCATTCAAGTGGCACGAGCCTTGGTGTCCTGGAGGCAGCTCTCAGCTTCACAACCCTTCAGGGGGTGCTCTGGGAAGACTCCAAGGCCTCATGCAGGTATCCCTGGGTATCTCGGGGTCTCTGAGACCACCATCAGCACCCTCCTACCTAGATGAGAAGGAATACATTGACTAAAAAAGGAACAGTGAGGGATTTGCTCTTCATATGGAGCAAGAAGGAAAACTTGGGATTGCTCCTCCCACCCAGCTTGGCCCAGGACTCATTGCTTTCCTCTGCTGAGTCCTCCTGGGTGTGTGATGGGGTTCCTCCTGCTCTCAGTCCATGAGGGGGTGCACTCTCAGCACCATGGTGTGATCAGGAAAATCATGGTGGGCTGGGGCAAGACAGACCCCTGCCTTGGCAGTTGTATGAATGGGCACTTCTCCAACATGGTGGAGCCTGTCCTCCTGGTCACAGTGAGGACGGTAGCACCTGTTCTGCAGTCCGCTCTGGAGGATGTCCACGGAGCTCTGTCTCTGAGTGCTCAGCACCCAAGATGTGGAGGCGGACCTCAGACCTGCCTCTGGGGCCCCCAGGCTGTGAGGTGCTGGGCTGGGCCCCCGGGCTTGGCAGGGCCACTGGGGAAGCCCTTGTGGAGGTGGCATCTGAACCGGGCTGGAAGAAGGAGGGGGTCTGTATGAGGAGGTGGCCCTCCTGCTCATCACAGAGGGAAGATGGGTGTAAAAACAGAGGATCCTGAGGAGGAAAGGGTCGACCTTCTCACAAAGGCCTGGATGTCTGTCCATGAAGTTTGATTTTCTCCAGCAGACAACAGTGAGCCATGAGATTTTAAGTGAGAGAGTGAGATGATTCGATTGGTATTTTAGAAAGGTCCTTGTGGCCGCCAAGTACAAATGGGTTGGAGGAGTGGGGCTGGAGACAGGGAGTCCCCTTAGGAGACTGAATTGTGCTGGGGCCTGAGATAGTGCCAAGGAAGGGGTGGATTGGAAGGGGAGGGACCTACAGATGTCTGTTCCCTCTGACCCCTGGTCACTTACTGGCTTCAGACAGTAAGGAGGGCATCTAGGACAATGCCAAGGGCTTTGGCCTGGTGGCCTGCTGGCTCTCAACTGAGAAAAGGGAAGAGGAGGAGAAGGTCTAGGGCAAGGAGGGAAAACGTTTGGGTTTCAGGTTTCAGACTTGTTTGAAAGCCTTTGCAAGTGGAAACGTCAAATTCAAAAAGTATTTGTATATCTGGGAGTTTGGGAGAGAGGTAGGGACTTGGGATGGAGATTATGGGATTAGGGGAAATAACTCATGGAAAGCAGTGAGCCTCGGGCCTGGCACATAGGCACATGGTAAACATTATTCCTTCAAAGAGCATCTAAGCTCATTGGGGGAGAGGAGGCTCACCGTGTGAACCGCTAACTAAGAGAAGCCCTGTTTAATTAAGTGTTGTAAGGATTAAACTGCTTGCTACAGGCATTTGGAGGAGGGGAGCATGTGGTGGGGAGAGCCAGGAGGGAGGGCAGTGTGGAGATGGGTTGCAGCTGGGGTGGGTGGGGCTCGGGGGGTAGGCTGTCCCAAGCCATCCCAGGCACTGGCTGAAGCAGGAGGGTCTGTGCATGTGGGGTGGGTGTGGGATGGGGGCTCTGGGCTTCCCCAGGAGACACCGAGCAGACAGGGGTGCCCACCTGTCAGGCCCCTGCTCCAGTAGGCTCAGAGTTCTCTGAATGTTGCTTACTAGGAGGATAAAAGGGGAAGATCCTGATCTTGTTGGATCTTGTTGGAAATTAGAATGAGTTGCTTTGGTAGGTAGTGAGTTCCCCATGCTCCAAGGGGCAGAGGCAAAGGCTGGGGGCTCCTTGCCAGCATCAGATGAATCTCAGGTAGGGGATTTTTTTAGGTCCCTTCTCAGCGTGTGGTATTCCAACCTCTAGTCTTTGGGGCAAGGGAGATGATGGGATCCCAAGGCTCCCTCCCCTCCCTTCCTGTCATCTTCCTTCTCTTAATTTCCCTCCCTCCCTCCTTCCCTTACTAATTTTCAAAATTCGCTTTATTGGTTTTGTTGATTATAAAAACCATATGTACTCATTATAAAAACAAAACAAAACAATAACTTAGGTAAGACAGAAAAGTGTACTTACAAAAAGTAGAAATCACCCCCAATCATACCCCCCCAAAATAAGCTGTGGCTAACTTTTTGGAGAATATACACCCAGCATTTTCTTTTTAGGTGCATATACATATTTTAACAAAAATGATGTCATGTGGTACATGCTGTTTTGTAAGTTTTTTTTTTCTCTGAATATATTGTTAACATTTTTCCATATTAGTACATAAGTGTTTACTGGTTTTTTATGATGCTCTAGTTTTTTTTTTTTTGGGTTTGTCTCTCTCTGTCTTAAACAGCTCGTCTTTATATATTTGTCCATGCACTTTAGTTGTTTAAGAAATGCTGTCTGGACCGAAGCCTGCCGGTTGGTGGGGACAGCCACGTTGCAGGCTTTCCCAGGTGGTGGGGGAGTTCTTCGAAGTACAGTGAGACCCTCAGAGACCTCTTGGGCTCCCAATGTGGGACTTACTTGAGGTGAAGGGGAAGACAGGAACTGGCGTGAACCGGCATCTTCATAGCAGGTGGGGAGAGTCTCTGGGCAGTTTCCATTTGTGTTCTGGGTTTTTGGCTGGGGTGGGTCATTGTTATTTTAATTTTAATTTTTTGAGATAGAGTCTCACTCTGTTGCTCAGGCTAGAGTGCTGTGGCATCAGCCTAGCTCACAGCACCTCAAATTCCTGGGCTCAAGTGACCCTCCTGCTTCAGCCTCCTCAATAGCTGGGACTACAGCTGCCCACCACAATGCTCTGTTTATTTTTCTATTATTAGTAGAGACAGGGTCTCAAATTCCTGAGCTCAAGGGATCCTCCTGCCTTGGCCTCCCAGAGAGCTAGGATTATAGATGTAAGCCACTGCCTGTGGCTGTGAAGGGGTGAGGGATCATTGAAAAGAGTGTGGTCCCTTTCCCTGTAACGTCTCAAGGTAGTGTCAGGGTGAGGACTGTCATGGAGCCTGTGAATTTCAGAATGGAATATGTGGAGGCCTCTATAGCGACCATCCAAAGACATGGCAAAAAATGATCCCCGAAGTGGAAAATGGTAGGAATCGGTAGGTGCGTTAGTGTCATGAAAACATAAACTGGCTGGTAATGCTGAGAATGGGGGCTGGGAGGCCTGGTGGGGAGAGTTGGAGTGTTGGTGAGACAGCCTCGAGGGTCTAGGCAGCAACTTTCTCGACTCAGTTTTCCTAAGTGTTTTGTTTCGCTGGGACAGTTTTAAATTTTAAATAAGCCAGACAAAGATCTTCATCCACTGCTTGCTAATCCCCACTAGCAGGGATGACCCGAAATCCCTCTGAAATCAACACATAGTAGCTACCAAGTGGCAGCCGGTGAGTTTCTAAGGCTTGAGGGCTACACCGGGAGGCAGGTAAGCTGTGAACTTCCCCTGCTGGTGGGTAGAGGTGTAAGAGAGAGGCTGGGAGGAGGGATGGCTGTCACCTCTCTGCAGCTGGGCAGAGTGGGAAGACAGCTGGTGTGAGGAGCAGGTCTGGGTCCCCGCACAGGTCTCCTTCCTCCCCTGGCTGGAGCTTGGCCACAGAAGCCCAGTTTTCCTGCCTGTTTCTGTAGAGCCTGCAGCGGGGGGGAGCACGCTCTCCTTTTGTTCATTGTATTCTTGCTGCTTTCAACTGGGCTCGTGCCTTTGAGGATCTTCAGAGAGAATTCCAGCCTCAGCTTCAGCAGCAGGCCGGGATGGGTGGTGTTTGAGCTCTGGACAGCCCCGCCCCTGGCCTGAGCACCTCCTGAATGTGTTTTCAGGAGACCTGGCTGGAGGGGAGTCCCTGATGTGAGGGTGACTAACAGAAGGCTGGCAGGGATGGAGGGGTGGGTTGGTTTTTGCCTTTAGTGTGCCTCAGTCTTACTCACAATGGGATAAATGTGTGCTATCTAACAAGGGGGCAACTATGGAATCTGGGATGACATTGTTGTGCCTGTAAATATGGCTGATGAAGCCCCAAGGATCCATGGTTTCACCTTGAAAAAGACATAGAGGAAATGTCTGTTTAATTAAAGACTATCCTAACAAAATTTCATTTGATAAATGTGGCCCAGAGACGTAAAGTTATTTGCCCAAAGTCACACAGCGAAGGAGTGGGAGGATCTGGACTAAAGGTCAAGTCTTTCCTCTCTGTTCTTCTATAATAAATCAAAAACCTGGGCCCCAGACTTGAGAGATGTCACGTCTCTGAGCTTCATCTTCCTTATTAGAATGATTGGATATGAATATGTTTTCTCCACCCAATGGGGTTGTTGTAGAAAATAAGAGAACAGCCGAGGAGGTATCTGGCCTGCTGGCCTGCAGACAGCTCTGTTCCAGCAGGAGAAAGGTGGCACAGCATGGGGCTGTTGGTGGTCCTGGGCGAGGGCAGAGCAGCAGGGAAGTCTTGGTGCTTGGATACATGCAGAGCCCTGGAGGTGGCACTTGGCTCCTAACTGTGGGCAGAGGGTCTAGGGCCAGTTGGATGTTGGGATAGTCTGGGCCTTCCAAAAGGGAAACCAGTTCTCCTTCCTTCCTTTTCTTCTAGTTCTTTCCCAGTGAACCCACAGACTGTCTGATGCCCTGTGCTCCTGCTAGAGGCCTAGCCAGTCTATGAGCTGGAGGCTGGGTAGGAAAGGGTGGGGGTGTCAGGGAGCCCACCAGCTGGGGGCCATGGTCCACGTGGTCTCAGATCATTGCTCTCTCCCCTTTGAATCCATCTCCCAGAGGTCAGAGGCAGAAGGGAGGGGGAGCGAAACAGAAATGATGATGACTCAGATTTTTTTTCTTGTGTTGGAGCCTGGGGAGGGTGGTTGTTTTGCTTCCTGGACCTGAGCAGAGGATTCTCTGCCAGACAATCATCTTGGCACTTTCACTGCTTTCTGAGGCTCCTCTAACTGCGCAGGGTCAGCTATTAAATGGTCATCAAACCTCAGCCTCTCTCCCATCAATAGTCATAAAGTTGGGGAGATAAAAGCCATCAGTTTTCCATTATAGCTGAAAGCAATACTGTAGATAGCTATTTTCTGAATGCTGCAGATAGATGTATTTTAACTAGAGCAGGGTTTCCAGTGGCCCCTGGCTCAGCTGTGGCTTCTGCTGGGGCTGGGATAACCTGTCAGGTGGTTAAATCCAAGGAGGAGCTGGGGCTCTCTGTCCCTTCGTCCCTTCTCTCCTTGGAGAATTGGATGAGCAAGTTCTCAGGCTTGGGGTGCTCGATGGAGACCCCAGTGGTGGGGCTGTGGGCCTCTGCTCTGCATTTAACCAGATATTGGGGCTGATGCAGTGAGCTGTGATCTGCACATTCTGATTAGAAGTGACCCTCCTCTACCTGATTACAGGCTCTGGGCAGGCCAGGGGCACAGGGGCGGTACCTACTGATCTCTGATATGGGGGGAACTTGGGGAGTTAGGGGGAGGTCAGAGCTGGCAGACGGGGTCTGTGCAGACTAGGAATAGCCACAGCCTGAGGAAGTCGGCGCCTGGAATGCAGAACACTGGGGGTGGCTGCTTGTGACATACAGTCCCCTGTAGCTTCTCACAAACGAGCAGGCCATTTGGAAATGGATTTTGCAATCAAACAGACCGGCAGTGAACAGCCATCAAATAAGTCCTCAGAATGAACTTTTCAAAGCACTCAAACCCCAGGGCTCTCCTGACTCTGACTCCAGATGACTCTGGGGTCTGACACCCCCTGCCTTGGCCCCCACGTCTGCAGTGGCCTTTCATGACACCCCTGGCCTCCCTGAATGGGTAACTTGCCTCTGGTTTTCCTGCTTCTGGGGTCTTAGGGGACAGATCTCCTACCTGGAGCATCCTCATGCCTCAATGAGAAGGTCCATTCATCACCTCTTTGAAGCTCCTCTGTCCTGTCCAGGAAGTTGTGTTCTCCATTTCCTGTGCTCCCATACTCAAGTGTTTGTGTGTTGTAACCCCTGGCAGAGCTATTCCTTGGATGCATTGCAGTTGTTAAGTGTTGTGTTAAGTGTGTGAATTTGCTCCACAACATTCTGGGGTTAGTTCACATTTCCTGATTTTTCTAAATTGGTAACAAGTTGCCCCTTCTCCACCCTGGCCAGCAGGCGATGGAGCCCCTGTAAACTGAGCTGCCCCGTCTGGGGCCTGCAGGACTTGGGGCTCACAGGCCACACGGAGAGATCTTTAGTCTGGATGTTGCTGCTCCTGCCAGCCTCAATGAGGGGCGCTCTCGGTGGGTCCTTCAGCATTTGCTGGGGACTCTGTCCTGAGTGGACCCATGGGGACCCAGATGCACCCAGGGCTGTAAATCTACTGACTTGCCCAGAAAGGTCCCCAGCCCCCACCCAGACACTTCCCCCAAGGCCATGAGGTTCTCTGCTGGTGCCACCTCCCAGTGTCCCTCACCTGGGCTGTAGGGCAGTGGCCTTCTCTCCTACCTACTGGCTGCTCTACCTGATTGCAGGCTGCGGACAGGCCAGGGGCACAGGGGCGGTACCAGCCCTGGGCATCTCCAGCTCTCCATCTCCTTCTTGAGGCTTCTGAAAAGGAGGTCTCTTTCTAGTGGCAAGTGGCTTCTCGACCTCAAAATCCTCCTCCCTCCCTGGAAGGGACACATGAAGATTGAAGGAAAGGCAAACATCTCTGATCTTTTTTTTTTTTTTTTTTTTTCTGAGACAGAGTCTCACTACGTTGCCCTCGGTAGAGTGCTGTGGCATCATTGCTCACAGCAACTTCAAACTCTTGGGTTTAAGCAACTCTCTTGCCTTAGCCTCCCAAGTAGCTGGGACTACAGGTGCTGCCACAATGCCCGGCTATTTTTGTTGTTGTTGTAGTTGTCATTGTTTAGCAGGCCCTGGCCGGGTTTGAACCCTCCAGCCCCAGTGTATGTGGCCCGCGCCCTAACCACTGAGCAACGGCCACCAAGCCTCTTCCATCATTTTTTTTCTTTCTCCCCTGCTGAGCCTTTAGGAAGGTGGGATCCAGCTGCCTTCTTCCTGTGTTCTGTGCAGTGACACCGTTAGCTCCTGGCTGGGTGGCTTGTTCACTTGCCCCTGCATCTGATGTAAGGCCTGGCCCAACTCAAGGGTGCCTCAAATCCTCGTGGAGTTCTTGAATGCTCTTTGTCACCTTAAATGGAGATTGTAGTCGGCGCCTTAACCTTTTCTTGATGACACAGTGTTACCCTCCACTACTAGTGAAGTCGCACAGATGGTGAATGTGACGCCTTCAGGTGCTACTGACTTAGATAGAGCTGTTTGCCCCTCTGCTAATTAGCCTCAGATATAGTGACTTTTGAGTCTTTGTCACTTGCTCTTCTAGTGTTTCTGTTCCCTTCCCTGTGTTTGCTGTCACTTCTTGCTGAAGGCTCCTTGGAGGTTCTTTCTGTCACCCTTTCTCATTTGCTGGTTTTCTGTGCAGCAGAAGCCCAGATAACTGAGGGCCGGGGGATCACTATGCACCAGGCGCCATTGGACTTCACTGCAGATATGAAGGATTTTCTTGAGAGTGAAATAACTGTTCCAGTGTACAAACTTTATACTGTCTATTTGGGTGACTGTCTTGTTCTTGGAAGGCTGCTAGATGAGTGACCTGCAAATGTGCGGTGGTGGCAGAGTCCTTTTAGATTTAACATATGTATTTTAAGATGACTTTGGCAAAGGGACGAGAGAGCATATTGAGGTCTTTTGGAACTAGAATTGGCCTTATCTGAGATGGATAAGAGTAGTGGACCGCCCAAGATTCCTCCCTGTGTCTCTGTACAGTGACACACCCAAATCCTCACAGCCCCCAGCCTTCTTGGTGACCTGTCCCGACATAGTATGACTTTATCTTTTAGTCATAGACTCTGGGTCCAGATGTTCAGATGAGAAGGGGTTGTGACACCAGCCCGAAACGTTGACTAAGGGATGAGGCTGTCCTACTGGGCCTGTCACAGCCTTCCCATGTGATGCCAGGCCAGTCATAACGGTGACAGCAACACCTGTCCTGACCAGGGGGTGCGGCGAAGACCTGGCAGTGATGAGGCACCATGAAGGCATCATGCTACAAGACCCTTTCAAAAGAAGGAACATGTGATCTGAATTAGTGTCAGTAGTATGAGGACGGGAACATGCCTTGGGCCCAAGTTCCCAGATCCTCCATTGAGTCTGCTCCATCTTGCTGTGAAAATCTCAGGGAACGCATGGGAAAGTTCTCAGGGAATGCATGGAAAACCTCTCAGGGATTGCTCCTTTATCTGACCACAAAGAGGCTGTATTAATAACACTTACCTCAAATTCTATGCTTCCTACACTATGATTTGCCTTATTTCTGGAATTTGAGGGTGAGAGGAGGGGGTATATGATTTGCAGAGAACCACAAGCTTAGGGCATTAATAAAGTTCTTGCCACCCAGAAAGGCGGAAGAGCCCAGGGTTTTGCATTTTGCTGCCATCCTGCAAGTCTTTTGATTCCATAAGCTTGCGGGTACCTGTGCTGTGTGCCTGTGTGAGAAACGGAGGGCCACATGGGCGTGCGGAGATGGTGCAGGGCCAGCTGCGCTACCGGGAGAATTACGAGAGAGTTTCTCACCCCATGCTGGAGTGCAGGGGGCCCGAAAGAGGGACCCTAGGTTAGCCATGTCCCCTCTGGGTATCAGTTCCTTTATTTATGTTGTCACGGGTTGGTTTCTAAAGTCCCTTCTTGTGCCGCAATGCTGAGAACACAGGAAATGCCTGAGCCCTGGGGTCAGACCTGCGGTTCTCTGGGGCGGGCTGGAGTGTGGCAGGCCATCTCTTCAGGGCATTAAAGCTCTGCACCTCTAATTCTAGGCTTTCTGGGCCTGAGGGCAGGCTCTTTGCCTGCTGGCTGTTCTATGTGGCTTCATAGGCCTAGAAACATGGGGCCAGCCAGGACAGGGTGGGCTGTGACCTCTTAACTCTCATGGGCTAGAAGACCAGAGAGGGGAAGAGTCACTCTCTGGTGATGCTGCCCAGGGCCACTAAGTCCATTGAGGGTGGTGGCAGGAGGAAGGAGACACTCAATGTGTTTGTCATTTGGGCTGTGAGTGTGGACCAGGGAGTGTGAGTGAACAGTGTGTGTGTGTGGACTTACCAGAGGGGTTTCCCCTTGACCATGTCTCTGTGTGTCTGTGGATTTTGACAACACGCTTTCCCCAAAGTGTTTCTGAATTGTCAATGTTACTTCTATAAGGAAATTGCCATTTTCTTGTATAATACGAAGCTCAGGGTTTTCATGGATGTGAACAGGGAAAATCTGTGAGTGGGAGGAAGGGCACGGGACTGCCCCAGGCCCACTGTCACTTCCTTTCTTTCCCTTTGTGGAGGACCAAGGCCACTACCTGAGGGCCTAAAGGGGAAAGGGTAGCTCTGCCTCCTGTAGTGCTCAGGCCCCAGTGGCAATGCCTGTCCACTTTCTAGTGGCTCAGAGCATAGCTGGGACTGGCTGTGAGGTTTATTCTTGCTAAAGAAAGGCCTGGAGGAGACTAGGAGACTGGTGCAGGGATTAGCATGTGGCAGTCCTGGCGGGCTGTGCCCTGCACTGGTCTTGATCTTCCCCACGTGGTGGGCACCACTCTGGAATCTACCACCCAGACACAGGCCTAAATCCCCGATTTTGCCGTCCAGACAAACTCCAGACAGCAAGGTTGAGAGGGAATAGGTCCCCTCTGCCCAGTGGTGCAGAAGTAGTGCTGATCGAGGTCTCGTAGGGTAGGCACTGTGGCACCATGTTAGGGATTTTCATGACTGACCTCACTAACTCTTTACAACCCTTGGAGGTGGGTGCTATTTCTATTCCTTATGTTCAGATAAGGACACTGAGGATTAGAGATTTTAAGGGATGTGCCCAAGGTCACACGCCATCGTGTCCTATGTTGTCTCTCCAGATGTGGCCCATGGAGCCCACCTCTTAATTAATGGTGGTGCCGATTCCTGGATCCTTCCCTAAACCTGTAGAAACCAAATCCCTATAGGTAGGGCCCAGGAATCCAGTATTTCCTAGGCTCCCTGGGGGATTTTCTTCATGGGGAGTGCTGAGACCACTGGGGCTGGGGCTCATATCCAGAATCAGGGCTGGCAGCTTGTGGACAGGGAGCCCCGCAAACTAGTTGATGTCCCACCTTCTTCCTGTGATGAGGAGTTTATTTGCTGATGTCACCATCTCTGCATTTTCTAGGACCCTCCCAATGACAGACAGAGTGCACCTGGGCTGGAGAGTGGCCCAGGTTTACCTGTGAGTTACCTGTGTGAGAAGTCCATAGACTTTTGTTTTAATACCCAGATGGGGTTTTTACTATTAAGATAACTCCTTAATAAATAATAGGATAAACTCCTGTTTATCCTCTGGAAAATAATGAGTATTTTCTGTGAATCCAGACAGTCACTGGAAATGGGCTGTCATCGCAGGGGACTAAGCGGTGAGAACAGAACAGACAGCCTGGCTTGAGTCTCAGAGGGTGAGGCAGGCCTGGCGGGGAGGCTGTTGCCTGTGGTCAGACAAGGGACAAAAGCGCTCACTTCTCTATACTGACTTACCACTGTCACAGTGCCTTGGCCACTAGACGTGTCATCCTGTGTGGCCTTTCTGACTGTGCGCTACGGCACACCTGTTCCATGGGAGTTTGGGATCTTGAGCCTTGCACTTGGTCATATAGCCTGCCTCCTGTGATGTGGGGAGGGGGGTCAGTGTCTGGCTGTGGAGTGCTGAGGCCCAGGCCTTGCAGGGAAGAGAGGACCACGGTGGAACTTGCTCCAGCAGGTGACGCTGTAGGGTGTGGGCCTGGGTATGGGCCTGGTGGGACTCTGGTCCTCTCTTCTCATCTCAAGGAGCCCTGGGTAGAGGCATGGGAGACCTGCCTCACCCACCTGGGGGGGAGGGCCCAACCCAGGTGGGGAACAAAGCCCATGATCTTGGGGAGTCAAAGCCTGTCGCTGGAGGGGTGAACACCCAGTGTGGACACACAGAGGGTCCAGCCTACATCAGGATCAAGCTGAGCTGGAGGAAGTGAGACCAAGTGCCTGCAGGAAGTAGAAGAGGATTGATGAGTGTAGTGGATGGAATGTCTTCCCAAATTCATGTCCCCTGGGACTTCAGAATGTGGCCTTCTTTGGAAATAGGGTCTTTTCAGATATAATTAGTTAAATGAGCTCATAGTGCATGAGGGTGGGCCCTACATCCAATGAGTGGTATCCTTATAAGAAGAAGGGAGGATGCTCAAACACAGGGAGGAAGGCTGGGTGATGGAGGACACAGAGACTGAAGTGATGCAGCCACAAGCCAAGGGAAGCCGGCACCACCAGAAGCTGAAAGAGGCAAGAAAGGATCTTCCTCTGGGGCCTTCAGAGAGGGCCTGGCCTTGCTAACACCTGGATCTTGGACTGTTAGCCTCCAAAACTCTGAGAGAACAAACTTCTGTCATTTGAAGCCACCACAGTTTGTAATTTGTTAGGGCCACCCTAGGAAATTAATAGAGTGAAGCAGGGTCTCCCAAACTTCTGCATCCAGAGAAGGACTATCTTGTAGTTGTCACCATGACCCTTAAGACTTGTGGGACCTGGCAAACTTCCTGCCAGTTAATATCCCAAGAGAGGTAGACAGGAGGGGCTCTCTGGCCAGGTGCTGCTCCAGAAAGGCTGGGAGCTGTGAGAGGGCTTCTGTAGATAGAGGACATGGGGCAGAGCTCTGGTGGAGAGGGCGGGGTGAGGTCTTTCCCCATGTTAGGGTTACTGTTATGGTCTAGGCAGAAGGAGGACCTGGAGAAAGACCACAATGTTGAGGGCAGAGACCAAGAGCAGGTGGGTGGCTGTCTGGCGAGGGGCCAGCCTTCCCCATGGCAGTGAAGCCCAGTGTCCTCTGGGTGGAGCTCAGAGGAGACTCCCAGGGGAGAGCCACTGTGTTTGAGGTCAGACAGCTGTGCTCTGCCCTTGTGACCATCTCCCTTATCTTGAGGGCTCTCTCTCAGATTCTGCTGCCACTACCACATCCAGGCCTGGCGGGTGATGCTGTATACACATTAGAGCAGTGGCCCAGGCCCTTGCACACTTTGGAGAGGACTGGCTGCTTTGGGCTTATAGCACAGCAGACCTTGGTTCGTGTGCAGCGGCCACACCTCCCACCTGTACCACAGTCATTCAGTTTCGCTAAGCCTCAGCTTCCTTCTCTGTAAAGTGGGGAATTTTGCACTACCTGTGTGTGTCGGGGTGTTTGTGAAGATTAAATGCAGTAATGTTTTCAAGGGTGCTTAGCAGACATAGTAAACACTCAAAATTGTTGGCTATTATTACTTATTATAAGTTTGGTAGGTCTCTTAGTAAATGCAAAGGCAGGACTAAAAGGAACTAATTATAGAAAACATGAACAGCTTAAAAATACAGGTTTCTAAAGTACAGGTTTCTGCCCGAGTATCTGGGCTGCTTCTGCAACCTGGGGGCCTCTCCTCTGCCCCAGTCCGGGCACTGTGCTTCTGTGAGGGGCTTCCGTGCTTGCCCCCTGCCCTCTTGAAGCCACCCAGCCCCTTCGCTGTCCTGTCACTGACCATAGCAGCCTGTTGCCCTGTGGTAGGAGCTGGTTTCACTCCTACAACCAGGCCCTGAGGTCTCGGTTTTGGGAGGAATCAGGAGTCTTCTTTGGGACAAACTGGTATTAGCTTCTCCAGAATGGCTGATTCTGCTTCAAATATTGGGAACAAGTTCTAGCCTGGAAGGCCAGTGTCCAGGCAATATGCCAGGGCGACCCCACTGCAGCCAGACATTTCAGCCCAGTGGGGCCCTTGAACGTCCCCAGAGGGACCTCCGTTGGCAAGGACTGTTCCATGTGCTACCTGTATTGGAGCCCAGGGGTGGGTGTTCAGGGGGGAAGTGTCAGCGGGACTGACTACTGCATTCCCTGTCAGCTCCTCCAGGGCTCTGGGATGTGACTACTCTTCATCTCATTTCTGTTCAGTACCATGCACACGGCCTTACCATTGTCTTGGGGTCTTGCACACCTGCATTCAAATGTCAGACTCCACCCCTCTCAGAGCCTTCGCTCACAGATCACCAGCTGCCTGGTCTCGGATTTCCCTTCCCAGTTGGCCTCCTGGTTGAGGAGGGGTCTGTTTAAGGCCTTCCAACAGCGTGTTTGTCAGCCCATCGTTTGCAGACTTACTACCTGCAGAAGGCCTTGTCACCTGGGAGGTCAGAGAACATCCCCCTATCAGCTGTACAACTGGTCTGCGTTCTTCCCGCCCGAGATTCCTATAGAACTCGTACTCCAGGCCAGAGCAGGGATAGGTGGGTTCCATTCTCTCTCTTCAACATTCCCCCACCAGAAATACCTGGCTGGAATTCAGGTGACCTGTAAGGATACCTGGTGTGCCTCCAGTAGGCCAAGGGCAGCAAGGCCATGACACACCAGGCCATCCGCAGGGAGAGGCTGTCTTGCTCTCCTGCTGGGACATGTACCTCCCTGTGAAGGAAGCTGTAGGATCGTTCCCTGGGACCTAAAGGTCAAAGGTCATCTCCCTGATTTACTTTCCTACCTGCAGATGCTGTGGCTCTGAGGGTGTAGTCCACCTTCCTGTGCGCGTGGCTCCTCTTGTTTGCGGGCAAGTCTGGGCTGTGGTCTCTACCTTGCTACCCACTCCATCCCCGCAGCCTCCCTCCATTTCTTCCATCCTGTTTGGCTCCTTTCACTGAAGCCTCATCTGTTGAGTCAGTCCCTGGCCTCTGCCACCTGCCGTGGGAACTCACCTTGACTGACACACCCAGATGCTGCCTTCTGCCTCTTACCCAGATGAACACACAGAGGTGGGATTAAGGAACTGGAGTTTGTATTGCAGGAGGGTCTGGTTGGCCAATGGTATGAGGGCCACCCACTTTCTAGCCTACTGGGTAAGAAGACTGAATGTGTGGTCTTGGTGACTTACCTTCTGCTTCAAAGTTTCTCTGGGGGGCCTAAAGCCTGCTGAGTGGATCTGGGGAGACTTCCCCCCCATTTCTTAAGAGAGACTGAGAGGTGAATCCCGTAGGAGCTTCCTTCCGCCCCAGGCTTGAGTCCTGGTGCCCTGGAAGGGCTTCTGGTCATGCGTCCAGACTCTCGGGAATCTCTCTAGATTCCACCCCTGGAACCCTCCCATTCCTGCGTTCCCCCTGCTTGGGCATTTCCTGCTGTCTGTGGTTCTGTTGGCCTTGCCAGACTTTCTTCTCTTCCTGTTCTGCCCTTACCTGTGTCTTGATTTTGACTCAGATTTTTCTTCCTTCTGTACCATGCACTTCTGTGTCCTGTCTCTGTCCCTTAAACCTCAGCCTTGGCAGAGCCCTGCAGCGTGGTGTGAGGGACCCCAGTAGAAATGTGACTAGCTTTGCCGGGTGCCCATATCTGCTTGCTCTAAGGTAAATTCATCTAAGCGCTTGATGAGCTAAGCCAGGGCCTCCTCCTTCTTTTGCTCAGTATCCTTTCTTCACAGAGGAGTTACCATCTTTCTCCTGCAATGTGGGAACGGTCTTCCTGGCGACTTCATCTTCCCCTCAGATGAAGCTTGAAGTTCCAGTTCTAATTCTCAGAAGCTCCAGAGTCCTGATAGTCAGTTTCTTTATAGCAGAGGTTTTCAGAGGGCTTGTGAGTAATCCAGAGGGACCCAGTGACCATCTGCTCTCCTGGCTTGAATGTCTGCTGTGTCCTCTCTGGTTTCTCAGCAGCTCACTACACGTGGGGAGCCAGCCCGATGCAAGCCTGCAGCTGCATGTAATGGGCACCCATGTACACACTGCCCACACAGGGGGCCCTAGGTCCTGGCCTTCTGATGTCACAGGGAGATCGAATGTCACCTGTGGTAGAGCTGAGAGGTAGAAACAGAGAGGACCCAAGATATGGGGCTTAGAGAAAAGGCCTCTGATTGAGGGCAGTGGAGGCTTTGTGCCTGAGGGGTGTGTGGCCTTGTGTGTGTCTGTCGGGGACCAGGGCCTTCACGTGTGCATGAGGGGACATGTGTGAGAGAGCCCACGACGTTCAGCTGTGACGGCGGGCCCACATGCTCCCCTCCCTGGATGCCTTGTTCTGTGTGTCTAACCTTAAGCTGACAGGTTTGAAACCCCCAGTTTATAGATTTTTATTTTTTTAAAGTCCTTTTTGTAAAACACTAACCTCAGTGCAGGGGAGAAAAGGAAGAAAAGGAAAAAAAGCTGAGTTCAGCAGCTGCAGCATGCTGTCGTTTTCATCTCGCGTCAGCAAGTTGGGACCACAAATAATCTAGTCTTATCTGCTCCAGTGAGGCTGCCACCTAAGACTTTACTCTCTTCTTAAGGCAGCGTGTTCCTGGGAGCCAGCATCGGTCCCTTTCCCATGCCCATGGCTCAGGTGGCCGGGAGGTGGGCAGACAGGGCATGGGGCCTGAGTGGGAGGAGGAGCCCCAGGGGAAAAGCGCTGGCCAGCAAGGGGGAGGGTGATTAATTTCTGAATGGTTTCTGGAATCAGCCAAACATTTCCTTTTAACCAGTTCCCCCAACTCCACGTCCTTTGTTAGATCAGGAAAAATGTCATTTATAATGGATGTTGCCTTGATAAATTGCACCTGAGAACACAGCCTTCTCATTCGTCTATATAATGAGAAAGACTCCTAGTGGTCACATAGCTGCTTAGATATTTGCCTGCTAGGAAAAATATTTGTCTACTCAGTTTGTACTAAAAGGCCGGAATAGAGGGTGGTGGGGAGGGGGCTGAGGCCCCCTGCAGACTCTGAGGTGTGGCCCTGCTGTACTGGGGCAGCGCCAGCCACACCTGTCTCTCCTGCTTGGTGGGTGCAGGCCGTAGTGTGCAGGCTCCTGCCCTCTTGCTCACACGGGTCTCCGTCCCTACTGTGGCTCCTGCGGTGGGAGCCTGCCTGTTAAGCCAGCTGAAGAAAAAACTTTGGGTGAGATGGCCCTGTCATATTCTCTTCTTGGTATTCCCAAAGAGAAAATAATAAGCATGTACATAGAAAATTCTTTTTTTCAGAGGTATGTTTGCACGTCTGGTTTCATTGAGTCTCCCAAACACTCTTCTGTGTGGGTATCACAGCCGCTTGGGCCTGAGATGTGAATTGATGTGTCCAGGGTTGGTGGCTCATAAACAGCGGATGTTTTGACCCAGATATTCCACCCCGGTCACTGACTTCCTTTGCCCTTCTGCTTGTCTGGATTGGACACTTTACCCAGCCTGTCTCCGCAGGGACCCATTGGCTTCTCCTCTGTAGGTCCCTAAGGCACTTCTTCATGTTAAGTGTGGTGCTTAAGGATGTGTGTTAATTCTCGCTGGCCACTGGGGCCTACTTTAGTGAATGGCTGTTATCAGAGAAAGCAGAGATACTTTCCCAAGTTCCTAACAGTTACCAGACCACGGGAAGGGGGAGAGACAGATCCACTGGAGGGCATTTTGTGGGGTGGCTGAGGTATCTTAGTGCTTGTGTTAACGCAACATCAACACATTTTTGCATTAACCATGGGTGCGACTTTGGTGGGGATCAGGGTGGCAGATGCTGGACTCCAGGAGCCCAGAAAATTCTCCTGTGGGGGAGGAAGTTAGATTAGAAATACATAGGACCCCTCATAAAAGCCCAGGCATGGTCCTGGCACCTCCTGGCAATCTCAGTCCCTCTTCCCAGGAACTACTAGACCCTTTTTGTGGGTGAGGATACTCCACCACAGAAGGGTGATAAGTTGTTTAAGTTTGTACCCTTTCTCATGGCAGAGCTGGCGGATTAACCCAGATATTTGGTGCCTGGGGTTTTCCACTTAATCACCCAGCTGGTCTGCAGTTTAGATTGGGTGGCCACCTCTGCATTACCCTCTGTACTTCATGCTTTAGGAAATGTGATTTGATGGGAGAACCTATCTAGATCTTTGTAATAATGTGCCATGGAATAATAAGTTTGCATGGATAGAGAAACACATTTCGTGGCGGTCGACAGGAGGGGAAATGTTGGTGGAAGTCTGTATCTTTGAATAGGAGATCCTCAGAGTTGGGAGTGGGAGGAGAAGCTGGTACTACTAGAGCTGAAAACAGAAGGAGATTTCAGTGTCAGGGTCTGAGCACAAACTACTGGTCTTAGGAAGATCATTTGAGGTTGCCCGGGGCAGGATCACCTGACACCCCTGTTTAAGGGAGGGGGACCTGAAGCCTTCTGTTCTGGAGCAGGAGGGAGGAGTGGAGAGGGAGAGAGGGAAGAATCCCCACCTCATACCACCAGCAAGAACCATATCAGCATTCAGAAGCAGGTAGAAAGAGATCTTTCAGCTGGCTGGCTACCTAGCTCAAGGCTAACCACACTCTTAACACAATAATAAGTCAATCCTCACTGAATAATTAAATAGAGAGCCTTCATAAGTATTGACTTAATGTGACGGCAAGTCTATAGTGACTAGGGGTTTGCTTATGTAAACACAATCTCTTGTTCAGCTTACTTAGCAGTTCAATGAAATAGAACAGTCCTTCAATTAAAATCAAATGATGCATACATTTAATTCTTTTCTTCTCTTACCACGCAATGAGAGGTTTGGAACATAGGTGAAAGGATTGGGGGAGATAGAGCAAAAGGGATCTGCCCATCTATCTAGTTTTGGAGGTTGGGAAGGAGCAGTCTCTTGGAGGAGCCCACAGCCTTAGCTTCCATCTCTGGGCCCTGGGAGGAGATCCAGGCAGGCTTGGGTTGGCCTTTGTCCCATCCAGGCCCTCCTGATCTCTTCCAGAGCAGGCCTGGGCCCATTGCTGTGGTAGACATGGTGGTCTCTTGGTGGTAGCCAGGGTCTAGTAGATTGCTTCTGGTCAGTGGCTCCAGCTACAGCCTTCTTCAGGTCATTGCCCAAGGTCACCTTTTTGTCTTCTCTGGAGGAGAGAACGGATGGTGTGTCGGCTTTAGCCTATTTGAAAAAGAGGTGGGCAAGGAGGCAGGTGGCACCCCAGTGATTCCCTCAGATGGCTCCAGTGGAGAAATAAGCCTCTCTCATTTTGTGGCTTCAAAATGCTGGGAGAGGGGGGAGGGCTCGGGAGGTGGGGCAGCATAGTAAAGGGGAAACCCACTGGCTTTGGAGCTAGAATTTGACAAGTCTTCTGGCTTTGCTGCTGTGACATTAAATGAGTTAATTAGTCTCTATAGGCCTCTATTTCCTTATCCCTAAGCAGGGATGATGATACTAATGCCAGAGAATTGTCAGAGAACCATGTGTCAATGTTAGTTTGTGTGGCACTGTACTAGCAAAGGAGATGTCTGTTAAGAGATCAGAGACAGCGTGTCCCTTTGGCTTGAAGAGATAGAGCTCCTGCCTTCTATATGGTGTCTTGTGCTAAGGAGTGGTCAGTGGGGCCTCTTGATATTAACCCCAACAGCAGGTGTTGACAGAGTCCCCACTGTGCTCCAGGCACTGTCCAAACACGCCCATATACATCCATACAGTCACTCAGTCCTTGCAAGAACCATGTTAGATACATGCTGTTGTTAACCTCCATTTTGCAGATAAGGAAACAGGGTCCTCCTTTTTTTTTATTATTATTAAATCATAGCTGTGTACATTAATGCAATCATGGAGCACCATACACTGGTTTTATAGACCATTTGACATAGTTTCATCACACTGGTTAACATAGCCTTCTTGGCATTTTCTTAGTTATTGTGTTAAGACATTTATATTCTACATTTAGTAAGTTTCCCATGTACCCTTGTAAGATGCACCATAGGTGTGATCCCACCAATCACCCTCTCTCCGCCTGTCCTCCCCGCTCCCCTCTCCTCAGGGCCCTCCTTAATGATTAACTCTCAAGGTCACACAGCTTGTGAGTGGCTGAACCAAAGGTTCACACCAAGTCAAGGTGACATCAGAAGTTGTATCTCACGGCTGGATGTACTTCTGTGGAGGGGCTGGGGCAGAGGGGCAGGGTTCTCAGAGGAGGTAGCAGTCTCCCTGAGGTCTTGGTTATATCCAACAGAGTTTGGTGGCCTTTTCCCAGGGCAATACCAGACTTTCTCTCCAGCCTGCTGGCAAGCACCTAGGAGCTGCCCACATGCAGGGAACTAATTCTCTGAGATGGTGGCTTTTCTGTCTCATCCTGTTTATCTTGGGCCAGAGGGTCAGTTGAACTGGCTTCCGGAAGCAATAACATTTTCTCTAATCAAGGGCTTAGAACAATCATTGTTTATAATAACTTCAGGATTCTTGAGGTCTCGTTCAATTAAACTTAAAGAAATAATTACAATCTTAAAGCAACTTTATTAAAAGAGAGCATAATGAGCAGAGTCTTCTATTAGCATCTTCTAAAATGCACTTCTGAATCTCACCAGTTCATAACTTAACATTTCCCCCTGTTTGTAACCAGGGGGCATAAACTGTACTGTCCCGTGCTTTTTAATCTCTGAACACGATTCCATGTTTAAATTTTCATAGATTAACACAATCTACGTCCTTGCCATTTTTGATGGTGACGTAGCCTTCCCTGGTGTTAATATCCATCAGAACTGTTCCTTTTCATTTAAGCCGGAGAAGGAGCTCAAGGCCGGATCTGTCTTCCTTCATAAACTCGATCATTATCTGTTTTCAAAGTTGCTGTCCCTGAAGTGCTCCTGCCAGCAGGCCTGGCTCTTTGGCATGGGCTAGACAAACCCTTTGTGGTTTTAATTTTTGGCCTGTGTGTCTTTTTGTGCGTGTGTGTTTTCTGGTTGCTTAGAACTTGGGCAGAGAAGGCCTTGTAACATCGCAGAGTAAAGGTTAGTAGTAGTGAAGAATTTTTCTGTTTTGAGCAACATAGCCCCAAGTAGCTTGCAAAAAACCCAAAAAACCCCAAACAGCGATCAATTGATTTACATAGTGGAATATACAAAGGGCAGGACGTATTCCAGGGACTGAAGTACAGATAAGACTTTCTTTCTGTCTTTTTGTCTTTTGTACCAACTCTTGTCTGCATGTATATTCTTATTAGGAAGAAGACTAAAACTGTGGTCTCCATATATCAGCACTCTCATCTGTGGTCTCTCATAACCATAAGGAAAAGAATCTTCTTCTTTGTCTGCCCCATTGAGAAAACCTCAGGCAAGCACCCTATTTGGCTTGGCTGACATTACTTCCTTATGCCTAGACCAGTGTGGCCAGGGAAAAAGGGTACTGTGGCTGGCCCGGGTCACGTGTCCTCCTGGGTCCTGGAGGTGGCATTCAACCTTTATCAGAACTTCCTCTGTCCATCCCCAGGGCAGCTGCTATTCTGGGTAGAAAGAATAATAAGCGTTGGCTGTATATGTTTGCTTAAAAAATAAGCAGGAAGGAAAGAAGCCAAGTTGATCCCTGGTTTCATGAAATAAGTGGCGGGGCCTCCTGGAGAAGGCAGGGGAGGATGGGGAACCAGGCTGTCCACAGTGAGCCCTGGAGGTGTCAGAAAGCAGCCACGTGTGTGTCCATTGTCCCCTTTCTCAGTGTCATATCACATTGAGCCATTTAACCAAGCCCTGCACTGCCGGAGGGGACATCAGAAAGCCATTCCAGAAGCACTTGGGTCTATTAAGGCCATTTTCTCTACATTTCCATAAATTGTCTCTGAAGCCTATCATGAGTAATTTGCACTTCTTGGAAACCCTTTTTTCCCTCCAGGAAATGTTCAAGTGCCCCATTCATTTGTGCCAAGCTGGTGACCACCCCTGTTCTCAAGGACAGGCCCGGCCAGTCGTGATATGCAGGCTGCAGGGTGTGTGATGGTGCCAGCTACTTCCGTCGTTTTTGTGAGATACGTTGCTTTGTGGGAGTGTTCAGTAAAATGAGATAATGGGACCCAACACATAGTAGATCCTCAGTAAACATCAACTCCCTTTTCTCCTACTTTATATCTGGAACCAGTAGAAATATTTTGGTTTCCATGGCAGTAACCTGGCAGGCATAATTTGATACATGGGAGCTTTGGGAAAAACACCTGCAGACCAGCATTGGAAAGTTTTGAGTTCCATGGGGGTAATTTACCCCAGACGAATTTGGGAACATATGTATTTGGGAAGGTGTTTACAGCCTGGGCCAAGGGAGGGTTTCGTGGATAACAGGTGCCTGTCCACCTTCTCCTGGCTAAGACTAAAGCACAACTCTGGGAAGAATGTATCCAAGTGTAATTGTGTATCTCCATGGAGTTAACAATGTGTGTGTGTGTGTGTGCGTGAGATTATACAGATTTCCCAGATCCAACAAATAAAAATACAGATTTGTGCACTCTTTTCCATGTAACCACAAGCCTCTCCAGCTGTAGAAAGCTGTCCTTTCGTCCACGGCTGGACCATAAACTGGGTATATTTAAAGCTGAGACCAAGGGTTGGGGTCTGAAAGGTACCCTTAAGCCCTGCTCTGACACCTCCCCTATCCTCAAATGTCAGCTTGCCTCATGGTCACCAGAAGGGCTTGTTAAGGGGGTGATTTCTGGGCCCTTCTCCTAGAATTTCAGATAATTGCATGTCTGGGGTGGGGGCAGGGAGGGCTGGAGAATTTGTATTTCTGAGAAGTTCCCAGTTGATGCTGATGCTCTTGGTCTGTGGACACACTCTGAGTACCAGACCTATAGGAAGTCCATCCCCCACCCCCCTCACCCCCGCCCTCAACTCTGGATGACTTATGCTTGTGTGGTTTGATCTTTTCACACCCAGCTTTGCTCTTTTCCCCTTTTCTGGGGGCACACAAGCTCACCATATAGGGTTGCCAGATCTAACAAATAAAATACAGGATGCCCAGTTAAATTTGAAATCTAGATAACGAAGAAAAATGGTTTAGTGTAAGTATGTCCCAGATATTGCATGGGACATACTTACACTAAAATAGGTCACCATATCTCTGAAGTTCAAATTAACTGGATGTTCTGTGTTGAATATGTCAACCTTTTCATCAAAGTGGAGGTCAAGCATCTCTCTCCTTTTGCTGCTCTCCTGTGATTGAATAGTCTGCAGCTGCTGATGGAACAAGCCCAGAGTGGGTGTGTGTGTCAGACAGACCCACCTGCTGCCCTGGGTTTACATGCCAGTCTTGGCTTGATCTCAGCTGAGACGGACTTGGCTTGTCTTCATTTTGGTTCTCTTGCTGGCTGTCTGTTTTTCTCTCTCTGTCCATTTGTCTATCCCTCCCTCTCTCTCATGCTTTCTTTTATGCTGGCTCTCTTATGGGGCTCTAAACGGCAGAAATCTGGGAAGCAATGGGGCTGATCCAGGAAAAGTCTGTTATTGGCAGTAAGGACGGAGTCCAAGAGATGGGTGACCTCCCGGTGTTTGAGGGAAGAGAGACATCTGGCCTAGAGAGAGGGAGAGATCACCAGCTGGCTCATCATGTATTATGAACAAGGATAACATGAGTCTTGGAGAATGATGCCTACCATGGCTGCGGCCGGGGGCCTTCTGCAGCTGGTTCCATCATGGTTGGAGTTGGACTGTGTTGAGGGCTTGAAGGAAATTGATACCACTTGGTTCTTGATGTTGACACAGGGAACCTACTACTGTGAACTTTATTGTGTGTTGAGGGGTGGAGAAAAACTTAAACCATCAAAGGCCTTCTGGAGACTTGGACTGGACGTGGCCTCCTCCTGAATGGCACCATTTGTCGCTTTTGCTTGCCAAAGGCTGCCTTGACACTGAGAATGGAAGAACAGAAGGCTTAGCCATTTCCCTTCACGTTGTCTTCCCCTGTGCTGCCTGCCACTCTCACGCCTGTGTCCTCCCCCTCCCTTTTCTGAACAGCTTCCTTTCTGAGGCCCTGGCGCCTGCTGATCAGGCTGCTGTTAGGGTAACAAGCCACACGGCCCCAGAGGAGCGGGATGATGCTGTCCTGTTGGTCACCCCCGGGGGCCTGGCAAAGGGGCCCTGTGCACATTGCTGTGCTTCGAGGGCTGTGCTCTCTTCCCGTGCCCCTAGCACTGCATGGAGGATAGTGGGATCAGGAGAACCGGGCACCCAAAGTGAAGGGGAGAGAGGAGCTGTCTCCCTGTGTGCCCATCTGCCCTGTGTGGGTCCCAGACCCACCGCGGCAGTGTCAACAGGTATTTTTTTCTTTCTATCAGACACCAGGGAAAGCCATTCCCTGTGTGGGAACAATGGCAGGCATCGTGCTGGGTAAGGAAAGAAGATAGGGGTGATACCTCCAAGGACATCGGGCATCTACTGTTCCCAGGCTTTCTTGTTGGCTCTTTGTCAGGGCCCCAGGAGACCTCTGGTGCTCAGTGTCCCCACTTAACAAGGGACACTGAGCACCAGACACAGGGTAGGCCAGCCCAAAGTCATACAGCCAGTGAGTGAGGGACAGAACAGGCCGTGTGACAGATGCCTCCTCCTCTCCCAGCGGCCAGATCTGCCCCTGTCCTCTTCACTGAGGAGCCCTCTGGCCAGCACTCCTAGAGGCTGAACTCTTTCCCTCTATTTCCTGTCTGGCTCCCTCTCCTCCCACCTTGCCTCCATGGCCCTGCCTCTCTGTGGCTCATTAGGGAATGGATTCCCCAAAGGGCGTTTGCAGCAGGAAGCCATGTTCTCCGGGGTCATGCCTCCTTCCTCCAGCCTAGGCGGCCAGTGATGATGGAGAGGCCATGGCTGGTGTGGCCAGTCAAGATCCTTAGGGTTCCCAGTGCTGGTGACACAGAACCGACTTCACAGGAGGAGGCAAGCCCCCCTCTGTGCTCTGGGAGGTTGCCAACACCTTTGGATAGAGCACAGGGCCTCAGGTCTGCCATGGTGGGCAGACAGCTGCTCTCACTCATGCCCTGGACCCTGGACCATGACGGCATCCTACCCTTGACCCCATCAGCTATGATATTACATGTGATATTACGTCAACATATGTGCATTACGACTTCTGCACTTACAGGAGGTGCTCAAGATGACTTGTATTCATCTTTTCTGATCAGTATATGTTGAGTATTAAAAGTTTAATGCATTTTCATGGGACACACTACAACAGAGACTCTACCTAACAAATGCAAACATTGCAACTTAATTGTTTGTACCCTCACATTAATCTGAAGTTGAAAAAAATAAATAAAATGTAATACATTTTCTTCCTTGCTTAAAATGTGTATACATTTTTTTGGCATCCTCTGTATTTGGAAAAAGGATATTTACCACCTTGTCCCTATCCAGAAGGGGCCGTGGAGGAGATGGAGGAAGAACTCCATAGAGTCTGCCCCTCTGGGCTCGTGTGTTCTGGTTGGAGAGACCGAACAGGGCCACGTCAGTGAGTCCCTGTGCAGTGGTTTGATCACCTGCCCAGGCCAGGCTGTGGGCAGCTGGAATGCAGAGATGGGAGAAGTCTGCGTGGCCAGGGAAAGTGGCGCTGACACTTGACCACCTGGTCCTGGAATGGATTCTTGTGGTTCAGTTACAACTTGGTGCTTGGATGTCCCTTTGGTGGGGAGACGATGGTAACCAGAGGCTTTGCTCACAGATGATCTGGTGGCCCCATGGTCCCACACCCTATGGAAGCTCCGTTCTGGCCTTATCTTGCCCACCTCCATCACACCTCAGTGTTGAGGCCTGGTCCTGTCTCCTTGGCTCCTTCTGGAGGGAGCCATTTGGCAAAACTTTCAGAGTCTTTGAAGGTTCTGCGTTAGTTTCCTGGGGCTGCTGTAACGAAGTGCCCCAGTCTGGGTGGCTTAAAACAGAAAGTTATCCTCTCTGCATTCTGGAGGTCAGAAGTCTGAAGTCGAGACGTTGGCAGGGCTGTGCTCTCTCTGCAGGCTGGAGGGAGCATCTGCTGATGGCTTTGCTTTCTCTTGGTCGGGTGTCATTACAATCTTGGGTGTCCCTTGCTTGTGCATACGTCACTCCAACCTCTGCTCTCATGGCACGTCACATTCTCCCTGGATCTTTGTATTTTTTCTCCTTTCTCTCTCTCTCTTTTTGCATTAATGGAGTATTTATTTATTAGATCATAACTATGTACATTTCTGCATTTATGGGGTACAATGTGCTGATTTTATATATAATTTGGAATAACAAGAACACCAGTCATGGGATTTAGGGTCACCCCAATTCACTGTGACCTCATTTTAACATGATTACACTTGCGAAGACCCTATTTCCAAATAAGACCACATTCATGGGCCCCGGGGATTAGGACTTTGACTTCACATTTTTTTTTTTTTTTTGCTGGGGCAGAGGACACAATTCAGCTTACAACAGATTTAGGTTTTTTTTTTTTTTTTACCTCCAAATCCTATCAACCTGTTAGAGTCTCTGCCCCTGCCAGCCAGCCTACCTCCCAGGACCCTGTAGGTGTGGGACAGGGGCAGAGACCCCACTCCCACCCACCCTCTCACAGCACTTTCTCTCATTTGCTGGGCTCCAGAGTGGGACAGATACGGGTTTTGACACTTAAGACCGAGTTTTCTTCTGCAGAGGGGAAGACTTGGTTGGGAGCTGGGCAGTGAGGAAGTAGAAAGTGTATTTAGGGGCTGGAATGAGGTCGGGGACAACTGCTTATTGCTTTTTTAGAGGCACAGAATGATGGCTGTGTAAGGAACTTTGAGGTCTCTAAACCGCCCTCCTGCACAGGAGCAAGGGCATCTGTCTTGTTCATGGAGCTGTGGGTTTTTGAGTCCTGGCTCCTGTGCTCTATAGCTCTGTGAGCCTTGACCAAGTTGTTTAGCTTCTCTGAGACTCAACTTTCTTCTCTGTAAAATGGTATAATAATAACTATTGCTTGTCAGATCTCACACTGTGTTTGTGAGGTTTAAATGATAAAAGATGGATGTGAATAAGCCTTTAAAAAATCATGATGGCAAGATACACAGAAAGGAAAATTTGCCTTTTTAGCTTTTTTTTTTTGTAGAGACAGAGTCTCACTTTATGGCCCTTGGTAGAGTGCCATGGCATCACACAGCTCACTCTGACAACCTCCGACTCCTGGGCTTAAGCGATTCTCTTGCCTCAGCCTCCCGAGTAGCTGGGACTACAGGCGCCCACCACAACGCCCAGCTATTTTTTGGTTGCAGTTCAGCCGGGGCCGGGTTTGAACCCGCCACCCTCGTATATGGCGCCCTACCAACTGAGCCACAGGCGCCGCCCCTTTTTAGCTATTTTTAAGTGTTCAGTGGCATGAAGTAGATTCGTGTTCAGTGGCATGAAGTAGATTCATATTGTTGTAAAGCCATCACCACCCTCCGTCTCCAGAATTTTACATCGTCCCAAATTGTGAAATGACCATTTCAACTATAAAGTAAGAGTGCTTTCTATACACTTGATAAATAAGAAAACTTAGTTCCTGTGACGCAAGGGACTTGCCCATGGTAGCGAGTTGGAGTAGAGCTGAGCTGAGAATTGTGGCCCCCTGACTTGGCTGCAGGGGCCTGGGACACATGAGTCCTCTTTGGGGTTGAATCTCTCTGGAAGACTTCTTCCTTCTCTCAGAACCACCCCCAGGACCAAGGGGCCTCCAGCATACTGGAGTTTGTCCAGCGGTGAGACACACTTAACCTACACTCAGCCTACACTCAGCCCTTGCTCTTGGGCTTTCTTGGTGAGGACACTCCCAGGGGTACTGGTACCTCCGTGGGCAGCCCGTGTCCCTCTGCTGGCTCAGGCTATCTCAGTCCCCCCTCCCGTCTCTCTGTCCTCTTGTTCTACCTGTTCCTTTCTCAAATGGGATGAAGCTCCACAGAATTTGGGGTGAACTTGAGGATGGCTTTGTGAGGTCCTTTATATGTGCAGAGTGTGGGTATGGGAGCCAGACAGCCCAGGTCCTGGGCTTTCCTGAAGCTGCTCTTTGAGTTACCATAGCATTCTCGTGCAGCTTGTGGTTATTGATGTCCTACTGTGTGCACCCATCATTGAGAAAATGCCAATGAACAGGATGTTATTACTAGTTGCTTGGAACTGCTGGGAGACATAGGCGATAAGATATGTGAGGCCACATGGCAAAGGGCGCTCACCTGTAGGAGGTGACATGGTCAGGGAGGGGAATGTCCTCCTCCAGCCCAGGCTGATGGTAGCACCTGTGGTCAGATCTCCAGGACAGGAGGAAGCAGGAGTAGGGATTGCTGAGCATGGTAGACTCGGGTGTCCCTGTGCTCCATGGGACCTCCCACATTGGGCCTGGTTCTGGGGGTGACAGACCCGGCTCAGACAGTGTCTGTCTTCAGGCAGCTCTTGGCTTGTGGGGAGCACAGAGCCGTGCATGAGCGGCACCATCATCAATGCCGGCAGAGAGGAATGGGCGACATCATGCTACAGATGTGCGGGATGGAAAGGCTGATTTGCCTGGAAGAATTGGGGACTGAGCGGAGGGATGGCAGGGGAGCCTTAGCTCTGACTGGATGCAGGAGAGTCCAGCCGGGAATGCCCATTGCGCGTCCCACCCTAAGATAATTCCTCTTTCACCGCCCTGGGTGCTTGTTCCTTTGACCCACAGACGGGTCCTAGGAGGTAGCCAGGGCAGGGATTATTGTACCCATTTTGCAGATGGGAAGAATGATGGCAAGGCCATCCAGGAGTGTGGCTGAGCAGAGAGCAGGGCCCAGCTTTCCTGCCTTGGGTCCCTGGGTTCTCTGTGAACTTACCCCAGGTCATCTCTCTGTTCTCTGCCTAAAAGAGCCATTTGGAGCAGGCAGTGGCAGTGCCTTTTAAAGTCCTTTTTGTGAGTGGGTCACTGGTTCTTTGTCTCTGTCCTCAAGGAGTTCACAGTTTGAGGCCCCTGAGAGTTGGTTCCTCCTCCTCTCTGTCTTCCTGGCTTCTCCCCGTGCTGGGACACTGCAGGGGGAACATGCTCTGACTGCTGGGCAGGGGGAGCAGAGGATGGAGGCGGCCAGACTAAACTATTTTCTCTGTTGGGTCTTCTCTCCATCACCAGGTCCCGGCTGGCGGATTTTCATGCCAACTGTCGAGCCTCCTACCAGATGGTCACCAGCTGCCCTACAGACAATTACCAGGCATGTCTGGGCTCCTATGCTGGCATGATTGGTAAGGCCCCCTCTGCCCCAGCACCCCTGGGCTTGCAGGTGCTTCTCACTGTGCCCCTCTCAGCAGGGCAGGGGCTTTGGCCCAACTCAGACAGCTGGTGGAGGTAGCCTCCTGGCCTTCTCTGTGGCAGATTGAGCTGGGGGAAACAGCTCTGTGGCTAGGAGGTAGAGGCCTGTCTCTATCTCTATTGTAGGGAGGAGGGCCTGATCCTTATTGTGGGGGCTTATGAGGCTTTTGAAATCAGAAGAAAAGGTAACATTTATGGCATGGTTCTGACATTTTGGGCATTGCACTAAGCCATTTACATGGACTGACTATCTGGGGTCTCGTGACAGCTCCTACTAGTGGGGTGTTGCTATTTCCATTTTACAGATGAGGAAACTGAGGCATGGAAAGTTCAGTAGCTTGCACAGGCTCGCTTCGCTGGTCAGCACTGGCACTGGGATGCAAGCCCAGGCTGTGAGCCTCACTCATCCTGATTCTAGCACACGCTGTGATTGTTGGTGAACGAGAAAGGCAGGGCCCACCCAAGGGGAGCAGCTTCTTGGCCTTCTTGGGGGCGAGGAGCATCCTCTAAGGATCTGTCCCCCACAGTAGTGCTCAGAGTTAGGAACTGACATATGTGTGTGTTTTGGGGATAATGGGGTGACAGGTCCTCAGCCCTTGCCCTGATGTGTCAGGGGCCCTGGAGCTCAAGGTGAAGGCCTTACTGTCCCTTCCTCCTTTCCTTCCCCTTTCTCCCTGCCCAGGGTTTGATATGACACCCAACTACGTGGACTCCAGCCCCACTGGCATCGTGATGTCCCCCTGGTGCAGCTGTCGTGGTAGTGGGAACATGGAGGAGGAGTGTGAGAAGTTCCTCAGGGACTTCACCGAGAACCCGTGCCTCCGTAAGTGCTGGCGTGTCCTCCCCATCCCCAGATGCCCCTCATGGCCTCCTCTGTCCTAGCCACACCCTTGGGGATGACCCCACATCCCATGGGGATGACCAGTGGTACATATGATGCTTCTCCATCATGGGTGTTGTCTACAGGGGTTTTGAGCTTTGGAGATTCACACCATGACTGCAAGCAGGCCAGCTCTAGCCATGCGCTTTTGGAGATGGAGCCCTCTCCTGAGGGTTGCCAGCATTTGTCACTTCTCCCTTGAATGAGCTCATTTGCTCTTGGAGTTGATGACTTTCTTTTCACGCTCAGCCTGCCTTGGATCTTTCCAGTCTGACACCCATTGCTGTCTGTGTCCGCCTGAAGCTCTCTTCTCTCTTTCCCTCCCTCCTTTCTTCCTTCCTTCCACCTGTCCCTCCATCCTCCTCTCCATCCTTTCTCTATGGTACTGGAGATACAGAGAGACAAGTCACCAGGGAATGTGCAGTCTGATGGAGGCAGACGGAGGGGCTGCTGTGATCACAGAATGGGGTGACAGATCCCAGAGTGGGGGTCTACTCAGCGCTCTTAAGCAGCCAGGGTGGGGATGCCCAAGTCGCCAGGAGGAGGGAGGCCCTCAAGGCTTCTGAGAGGATGAACCCATTGCTGGCTGAGTGCCTGGGTATCAGTCAGGGAGCACCTGCCAGTGCACCTAGGGCGGAGGTCCAGGGGACCACAGAAGGTCATGGCAGGTTGAGGGAACTGCCCACCACGGTGTAGCATTGCTACATAGCACTGAAAGTGACTAGAGTGGCGGAGTTCTCCGGATAGGTGGAAAGCATCCTCCTCATGGAGGACCTCGCATGCCTGAAGTCATATGGATCTTCCTGCCCTGCAGGTAATGAGGGTGGCAGTTTGGGTCCCTGAAGGGATATCAGCAGGTGGTGCTGAGATCAGGTCAGCTTTCCAGAAATCTGATCTGCCTGTGGTGTGGAGGTTAGAGGTGGGGTTCTGACAGGTGACTCAACACAGAGAGTCACATCAGAAGGCTGTGGTAGCTGCTCATGAGGGAAGACAGTGATGTGGGTCACAGGAGGGCGGGCAGTGAAGAGAGATGGGTTGGAGAGGTCTTTAGGAGGTGGGCTCAGTTGATGGCTGGAGGGTGTTTAGGGAGGCACTGTGGGTGACCCCAAGATTCTGACTTGGGGGAATTGGGCAGGTAGAGATGGAAATACAGGGGGAAGGAAGCAATGGTTGGCATGGTTGGGAGTGGTGCCTAGTCAGGCTTTGGCATGATGAGTTAGAGCTACACACAGAACATGGAAGTCGAGATTTTCTAGGGTCTTCTCTAGACAGTGTGGGAGGATGGAAGGCCACTCGGAAAGGATATAGTGTAGAGAGGGCAGAGGGCTGAGCCTTGGGCCCTTGGGATGCCAGTGGTGGTGGCAAAGGAGCCAGGACAGTCTGTGCCTCCGGAGTTGGGCTGGGGAAGCTCCTGAAGGCATGGCCTACAGCACTTGGCACAGAGGAGATGCCTGGGCACCCTTGAGGCTCCCCGCCCCCCTATTTCTTCTTTTCCTCCCTTTCCTCTTCTGCGTGCCTCATCACGTGTCTCTTTCTACTTTGGTTTCTCAGTCTTTCTCAACCTCCGGAGCTTTTTCCTTCCCGAGGCGTGAAAACTTGGTAGGTGCCTGAAAGGGGCTTCCGCAAAATTGAATTTGGATGTGCTACACTCTCTCCCAGCTTCTAGACTGTTCCAAGGGAAGGCAGTGGGCAGGCTGAGATGGGTCCTGACATTTACCTGCCCCCACCCCAGGGAACGCCATCCAGGCCTTTGGCAACGGCACAGATGTGAACGTGTCTCCAAAGGGCCCCTCATTCCAGGCCACCCACGCCCCTCGGGTGGAGAAGACTCCTTCTTTGCCAGATGACCTCAGTGACAGCACCAGCCTGGGGACCAGTGTCATCACCACCTGCACGTCTGTACAGGTGAGGGGATATAGCTAAGGGGTTGGGGCAGCACTGTGCTGCTAGAAGTGGCATGGGACATGATTCGGTTAGGGCCAGGGAGGGAGCGCTGACTGCCTTCACTTCAGAGCAAGGACTCTGGAGGCAGGGGAGGGGGTGGTGGGCGTGGTTCTTCTCCTGCCCATTTATTTGGGCATTCATGGCCCAAGTGTCAAACACCTGTTAAATCACAGTTCTATGCCAGATGACATGGGGGTACAAGTGAAATGTAATAGTTATCACTTAATAACCACCTGCTAGTTACCAGGTAGTGTGTTACAGATCCTCTGCCTGTCTCACTGAATTGTCACACAATGAGATGCTGGTATTCTGGTTTTACACATAGGAAATTAATCTGGAGGGCTTAGGTGATACACTTAAGATCACACAGCTGGTTGGTGGTAGAATACGATTTCAAACTTACATCCAGTTCCAAAGTCCATCATGTTCATTTGTCCATGAATCCGCCTGTCCATCCATCCACCTGTCTATCCAACATGTGTCACATAGCCAGTGTGTGCCAGGTCTTGTGAAAGGTGCCTGGATTCACTATGAATGAGGCCAAGACAATTTTGGATTTTGTGGTTCTTTTTTTTTTTTTTTGATTTTGTGGTTCTTATGGTCCTGTTGAGGCTCAAGCATTTAAATTAGCAGCAGACATGGACTGAAGTTGGTGCTGTGAAACATGTGGCACTGTCAGTTGCACACCACAGGGCTTCTCACTCAGTTTCTCTCTCTGCTAAGCTGCCCATTGGTTCATGTCCCCATTCTCTATCGTAGGTTCTCTGCTGAAGAGGTTGGTTCTAGAAAGAACACACACACACAGCCCTAGGATAAAGAATTTAGAAGGGGACCCAGTGCAGAATATCAGGGAGGGCGGAGAAGGAAGGGTACAGGGAGGTTGTGGCAGGTGGCCATGGGCATTTCAGCCAGGAGCTGGGACTTGAATTGCCAGGCAGGTTGGAGGGTGTGAGGAGCAGTCGGGGGGGCCACACACAGGTGTAGGGGGAGCAAGACCTGGCTGTGTGTGAAGCTGTGAGGAACCAGTTTGAATGGGGCACTGGGCTCATGGGGTCAACCATGAGGATCCTCAGTGCCAGGATGAGGATGTGAGCAGGGACTTGGCCTGGTGAGCATGAGGGTCCCTCCCGGGCGCCCATGGCCTATGTGCTGGTGCCTGTCTGGTGGGGGAAGCCCTCTTCCCACCCACTTCCTCTCCCTGGCAGGGTCTCCTGCTCAGTAACAGCTGACTTCCAGGAACCCTGCTGCTGTGCTTGGCAGGGAGCTCTTCCATGTCCTGCTCCCTCCATTAGGCCCTTCTCATTTGGGCAGAGGTGCCCGTGTCACCCTTGGGCGGTCCTAATGGCACTGAGCATGCTTGAGTGGCTACCACCAGGGTCCTACTCTACAGATAGTTGCCCGCTCAATTTCACGCTGGAGTGGTGGGCAGATCAGCCAGCCAGATCTGTGCCACCTGTCAGGTGACTGTGCCCTGGTGTTGACCTCCAGGCCTCCCTGCTTGTTGCCTCCTGAGGTGCCCCTTGGCTGCCAACCCTCCCGAAGACCCTCTCTGTGCTTCCTTTTGGGTGTAGGAGAGCTCAAGGCCATGACTCCAGCCCCTGATGACTCTGAGTCCCATTTTTACCTTTTTTGTTTTCCCTCAGCAGTTTGCTAAACTGCCCATCGCTTGGTCCCTTCCCGCCCCAGCCTGGTTTTCTGCAGACCTGCCATCTGGGGGCTGCCTGGACCATGGTCGATTCCAGTGGAGATAATGGTGGTTTGTCAGTGAGGTGTGTGTGTGAAAGTACACAGCGTTAGGTGTTGTGAATTCTGGGGGCTGGGACTGCCTCCTAGCAGGTGTCTCCTATGATCTGGCCCTAGTGAGTGTCCACTGGGGCCTTGTGACAGAGTCATGCTGGGCAGGAGAGCCGGGCCAGCCCTCCCTGGAGGAAGGGAGAGAGGCAGACTCCCCAAAGGAGCTGTCACCATCACTTTCCAGGCTCCTTCTTGGAGGAGTGGAAGAGAGGGCCCCTGACTCCATAACTGTCCTGTTATTTAGTGAACACCTGCTATTCCATGCCAGGTGCTGGGGGTGTGGCATGAGTGGCGCAGTGGGGCTGGCATGGGGTCTCAAGGCCACACTGGGACCCCATGGCTGTCAGCTCCCCTGGTGGGGGCCATTTCTGCTCAAATGGCTCTGTGGTGGTCCTTGTGGGACCCTTGGGAGTTAGGGACTCCCATCGTTATAGAAGGGAGTTCTTGCGTGAGGACAGGGACAGGGAGCCATGGGTGCCTGTTGGGGGGAAGCTGGTGGACCCCAGATTCTCCATAGAGAGATAGGCAGGATGCTTTAATGATCTCTATGCTCCTCTAGCCTTCCTCATTCCTTGGGGAAGCCTTAGGGCCCCCAGAGATGGCTGCCAGTTGGGGACCATGCATGGTATCTGGATGTCAGGACTTGAAGGACCCTCTGAGGTCTCCTTCCCAAACCCAGGGGAGGCCTGGCCAGGGCAATAGCTGATCCTTAGCCCTGTAGGTGGTGGCTGGGCAGGGCCAGCCTGGTCACCTGGTGTGGCTTCCTCCTCCAGGTCTGCTCCCATGAAGGACTTTCCCACTTTGGGGTGGGGGGGTGGGATGTGGGTGCTAGGCTGCAGTGTGGGAATCTTGACTCCACAGAGGAGCTGGGAGGCCCCTGCATGTGCCGTGTGTCCAGTGCTGCCTCAGAACCTGCTCTGGTGTCGTCTCCTCCTGACTGTGGCCCCCACCTGGGTGGCACGTCCTGCCGGGGACCCTGTGGAACTTGGAGAAGGCCTGGTGGGGTCTTTGCTGGGGCCTGTGCCCTGCCTGTCTGTGTCCCTTGTCTGAATTTCCTCACCCTTTCCCATCCCACTATTCCCTGGAGCAGGGAGTCTGTGGTGAGCAGGGCAGTCTTGGACTCTGATCCAAGGCCCTTTGTACTTGAAGCCTGGCGAGGGGACCGGGGTCCAGGCCTGCAGATGGGCAAGCCAGACGCAGGGCCTGCACTTGTCAGTTCCTTGAGCAGGATGCCTCTCCTTCCCCCTTCCACCATTTTCCACCAGCAACCCCCCCTCAAATGTCACCTCTTGGGGTCATCTTCTTAGATTCCACCCAGGCAAAGTCATCATCTGCGTGCCCCCCATCATGGTGTGTCCTCTCTCTGTTACGCCAGTGTCCCAGATGCTGGGGTGATGTCTCCTCCTCCCGTGTCACCCTGTGTAGCTCAGAGCATAGGGCCTAGCATGAGGCAGGTGCTTTGTACAGGTTGAAGGGAAGAACCCAGAGTTCTGATTTCATTTGATTAATCAGAACTTCTGCTCTCTTCTAGGATAGGGGTGCTATTCTCAGCTCTCCTTCCTTCCCTTAGAGCCCTCAGTATGCAGGGTACTAGGTGGGTACAGAGGGAAAGATGCAGGAAGATTGGCTTCTTTGCTCATATGATGGAGTCTGGGGGAAGACTATGATGGGTCAGTGGTCTCCCTGGCCATGTCCTATTGTCACCATCCCTGTCATTCCCTTTGTTGTTGTTCTGGGCCCAGAGTGCCAGTTTGCAGGGCCCCATCCCATCAGCTGGAGTCTCACCTTTCCTGGGGTTGGGTGCCCTTGACATACATCTCTTTTGCTCTCAACCTACCAATTCCTGCTCTTACCCTTGACAAAACCAGTCACATCTTGGGGGAATGGAAAGTGTGTTTTCAAGGGCTGCCCCAAGGCCCTCTCACGATGTACCTGTAGCAGGCTCCACAGCTAGTGGCGGCCACCTCTCCCTATTTGCTCCCTGGACGAGTCCCCCACCCCATGCACAGGCCTGAGAGCATCGCAGCGTAGGACTGAGAGACCCATTCGTGTGTACAATCATTTATTTAGCAGAAGTTCTTGCTGCCTGTCACCATATCCCAGGCCCTGAAGCTAACAAGCTTGGCAGGCTGGTGCCCTGGTGCTTACACCAGTGAAGTAGATGGGAGCAGCCTCAGGTGATTTTGATGAGAAGGCGACTGGTGCCCTATCCCTTGTGGGGTTGGTAGGGTGGGATAGGGTCTAGCAGAGGCCACTGCCTCGATAGGGAGTGGAAGCCAAGGACTTACAGATGTTGCGACACTTGCTGCCAGGCCCAGAAGAGTAGAGAGGACAAGATACGTGCAGCCGTGGAGCTGGGGTTGGGGTGGGCCCAGGCATCCCAGGCGGAGGGCATGGGGTAAGGACAGCAGCAGTAGGGTCCACCCTACCTGTTTTTATAAAGTAAATTTTATTGGAAAAACAGCCAGATTCTGTCATGTATGCCTGTCTCTATGTCACAGGCAGAGTTGAGTAGTTGTGACAGATGACATGTGGCCTGCAAAGCCTATTTACTTGCTCTCTGGCTCTTGGCAGAAAGCATTTGTGGACCTGGGTTTGGGTGGGATGCAGAGGATTTAGTGGGAAGGAAAGGTGGACGTGTGACATGAATGGCAGGTGGAAGTGGTGAGTGTTGAGAGGCCTTGGACAGCTCTGGAGCCAAGGAGTGGTGAGTTGTGATCAGAACTCTGATTTAGCAAGATTAATTTGACAGTAGGTGAGGACTGGCTGACAAGGGAGAGGTAGAAGCCCTGTTAGGAGATCTCAGCCATAGTGGGGGGCAGGAAAGGAGGGCCTGAAGTGGGGTGGTGGCAGGGGGTATGGGGAGGAAGAGGTGTGAATTATTGTGGGCAGGTGCAGGTGAGGGGAAGGCCAAAGGCACTGGGATTTAGGGGTGGGGCCAGGAATAGAACACAGGAGAGCATGGCCAGCTCAGGCCAGCAGGACAGATGTGGACTCAGTCACTAGCACCTGTGTCAGGTCAGGCTTTGGGCCTAGGGTGGGGACAGAAGAGGGCCAGGGAGAGAAGGAAGACAATAGTTTCCTTCCAACTTCCAGGACATTGGGGTCTCCTGGGGAGAAAGTTCTAGAAGGATTAAGTGAGCCTTGGCTGTAGGCCTCCCTCCTTGTCTGTGCCCTTCTCCCAGTGCCCCCTGCAGGGGCAGACTCTTTCATGCTTCTGGTGGGACTCCACTGTGACGCCCATGGGGAGTCACCTCTTTCCATAAACTCCCTCTACCTGCCTCCAAGGCAGAAACTTTGTTCTTGGGAGCCCTGTGTCCTGCCATCCTGCGGGACACTGTCGAATCAAACCTTGAGCTTGCCTCTGGGGGATGAACGGCTCAGAGAGGGGACATGGGTGAGGCTGGAGTGACCCCAGCTGTGCCCCTGCACTCACACACATGGAAGAAGAGCAGCCTTCTCTCCCCTTCGTGCTGATTGAACTGGCGTGCAGGTGATTATGTGGGGGTTGATCAGGGAGTGAGTCCCTCTGGGGAAAGGCATTTTCTGGAGGGGTTGCTGAGTTTGAGCCACTGGTAGTCTAGATCTTGGGTGGTGGAATTTCTTTCTTTCTGCCCCTCCCTCCACCCTGTGCCACTGTCAGAAAAGGCAGCTGCTGGGCAGACACCCTGTGCCCTGTGTGCCCAGGCTGGCTGTCCTGGGAAGTCACTGCAGGTTTTGCTCTCTGCCCTGTGTTTCTGGAAATCAGGGAGCTGTGTCTACCTGGGGCAGAGGCATTTGCCTTGGGGGTTGTCATCTGCAGAGATGGGAGCTGGCGGGGGCAGGAGGCGACCTGCTTGCTTGGGCTTCACCTTCCTCACCCCCTTGCGGCTTTGTCCTGGTCCCTGCCTTCCTATGCAGGTGCACAGCCCTCCTGCTGCGCCACGTGTGGTATCTCACGTGATCATCATAGTTGGTTAGTGAGGTGTGTTTATCTGTCCCCATTTTCCAGATGAGGAAATTGAGGCTCCAGCAGACTTACCCTGGCTTGTTGGCAGAGCCAAGCCGTGCACTCAGGGCTCTGGCCTCTCAGACCCCGCTGCTATTCCACTTCTAGGCCTCCCAGGATCAAGGGGCTGTCCTGGGAAGATAGACACCAAGGCTGAGGACCCTTCAGTCTGGGGTGGGTCTGTGGGGACAAAAATCTGTTAACTTGATCTCAAAGCACCTAGGGAAGCCACCTGATGGGTAACCACAGCTGGAGTGTAGCCCATCGGCCATGGATGCCTGCCCAGCTGCAGTCTGTGGGCTCAGAAAGACCTAGACAAATGTGGATGATGGCTCCATGTTGGGGGCTGGGGAAGGGTCGCATCCCTGATCTTCATGGAGGCCAGTCCTTTCTCCACCAGAACCACCTATCACTGGGTGGATGTTCCATGTGGGTGGGGGTATGTGGGCCTAGGGCCCCTTCCCTCCTCTGGTGTCCCCTCCCCTCCCCTGCATCTTTGTCTCCCTACCCTTCTCCCCCCTCCCCCGCTGTCCCTTCCCCCTCTGTCCCTTGGCCTATCCCTCCCTTTCCCTACTATCCCTCTGCCCCATCCTGTCCCCTGCCTCTTTGTCCCTTCTGCTCCCTTCTGCTCCTCCCCCCCTTTCCTCCCCTTCCCCCCTCCTCTTCTCTGTCCCCTGGCTCTCCCCTCCCCACTCCGCGCCCTCTGGTGCCTTTTCCTTTCCTCTGCTTCTCCCTTCACCTGGGCTCCTGTCTGCTGTCCACCTCCCTCCTTGTTCGCCTCGTCCCTCTCTCCTTCCCCATGTAATATTTGCCTCACTCCCCTCATTAAGGGGAACCTGTCAAGTCCTTCTCACTGAGGAGCAAAACCCAGTCATCCCGGGTTCTCTCCAGAAAGTGTCAGCATTCCAGACGTCTCCTCACACCTGGCTGAGCTGCCAGGCCAGGGCAGGATGCTGGTCCTCCTGCTTTGTCAGCAAGAGCTGACCTTGGCTATGACCCTGCCGGGCATCTAGGCCTGTCTGGGAGCCGGGCTTCCCTGAGATCTGGCTTCACAGCACAGAACACAGAGTGTGTGCTGGCCCCACCTTGGAACACTTCTACTTCAGCTGTTTTCTCTGACCTCATTTTGTTTCAGCAGTAGATTACTTTGAAAATGATTTTACACATAACTCCAGGATAGAAAATAAAAGATGGAACAGCTGTGGTTGGTGTGGGGTGAGGTCCTGGCACCCAGGGCTGCCTGCCTCTGTGGTGCCCTCTGGGCTCCATGCTTACTGCGTTCCATGGGATATGGAGACACAGGGATCAGGTGGGGACCCCAGAGGAGGCAGGGAGTGGTCTGCTACACCCAGAACCAAAGCAGGAATATCTGGAGTATCTGGGTATCTGCAGGGGCTGGGCTGTGGCACAGACTCTGACAGGCCACAGGATATCACAGGGGGGACCAAGGTGACTGGGTGGGGAGTAGTCAAAGGGCAAGGGAGGGAGGTGCAAGGCAGAGATGGAGCACAGCCTCTGAGGGGGTGGCTGTGTTGCTACTATCCCCACAGTGGCCTCACAGGAGCCTGGCTGGAGCAGCACCTATTCCCGGAGAGTGGAATCCAGTGGTTGGGTCTGGAAAGGCCTAAAAGCACAGGCATGCCCTTCTGCAGAGGGGAATCTGGGGACTTGGCTGGGCCCTTGCTTGGCACCTGGAGACACTGGTTCTGTGGTCCTGAACAGGCCCCTTCTGGGTGGAGTCCCTGGTTCTGTTCCTGCTGAGCTAATCATCACCATGGTCACAGCTCCACCATTGATTGGCATTGACTCTGTTCTTGCCTGGGTCTCTGTGTGACAGCTGGGTCCTTGTCTAGCTGACCAGATGCCCTGGGTGGTAGATTGCCTGTGGCGATGTTCAAGGGATCATTGATACTTCTGGCCAAGAGCAGTGAGTTAGGTATAATTTGTTGGGCTTTCCCAGTTGCTTCTGCATTTCCGACTTTTTTTTTTTTTTTTTTTTGGCCGGGGCTAGGTTTGAACCCGCCACCTCTGGCTTATGGGACCGGCGCCCTACTCCTTGAGCCACAGGCGCCACCCATCCCAGTTGCTTCTGGTGGCCAGCACTTCCCTGCCATTGGAAGCCAGGATGGAAACACTGCCTCCCCACCTTGGAACCCTTCTACTTCAGCTGTTTTCTCTGGCCTCATTTTGTTTAAGTAGTAGACTACTTTTAAAGTGATTTTACAAATAACTTCAGTTCCCATGGGTCGCGATGATGATGGTGATGATGATGATGATATGATAAAGGAGTGTTTTGTATCCATGTGGTTCTGCCACGGTAGAAAATCCTGGAATCATACCCCAGCCAGCCTGCCTTCCTCATCCCTCACTTCAGCCACAGGGCTCCCAGGTGCTGCACATCTGTTCAGGGTAGAAGTGCCCTGGCACATTCGCCATTGTCCACCTAACAGGTGCCAGTGGCAGACATCACTAATCATTCTACCTCTCTTCCCCGGGAGCCCTGATGAGGTTCATGATCTTTCCTACAGACCCCTCCAGCAGCCATGGGAAATTAACAGGACCTGGCACTCGGGTGCCATTTCTGATTTGTGGCATTCGTTCGTTCATTTGTGCATGCATCTAGTAAAACATTTATTGGTTTCTGTTATGAGCCAAACACTGCTCAGTGCAAGGAAAAGAAGACATAGTCCCTACTTTTGAGGAGCTCTGGGGAGCAGAGTTTAGAATCTGTTCCCCAGGACCCCAGGGGAGTCAGGACCTAATTGTTGAGGGTGTCAGAAAAGGGCAGGGGCCTTTTGCTGTGTGGGATTGAGCCAGCCATGTTCACTGTGTACTCCATGCTTAATGGTGCCAACAGTGGATGACAGGGCCTCTTCTGAGTCAGAAAAGCCTGGTGGCCTTTTTTTCCCTTTTTTTAAATTTCAGGTTAATATGAGGAATAAATGATTAGGTAACAATATTTGCATTTGTTAGGCAAAGTCCCTGTTGTAGTTGAGTCCCACACCCAAGAGGTGTGCTATAGGCACTTACATTGTACCCATTTGGTGGAGACAGACTAATCTTCCTCCCTCCTCCCCTCTCTTCCCCTCCTCCCCCTTCTCCTCTCTCTCCCCCTCCCCCCAACTTGAATTGAATTGTGTTTTTCTCTTGTGTGGGTGTGTATTAGATCATCTACTGGCTTCATATTAGTATTGAGTACATTGGATCCTTGCTTTTCCATTCTTGTGATACTTTACTAAGAAGAATGTGTTTCAGCTCTATCCAGGTTAATACAAAAGATGTAAAGTCTCCACCTTTTTCATGGCTTCTGGTGACCTATCCTTACTAATACCTTCTTTCACAGGAGCAGGGGCTGAAGGCCAACAACTCCAAAGAGTTAAGCATGTGCTTCACAGAGGTGAGTGAAGGGCAGAGGAGGGGAATGGACACGGGACTGGGCTGGAGGAGCTGTTCCCCATGTGAGCCTCAGACTCAGAGCCCCCAAATCCCATTGCATGGGCTGGGTCAGCTGAGCTTCTGGGCCCCGTGGACCTGGATGGACACTCACTCTGCTGGGTGGGGGTAGGGAATGCGAAGTCTGTATCAGGGGCCCATGGTTGTCTCCCTGGGGAGAGGAAAATGGCTCCCACATCTTCCTTTCTCTTAAGACAAATGTATTGACCATCTTCTCAGGGCTGGCTCTGTGATATTTACAGATGGAAAAAGACACAGTCCCTTCCTTGAAGCATGGGCCTTCATATAGTATATAAATATGACTTACAGACCTAAGATAATAACTTAGTGGAGAAGACAGGCAGTGTGGGATTCTGCAGAGGCCAGAGAGAGAATCTCAGACAGAGACATGAAGAGAGGGTTTTAGGGAGGAGGAGGGATTCGAACAAATTCAGGAAGAGAGAGTGTGACCTCCCTCTCCTTTCCTCTCAAGCCGCAGATCCTTGTGGCCCCTGAGATCTTTATACTCTCTCCTCCTTGCTGGGATGCAGGGTCCTAGACCAGTGCAGGGAAGAGCCAGCCGCTTTCCTGAGAGCCACCGCCCTGCGTCTTCCAGCCCCAGGGCTTGCAGCCGCAAAGGACAGAGCATTCACTGCCTTCTGTTCCTGTCCCACGTGGCTCCATGGAAGTGTGGCTCTGTCCTCTGGTTGGACAGGGAGGGCAGAGGCTTGAAGGGCCAGCTCTCAAATCCTTTCCTTTGCCCCATCCCAGGCCTACTGATGGTTGTTTTTAAAAATCATTCTCTTTGTTTCTCTCTCCTCCTCTGTGGACTCAGCTCACGACAAACATCATCCCAGGGAGTAACAGGGTGATCAAACCTAACTCAGGCCCCAGCAGAGCCAGACCCTCGGCTGCCTTCACTGCTGTCTCCCTCTTGATGCTGAAACTGGCCTTGTAGGCACCGGGAATGTGGCAGAAGATTTCTGAAAGCTACACAGACAAGAACACCCGCCTGACAAAATGGAAACACACACAGACACACACACACCTTGCAAAAAATAATTTTTTTCCCCCACCTTGTCGCCGAACCTGTCTCCTCCCAGGTTTCTTCTCTGGAGAAGTTTTTCTAAACCAAACAGATAAGCAGGCGGGCAGCCCAAGAGCCGGCCCTGCGGTCCCCTGGCAGGGGAAACCTGGTGCCAAGGAGGGCTCAAGGCTCTGGGAATGCCCTTCACTCTCTCCTGGTGTTTTCCTCTCTGGATCCTTTGGAAGCAGAAACCAAGAAGAGAGCCTTGCAGCCTAAGGGACTTATGGCTGTGCTCAGGGTGGGCTGGGGCAGGATGTTGCAGCTGCTTTTCTAAGCTGCCCACTCTAGAAACCTGCTGGGCTGGCAGGGCTGGCCATGGGGGTCCAGCCGGGCATGTTCAGCCCTTCCTCTTGGCTTCAAGGTGGGAGTTGGTCCCACTCTTGCTTTCTGCCCTTGGGCAGGCTATGGGAGTCTGTATCTGGGGTGGGAGCCGTTTATGCCGGTGGGGGAGCGCAGTGCTGGGCTCCCTCTGACTGTAGCACAGACTTCTGGGCCTGGCCCGCTCAGCTGCCTGGGAGACCCCCTTGTGGGGAGGGAGCAAAATGTGTGCACCAGCCCTAAGGGTGTTTCTTCCTCCTTGGTGGCTGGAATTTTGAGATCAAGAGAAATGATACTTTGTTGGCTTTTTTTGCTTCTTGTGAGTCCGTTTGGCGGGTCTCCCTTTGGGGAGAGGGATAGGGGAGACCACAGCGGGACACGTGCTGACAACACTCTGGTCTTTCTCAAGCCTCTCCTCTCTTCTCCCCTCCTCCGGTCCACGTTCTCTGCCCTTGTTTCCGAGACATACGTCAACTGTATGTACATACCAAGGCTCCTTTCTCGACATATATGTATATACACACCCGTATACATATATCGTGTGGTTTCCCCTTTCTTTCCTTTTTTTAAGAAGCAAAACTATCAAAATAATATCCCAACAGATGAGCGAAAATGTATTATTGTAAAGTTTATTTTTTTTAATAATGTTGTCTATAATGGGAACGAAAGGAAATCGACCCCGGCGTCCAGCTGCAGTCGGGCCGACTGGGCTCTGGCTGGGGTCCCTGATCGCGTCTGCGCTTAACCAAGGCTCCAATAAATGTACTAGGAAGCGAGCTGCCTGTGCCTCACTGATGCGTGTCTTTCTTCCCATTTTGTTCTTGTTTCAGTGCCACCTGTTGGCTGTGTACCTGGGGCTCCCAGTGGGCCCAGGGAAGTGTGTGTTCGTGTGCATGTGTGTACGCATATGTGTATGTGTGCCCCCATGGGTCTCATCCACATGTCCACGCGTGGGTAGATGGAGCTCTCTTGGGAGCTGGTTTGACACCCTAGGGTCTGAGATCCCAGCTGTGCAGAGTGGGCCAGGCTGTTTTGTCCCCTCCCTCTTCACCTTCCTTGTAACCCAAGCACCTAGGGCTCCTAGACATGGGGACGGTGGAGGGACAAAGAACGGGGCTTTACATTTTGGGACTGCTTTATTTTCAGGCTGCCTGGGTGGCCCTGGTAGGTGGCTCTGGTAGCCTTCCCTACAGCGGGGAGCTGTGCGCCCTGGGGACTGGGGTCATTTGATTGTGATTGCGTGATTGTGAAGGCAGGGCCCTGGCCTCTAGGGTCCCACCAGAGAAGGAAGGTGACTGTGAGTGCTTTGGGGTCGGGGTCCAGAAGAACACACAGTTTTCTTTCATCTCTCTTCATCCCCTCCTTCCTTCTTTGTCCATTTGCCATCCCTACCCCACCTGGACACTGGGCCTGCCGTATTCCCCCAGAGAGACTCTCCCTGGGGAGGACTGGGAGGAGGCCTGCTGGCTGAGAGTGTGTGTGGGCCTGTGTGTGTGCATGTGTGTGTGTGCATGCGTGTGTGTGTGTGCTTGCACATGTTCATGTGTATCCACGGCAGGAGGGAGGAGGGAAGAACGGCAGGCGAGGGGACATGCCCACTGTCAGCCTGACCTTCAGAGCTGCGCGTGATCCTGTCCTGTCACCACTGGATGATGGGATATCATTTTCCAGTCTCTCAGTCCTGGGTCACCTCACATGGCTCTTGTTTCTGGTTGCACATGTGTTAGGAACATCTGCTTCAGGCAGTGATCACTGGGGCATGTTTCATTCTGGCCTCTGCAAGGAGGGAGGACATTGAGCTGGTCAGCTGTCTGGCCAACTCCGCCTGGCCTTACTGTGGATAGAGGAGGTGGTTGTGGCAGCCCCTTGGGAATCCATGCTCCTTGCAAACAGGAAGAAGGTGGCTCACAGAACCAGTGGGAGGTGGGAGGACTCGGCTAGGGGAGGGCAGAAGCCAGAGGACAGGACCTTCTGGGTCAGCGTCCTGCTGCTTCTGTGATGAACAACTACCTGCCTTAAGCCAGCTGGCCAGACTGGGCCTTGTGCCTGCCCCCATCATACTTGGGTTGGACAAGGATCTGTCACTTCTGGTATCCCTAAGGATGCAAGTCCTTGTTACATACTAGGGAAGAGAAAATCTCCCAAAGGGAAATTGAGGTAGAAGGGTGGGATAGATGCTGGGTAGCTGTTCTCTGTCTTAAAACCTTGTCTCATCCAAATAGCATGTGGTAGAATTTTACCAGTGAGTATTCGTTCTTTTGATTGAGACAATTCCCTGTTCTCTGTGATTCTCAAAAAATACCTACATAAAACTGGGAAGAAAAAAAAAACTGGGAAGGGTAAAATGTTACTATCTTTATGTTAATTAACTTGGTGTTGTGAATGAATCTTAGCAACAGGAAGACATTTGGGCCTAGACATTGAGATTGGTGTTAAGGGACGGACAAGGGGAGAGAAACAGGAAGTGAATCAGGAAAAGATTGATAGGGACCACCAGAGATAGGTTTTGAGTTATTTTAGAGTTATTTGGGGACAGTGCAACCGCATGCAGTTTAGGCTCCCTCTGCCTTTACCTCTGCATCAGCAAAGTGTAAAAATTAGCCACCAGCCCCCGAGGATCCTGAACTGGGGCACGTAGCTGTCTGGCAACGTTTTCTAGGCTCTGGAATGTAGGAATGTCTCTTTCCTTGCTGGGGAAGCTTCCGGTATGGTAAAATTACGCTCAGTCAAAGACCCGGACAGCAGCTGTCTGCCAGGCTCTGTGTCAGCCACTCTTTTCTCCGTGTAGCCAGAGCCATGTGGACCAGGTTAGTGCCTGGCAGAGACCTGAGGAGGCCCCATCAGAAGCTCTGGGGACTGGGATCAAGTGAGCCCTGCTGCTGGTACTACCCTGACCCAGCGGTGGGCCTCCCAGCCAGGCCTCTACCTGTGTCAAGACCAGACGTGGGGTTGTCATCTTAGTTCATGCAGACTTTTTCTATAAAGGGTCAGATGGTCAATATAGGCTTTGTGGGCCATGCTGTCTTGGTTGAAATTACCAACTGTGCACAATAGCAGTCATGGGCAATATGTCAGTGGCTGGGCATGGATGTATTTCAATAAAACTTTATTTATAGAAACAGGTACAGGCCAGGTTGAGCTCATGGGCTGTCATTTGCGAGCCCCTGCTCTAGATGACCTCTGAGACCAAGCTCTCAATCCCAGGCAGATGGACCACAGAGTGACTGACAGTGATAAGGCTGAAGTTGTCTTTATGTTAGAGGAAGAGAGGGCAGGCCAGCCCAGTGTGAAAAGGGAGGTGAACTCAAAAAAGAAAGGTGGGAGAAACCAGAGGTCTAGGGAGAGGAACCATGTGGCCCATGGGCCAGACACACAGGTGCAGGCTGGATTGTGTGGGCTGCATATACCACTGTGAGGTCATGCTCTGCTCAGGGTCAAGATCAGCAGGGCAAATGGGGCTGAAATCCAGGCACACTGAACTCACCCATCCATGTACTTCTATGGGCCTTGTTTCCTAATTTGACAAAGGTCCCCACGTGTGTTGGCAGAGGAGCTGTGGCCAAGAGCAGGCAGTGCTATCACTCTGGGGCAGGGGAGAGGAGAGGGTCTTCAGTGCACAGAGAGGCCCCAATATCCCTGCATCGCTGTCAGTGAATCATTTACCCTCCCTGGACTCCACCATTCTCATCTATAAAGGGAGAGGTGGGAAGGCTGTTCCCCCAGCTGCCTGCCACAGTGGGGTTCTGTGTCCTGGGACTCACAGCCATTTCTGAGTTCACTGGCCTGGTACAAAATGACTTGATGGAGACAGAATTCATCTCCCTTTCAGTAAACACCATCATCCCGCTTGGTTGCTCCAATTTTTTTTCTAAGCATCTTGTACAGAGCTGGGACTGCCGCCATGGGGCTCAGTTTGGGCATGGCGCCTCACACCCTGGCTCGTTCCCCTTCCTTCAAGACAGCATCTGTCGAGAAGCGAACCCCTGGGGTGACGTGGAGCAATGACACCCACCTTCCCTGTCTGGCCTCCTTCTCTGGGGGAGGGAACACTTGTGTCCCCTAGATCTGCACAGTGCCTAGCATTCAGAGGTCACAGAGTCCCCACACATGGACCACCCAGGGAGAAAGTGACTCTCCTCAATCATCTCTGTGGGAGAGGAGTTTGCACAAGCTCTCGCAGCCAGAAGAGAGGCTTCCAGAAAAACTCTTCCTTGGTATTTTCTACACATCTGACAGACCTCCCCTCCCCCTACCTGTGCACTAACAAACGGGAGGGAGGTTGACATTGTAAGATGAAGGCCGCTGCTTTCACCCTACTGTTTAAACTCAGGAGGATAATACTGGCTGGCCCTGGACATCCTTCACTTTCATCCTCAGTGGAAGATAAAAGGCCTTTTGCAGGGACCCCAGTGACCTGAGATTACTCTTAATTCCTGTTTGGTTAGAGAGCTGGCTGAGTGTGAGGCCACCATGGTGCAAGTGTTCTGTATTGAAACGCTGCCTTTTGGGATGTGTATTTGCAGCATTCTACCCTGGGTGCCTGGCGGTGAGGAGCTGCTGAAACAACCCTCTCTTGCAAATGGAGGGTTGTGCCCTGTTAGGAACCAGGCTGCACACCAGGAGGGGCAACCCTCTCTTGCCCATTACCTTATTGATAGCTGGGAATGGTGATGACAGCCATGACTCCCAGCCTAACCCCTCCTGTATCTCCGTGTGTCGCTCCAGGGCAGTCTTAGAGAGGACAGGTCTAGAAAGGGCACCAGGCAGCGTGGGAAGTGTTTGTGCAGCAGCCACACTGTTGGGTCCCTAAAGATTTGGGAAGTTGGGTGAGTTGCCTTCTTTGGTGGGGGTTGGTGGGAAGGACTCAGAAGTCCACACCACCTGGGACCTGTATTGCTGAGGCTGTGCCCTACTTGGAGAGCGGGCCTAGGGCTTTTCCGGATGCCACCTGGGAAGGGCTCAGCTGAGGGCCACATGGACAAGTATTCACAGTGTTAGAAAGAAATTCAACAGTTGTAAGGCAGAGGGATGACTCAAGGGGGTCTGCTACCTCCTTCTGCATCAATACGATTGATCAAATGATTGATTTCTGGCAGCAAGAAGAGCTCCCAGGGACCTCCCCCTGCCAAAAGGAGTCTCCTGGGGGATCCCCCCTCCCAGGAGTTCTGTTTGTCCTCTAAGGTCCTCTGAGTCTGTCCCTGGGGACTGCTGCCCAGAGACACCTCCCCTCTCCCTCGCCTCACCTGACCCGCTGCTGTCAGGCTAGTGTGGGCTTCAGACAGCAGGTGAGGGACTCTGGGTACGACGTGTGCATGCCGATTAGGTCACTGCCACGTCTGCGTCCTGTTAGATTTTCAGCTTGGCACAGCCTTGGAATCCAATCATTCTCTTTTTGGAGTTCCCTGTTTCATCCTTTTTCTTTGGAACTTCTTCCGCCTGGCTGGCGTTCTGCCTCCTGCCTCCTAGCACAGGCGCTGTGCTTGGCATTTGCAGGCCCTGGAGGAGGAAGGGCTCTTTTCCTCTGAGTTGTCTGCTCTGGGTCAGGATTGCTCCTCCTCTGGGCTGTCTGGACCCAAGTGAGCATCATCTCGGGAGATCCATCTGGTTCTGTCTTGACCGTCCCATCTGCGTTCTCCCTGCTGTCCAGTTCAGACCCTTCATTCGGTCTTTTTCCTTCCATTGGGAGTGACATTGAGAGAAGGAATCTACCAGGCACAGTTCAGCATGTTCGGCAGCCGCACTCCACCCATGTGGTTTGCCCAAATACTGTTATTTTCCCAGTTATTAACCTCTTCAAATTTTACTGTGCATTTTCTTGCATCTTTCTGGCAATCTGGAGCAGAACTCCATTCATTTGAATTCACTGGGAAGCTTTAAGGAGACTCATCTAAAGGAATTAAAAAAAATCTGTATTATAAAGTTTTGTGTAAACAAAGGAATAGCATAACCTCTTTAAAGTGTGAGCCAGCCCTTACAAGGCCCTCCAGATAATTCTCCTGATATAACTTTCTGACATCTCCAACTGCTCCCTCTTCTCCAGCTTTGGGGGTCTTGTGGCTGCTCTTTGCCCACCCCTAGCTGGCTGTGCCCTCAAGATTTTACAGTGGTGGCTCCATCCGTCTCAGACGCTCTTCTCCTAATCATTTTTATAAGTGAACACCCTCACTTCCTTCAGGTCTCTTTTCCAATGTCAGCTAATTAAAGACACCTTCCTTATCTAGGACATTCCTCCTTGTCCCCTACTTTAAGACTTCCTATTCCTTAAAACTGTGGTCCCAAAGTCCTGGGCCTTGGGTGGGTACTAGTCTGTGTCTTGTTAGGAAGCAGGCTGCCCAGCAGGAGGTGGGTGGCAGGTGTTGTGAGGGCAGCTTTATCTGTATCTTCAGCCGCTCCCCATCGCTCACATTACCATCTGAGCTCCACCCCCTCACATCAGCAGCACCATTAAATTCTCACAGGAGCACAAGCCCTACTGGAAGCTCTCTGTGTAAATGATCGAGGTTGCACACTCCTTATGAGAATCTAATGCTTGATGATCTATGGTGGAGATGTGATGTGCTTGAATCATCCCAAAACTTATCCCTCCTATGGCCCCACCCCAGTCCATGGAAAAATTGTCTTCCATGAAAACAGACTCTTGTGCCAAAAATGTTGAGGTCTGCCCTAAAACTTTCCTTTTCAAAGCATTAACCACCCTCCCACAAGCTGCATGCGCATACATGTTCATATACGTGCGTGTGTGTGCACGTGTGTGTATGGTGGTTTATGATCTACTTCCTTCCACTAGAAGGCAAGCTCCAAGCAGGAAGAATCTTTATCTTTTCTTTTTGTTTCTTCACAGCTCTACCCCCTTAGCTTCTACAAGCGTGTGGCAGAGAGAGGGACTTGAGTGAATGTTTGTTGATTGACTGAAAAAAAGTAGGCATGGAGTTTTGGAGGGTGCCAGGAGAGTGTTCATGTAGAATGTTGGGGAAAAATGAGTCTGGAAAGTGACAGAGAGGATTTTGAATGAGTGTCTCAAAGTGGAAGTCCAGAGGGTGCTGTTCTCAGATGCCTTTTCCATAGTGTTGAGGCAGTGTGGAGCCTTCGTAGCTAGGTCATTGGTAGCGAGGCTGAGACAAGAACCCCAGACTCTACTTCCTCATCCAGTCCTCTTGTCCCATCCTAGAAATAGTTTCTTTTTGGAGGTGGTTACATGCCTTCCCTACAATCTCATTTAGTATGACTAATTTGCTTAGCAAACTCTTCTCGTGGGTGGAACAAAGGGAGCTTTCAGTCGAAGCCAGTGAACACCGTAGTTTTAGAGCTGGTAGGATCCGTGTGAGGGTGTTTGGTGAGAAGTTCCAGGGTGGGGGAGAGTCTGGCTGCTGCCGGGGACGTGGACATCTGTGGAAGCAAGTTCAGTCGAGTTCCTCTGCAGGCAGCCTGTCTTCTAATCAAGCACGCAGTCATCTGATTTCTCCATCCTGTCCCTCCAAATAACTGCACGTCCTGGTTTACCCAGCCTCACCCTCCTGCTTTAAAAAAAAGATGTTCCAAGTGCAAAAATACCACTTGTCTACAAATGTCTTCCTGAATTTGCAGCAGGAGTGTGTGGTGTGCTTGCTCTGCGTGGTGGCCAGCAGTCTGGGAGGTCAACCAGAGAAGGTTCACCCTGTGCTGAACCCGGGCCTGGAAGGGTTAAGAGAGGCCTGGGAGATTGGGATAATAGAAATTAGCTGGGGAGCTAATGATACTAGAAAGCAGGGCCTCAGAGCCTCGCTTGTCCAGGTGTGTGATTGAGAAAGGCCATTGGCAGAGAGGCTTGTTAGAAATCAGCAGGACGTTACAGCCGAGATCAACAGCTGCTTCTCAAAATGGGAAGGAAATAGATAACAACCTTAAGAGAAGCTCTAAGTGAAAGCTTCCAATGAGCCCGAGTGAACAAACATCACCTCTTCAAGAGCCTTCTTGGGTGAGCGGCCTCCTGATGGTAATTATCTTTCTCCAGCCATCAGTGATTGGGACCATGGAATGTTGGTTAGGGCCAAAGGTCAGAGGTCAGAGGCAAAGGGGAAAGATTCAACTAGCTGCGTGAAATGTCAATCTCTTCCTCCTCTGGTCAGGGTGACTGGCTTTAAAGACAAACGATGAGGAAGAAACCAGAAACAGTAAGCCCTGGGTTTTAAGTTTTCTTTTTTGCAGTTTTTGGCTGGGGCTGGCTTTGAACCCTCCACTTCTGGTATATGGGGCTGGCGCCCTACTTCTTTGAGCCACAGGTGCCACCCTTAAATTTTCTAAATTTACTAACGATCATGTACTTAAAAAATGTTTAGTGTGTGCGTGACATTGTACTGTTCTTCTCTGGGCAGTGGGCGGCACATTTTCCTGGGGTAAGAGCCCTGCAAATGGTGCTGCTTCCAAAAGGTTAATGTGTCAGCTTGGTGGGGTTGAGGGGCCATGGGTATTTTCTGTTCCCTATGGTCCCATTCTGCAGGGACTAGATAATTGTGGGTGTGTGTATAGCTGTGGGCGTGTATATATATATGTGTGTGTGTGTGTTTATTTGATATATATATACACACACACCTAGACATTTCTTCTTGGCAAAATTTGAGGGTAGGTGGAAATGTTTATTCTTTTACAGTTCTCTGAACTAAATCTTGAATTCCTTTGGGGAAGCTGATTGAATAATAAGTATCAGAGGGAAGAGGGCTGGAAAATGACCAGACCATAGGGAACAGACCTCTTCTGCCTGTCCCTGCACCAACCCAGCTGCATGTGGTCTGCAGGTGGGGTTGTCTGTCCCAGATGCCGGCTGATGGCCTGCCAGTCTCAGGCCATCTCCTTCAGTGACCCCGTGATGCCATTCTCCCTATGATCATTTGGAACTACTGGGTGTCCCAAAAGTCACTCCACATGAGGAAAATGGGAAGTTGTGGCTAAATGTACCTTGATGTACAAAATAGTCATTATAAAATTTTACAAAGAGGTGTGGCAACACGCAGAGAATATTTTATAAATTTTTATAACATTTTGTAATGTTTTGTACATAAAGGTACATTTGCCTACAATTTTCCATTTTCTCTCTATATGGTGACTTTAGGAACATCTTGCAGTGATGAATTTCCCTGGGCCTCTCACTTGGGCTTTAGAAAAGTCATTAATAATTGTTTGCACATGAACTCAGAGAGAAACCAATGGAAGAACAGACAGGAAGGGGGAGAGGTGCCCACAGAGGCAGCTGGAGGGGTTATCCCTCCCCTTCCTGCGAACAGGGAGGTTGCCCTATAATGAAACAAGGACGAGACTTCAGACACTGCGTCCCTTGGGGTGTAGATTAGGATGTGTCTGCCCTTTGGGAACTCTGTGTGTGGCCTTCAGAGTTGTACTGAGTGGCCATGCCCTTGAGGTGGATGACAGGCAAAGTGTAGAGGTGCCCTAACAAGGGTCTTGCCACTGGGAATTAATGGTTAGCGGGGTCCCAGAAGCTCCAGTGCATGGATGGCTGCTCCACCAGGATGAATAGTCCCTTCTGCTGGATGCTGGGGGGAAAGGACGTCAGGGAAACAAGGCTGGGGTCCCTGTCCTGGTCTAGGTCACTTGCTTTCTGTTTGCCTGTTTCCTCTTCTGTCAAATAAGTGGTTTGGACCAGCCTGTTGGGTGAACAGCTGCAGGTAATGTAGGGCATGTGGGAAGGGGAAGCTGCAGGTGGCCCGCTTGGAAAGATAGGCTGTCTCCAATCAGCTCAGATTTTAGGTCCTTTAATAAGCTCCAGCCATGCAACCCTGGGGAGCCACTTATCCTTCCCATGACTTAATTTTTCCCCTGTAAATGGGGGTAGGTGACATTGATCAGAAGAGTGCATTCAGTGAATGGCCTAATGAGCTTGGGGTGCCCAGTGCAGGGCCAGGTACACAGCAGGCTCTTACAAAATAGGTTCCCTTCTTATATCCTTTTTCCTTGTTTCTTCACTACCTGCACCTACATTCCTCTCCTTCCACAGCCGAAGCAAGTTTGGGAACTGGAAAGGCACATGAGGACACTGCAGTAGTTTGATTCCCTGCACAAACACGTCCACTGGAGGCCGTCCTAGCATTCTGCCCTCAGCCCTATTGGGGCTGCTGTCATCACAGGCACTTCAATGAAGGTTCGCATCATGAAAGCCCCTTCTGGAAGGTGCTTCCAGTATAGACAGTGTCCCTTAAATATGGATATATATGATCTTAGTGCAGGAAAAACGAAGTCTTCTTTGATGTTAAATCACTATGAATAGATCATATTTTTGCTTTGTTTGCCTGAAAACTCAATTAAGTTTGTGCATCCAAGAGCCCTTATGTCCAAATACTTGTACCATCTAATTTCCTTTTATATGTCCTTCAAGGAAACCTTCTCTGGCTCCCCAAGTGTGAGAAAGAGCCCTGCTTCGATGCTTCTGGGTGACCCGTGCTCACCTCCACCCAAAGATAGTCTCAGGCCAATTGTCTCATTTTGATTTACCCAGCACGTGCACACATAAACACATGAACATACAAAAGCACACACACAGACACCCATTCACACATGTATTTTTCAGTTCCTGGGGCCAGGGAGTGTGTCTTTCAGCCCAGCACAGAACACTTGGTATCTGCAACTTCATACTCCACAAACGCTCTTTGAATGGAGATAAGTGAACGAACAAATGCTTAAAGAAAGCATTTTAGTCCCAATTTCAGGCATAATTAATTAGCCTTCCCTTTCTACTCGGTGGTTTTTGATCTTTTACATTTTGATCTTTTACCATGATTGCACACCTTTTATTATAAACATAACTTCAAAGCTTTGTGGAATGATGTGGGGCCAGGGGTATTGGTATGTGAATAAATCACCACGTCTCTCTTCACAAAGCCTCCTTTGCTATCCCTGGCCAAGCTCCTGGTGCTTAAGAACGTGGACTCTGGAGTGAAGTTGGACGTGCATTATTTGTTCTGCTTTGTCCCTTAACAGCTGTGTGACCTTGGATAAGTTCTTTACCTCTTTGACCTTCTGCTGCCTTTTTATAAAATGGAGGGAGCGATCCTCCCTCAGAGGGTAGAGGAAAATTAAACAAGAGCGTGTGAGCAAACTGGGTAACTGAGTGCTTGGCTCATAGTAGGTACTCAGCAAATTTTTATGATGAGTCTCCAGTGCAGTGATAGGATATGCCCAGTGAGTCCTTAACTGGCAGCTCCTGAGGCCAGGTGACTTGCCTGACACTCCTCTTCTGCCATCTTGACCACCCTGCTCAGTGCTGGGCCTGCTGGCTCTTCAAGTCCTTGCATGAGCCTCTGGACACCACTGGCAAGAAGGTCCAGTCTGGTGCATGGACTTGGAGCCCATAGATCTGGGTGGGGACTTCGAGATCAGGTAGTCAGACCCCCTATTTTATAGGAGAAATAGGAGCCCAGGGTGGTGCTGGCCTGGAACATGAGCTCCTGGTGTCAGGCAAGATGCCTTCCCCACACTGTGCTGCTCCACTCGCCCACGAGCAGAGATGCTCCCTGTGGACACGCTGCACCTGGCCTGGGAGATCAGCCCTCTCAATTCATGGTCTCAGTCAGTCTGGTTCCAGCCTGTAGCAGTTGTTGCCTGTGGTACAGATGTTTTATGTTTTTAAAAGTTTTTGTTTTATGTTTTCAAAATGCTACTTCACAGCCATGATGTCCTTTCATCCTCATAGGGAAGATAGGAAGTAGGCTGGCAGGTGTTTTCATTTGGATTCCCTGTGGGAAGCTTGAGGACCAGAGAGGTTAAGTGTTGGGTCAGAGCTCTCTTGGCCAGTGAGGGGCAGAGCTGGGGCAAGACCTGCAGTCTGCAAGCCCAGGTTCTGTGCTCTGCCCCATGACAGGTGCAGAAGCTGCTAGGGACTATGTCCTGCAGGTGGTTGGCAGCCTCTCTGAAGCTTGCTCTGAAGAAAGTCAGAGTCTGAATCTGAACGTTCCAGCCTGCGGAAGCTGAGGGCCCTGGCCTTTTGGTAAGGCTGCCTCTGTCCTTGACTGACATAGTACAATGGCATCAGGGGGAGGCTGGGGCTGATTTTGAAGGCCTTGATTTATCTCTGGGGCTGAGTTCAAAATCAAAGCTCCGACAGGCAGTGTTGCCAAAGACGGTATTAATACCATGGAGGTGGCGGAGAGGCTGCGTGTGGAGAGCAAAGGCCCAAAGTTTGCCTCTGAAGCTGTATCGCACGCACTTCTGTTTGGAGCAGACACTGGGCACACGCGTCAATTGGCATTCAGCGACTTTGCCAGGGTGAATCAGTACAAAATTAAATCCACATTCATGGGCTTTTAAAGCACAGCCTGTTTCTTCATCGCCCTATGTAGCCCTCACCAATTTATAATCTATGTGATAACTCACTGCGCACTGCCGGGGCTGGGAGTAACCCAGCTAAATAAAGCCCATGTATCTGTGCCCAGACAGGGTAACTAGCTCCCTGGGTCCTTACGACAAGGCAGGGATGTGCCCCTCCCGCTCAGTGACCTACTTTCCTTCCTGTTTCTCTGGAATTCCTGGCTGGTCAGGGGCCTAAGATGCAGGGGAACATATTTATTCATTCAGCAACTTTTATGCAGAGCCTGTTATGTGCTGACAGTGTGAGACAGGAGAAACTCCCTTCAAAAATTCCCTGACCAGGCTGAGCCTGCAGCCTGGGCTTTCGCTTCCCGCACACCTGCCCACTCCTGACACCTTCCAGGAGTAAGGAAACCCTTGGCGACCCCCAGGGGAAGGCCCCCTCAAGCCTTGGCCTATCTTTTTCTCCTGGTCTGCAGGCTGTTTTCTGATGATTTTAAATGAAGTCTGGTTTAGGGAGGAGAATCCTTTCCTGATACCTGGGCTAATGCAGGCAACTTCCTCTGTGGACTCCTTCCAGAGAATGACTCAGGCCTTAGGGGGTGTTTCTTCCACTTCTGTTGGGGAGCAATTGCACTAATTATTCGCTGCCTCTGTTACATAACCAGACCTTTGTCAGCCGTTTTCCACTGGGACCTTCTGTGAAGTTGGGTTTGCTGTTCAGTAAGCAGTTCTGATGTGCATTCTGGGAAGTCTGGGGTGCTGTGATTTTGCACCTGCCCTGCTGGGCTCTGTGTGCTATTAGGGTGCTGACCCGGACCACAGAACCTTGTGGTGTGCTCAGGCACTCTCTCATGGGGGCAGCTGCTCTTGAGGACAGTGCACCCAGGAAACTCTCTGAGGCCATCTGTAGAGCAGGGCTTGGCTTATCCAGCTCTGGCTATAGTTGGAGCAGGAATGACTTATTAGAAAAGGAGCAGAGTACAATAGAGAGAGTGCTCCTTACAGGAAATTCCCCTGAGCCTAGCCTGGGACTATTTCGTTAAATGTAAAGCTCAAGCTTAAAACCCCATTAACCAAAATCTCATTCATGGCAAGGATAACGGCCAACATCAAGTGAGTGCTTTTTAGGCACTGGATATTTATTGGCCAAGCATTTAACATTATTTAATGCTATTGGCAAGCTCTGAGGAGGTGTTATTCTTTCCTCCATTCTATAGACATGGAAACTGAGTCTAAGAGAGGTTTAAGACCTTGTCCAAGGTCACGTATGTATTGTAAGTGGTGGTGAAGGAGGGCAGGGATTTGTACTCAGCGCCTCTTGCTTGCTGCTTTGTTTGCGTGACCAGATTTTGCAAACACATGTCGATGTCTCCCACATGTCCAGGACTGAAATTCAAATGAAGTCCTTGCCTTGGAGAAGCTCAGAATCTAATAGGGCAGACATGCTTTGAGGTAGTCAATGCTGGGATAGCATAAGGGGTGTACAGCCCTGGGGTGCTCCAATGAGGTGGCTGGATTAACGCTCTTCAGAGAAATGACCAGTAAGATATGTACCTATGTATGTAGGTGGGCATATGTATATATGTGTGTTTGTATAGATAGAGAGAGGGGGAAAGTGGGAATTCCACCTTTCCTTCCTTTTTATTCTATCCAGGCTCTCAGTGGGTTGGGTGATGCCCACCCACACTGATGAGGATAGATCTTTTTACTCAGTCTTCTGGAAACAGCTTTACACACACAAGCAGAAATAAAGCTTATTGAGATATCTGGGCACCCCATAGCCCAGTCAAGTTGACATGTAAAATTAACCATCCTGGTGGCTGGGTGCCAGCACCTGTTGCTGTACAGGGAAGGGTCAGGTGGTTTCTTGGTGCTGTGGGGGTGCCTGAGGTGAGCCTAGAATAGTGATTGTCACCTGGTGAAATTTTTAAAGATCATTAATTCAATTATTTTCAAGAGGTTCAAAGCACAGTCAGTATATTCTTTTTTTTTTTTTTTTTTTTCAGTTTTTGGCTGGGGCTGGGTTTGAACCCACCACTTCTGGCATATGGGGCCAGCATCCTACTCTGTTGAGCCACAGGCACTGTCCTTCTTTTTTTTTTTTACTCTTTTTTTTGATCAACATAATTTAAGTGTGCCATGGAAGTTTAAATATAGGTTCAAGTGTGCTGTGAGCTCAAAAAGGTTAAAAAACACTGGTCTAGAAGAATAAGTAAGAGACGCCAGGCAGAGCATGGAGGAGAAGAAACGGTATGTGTAAATGTGCAGAGAGGTGAGAGTTGTTTGATACAGCTGGAGTATGATGGACCCTAAAGCCAATAGGAGGCTCATGGGTTTGGGGGGAAGGCCAAGATGGATAGGAGGAAGGACCTAAATGCAAACGCAGGAGGAAATTTATTTCATGGGCCTCAGCACTGTGCTGTGACTCATCTCTGCTATTCACAAATGTCTCTTTCTAACCTTCAACCTTAGAACCCATTTTGCATGCCATCTTTGATCTCAGCGTCATAGCGTTCCACCCCCTTGCTGTGGTCTGAATGAATGTGTTCCTCCCAATTTCGTATGCTGACCACGAGATGATGGTATTAAGAGGCAGGAAGTATTTGGGAGGTGATGAGGCCATGAGGGTGGAGCTCTTGTGAATGGAATTCATGCTGTTATAATGAGGCTTGAGGCAGTGGCCTGCAGCCCGCAGGAGGCTGGCTGCTCCCACCCATCTGTTCCTTGTGGCTTTGCTCCCTCAGCGCCCAGGGAAAATAAACAATGCCTTGAACCTTCAGTCCCATCTGGAAACAGGCAGTTGTTCCTCCCTCCATTATTTTCAGTTAATTTTTCAGGCATTTGGACCGCATTTCCTGTCACCCCATGCTGCCTTGGCATTTCTCCCAGGTGCCTGTGCCAAAGCACCAGGAAAGACCAGGGTGAGGGCTGGGGACGCTGAGGCCAAGTGCAGGTGCTCCGTCCACCCTCCACTTGCCACCTTCCTTATCTTTCTTCCTCTTCCACCGTGAACCCTAGGGAGTGGGAGGGGAGACTTCCAGAAACACCCAAGCTGTTAGGGAAGTTCTCATGTTTGCAGGGACCATAGGGCTGTGAGTATCAACAGTTGGACTTTGCAGGGAGCAGCTGCTCACAGGGTGAAATTCCCTGGGCAGCCAAGGATGTCTTTCGAACCTTCTCACTGTCATTTCTGTGCTCCTCTCCCAACCTCTTACAGTCTCCTGTTGGACCTCATTTTTATACCTCACAGTCAGTAGCATAAAGCCCCTGTTTCCTGAGGTCCCCACTGCAGAGCCTTCCTCCCAAGTGACAGATGTTCCTTTATATTTTCAACAAACATTGAGTGACTTTTAGGTGCCAAGGAACCTGGGGACAGAGTGGGGGAGGACCAGCCAGCCCTGCCTTCAAGGAACTGATTGTCAAGTGGAGGAAAGGATCATTGAGAAAGTGATGACCACGGTGTGATAGATGGGGCAGAGTTCCCAAACGGCCCATAGGGTTCAGCAGAGGCTTCTAGAAGGAAGAGCCACAGGTATTCCTTCCCTTTCCCCAGAAGCTTGTCTTTCCACAATATCCTTATAATTTGGAGAAGAGCAAATGAATGGAAAGAATTCACTGACGCACAGTTTAGTTCTCTCTGGATTATCTCCGCCTTACAGAAAGGAGCTTGGTGACCTAACTCGAAGTTTGCGAGTGCCTAACTTTGAACTTTGCGAAGTTCACGTGCCCTTTTGTACTAATTTCAGCCCACACCTCCCTTCTGAAAAGCTGTCAAATTCTCATAGAGGTGATTGACGTATGGTGTGTGCACGCACGTGTGTGTGCGTGTGTGCACGTGTGCATGTTTATTTTTTATTTTTTGAGACTGTCTCATATGTCACTCTGAGTAGAGTGCTGTGGCATCATAGCTCACAGCAACCCCAAACTCTTGAGCTGAAGCAATTCTGTTGCCTCAGCCTCCCAAGTAGCTGGGACTACAGGTGTCCATCACAATGCCTGGCTATTTTTTGTTGCAGTTGTCATTGTTGTTTAGCTGGCCCAAGCTGGGTTTGAACCAGCTAGCCTCGGTGTATGTGGCTGGTGCCTTAACCACTGTGATATGGGTGCTGAGCCAGTGTGTGCATGTTTAAATACTATTATTGGAGGCAAGCTGGTATTGGGATCCAGAAGTCTGGATTTGGACTTCTGTTCATCAGCTTTGTGGCCTGGGGTGAATTGTCACACCTTTTGGTATCTTGAGTTCTTTGCGGAAGTTGTAATGCTACCTACCTGTCTACGTCATTCAACAGCTGCCCAGAGAGGATGAGAGTGTGTCCGTGTAAGTGTGGGACCAATGCTGGAAAGGTCTCCTCAAAGTACCAGAATTCACCCTGGTTCACCCTCATGTGCTCAGCAGGGCTTGTCCCCTTCTGTAGGTCAGGACTGATTACAAACTGGGGTCCCCTCCTCCTGTGTCCCTTAGGATTCCCCCTTCTGTTTCTGTGAGTCCCTTACTGGCTTCCATGAGCTTTTGCTCCTGGTGAGGCAGAGCCTGGGGGTACGGAGCTGCCTTGCCCATTGCCAGGGAATTACCCATTCCCATCTTCCATCTTCCCCAGGAATAGAGCAGGGTTGGGATCCAGCTCCCCATCTTCACTGGTGGGTATCTCTGATGTGAAACTGACAGTTGAACGCCTGTAATCCCAGCACTTGGAAGGCCCAGGCAGGTGGATTGCCTGAGTGCACAAGTTTGAGACCAGCCTAAGCCAGAGCAAGACCTCATCTCTAAAAATAGCTGGGTGTTTAGCCAGGCTCCTGTAGTCCCAGCTACTTGGGAGGCTGGGGCAAGAGAATCATTTAAGCCCAGGAGTTGGAGGTTGCTGTGAGCTGTAACCCTACGACACTCTACCAAGGGTGACAAAGTGAAACGCTGTATTAAAAAAAAAAGAAAATAAAAGAAACTGACACTTGAGAGACTGGGCTGACATTGTCCATGGGGGAATTTGAATTTGCTTGGAATCCTCTTCTGCTTGCTTTCTTCCCTGGCCTTGGCAGGTGTCCTTCTCTTCCTCACAGGACTTCTCCTGGGGACATTTCCTGGCCTCTGAATACCATATTCTGTTTCTGGGGAGCTTGACCTGGGGAAAACCTTTTGGAGATAATGTGCTGTTATGTTTTAGTAAGGATAAAAGGCTGAAGAAGAAGGAGAAATGGTTGAACACTTATTAACCACCTATTGTATACTAGACACTGCGCTAAATGGCTACTATTTTACCTGATCCTTAAAAAAAATGGGCGGTGCCTGTGGCTCAGTGAATGGGGCGCCGACCCCATATACTGAGGGTGGCGGGTTCAACCCAGCCCCGGCCAAACTGCAACAAAAACAAAAAAATAGCCGGGCGTTGTGGCGGGCGCCTGTAGTCCCAGCTGCTTGGGAGGCTGAGACAAGAGAATCGTGTAAGCCCAAGAGCTGGAGGTTGCTGTGAGCCGTGTGATGTCATGGTACTCTACCAAGGGTGGTACAATGAGACTCTGTCTCTACAAAAAAAAAAAAAAAAAGAACCTAGATGATTGCTATTCTTCCCATTTTTTTTTTTTTTTTTTTTTGCAGTTTTTGGCTGGGGCTGGGTTTGAACCTACCACCTCGGCATATGGGGCCGGCACCCTACTCTGCTGAGCCACCGGTGCAGCCCCTCTTCCCATTTTATAGCTGGGGAAGCTGAGGCTCAGAGTATTTAAATAACACACCTAGATAATGAAGTTAGTTAAGTGACCTCTGACGCCAGGTCTCAAATTCTTTCTGCTTCATTCTATCACCTCCTTGTTATTTGGGGTGGTTGAGGGGCACTTACGACTGGGGCCTGTGCACAGCTGAGGATGGGGGACTTTGGTTTCTCCTCTGGCAGGCAGTATGTGTATATCCATGCTGTCTCTCCTGCCAACTGGAGGACATAGGGATGGGGACTGTTGTCACCTTCTAAAAAACGATACAGGTTCCTCCTGGGGCTGGGAGCACATGATAATAAAAACGCTGTGTGGCCTGGAGCCACTCCCTTTGTGCTTTCTGAGCCTCTGTTTCCCCATCTGTAAAATGAACACGTCTGTACCTGTACGGCCCTCTTCCGGGAGTTAGTAGAGTGCAGAATGAGATAGCAATCACTGAAGCTCAGCAGGGAGAATGGCCACACTGCCCCATAGAAAGGCCAGGGCTTCAATTTTGGTGACTCACCTGCCCTGCACCTCTGTCTTTCTACACCTGGACTGCCCATGAGGAGGGAATTGGAGTCTGTGCTGCAGGTGGCTGACCCTCTATGGGACAGCATTACCCCTTACCCCCTGTGCAGCCCAACCTGCGGCTTACACCCCCTTACTGCCACTCAGCCCTGCAAATAGTCTGCACTGGACTTGGCTCACACCTCAGTGGAAGGGGAATTATTTGCCCGCTATCCAGTATCTGTAAGAAGGGCCTCTTATGAGTCAGCGTTCAAATATGTTACCGGCTCAATAAACAGGATTTGTTGTAAATTAAGGGAAGGAAGCGAGGTGCCTTCAACAGCCCTTGTTCATCTACTGTTTTCTATTAGCAACACTTTCCCCTTAAGTAGCGCATAATTCCCTGGGAACTGCAGGGCAGGAAGCCTGGCAGAGGGATGTAATTACATTGCAGTTGTTAGGTAGTTAGAGCCGCACAATAACCTCCAGAGATAGATGAGGCGGCCCCTCAGGGGTTTGGTGGGTCTCCCAGGAGGGAACAGGGATGGGTGGGTGGCAGTCTGGGCAGGGGCAGATCTGGAAAGTGAGGCTCTGCCTCTCACCATGGCAATGTACTGGGGATGCTGAGTGCAGGGTGCCAGGGACATCCAGGGCATGCCTGAGCCCTGAAGGAAATTGTGTGTATGGGGGTTTAGCTATGTGGCTGTCTGGGGGAAGAGCGTTCTATGAAGTGGGAATAGTGCAAAGGCCCCGTGGCAGCAGCGTGTGTGAAGAACAGCAAGGAAGCTGGAGCGGAAAGGGTCTAGAGTGGATGGGGAGGACAGGATGTCTGAGAGGAGGGGGCCTGTCGGCCATTGACCAGACTTAACTCTTCCTGAGTGATGTGCGGAGACAATGGAGAGTTTGGGCACAGGGCTGATGTGCTTTTGATGTTTTAAAAGCATTGGTCTGGCTCGGTTGAGAATAGATTCTAGGCAGCAAAGATGGAAGAAGGGTGAGCAGGTGAGAACCAAGGACATTAACTCAGGTGAGAGATGATGATGTCAGTGGAGGTGTGAGAAATAAGGGACTGGGTTCTGGAGGTAGAGACAACAGGACGTCCTGATGGCTTGGTGGGAGGAAGAGAAGAGTCAGTATGATGTTGACATTTTTGGCTTGAATAACTACAGGAAATTAGTGCCAATACCATAAAAATAGAATGTAGGGCGCTCACACCAGCAGGGGGAAATTTTATCTATCTAGTGGAAAGAAGGAAAAATGCATATGGAAAATGGAATATGTGAAGGAAGATAGCAAATAGCTGTTAATATGGCATCCATTTATAATAACATAAATGAATGAAACTCATAATTCAAAACAGAGACACTTAGATTAAGAACACAAGATTTAGGAATATGCTTTCTTTAAGAGATGCAAGATGAGGTTGAAGCTATGAGGTAGAAGAATAAATAGCAAATATGAACGGAAAGAAAAGCTGTAAGGAAAAAGAAGGAAGAGCTATTCTAGTAAGAGGGATCCAAAATCACAAAACTAACGAAAAATACACATATACATAGCAATAGAGCCTCATAATCTAGACATGTTTCTTACACACATGCACGCACACACAAAGTAGCTGTAGAAACACAGGGATAAATAGATAAGTCAACTATTTTATTTAAGTATTTTAAACATATTCCTCTCATATGTTTTAGAGCAGACAAAATTTATTAAGTACATAGAAGATCGAGCAAATTGTTTAACAAGCTTAAGTATGTGTATATAGTTACATGCAATTATATAACTTTATACCTAAAAGAAAATACACTCTTTTGATTATATGCAGAACCTTCGCAGAAATGGCCATAAATCAGGACACAAAAGCAGCCTCGTTAAGTTCTGAAGGTTCAACATCATACCTTATAGACAATGTTCTCTGATTAATATACAATGAAAGTTTAAGTAAAGAAAAATACTCTAAAACCTGTAAGTTTAGAAACTAATAAAATGACAATAGTAGAAAGTCTTTGGATTAAAGGAGAAATAATAATGACAATCACAACATATTTAGAATTAGATGGATGAATAAGCCACATGGGGCAAAATTTGTAGGCAATGGATCAGGCAGGATTTAGGAGAAAAGGTATAGCCTTCAACAGCAGTCCCCAATCCTTTTGGCACCAGGGATTGGTTTTATGGGAAACAATTTTTCTGTGAACTGGGAGGTGTGGGGGTTAGGATGGTTTTGATAGGCATGTGCAAGCAATTGATTTATGATGGTCTCTGCACAGTCAAACCTCTCTGCTAACGATAATCTGTATTTGCAGCCACTCCCCAGCACTAGTGTCACGGCCGAAACTCCGCCTCAGATTATCAAGCAGTAGATTCCTATAAGGAGTGCGCAACCTTGAGCCTTCACATATGCAGTTTATAGCAGGGTTTGTGCTCTTAGGAGAATCTAACACCCTCACTGTTCTGCTGGGAGGCAGAGCTTAGGCATGATGTGAGTGATGGGGCGTGGCTGTAAATACAGATGAAGCTTTATTTGCTTTCCATCCACTCAGTCCTGCTGTCTGGCCCAGTTCCTAACAGACCGTGGATAGGTGCCAGTCAGTGGCCCAGGGGTTGGGGGCCACAGCCTTAAACACATCTATTAGAAGATACAGAGGCCTGAAAACAAATGAGTTAGGCATTTGTCTTAAGAGGCTGAAAAGTGGCAACAGAAAAAACTTAAAGAAAAAGAAGGAAATAATCGGTATACAGACAGACATAAATGAATAGCAATGATAACAAAAATCACATAATCTTAGCAAAGTTGAACATACATCTTTTGAAAAGATTAATAAGGTAGACAAACTACTCGAAAGACTGATAGAGAATAAAAAAGAAATGTAATAAAACCAGCCAAAAAAAAGAAAAATGACAACAGATTTTAAAAATTTAGTATAATACTATTACAAAGAAATATTATGAAGCACCAATAAATATGAAAAATTAGATAAATTGGATAACTTTCTGGGAAAATGAGAAATGGAAAAATTGGCAAAGAATACATTGAAAACTGGAACAGATCATTAATAAGTAAAACAATTAAAATCCTAGCCAGACCTTTTCTTTAAAGACCCGAGCCCATACCCCTTTGCATTTGAGTTTCTACAAAGCATTTGCAGGGAAAATAACTCCTACCTTGTAGAAGCTGTTCCGGAAAATAGAGAAAGGATAAATCAGTCTGATTCATTTAATGAAGCTTCCTTAATTGTTACTCTTAAAATATATACAAGGACAAGGACAGGAGGAAAAAAATTACAGGCCCATTTCACTTGCAAAAATAAATGAAAACAATACTAAGTAATACATTAGATACCTGACTTGAGTAGGGTATTAAAAGCCAATGTGACAATTGTGCTGGTGAGTTTATGTGAAGAATTCAGGGTGGTTTAACAGCCAAAAGTCTGGCAATTCACCACATTAATGGACCAAAAGAGAAAAAAAAATTACATGATGATCCCAACAGTTGTAGAAAAAGCATTTGGTGAAGTTCAATATCTATTTATACTGATAATAATAATAAAAAGAATGAAGTTCGACATCCATTTAACAATAATCATGCTCCTAATACATTTCTCAGAAAACTGGGACTAGAGCAGGAGGACTTCTGTGCCTCAAGAAGGGCTGCTTACCCCAAACCAACAGCAGGTCACGGTGAATGGAGAAATGTGACCTTCACTGTTGGGTCTTTTAGGCAGAAATCGACATGCACACGCAGGTCTGTCTGGCCCCAAATCTCATGCTCTTCTGCTGTTTTTGCCATGCAGGGGTGAAGGCTGAAGTATAGGCGGGTGCTAGGAATTTTGGGGAGGGGGAGAGGATCCTTTTGGTTGATTATAACAGAAACTCACTTCAGTCAGTTCAGTAAGAAGTGGAGACTTGATCATAGGAATGACAGGGACAGAAGTATTAAATCATTCTTCTTTGACTGGAAGGGATCTGGTCTATGCCTCACCAGTCACCAAGACCGTCCTAATCTTGCCCTTGGTTCCCAGGGGCACTTATTGACTGCAAGGGGGTGGATGGATAAATGAGCCACTTCATTTTGCATGTGGGTTTTTGGTGGGGAGGGGAAAAGGGTGGAGGATTCTAGAACAGAAAGGCCGTGATGCTCCCAGGCTGCCATCTGGAAGTGTTTGGTAGGGGAAGGAGGATGAAGGGGAACAGAGATGTGGTCCTAGTGTGTGGAACTCTGTGGAGAGAAATGTTTCAAAGCATTTTTAGAAATTTCGGCAGATTTTGAATATAGATGCCCCTTTTCCCCAAGCTCCTCAAGAAGACGCTGTTTGGTCAAAAGCTGTTTTTTATGTTTGGGACTTTTGGTGTTAGATAGGTGAGGTTTTTTGTTTTTTTCCCCACTCAAGGTGTTCTCAATAAAACAAGAGCCTAAAAGCCACGTTTGATTCAGCCCACATAAGATGACAGACTCTCATGGCCGCAACTCAGAAGCAGGGTTCGTCTTCCTCCCCGGCCCTCAAATTTTCGCGTCTGCACGCTGGCCTCACACTGGTGTGTTTCTCTCCCTTCCCCTGCCATTCTCTCCCTCACACTCATTCTTCTCTTGTCCTAGTCCCCCTGGGTCCATGAAAATCTGGGGGTTTTGAAACAATTATCTTCTGTTAAGTGTGTGAAAATTTTACATCTTTAATTCAAGGGACAAACAGAGACTGCCTGGTTCTTCTTTGACTCAAGTTCAAATTCTTGTAAGAAGAGCTCTAATTTTCTCAGCCCAGGTCAGGGGTCCACCTGGGTCCAATCAGTTATGGACAGTGAGGAGGAATGGGAGCTGGGTGACTGGTACAAACTTGGTTACGGGGGACAATGCCTGTGGGAGGGAAGCCACTTCTCAGAAGGCTGTTCAGCTTCCCATGGGACCTCTGCATTTGTCTTCACAAAAAAAAAAATAAATAAATAAAATGTAAAGTCTTCTTAAAAGCCAGAATCTGGACAGAGAAGGTGACATGTGTCTACCTGTCAGGTGGACCCAGCACAGACATGGCTAAGACATTGACCACAGAGAAGCAATATCTAGTTGCCTGCCTGGTGATTTCTGAGGACTGGGAGCTAGTTTCAACTAGGAAGAAGAGAAATTGAGAAGAAAAGAATTCATAACAGCTTGACACCCTCCAGGCTGAACCCAGCAATTTTATTTTTACTTGTTCAGGAGGGGGAAAAGTCATCACTAATTCCACAATTACCTCATTTCAGAGTACTCGTGATAAATGACTTCAAGTGTAAAATATTGTCTAGTAAAGAATTAACTTAATAGATAATTTGGATTCAATTATTGGCTCAATACTAAAATTTGCTGGGAAAAGCGCAGGCAATATTTTATGACTGTCACATGATGCAGCGATTGTGAAATTAGTTATTAATGACTTATGAGAGAGACACTTAAAAAAAACTCAACCGGGGAAGAAAATACATCACTTAGGCTTTTACAGGGCAAGCGCAGATGGGGCAGTCGGCAGCCTCCATTTTTCAAGTGATTCCAATTTTGCTGACTGAACCTCTTGCCTTGGCTCTGTCCTTCTGTGATTTGGGTTTGGAGTCACACGTGAGTTCTTTGGGAGCAATTAGAAGCTGAAGGTTGCTGCCATCCATCACAGCAAGGAGGATGCCATCTCTGTCTGTCCCGAGAGCTGGTTACTGACCTCTCCCCTCTGCTCCAGGCCATCGGTTACCTCTGGCAGGCACTATGTGGGCACCAAATGAACTTTTAAAACCAGAATGAACTGCAGGCAGTTTATGACCATTTACTTCCCACCTATAACTTGCTTGCTAGTCAAAGAGGAGAATGTTTTGAAGTCCCCTGGGTTCACTTTAGGGGTGAAGATGATATACCTTCATTAGCACCTTTAAAGTTACTGCTGAAGCTATCTTCTAAATTCAATTTAGATGACATTTGTTCATCCTTCCCACAAGTACTTATTGGGCACTGTGGCAGGGCCTGTAGGGAATAAAGATTTGCTTTTCCTGCTCACACAGAACCTTGAACTTAAGGACTGATCCATGAAGCAAGACAGTGAGAGCACTTTTCAGGACAGGGAATCTGCCCAGCTGAATGGCTGATGCAACATGTGGCCCAGATGGTGGGATACAGAAGGTTCTCGCAGAGGAGCAGTGTGGGAGGTCTAGACTCTAACACAAACCCAAGAACAGTGTGAAGGGGTTTTCTTTCAGCCAATGGGGAGTTGGGTCTACCAGGTGCCAGAAGAGCTCCAAGATTCATGGGATTCTAGGTTCCAGAGACAAAAACTGCAAAGCCAAATCATTGCTTTGTACAATTCATTCTAGTGGGTGTGTGGGGTGGGGTGGGGGGGGTGGAGGGAGATGGTAGTAGCCAATCAATGTTTAATAGGTTAACTCAGTACTATACTGGAAGAAAATACATGCTACAGAGAAAGGAAATTCAGTGGGGGACTGGAGGCCACACAATGGCGGGTGGGTGGGGAACGGTTCTAAATACAGCAGGGAGGCGCACTGAGTAGGTGGTATCTGAGTAAAGATTCCAAGGAAGGAAGTGGAGGTTTTCATTCGTGGCTCTCTGGGGAGAGGTGTTTTCAGGCAAAGGAACAGTAATAGTAGGGGCTGCAAAGGTAAAAGTGGACTTGGTGTGTTCCAGGAACATCTGTGAGGTCATGGAGCTTGAGTAAAGGAGTTGGGGTCGGAACAGGTGAGCCTGGAGACAGGGTGGGGGCCTGGTCACGTGGTGAGGGATTGTGCCAGGCTTCATGAAGACTTCCCACTTCTGAGTGAAACGTGAAGCCATAGGAGGAGGCGGGTTGAGCTGAGGAGGGGCGCGATTTGAAAGGGATCCTTCTGCTTGTTGTGTTGGGACTGGACTATAGGGGCAAGGACAGAGTGAGGGAGATGGTTTAGGAAAGAAGTCCTCAATCTTTTTGGAACCAGGGACTGGTTTCATGGAAGACAATTTTTCCGTTGATGAGGCTGGGTGCGGGGGAGGAGAGTCTGACAGGAGGCAGAGCCCAGAAAGTGCTGTGAACAGTGGGGAGTGGCTGTAAATACAAACGAAGCTTCGTTGGCTCCACCTCCACTCACCTCCTACTGGGCCACTGGGTTCGAAAGAGGCCACAGATTGGTACTGGTCTGCAGTCTGGGGGTGGGGATGGCAGGGTTAGGAGGCTGACTGCGAGCAGGAGAGAGAAGTCTCTGTATAGCAGTGGAAGATTCTGTGGATAGGCTTTGCTTGTGGGCCGCATGATGTGAGAGAAAGAGAACATTTCAGGTTGGCTGCAAGGCTCCCCCCACCTGCTCTCAATAAACTCTGGGGTTGAAACATGCACCCACAGATGGAATCCCGCCTCCTCCAGGACAGACCACGTCCACGCTGGGCTCTCTTCCCTTACACTGCCTGGTTCTCTCAATCTCCTCTCACTAAATTGCTTACACAAGAATCTCCATTCAGGTTTTACTTCTAAGGCACCTGAAGTAAGATAATAAACTTGCACCAAGCTAACCCAGTCCCAGGACCTCCATCTTCATCAAGAAGTTGAAACACTATCAGCTCCCTCAGAAGTCTTCTGAAGCCTTTCCCCAAAGGTTATCATTAATTTCAGGTATAACACCAGTAGATTAGTTTTGTCTGCTTTTAGACTTTACATAGATGCAGTCATTTACATAAAGTGTGTGCTCTCTTTTTTTGGTCTGGTGTTCTTTGCTTAAAATTAGGACATTCATTCATTTTGCTACATGTATTCATTCTCCTTTTTTGTTATGGAGCATTACGTTGTATGACCTTTTCTCGTCCATTTTAATGTAGATGGGCATTTTGTATTATTTCTAGGTTTTGGCTATTACAAAGAATGATCCTATGAATATTCTTGCATGTGCCTTTTGCTGCACATATGTACACATGTTTATTGGGTTTATCTTAAAGGATGAAATTGTTAGGTCATAGGGTACACAATTATGTTTTAATCGGTACTGTTAAGCATTTTCTCAGTGTGTGGGCCACTTACCTCCCAATATGTATGAGTGAGTGTCTAGTTGACCACACAATTGTGAACATTTGGTATTGTCAATTCTTTTTCATGTCAGCAATTCTGCTCAGTATACAGTAGTGCCTCATTGTGGTTTTAATTAGCATTTCCCTGATGACGAAGAGGATTTGGAGCAGATTTTCAAGTCTATTTACTAGTCAGATATGTTAACTTTTACAAAAATGCCTATTTGTGTCTTTGGCCCATTAGAAAAAAAAAATTGGGTGGCCTGTCTTTTTCTCATCAATTTATAGGATTTCCTCGTGTGTTCTAGACACAACTCCTTTGATTATATTTATTTACTTTAGTGTCAGTATATTTTATGGCGTCAGACAACTAGGTCCACAAACTCATCCTAGAAAAAGTGCTACCTACCTCATTGCTGAGTATCACTATGGTCGCTTTTGAGATACTCCCCTTGGGAAGCTACACACCGATGCAATTTTGGAACTCTTTTTTTGGAATGGCCATATCAGAGCTGTTGTCATACAAGATCAGACAATTAAGTTTGCAAACTCATCCTAGAAAAAGTAATTTGAAGGGTGGACTAGGCGCTGATGTCCGTACATACCTTCCCAAGGTGAGTACTTCAAAAATGTACTTCTTTATTTAATCTGTAGTGATTATTCAACAATGAGGTATGTAGCACTTTTTCTAGGATGAGTTCGTGAACTCAATTGTCTGACCTCATATATCCTATTTAAGAAATCTTTGCCTAACCCAAGATCCTGAAAACATTCTATGTTTTCTTCCAGAAGCTTTATGGTCCTGAGCTTTTGGACCTGGGCAGCTGGAGTTGCTATTTGCTGTGATGGGAAGACGTAGAGTAATAGGAGTCTGAGAGGGGTTGGGTAGGAGAGCTTAGTTTGGGATATGTTAAGTTTAAGGTATGTATTAGACATGAAATTCTAACATAGGCAGTTGAACATATGAGTTAAGAGTCCAGGACTTAGGCTTTCATGAAGACAACATTTAAGGACCATTGAAGAAGGCACCAAACACCGAGCCCCAAGGCACAGCCACAGTAAGAATTCTGGACAGGAGGAAACAGAAAAGGAGACTGAGAGAAAGAAAGTACATCCAGGAGATGGGTCAGTGACCGTCACCGATGTGTCATGTCAAATGAGGACTGGAAATTGGACCTTGGATTAGCAATGGGGAGGGAGGTCATCAGTGATGCTGATAAGAATGGTTTTGGAGGGGAGAGGGGTAACAGGTGGATTGGAGAAGGTTCAGAAGAGAAATGGCTGGATCAAGTAGAGGGCTGCTCCTGGTACCCCTAGCACCGTGAGGACCCAGGCCAGGCACCGGGAATCAGGAGCAGGGAAGAACCTGGAAGTTGCAATCAGGGCAGCAGACACAGGAGGGAACTGCTTAATCCTGCCAGAACCCGATGAGGCAGCCCAGCCAGGTTGCCAAGGAAGTGAGTTTGGCCCCCGGAAATTAAGATTTTAGACTTGGCCAAAGTCAAGTGGACTTTGGTGCCCGGAAATCAAGAGACAGCCTTGTGGAAGAGTCCTAGGCCACACCATGGTTTTAGGCATGGCATCCAGTGCTCTTTACGAACTGACGTTTTCCCAGCTCTTTCTCCTCTTCTGTTCCCTCCTTCTCCCTTCTCTCTCCTTCAAGGCAGAACTTTCAGCTTGGGGTTTCCCATTGCATCCTCTGCTTCACACCTGTGGGTCTTTATTTAGTCTGTTTCCTCTCCTGGAATCTCCCCCACTGCTTTCACCTTCCTGATTCCTACATAGCCTTCTAGGCCAGCATTTTTCAGCCTTTTGTATCTCACTGCACACTTGAGCCTATAGGTAAGCTTCCGCAGCACACTTAAATATGCCGATCAACAAAACAGTAAAAAAAAAAATAAAAGAATATACTTACTGTGCTTTGAACTTCTTTGGAAAATAATTTAATTAATGAGCTTTAAAAATTTTCATGGCATATCTAAGATCCTCTCACAGTACACCAGTTGAAAACCGCTGTTCTAGATTCAGCTCAGGCAACATGTCCTCCAGCAAGGCCTCCATGTCCATTTAGCATCCAGCATCTGTCTCCTTCCTGGCCTTCCTCCTGGAGGCTTCATTGACCTCTTTTTCTGTGTGTCTGCTGTACTAAATGGTGAGATTCTCATGGGCCGTGGCACATGTCTCCCCCATATCTGTCCCTGTCTCTTGCACAGTGCCAGGCACAGAGCAGGCCTTCCAATGGTTCCAGCAGGGGACTGTAGAGGAACCAGCACTCTAGGCAGGGTGTGGATGGGCTGCCAGGAGGGAGGATGGTGTTCCAGGCAGGAGGGCACTGTGAGCAAAGTGATGCAGCCACGTGGTGATCCGGGAGTGTGGGAGCCTCAGTACTGAGCATGGCTGAGGGTGTGACTTGGACTGGTCAGGGATAGCTCAGTGGGTGCCGGCCACGTCCCAGGAGCCAGCAGGTGTGCGAGTCTCTGCGTATGTGTGGCAGTTGAGGACAGAAATTCTGGGTATCAAATCAAGCTAATTTACATGGATAAGTGCAGCCGGTGAGGCTTGGCTTGCAGGATCTGATTTATCCAGGGTAGGCAGAGATCCGGCAGGAAGCTTCCCTCAGGTGAGTGAGCAGCAGTGTAGCCACTGGTATAAATAACCTTGCTGTCAGCCTGAGTTACAGCCTCTGTTACTCTGCTTAGTGCCAGAGGAGAAGGCACAAGGGCCGTTTCAGAAATGTTTCTGGAGAGGCAGACCTTTTTCCTCTTCCTGGAACACTGCAGGATTAATCTTTTATAAATAAGCTTGATTTGCTTTTAATTCTAATTATAAAAGTGAAATATGTTCCATGTAGAACATTTGAAAAATACAGAATGGTATAAAGACAAATTTAAATAATCTCAATCCTACTACCCAGAGATAACCACTATTAGCATTTTAAAGAATTCCTCCCAATCTTTTTTTCTATGCATAAATGTAATTTTTACAGAATTCCTTCCTACATTTCCAGTCTATGTACCGATTTCTTAAAATTTAAGAATAGACAAAATTAAAAAAGATTAAAAAAATTAAGGTTACATTTTGAGCCTTTTCTAGGCTATTAATATCAAATGGCTGGAAGAATTGACCTTATAGCTGCATTATGGGTTTATTTAACCAGTCCCCTGTTAGTGAACATTAGAGTTATTTTCAATTTTTCATTCTTAATAATGCTGTTATAGGAACATTGTTACGTCTTTGCCTATATCTTGGATTATTTAGAATAGATTCCTAGAGATCAGATTATTGTTATATATTATCAAATTACTTTCTAGAACATTCAAGTGGGTGTGGATATTTTCTGTTTTTATTTTGTCTGGTTTTAATCAATTTATACTCCTATGGGTGATTATTTGGAATGATCATCTTATAGCACTGGATATTATTAACAATGTTTAATGGCCATTTGTATTTTTATGTAGTAATCTATATCTTTGGCCTACTTTTAATTGGTGTGTTTTCTTTTCATTGTTAAATATGAGCTCTCCATACAATGTAAAAGGGTCGCTTGATTATATCCTTCTTTTATTCCAATGTATCATTTGCCTATTGGTTTCTAATGGGGTTTTTGATAAGCACAGACTTTAATTTTCCATGTAGAAAATTTTCTTAGTCTTTATAGTCTCCTGTTCTTATGCATAGACAGTATTTGCCACTGCAAAGTAAATTAACTATTCATCTACATTTGTCTCCTTATGATTTAGTATGATTTATGAGTTATAAAATTCATCCATCTGGAATTTATTTTGATAAAAATTACTTCCTTTTAATTATTAACCAAATGTCCCAAATAATGCCTTTCTGATGATTTAGTGATGGCATCTATTTTAAACTAAATTTACATATAGGTGTGCATTTATTTATTTTTTTTTTGCAGCTTTTGTTTTTTGGTGGAGCTGGGTTTGAACCCTCCACCTTTGGCATATGGGGTCAGTGCCCTACTCCTTTGAGCCACAGGCGCTGCCCCTAGGTGTGCATTTATTTACATATTTGACTTTATCTGTGAACTACGGATTGCTTTTCCCACCATCTCTGTGTCTTTGATTGTCTGCAATTGTAGTCAGTTTTAATACTGGTCACAGCAAGTTCCTCTTATTACTCTTATTTTTTATAATGTTTTTGGGAAATTGTTGCATCTTTATTTTTACAGAGGATCATTAGAATCCCTTAGGTAAACTTTAGGAAAGAAATTCTCTCGGAATTTGGATTGGAGTTACACTAATTTATAAATTATTATGTGAAGAACTGACTTCCTAACAACATTTAGCTTTCCTATCAACAGATACACTGTCTTTACTCAAGTTTTATTTATTTATTTTTTTAAGTGGAGATGGGGCCTCGCTGTTGCTCAGGCTGGTCTCAGACTCCTGAGCTAAAGCGATTTCCTATTGCCTTGGCCTCCAAAAGTGCTAGGATTACAGCCACGAACTATTGCTCAATAGTTGAGCAAGATATTGCATATAGGATTGTCACCTGGAAGATGGGGACAGGAGACAGAGGTGTTGGGGAGGAGAGGAGACACTGGACAGTCAGTCACTACCCTCACCTTTGACTCCATGCCCCTCTCCATGGAGCACCTCAGTGGGGTGCTAGGGTGCACTGGCTTCTACCTAGAGCTCAGGGCTGCCCACACCTGGTCTGGAGGCCTATAGCAGGCATTGCCTCTGTTTCTATGTCTTTTTTGCTTTTCATGTCTTATCTCCACTCTCTTCATTTCTGATTATTTATCTAGTTTCGGGTTTTCAGTTTTGCACAGCTCTGGGAAGAAGGGTGGTGAGCAGGTTCTGTTTCCATGGAGGAGGAGGTTACTGTAATTATGAGGTTCAACTGGGTGCATATCTCATCCAAGCTGGCAAATACAGGCTCTGGTGGTCCAGTACAATGCCCAGCTAGGATCTTTAGGCTCCCAGTGGCTCTGGTAAGTCCCATAAATCAAAAATCCATCTCATTCCCTGGCCACAGCCTATTGTCCAATCTTTGGGGCTATCTTTTTGGTTTTTCCATCTTGAGATAAAGCTGTGGTTGTTCTTCTCAGCATTGGTTTGGCTTCAGAAAATCCTGTGTGGACGGGCTGAAATGCCAAGCCTGGTTATGCTCTTGTTGGTAATGTATTTAAAGGTTGGTAATGTATTTAAACTATATGAGAGATCCTTCCAAAAAATAATACTTAACTGGAAGTTTATTCTGTGGCAAGAATGCTTAAACTAGAGGTCTTTTGTCATTTACTGTATGTCTACCAGGGTGTTAATATGTGAAGTATGTAAATTCACATTTAATTTGTTTAAAAATATTTCATTTGACTTGATACTCTGATTCAACTATGTACTTGTTCTTTGCTCTTAAGTTGCCATTTTATCTTTTGCACTTAATGGCACCTATTATGTACCCATAATAGAGGACCAGGTTGGATCTGGTTCCTGTCCTTCCTCAAGGGCACCATTTAGCTACTTTCTCTTTGAGTCTTCTTGGGGCAAAGAGGCCAGTCTCAACGGAGCAGAGAATGAAGGAGTAAGTTGGACATGTTGGGTAGGAAGGTCATTCTGGTCCTAGAAGTTGCCTGAAGACAGAGGATGGCACTGGGGAACATTGTCGGGGGTGTGGGGAGTCAATGCTATCCTGGAATTCCAAGATCGACACGATCTTACCTTGTCAATTTGATTAGATCCAAATGTGTCAGAAGTGTTGTTACCTCTTCTTATGCTCTAGACCAGGCATCCTCAAACTTTTTAAACAGGGGGCCAATTCGCTGTCCCTCAGACTGTTGGAGGGTCGGACTATAGTTTAAAAAAAGAAACTATGGACAAATTCCTATGCACACTGCACATATTGTATTTTAAAGTAAAAGAACAAAACGGGAACAAATACAATTCACACCGCTTCATGTGGCCCACGGGCTGCAGTTTGAGGACACCTGCTCTAGACGTTCTCCTTGGTCTTGATCTGGGGTATGGGGAGAAGTTTCTGGACTTTCCCTGGGCTGGGAAGATGTACCACACTTCACACCTGCTCTGCCTTCCAGCCTGCCTTTCCTTGGGTCTCAGTCCTCACCCAGGTCTCTGGGAACAGATGACTTTGGGTGGTGGCTGAGGTGTTTCTCCCTGCTAGGCAGTTATTCTCCTGGTCTTGGTGAGAGAGAAGAGTTAAAAGAGGAGGATAAGAACAGAATGAAGTTGGTCAGATTCTTGGAGAGTTATTACTCCAAAGAAAGTTTCTCAAAAGGGGTTTCCCCCCTTGGGAAGCAGAAGGAAAAAAGAACCTTTATGGGTACCAGGGATGGGGGGAGAGTGAGAAAGGAGTTTGCTGCTATTTCTTTCTTTTCTTGTTGAGAATGTAAATTTCTGGTTGGGGGTTGACTCTCTTTGGTCAAGAGGAAACTAGAGGTGTACTAGGCCCTCTGTCCACCAATCTTGGCCCCATCCACATGTGCTGTCTGTGACATAGCACACTGGCTTTGGTCCTTGGTCTTTGCCTTCCAACCCTGCCCTTCTTCTGCCACGTGCCCCCACACCTGAGGGCCACCTCACCTCTCTCTTCTCCCTTCCAAGAGTTGGGCTCCATGTCAAAGTCATGTAGAATCGTCTAATTATAACAGATTAATCCATTAGGATTTATGCCTTTCTATTTATTGGCTGGAACTATCCATTTCACAGCTGTGGCTCCCACATCTAACCAGCTAGCAGGCAATTTAAATATAGAAAGTAATTTAACCTAGTTGGATACCGAGGCATCTCGCTTAATGCAGTGCATAAATTTCAGAGCTCTTTGCTCTTCAGTCCTCAAAAGGGCAGCCAACAGTTTCATGTCCCCAAAAGACTTGGCTTTTCAGGGAATTTACACCCCAAGAAGGGATCCTGGGCATTGTGTAAAAGAGAGGAATCTTCAGATGAGGTCAGGAGTTGTTTACAGGTCAATTCAGCTTTTCCCTACCCCTTTCTTTTGGGGAAAATAATCTTCTTTTTGATTGAGGTTTCTGGAAATCTGACATTGATTAAAGAGTAGCTGTGTTTCCCTCCCTCTTTTTAACATTTGTGTGTTGCCTATTTGGGTACAGTGTTTTCCCTACATTCTGCCAATAGTCGGGGCCACCAGCCTGCTAAGAGTCTGCAGTCTAGACAACAGCACATCTCAATCCTGTTTGTTCTCCCAGTCCCTGGCCCAGCACCTGGTTTATAGTAAGCCCCCCCCAACTCCCCCAAATGTGTGTCATGGATAGAAAGTGAGTTAGGGGCTTATGACAAGTGACCTTGTAAACTCAACTCTAAACCCCAAGAGTGATCAAGACGCATGAAGTAGGTAAACTCCTTCCATTATGTGTGAACACATGGTCACCTCCTTTTTAGGGAGGAGGTAAGTAAAGAGAGACAAGAGAGGACCAGGAAAGATGTGGCAAAAGTCTCCAAGAACCTGAAGAACTGCTGTAAAGATGTGTGCTTATATTTTTCCTTTGGCTTTTCTGCAGAACTGGTAGGCTAAGGGATAGAGGTTATAGGAAGAAAGACTTGTATTTGACTTATTTATAGGACAAACTTTGCATTAATCAAATTTGAAAGAAAGAGGTAGCAAACTTCCTATGAGTGTTCACACTCAAGAAGCTAAATGGACAAGAGCCGTAGTTCCTCTAGAACCAGACAAGACCAAGGGACCTTCAAGATGCTATCTAACTGAGCTGTGGCGATGGCCATCCCTGTATCTGTCTTTAGGAATCTGTGGGCCTGAAATATGAAATCTTTTATCTACCCCCTCGGCAGAGAAGGCCTTGGAGGGGTGCTGGGAGCTTGATTAGCCCACAGTTCCTGAGCTGAGAACCCCTTGGGCTCCCATTGGTTTGGGTTTGGCTTTTCCTAGGGCAGATGGCAGTCATGATGGTAGAGATGGGTAGATATGGGTTTCCCAGGGCTGCCATAGGAAAGTTCTACAGACAGTGGCTTCAACAACAGAAATTTTTTGTCTCACAATAATGGAGGACAGAAATTGGAAATCAATTGGTTCCATGGCTTATGGCCATGTGACTCTAATTGTCACACGGCACACCCAATCTGTGTGTCTGTGTCCGAACTCCCCCAGGGCCTACCTTACTCCTGTATGACCTCATCTTAGCTAATTATATCAGCAATAACCTTTTTCTAGTTAAGGCCCCATTCTGAGGAACTGGGTGGGGGGTGGGTAGAACATCAACATATAAATTTTGGGGGAACACAATTCAACCTCTAACAAGGTGCAAAGGGATGGACTGGGCATGGTTGGTTTGATTATAGGGCTCAATGGAGGGTTTGGGTGTCTTTTAATTAGTATGAAATAAAGTATTCCAGGCTGAGCCACTCACTCCCTGAACCCATCAATCTGCTCTCTATAAAATCCCACCCAGTATTTCCCCTTTTTTGGACAATAAGTAGTTAGAGTGGGCATTGCAGTTTAGCCCTTAATGATACCTTTATACTATCTTTGGTATCTTTGGTTCTTGTAAAGAAACTATTATTGAGCCCATATATATATACATATATATGGCATGTGACCTATGCAATATCTCAACTAACCATAACTATGTGGAATAGACAGTAATAATAATCCCCCTTTGCAGGTGAAGAAATTAATGATGAGAGGATGTTCCATAACTTGCTCAAGGCAATACAGCTATCCTCAGAAGAACTGGCAATCAAACCCCTGCCTTTTTGGCTCTAAGTTCATTTTCTCTTTGACATACCATGTAATGCCCAAACTCATTCATAAGCTTTGCAAGTGAGCAGATTTCTCTTACATTCCTCTCACTAGCAGGTCAATTAGAATTCATGGTAGGCACACTTCCATTCCTCATGAGGAAGTGCCCAGGTGCTGCTGGACGACCTGTGAGCTCCCATTTAGCTTTGTATGCTTCACGGTGAATGATCTCCCTTTTAACTAGGGGATTGGTTTGCTTTGCATCAGGAGTTCAGTGATTATCCACAGGGTTGGGACGTGATACAAGGTAGAACTGAGGTGGAAATGGATCGTTGCTGGGCGGCCTGCCCTGTGGGTAATGTGGGTCCTAGGCTGGGTCTTCTGCTTTGAGGTCAGACACTCTGCATCATCTTCCTTTCCCCAAGGGAGCATTAAGTGTTGGTGAGTTGATTCACACTCTCTCAACTCCCAGGAGTCTAATGGGTAAGCCAGAAGTCGACTTTATCAATACACAATGATAGACAGTTGCCAAGAAGACTGAATGATGCTGACACTGGGGCAACCAGGCTCTTCTCATTCCTTGTGAAGCATTTCAGACCTGAGAGTCAAGATGGGCCAATGGAGATGGTTGTGAGAGCTTATTACCAAGCTGTGGTAACCTGACCAATCCTTTTCTGTCTTTCTGTTTTTTGTTTTTGAGTTTTTCCAGCTTCATTGAGGTAGGAAGAAAGTAAAAAACTGAATACGTCTAAGGCATGCAACTTGATGTTTTGATATACAGATACATATATCTGTCAAACTGATTAACATATCCATCACCTCATATAGTTACCTTTTTTTTTCTTTTTTTGGTTTGGTGGTAAGATCTACTTTCATAGCCAACTCCAAGTACACCATATAGTTTCATTATAGTTGAGCATTAGATCTCCAAAACTTATTCATCTTGCACAACTGCAACTTTGTACCCTTTGGCCAACATCACCCCATTTCCCCCTCCCCAGCCCTTGGCAACCACCCTTTTAGTCTGTGCTTTCATGAGTTTGGCTATTTTAGATTTCATATATAAGTGACATCTTGTAGTATTTGTCTTTCTGTTTCTGGTTTATTTCACTTAGCATGATGTCTGTCAGTTTTGTCCACGTTGTCATAAGTGGCAGGATTTCCTTCTTTTCTAAGGCTGGATAATTTTTCATTATATATTTGTGTGTGTATATATGACATTTTCTTTATACACATATACCACATTTTCTTTGTCTGTTCATCCACTGATGGATACTTAGGTTGTTTCCATATCTCAGCTTTTGTGACTAAAGCTGCAGTGAACCCAGAAGTGCAGTTATCTCTTCAACATGCTGGTTTCATTTCCTTTGGAAATATACCCAGAAATGGGATTGCAGGATCATATGTGTTTAGTCAATTTGCATTGCCGTATGTAGTAAAGGCATCCCTAAGGCTGGATAATTTATTTTAAAAAAGATGCTTATTTGGCTCACAGTTCTGCAGGCTGTGCAAGAAGCATGGCACCAACATCTGCTTTTGGTGAGGGCTTCTGGCTGCTTCCACTCATGGCAGAAGGCAAAAGCGAGCTGCATTTGTAGAGATCACATGGTGAGAGAGGAAGCAAGAGAGAGGAGGAGGAGCCAGGCTCTTTTCAACGACTAGTTTTTGCAGGAAATGAGAGTGAGAACTCACTCCTTCCCATGAGAATGACACCAAGCTATTTATGAAGGATCTATTTCCATGACCCATAGACCTCTCAGCAGGCCCCACCTCCAACACTGGGAATCAGATTTCAGGTTAAGACTTGGCGGGGCCAAACCAACCACATTCCAACCATAGAAATATGGCAGTTCTAGTTTTAATACTTTGAGGCATCACCATACTGTTTTCCATAATGACCATAGTAATTTATATCCCCACCAATAGTGTACAAGGCTTCTTTTTCTCCACATCCTTGCCAACACTCATTTTCTTTTGTCTTTTTGATACTAACCATTCTAACAGGAGCAAGGTGATATATATCTCATTGCAGTTCTGATTTGCAATTCCCCAGTGCTTAGTGATGCTGGGCATTTTTTTCTGTATTCCTGTTGGCCATATTTGTTTTATTTTGAGAAGTGTCTATTCAGATTCTTTGTCCAATTTTTAACCAGAGTATTTATCTGTTTATATATACTCCTGAGTGATATGTGTTCCTTTTCTATTTTGGATAATATGCCTGATCCTGTTCTCTTAGAATCTGACTCTCAAGCAGGCAGTGTATCAGATCAGTATGTCAGGACACCTTCCATGGTGATGCTCTCACTCTCCAACGTAGCATGGACACTACTTTGCCGTATTGTTACAACCTGCCCTTCCTTAAGTAGATTATATAGCATGAAGGACATGGATTTTGCGTTAGGTTGCCTGTCTCAGATGGTCAACATTTACTGAGCTCTGATTAGGTGCAAGGTACTGAGTTATATTATATATATAACAGTGGGAGCCAGAGAGAATGATGCACCCTCAATAGGTGTATGAATAGATATTAATACAATATGGTAGCAAGATAAGCGTAGGCACTGGATTTTACGGGAGCATATGGAGGGGTTGGGGCTTCAAGAAGGCCTCCAAGGGAGGGTAGTTGGTGTGACCACACCTATAGTGCATCTTACAAGGGTGCATGTGAAACTTGCTAAATGTAGAATATAAATGTTTTCACACAATAACTAAGAAAAAGCCAGAAAGGCTATATTAACCAGTGTGATTAAAATATTTCCAATTGTATATAAAACCAGTGCATGGTACCCCATGATTGCATTAATGTACACAGCTATGATTTAATTAAAAAAAAAAAAAGAAGGCCTCCAAGAGGACACAAGGCTGGGGTTGGATCTTGAAGAGTAAGAGCTTGCCAAGAGAAAACTAAAGACAATAAAACAAAGAAAAAAATTGCCAACAAATCTTGACAGAGGGAAAAGAATAAACAAATAGATACACAAATCAGGGTGTGTGTGTGTGTGTGTATATGTGTGTGTGCACACTCATGCCCATGTCTATAAAGTGGCTATGAATTAGAGGAGAAAATGCTGAGGGTGAGAATAAGTATTTGACAAATCACTGAGAGTAGTCCATACCAGGTTAAGGGGCAAAGACTTAATTAGCTCTGGAGATGACAGAATCACTGAAATGTTTCCAGCAGAGGAGTAACAGGGTCAGATTGATGTCCTTTGGGGCCTTGGCGATGCACAGGGTTTCCTAATGGTGTGTCTGGAGCCTCCCTGCTCTTCTCTATTTGTGTTGTTGAAGGAGTCGCTTTGGAGGCAGGGTGGAGGGTGACTTGGTGGTGGTTTGCAGGACACTAGGTAACTGCAGTGCTAGAGGGGAGGGAGGCATTTCCTGACCCAGAAGCTGTGTTTTTGAATTTGTTTGCTTTTGGAGGTTTAGTGTTCTCCTCTCTTGAATACAGTGTGAATGGCTGAAAGCTGCTGCAAGGTGAGAAGAATGGTGTGTGTGTGTGTGTATGTGTGTGTGTGTGTGTGTGTGTGTGATCATTGTCAACGGTGAGCTGGGCATCAACCAATCAATATCTGGTTATTCTCTCTTCTCTGTCTATTTAGCATCCATTCCAGTGCTGATTACATTGTGCTTGTAATCTTTTTGGACTCCTCTACTTAACAGTGGGCAGGGATTGACTTCTTCATTTCACAGGTAATCCCTGAACATAATAGAGGTTCGACAAATATTTGTGGAGTGCATGAGTCAACGAAAGAATGAGTGTTTGTGTACCCCCTTCACACAAGGCCTTGGCCTGGGACCAGCAGATAATAGCCGTGAAGTCCAGGACATTAAGAGGTCTTCACTAGAGGGCAAAATTTTTTGATAAGTATAATAATTCTTTGAGGGGTTATTATACTTTGAAAACTTTTGGTACCTACAGGAGGCCCATTTGACAGTAAGACTTCAGGATGGATCCTTGGTCATCCCTGTCAGTTGGGTCTTAGACACGGTCACCAGGCTTCCCAACTGTGGTAAATTACAGCAAAATCACTGGTGAGTGGGATGAGACACATTATTATGGGACTTTTCCTTTGGAGCCTCGGGGTGGTCTTCTGGGACAGAGCATGCCTTCTCCAACATAGCAGGCACTGGTAGCCAAGCCAAAAATAATACTAAAGCACATATCGTAAAAAGAAAAAATAAATTATGCATCTTAAGCATTTTAATCTAAAATATATAAATGTGAACTTATTTGCCAATCTTTTGATGAAGGCTTAAAGCCTATTCTTAGAGTGTGGGTCTGCTAATCAGGGTTCCCTTCATCGTCCCTGCACTGCTCAATAAAACATTCTACCCTGGATTTCTTTAAACTACAGTAAGAACATTGAGACCCAGGAAAGGCAATATAAATGCAGAATTTTAGATTTTATTTTATGCTTATGTCCACCACTCCTCCACTCTGCTCCCCAAACCCAGTCTGTTTCAGTGGTCTCACCCACACTTTATTTAATGCTATCTTTAACAACATTCCTTTGTCAAGTCTTTCCAAAGTGTTCAATGTGGTGTACTTAGAATCACTCGCCTCCTTTTCATTTATTATTCCTTTTATAGCTTATTACTTTGCATAATATTTAATCTAGATGCATTATCAACAATAATAAATACAAGTGACCACAGATTATCTGGTGAGTGGAGAATTTGCTGCAGGGAGAGGGATCCGGGGTGTCTTGGGAGCAGCCTGGTGATTGCGGGTTCTCAGTGGGTCAGCCCTGATCTGTGGAGGAGGTGAGCAGGCATCTAATCCACCGCCCATTTCTCCAGTGGCTTTCATGACTGGTCCCCTTTGCTGCTGTCCTTCCCTCCAGTCTGTGAATCAGTCGTGGGTGGGAGATTGAGACCAGGGCTCCCCTCGCTCCTAGAGCAGACTTCTGGACCCTCACCAGGATCCCCCTCAATATTCCGTCTATAGCAGTCTCAGCTTTTTCTAGCCTGCACCTGCCAATTCTTCCAGCCTCTACCCCAAACTGCTTCCATGTTTTCAAGTATTTGTTATAGCAACAACCCCTTTTCTAGCCGGTCTTCAGTTTCAGTCCATTTGTGCTGTGTGTGTGAATACCAAAGACTGCATAACTTGTAAACAATAAAAGTTTATTTGGCTCCAAGTTCTGGAGGCTAGGAGGTTCAAGAGTACAGGGCTGACATGTGGCGAGGGCCTCTGTGCTGTGTCATCCCATGGCAGAAACCCAAGAAAGAATAAGAACCAGTGAGAGAGGAAGAGGGGGCTGAACTTGTTTTTATTATAGGCGCACTCTCACAGTAACTCCCTCCGTCCATCCCTGAATCTGTTCATGTGGGCAAAACCCTCATAACCTAGTCACCCTCTTCTCAGGCCCTACCTCCCAGCATGGACACATTGGGGATTATGTTCCCAAGACATGAACTTTGGGGGGGCACATTCAAACCATGGCAGGGCCTCTCTGAACGTGTTGGAAAGAGACAAGCTGTACCCCCTATATAATTATCTCTCTCCACATTTTTGGTGTAGTGGAATTTATTCTAATGTGGATGTCATTAGACTCCATATCCCTAGTTTATGGAAACCGGAATTGCAAGTTAAACTCTTTCTGCTGCAGCAAGATGGAGCGAAAAGGTGCTCTGGGATCTGAAAGAGCCCAGCTCATTCCAGCCCTGCCATTTTCCAGCTGTAGCACCTTAAACAGATTAATTAATTTTTCTGCTTCTCGGTTCCTTATCTGTAAAAGGGTATAGTAATATCTACTTTTCAGGGTTGTTGTGAGGATTAAGTGAAAGTGACACTGCTCGGCAGATAGAGGGCAATCCACTAATGGCCTTTTATTTATAATTCATTCATTTGATAAGGGTTTAATGAAAACCTCTGATGTACCCAAAACGATTCGAGGAGCAGAAGATGCAGTGCCCACTGCCAGGAGACGACGCTCTAATCAGGAAATGTGCCGAATGCACATGAAGTCAGGGGGTCCCTTGCCGGTGGCGCGGCCTCAGAGCTGGAACAGCAGGTGTGCAGAGCAGTTCTGGGACAGCTGGCTTTGGCCAGAGGAAGACTTCCCCGAGGAGGTCAAGGTAGAGAAGATAGGATTGGGCCCTGAAGGAGAAGGGAAGCCCAGGTGACTGCTTAAGACAGGGGTCCTCTGGATTCTGCTCCCCTTTGCCTATTGCCTAGGGAGACCAGACTGTCGAAGAGGTCAGAAGAAGCTGTGGGTGAAAGCTGTGGACTTGAGGGTGTCGCCTATGTGAGGCGGAGAGCAAATCATCAATACCCTGACAGTGCCAACCACGCAGGCAGGGGGAGTGTTTGTTGTGATGTGGGAGTCGCTACAACTGGATCAGCCAGCTTTGCTGCTGCCGGGCATTTGCCAGGACAGGGGACTAGCTTAATTATGATGCCCATGTGGGGATTTAACAGCATTCCTCAGGCAACCAGCGCTTTCATCACCGAAATGTGGTGCATGGCCCTGCATCTGTGGCCTTTGTTGGGGCAACAAGAGCAAGGCGGGTGACACAAAGGGATGGGCAGCCCAGTCATCCTTCTTAGCTCATTTCTGGGCAAGTCTCCAATTCTGCCACCACGTCTGCTGGGCCCTTTACAAGACAGGCTCTACCCTGGGGACCCTTGAGCTCTTGGCATCTTCAGTCAGGAGACAAGAACAGCGCCTCTGGGGACCGACCATTAGTAGACATGTCATGCCTGTGTGAGGACACCGATAGCCACCATCCCAGGAGGCTCCTTGTCGGTGACACGGGCTGGCAGTCTCCCTCCCCCTGGGCTCCAGGTTCTCTGGCAGCTGTTCAGTGACCATAGATCCCTTTGTGTTCAGTGTTTTCCAGGTTAATTAATCCAATTGTTATCATCATTGTAGTTTATAATTAGGCACATTTGCAATTATATCATCCATTCTGCATTATTGATGTGCAACTCACCAGCCGAAGACAATTATTACTTCTTACCCTACTGGCACAAGAAGAAACACAGAGGGTGGCATTGGTGTTCTAGGACCCCTGCTTGGGTCTGGGCTTGCTTATGGTTGAGAACACAAATGGATGCCCTGGTGTTGGGAGGTCTCCTTGGTCAGGAGCAGATGGTGGGGGCCTCCTCAGCCAAACTGGGAAGACGAGCACCTGGGCTTCAATGGGCTAATGACCATCAAGGCCACCTTGATGACCTTCTTTTGAGATATCGACTCTGTGCCAGAAACTTTGCACATGCTGTTTCACTGAATCATCACAGCACTCCTACTATGGCAGGTGCAGTAGCTCATGACTGTAATCCTAACACTCTGGGAGGCTAGGGTGCATGGATTGCATCAGCTTAGGAGTTTGAGATCAGCCTGAGCGAGAGTGAGACCCTGTCTCTACTAAAAATAGAAAAATTAGCTGGGCATTGCAATGAGTGCCTATGGGAAGCTGAGGCGTGAAGATCACTTGAGCCCAAGAGTTTGAGGTTGCTGTGAGCTATGATGACGCTACTGCACTCTACCGAAGGCGACAAAGTGAGACTCTGTCTCAAAACAAACAACCTACAACCCTCCTCCCCCCCAAATCCTACCAGGTAGTATCACTATTTCTATTTTACACATGAGGAAGTCGAGGTTTGGAAAGATTTAGAAACATTTGAAGGAATTGTGGAGATGAGAGGCGAATGCCAGCTAGCCTTCCTTCAAAGCCGGAACCTTCTCAGCATGAAGAAACGAAGTTCATTGTCTTAAAAAATACAGGGAGATGAGCATTTGCACCAAGCTTGACGTTCAGGAAAGAAGACCGAGGAAGGGCTTTGTGCTCTGGCTGGCAGGGAGCAGGGAGACAGAGGTGTCTGGGTAGCAGGGCGCCTGGGACCCCCCCAAACCATGGGGTGTACGTGAGCGACAGTGTGCGCATGAGTGGCTGTGCCCTTCCTCCCCCTCGGCCACCGAGGAGAAGCTTCCAGATATAGGGAGCCAGGCGTAGGGGCTTGTCCGTAACCATGTCTCCAGACAGTGTGGGGCTTTCACAGGAGTGTGATGATGGCAGGGGCAGAGACAGGCCCCGCCTCTGGATTGTTGTGTCCTTAAGCACACGGGGTGTCTGGGAACAGATGGGGGAAGTGTGTTACATTCTACTGGGGATTTCTGGCTTTTGGGGAAAAAAAGGGAGCACAGGCCAGGGAGCATGTCACCCAGATAGATGGTACACTTCTCCCTGTCTCCTGCTCTGCACGGCCCTTGAGAATCCAGGAGAAACTGAACAAAGTAACAAAGCAGGTTGACCTGGGAGGGAAAACTGGCACTGAAGGGCAGCTTCCTGCCTGAGACGGTGTGGGTGGAAGCGACTGTCAGGACTGTCCTCTGGCCCCCCTTTCCCTTCCCTGCTGCGCTATTTCCATCACATTTTTTATTTTCTGTATTTTATGATGTTTTGACATCTTGGTGGACGTGGGGATGATGTCTGGGGAGAGGCTGCTCTTCCCAGGGTTAGCTAATTCCTAGAGACAGAAACAGCTGGCCTGCAAACACGCTGTGCATGTGGGAGCCAAGCCAAACCATCCCGAGCCCATGTCCCAATGCCCTCCCTTTTCTAACTCCTCCACTCTCCAAACCAACATTCTCCTTGTCTTAAATCATCCCAGGGCCAGGTACCCGGCAGCTGGGGACCACATGCTTAGCCTAGAGCCTGCTGGTACCATTCCACTGAGCCAGTCACCAGCCTGCTCACACGGCCCTGCCCTGGCCTTCCCAAGAGCCCACGACAAAGGCTGTGGCTTACACTCCCCTGGCTCTGGCCTCCACATCCTGGCACCTGCCTACATGACCCTGCTGGCCAGCTGTGCTACTCATTTCTAAAGAAGCTGGGAGCAACAATAAAACCTTCTTTCAATGGCTTTAGTCTCTGCTTGCTACCACTTAGTCACCTCTATAAATTAAAATCCCTCAGGTGCATTTTATTTTATTTATTTTTGAGACAGAGCCTCAAGCTGTTGCCCTCAGTAGAGTGCTGTGACATCACAGCTCACAGCAACCTCCAGCTTCTGGGCTCAAGCGATTCTCTTGCCTCAGCCTCCCAAGTAGCTGGGACTATGGGTACCTGCCACAACACCTGGCTATTTATTTATTTATTTTTTTCTGTTGGTTGTAGTTGTCATTGTTGTTTGGCAGGTCCGGCCTGTATTCAAACCAGCTCTGGTGTATGTGGCTGGCTGGCATCTTAACTGGTTGAGCTACAGGTGCTGAGCTCACAAAACATTTGAAGGAATTGTGGAGATGAGAGGCGAATGCCAGTTAGCCCATTTAAATTCCCATTAAAATGGCGGCATTTTAATACAACTGCTGCCAGGGCAGACCCAGTCTGGGGCTCTGACATGCTTGTCACACCTGGGAGTGGCTGGCTTGATGGTGACTGTGGGGAATGGCACAGATTCTGAGTAGGGGATGGGAAACTGGCTCCTTACCCTTTTACTTTACTTGGAAAGTCACAGGGGCATACCCAATTCTGTGTATACTTTGTGAAAGGTTTGGGGACACCTGGAGAGGAAATCCCATAGTAGGTACAGATGCTACTGGGGATGAGAGGGAGGGGGATGGCTCCACGCATGAGGGGAGTGAAGGAGGAGAAATCAGGGCAGTTCCCAGTGCCTTGGTTTCCCCGCCTGCTAAATGGGACTCAGAGCAATAGCCTCCTTCACATCACAGGACGTGAGCAGAGTGGGGGTGTGCTTTAGGGAGTCTGGGTGGAAGCTCCTTAGAAAGCCCTGGAACATCATCTCACTCTAGGACAGGTGGCCTCATGGTGGGAGCATCAGGGGGAGTTGAAGATGGAGGGGGTTCAGGGGGTGTCAGGAGCCTTCCAGTCAAGAGGAAATTTGGTCCCTTTCCAAGTGGTTCAGTGGCATGTTCTGTGTCTCCATAGACCTAGCCATCTGAAAGTGGCATTATTTCCCAAGAGAGGAAGAGGAAAAAATAATGATACTCACAACATGAAGAAACCAGGGTCTAAACTGTGGGGCTCATGGAAATAGCTGTCATAAAGCCCCAGGCCGGTTCCAGGACCCAGATGGGGCGAGGCTGCCTCTGACCTTGGGGATGGCACCGCCACAGGTGGGGGAAGTAGCAGGGGGATTTCTTGGGGCTGCGTGGGGGCCCTGGTCTCTGCTCTCCTCTTTACACTTACTGTATGGCTCTGCCCAAGATTTGGGAGACTTTCCAGGTCTGCCCATGGCCAGGGTCAGGTGCATGCAGGCTACCCAGTGTGGCCATTAGATTCTGTGGTGCCGAGATGCCTGCGACCTATTGGCAGAGAGAAGAAGGGCTGGACTCTTTAAGACAACTGGGGGCCTGAAATGCTTCCTCCAGGCTCAGAAAAGCCCACCCCTCCCCAGCAATCTTGCTCCTCATTCTTTCTTCCCCTTCTCATCTCCCCACCTGTTTTTCGTTCTCCCCCACCTCTTCTTCCTTTCTTCCCACTCTCACTTCTTCCTCCTCCCTTTCTTTCCTTTCAATCCCTAATCATGCTGTCCAGTGCTATGTTCTTGGCCCACAGAGATGAATGAGGCCCAGTGTTTGCCCTTGAAGAGTTTTAATTGGATGTCTAAGTCTGTAGAGAATTATTAAAAGTCATTGACCTGCAGAAAAAAAGGAGCTTCCCGCTATCTGATGGGAAGCATCTCACCGACTTCTGAAACCCCAAGGCTGCTCTTGAAATCCTCCCCACCCCCTACAGCTCTTGGGGAAAGATGTGGTGTCTTGGGGGCGTCCAGCAGCTCCTGAATCCTGGCTATGCGAGCCCAGAGAAGGGGTACTCATTCCGCCTTGCTTCTTGGAGCAGGCAACCCCGCCGAGTCTCCAGCAAGGGTCCTGAAGGCCTTCTCCCTCCCCTCTCTGATGTCCCTGCTGTTCCCTTGGGGGGTGAGCAATGGTCTGTGGAAATGGGACAGACTTGAGTGAGGGCTTGCTGCCACCAGCACTGCGGAGTTCCTTATGCTTCTCCAAGTTCCTCATTTCCTTAAGCTATTACCGTCCTTTAACAGATGAAGACCCTGAGACCTGGGGTTAAGGTGAAATGATTGGCCTTGGCCTTGATGGTGGGTTGCAGAGACGGGGGATGCACTCACCTCTATCTGATCCTGAACTCTCTTTCTCCCTATTGTGCAGGGATGCACCTCCTTGCTCAACCTTGCTGAAATCAGTTAATTATACCTCCATGCACAGTCTCCTGATCCACCTTTGTGGTAGGTGGAATAACGGCCCCCCCTCAAAGATGTCCATGTCTTAATCCCCAGAACCTGTGAATATACTGGTTACAGGATGAGGGAGGATTAAAGTTGCAAATGGAATTGGCTGACCTTAAATCAGAGATTGTCCTGGATTATCCGAGTGGGCCCAACATAATCACAAGGGTTCTTTAAATGTGGAAGAGGGAGAAAGAGAGTCAGAGAGATTTTTGAAGATGCTGCACTGATGGCTTTGAAGGTGGAAGGGGCCAGAGCCATGAGCAAAGGGCCATGCGTAGGGGGGTGGAGGGGAAGCAGGAAAGAATGAGGAAATGGATTCCCACTTAAAGTGTCCAGAAGGGAATAGCGCTCTGCAGGCATCTGATTTTAGCTTCTGGAAACCCATTTTGGACTTCCCACTTCCAGACTGTGAGATAATAAACCCATGCTGTCTGAAGCCCTTCAAGTTCTAGCCTTTGTTACAGTAGCAAGGGGAACCTCAGACAGCCCTGGGGGTCCCCTGCTCAGGACCTGTTACCTCTCTCCTGAATTGTGGCCTCTACTCGTCCTCCTGTCTTCTTGAATGGGTCCAAACTTTATCTTTTTGAAGCAAATAATGTCCCTCATTTCCATCTTAGCCCAGAAACCATTACTGCCTTCCATGCTACCAGCCCCTCCATCCCCATGCTCTGCCTCCCTGGTCCTCCCAAAGACTAGCGTCCCCAAGGGTGCTCTGCGGCCCCCAGGACATCCCTCCCTTTGGCCTCTTCCTGAATCATCAGTTTCTCGCTTGCTGTCTGGGGGCAGCTCCCTTTGGGACACACATGTGCCAGCAGCTCCCATTCTAATCCCCCATCTCATCCCATAAGTACAGTCTGGGTGCTGATAGACCCCGACATCCTCAGCCCCTTCCTGTCCCCAAGTTGCAGATTTGTACATCCGAGTGTTTATTTGTCACTACATTTGGATGTTTAATAAACATCGCAAAATTAATGAGCCCTGAGTTAGTTCCCTGCTTCCTACCCGCACCCTCCACCCTGATCCTCCCTGGGTTGGTTAAGCCCAGCCTCGGTGGGTATCCTTGCTCCCCCATGTCCTCCTGCCCCCCACCTTTCTGACACAAATCTGCTCCCACAGCGGCCCACTTGCCCTGCCCCCAATGCCACACCCTGACTCAATCTGCACACAGCAGCCCAAGGATCTTACACATTTTTTTTTGTAAAAAAAGTTACAATAGCTTTAGGTTTACGGAAAAGTTTCCAAAGCAGCACAGAACAGAGAGTGCCTGTATGCCGCTCGCCCTGTCCCCTACTGTTAACCTCTTCCCTTGCTATCATCTGCTTGCCACAGTTAGGGACCCAACATCGGCACATTGCTATCAGTGAAGCTGCACACTTGATTCAGATTTCACCAGTTTTCCCTGAAACCCTCTTTCTGTTACAGGATCCCAGCCAGGGCAGCACATTAGATTTGGTCATCATGACTTGGTTGTGACAGCTTCTTAGACGTTCCTTACCTTTCATGAACGTGAGGAGTGTTGGTCAGGGTACAGCTGCATTTTTTGTCAATTTTTGTCTATCTGATGTTCTTCTCATGTTTCGGCTGGAGTTGCAGTTTTGAGGGGAGGTGAAGTGCTGTACCCATCATCTCATATCAAGGGCACAACTGTCAACATGGTTCATCACTATTGATCTTAACCTTGACGACCTGGCTGAGGCGGGTTTGGCAGGTTTCTCCTCTGCCAAAGTTTCTTTTCTTTTCTCCTTTTTCACACTTTACTCTTTGAAAACAAGTCACCCAGAGCAGCCCATGTTCAAGGGGCAGGGACAGAAGGGAATTAAACTCCACCTCCTGGAGGGGCTGGATCTACATACATTATTGGAGCTCTGGATGAGAGATTTGTCTCTTCCCTACCCTTCCTTCCTCCCTCCCTCCCTCCCTCCCTCTGTCCCTCCGTCAGTTATGTATATCAGCATGGACTTGTTTATTTACTCCATATTTGGTTTATAATCTAATACTCTATTTATTGTGCAAATTTTTCCCTCTTTGTCTTTGGGGCTTCTTCCTGAAGGTCCTACCTCCCTTGGCCAAGCTCAGCTTTCTGTTCAGCACTTCCTTCCTTTCGGGCTTTCTTACACACTCCCTGCCCTCACTGTAGGACCAGCCTTGGGGTCCTTTCCTTGGAGATATGAAGCTCTGGGTGCTGGTCATGCTCATGGGCTTGGGGCCAAGGCTCTTTTGAAAATGGTAAATGACACACTTCTTTTTCCTCTTAGAATAAAATGCACATGGCTGCCCACCTGGTTTGGGGCCACCTTCTCAGTTTTGTCTTGAACTGCTGTACAGCTACGGTGGGCTCCTTCCTGTTCCTCAGGCAGGAGCTTTGGATTGACTGTCCTCTTGGGTCTTTGCTCCACTGGGTTCTCTTCAGGCTCCAGGTCTCAGCCAAAAAAGCCTCTGGTGCCAGGTGCAGTGGCACATGCTTGTAGTTCCAGCTACTCAGGGAGGATCCCTGGAGCCCAGGAGTTCGAATCCAGCCTGGACAACACAGTCAGATCTCAGTCTCTTAAAAAAAACAAAACAAAAGCCTCTGGCACTTGACCATGCTAAGACACTTACTAAATGTAGAATATAAATGTCTTAACACAATAAGAAAATGCCAGGAAGGCTATTTTAACCAGTGTGATGAAAATATGTCAAATGGTATATAAAACCAGTGTATGGTGCCCCATAATTACATTAATGTACACAGCTATGATTTAATAAAAAAAAAAAATACCATTTACTGAAGAAGTGACTATCTCCAAGCACTTGTACTGCCATTTGGAGGCTGCTCTCTGATGGGAAGTCTGGCCCTCCCTAGAACCTTATTCTTGTCTTAAGGTCTAGCTCAAAGCACAAAGGTCAGTGAAGCCTGGTCTGATTCTCCCAATCCAGAAAACTATTGTTTCTGCTCTTGCCCATCGCTGTTTGCATATATCTCCATGAGCATATCTGCCCACAGAACTGTAGCCAGCTTGCAAATGTGCCTGTTCCTCACCAGCAAGCTCTCCGAGGGCACAAACCTCGACTTGCCCATCCTGACTCCTGAGTTTAAGGTAGATCTTTGTCAAGTGAATTCCGGGACTCTTCATCTGGACACCTTTCCCTAGGAAAGATTGAGCCAGCCACCAGGGAAGCTGTCTCCTACCCTCAGAAAGGGCCTGGAAGACTCTGGCAAAGGTTGCCTCCCATTTATTTTCTCCTTTGGTAGAAAGAACCAGAGGGTGGAAAGTTCATTTCTTGCAAAGCTTTTTGATATTTTACCAGCTAAAAAGGAGGTCCCTTCATCCCTTGTCTTATATTAAAATCTCCTTGATGTCTGGGTCTTCCCCTTCCCCCATTTCTGTCTCTGAAGATCAATAATATTGCAGAAGTGAAAGATCAAAGTTTTGCAAGTGGTGGGCGAGCAGAGGCGAGATCGGGAGTGGCAGGTGGAAAGAGCGTTCCTATTGAGCTCATCCCTGGTTGATGTGTTGGGATGCGCAGAAGCTTGTTCTGTCACCTGCTGTCAATACTCTCTCTCTCTCTCTCCCCATCCCTTGTCTTCCATCCCTCCCTCTCGTCCATAAACAAAGCCACAGTCTCAACATCTTGTAAAGCACATTATAAAATGCTTCTAATAAATCCTTAACAGCCTTGGCCATAACCAGATGAAAGAAAGGTGATTATGACACGGAAGTGTCAGGCTAGAACAAATTGGGCCATGTGAGCAGGGATTTATTCCTCTTTGTAAGTGTGCTATAAAGGTCCCTATAATTTCACAAATAAATACGAACATTGCTTAGTAAATGGCTCCTGGATTTAGAAACCCCAGGACCATGGGAAGTAACATATTAGCACCAACAGTGCAATTTCAGATGTGGGGCAAATCAGCCCAGGGTACCAACCACATGGCCCTCCACCCTACCTCTGTTCCTTCTGAAGTGTGCAGGGCACCCTAGGCCAGAGCAGAAGGAGGGCTGGGCTGCCGCTGGGGTCCAGGACAAGACCTGGAGGCCACCCGAGTGCTGATGGGCTCTCGGGAGAGTCCCTGCAGCTCAGGATGAGTAGGAAACATTAAAGAGGAAGGCAGGCTCTGAACTATGGGGTGGGGAGGGTTGAGAAGAGAGGTTGCCAGGGTCAGGTGAGCTGGCAACCCAAGAATTGGTCCTCTCTGTTTGCCTAGGTCTGAGGGGTCTTCTGGGATGCTAGGCTTCTGGTTTTAGAATCAAAATTGTTGGATACCCTTTTAGGTAGAAGGCAGTGAAGTTGGTGGCCTGGGGAAGAAGAGAGGGGAAGTAGGTGGGGGCTTCAGAGAGAGTGTGGGCTTGGATTAATATCAGTGTTTCTCAATTTGGCTGTGCTTGAAATGCTTTGAAATAATATTAATTTCGGGCCTCATTTCAGACCTCTAAATTAGACTCTTCAAGGGCAGGGTCCAGGCATTGGTGCTATTTCAGGGGTCCCTAGGCGATTCTCACATGCATTCAGGCAAGGTTCAGAGCCCTGGGACGCTCCTTGGCTGGGCCCCTTCAGCACCTTATGGGAGCTGTCATGTGGTGCATTTATCCCTTTTTCTCTTGTTGCCATCTTCCTCCTGCCCCCCCTTGTTTAAATACCAGATCACATTGGCTCAGACAAACCATATTGGGTAAATCAGTCATGAAACCGACAGGAACACTGGCTGACCCTTCTCCCATCTGGTGCTTCTCTATTGCAGACACAGCCTAAATAAGAAATGATGACCTGAATTTCCAAACCAAAGATGTTACAAATAGGAACGTCTGTCCTAACAAGCATTCCTTTTTTTTTTTTTTTATAACTAAGATAAAGATGTAATGGACCTTCGTAGACCGTGCATGTCATGGCTTCTCTCCATGCTTGATGGCTGGGCACAGTGACCTGAAGGTCATTCATCCATTCATTCTTTTGAACAGCAGAGACAAGCTGGCAGGGCACATGGACTCTCAGTTTAAGCCCTCTATGTCTTCCTATACACTGGGAATCTTGCTTTACCTCATGGAACAGACATTCGGATTGTGAGTGTTCTCTTGGGTGGTGGTGGGCTCCTCTCATGGCCTCTTAAAGAGGGTGAGTGAGGGTGGAGGCTCCCTGCTGTGAGGGGTGGAGGAGAGTGGATCAGGGCTCCCAGCAGAGGAATTTTGGTTTCCATGGAAACCTGATTTGGGTGGGCAAGGATCTTAGCTCATGTCCTGCTTCTGCCGTGAGACTGATTCTCACCTGTTCTTCTAGGGTACAGCTCTCTGAACCCAAGCACCTGTCGTCTGCAGCCCATACTCTGTCCCCGACCCCTGTAACAATAATGCCTTAATTACTCAGTGCTTTGTCCTCTCACAAAGCAATTCATAGCCAGGGTCTCATTTGGCGCTGGCTTGCATTCTTCCCTCATTATTTGGTGAGAGTGGGAATTACATAGCCATTTAGAATCAGAGCTTGGGTCTCAGTTCCATTTTATTTATGGCTCTCTGACCTGGAACTAGTCACTTACACCCTCTGATCCTTAGTTTTCATATCTGTATAATGGGAATAATGGGACTGTGGACTCATGACATGCACAATGTCATTATACAGAGTGTAATGTTATACAGAGTGTATGGCACATAGCTGGTGTTCATGGCACCTGTTACCTCTTCCCCAGTTATTGCCTTTTCCTTCATGTTGGCTGTTGAGATAATCAAACAAGCTAATTTATAAGAATCTCATGGAAGGTGCCATACTTATAACTATTCTAGATACTGCTCTGATATCTTTATTCTCTCGGGCTGTATCTAGAGACTGGGACTATTTATCCTTCTGTTTTGGAATATGAGGCACCCATCTTGCTTTGCCATCTCTCAGACTTCATGAGCGAGTATCAAACACCAATTCTTCTCCTTCCTCTCTGCCCTTCTAAGGCCTTTTCTGTCTTTCAGAGGCCTAGTTCAAGTCCACCCTTTCTAGGAAGAAAGCCTGGGGTTTCATTATCTTGGGGCTGGTGAGGGAAGAGGGACTTTTAGGTCCCTGTAGCACTTTTCCAGTCTAGTCCCCCTTCCCCTTGGACCTTACACTCATCCCCAACTGTTTGCCTTGGCTCAGGCCATCTGCCTTTGGTCCTCTATCCAGGCTGAAGGGTTCTCCTTCCTTATCTCCCCCAAACCCACTCAGCCTCCAGAACCTTCCCCCAAGGGAAGAAGGAGATAATTCAGATCTCTCTGGCACTTGCTACCTGTGCTGTTCTCATTTTGCCTATTGGACAACTTTGCTTGTTCCCTGCCCATTCACTTCAACGCACTCTTTGCTGGGAGTCTGACCGGTTACTGTCTGCTAGTCTAGTCAACGACACAGAGGAAGCAGTGCAGATGGAATGAATGATCTGTTAAAGGAAGACTGGTGCTCGCTCAGGCACTCAGTGACTGCCCATCTTTATTCACTGTATTATATATCCAAACTCATCAGATAAAGATAACCAAGAATAAAGAACAAAAGCACCAGTTGAGACTGCCTTAAAACATTTCTCCTCAGCATAAAATGTTACAAAGCATGTACACATTCTCTCTCTCTCTCTCTCGCACGTGTTTTCTCTCTCTCCTCCTCTCCTCCTCTCCTCTCTCTCCGTTTCTCCCCTCTTCCCTCTCTCTCTCTTTTCTCCCCTCTCTCTCTCTTCTTTTCTCTCCTCCTTGGTGCTGCTCTGCAGCATCCCTCCCTCGCCAATAAAAAACTTTCGTACAAAAAAAAAAAAAAAAAAAAAGCACGTACACATCATTTCTAAGTCTGGAGCGTTTAACTTAAAGGTAAATCACAAGGACACCAGGCTGTCTGTTCTGTTTGCCCACTTCCCTAAAAGGTTAAATGAAACTTTTGTGTAACTTGAAGTTAGGGAAAGAAGTGCAACAGCTCAGCCCCAGGCAGGTGTGAAATCAGTATAAGGGTTTGAACACAATAATTAAGAAAATGCCATGAAGGCTATGTTAACCAGTTCGGTGAAAATATTTCAGAATGTATATGGATCCAGTACATTGTACCTCATGATTGCATTATTGTACACAGCTATGATTTAATAATAAAAAAAGAATAAGCAATTAAAAGAAACATTATCAAGTTATTAAATAATAAAATGTTCTTGCACCCAGGCAACGTGGGAATGACAAACCAAGAATAAAAAAAAATAAATAAATCTCCAGGTACGACTTGGTGGCCCTTTCTCAAGGCCTTTTCAGCAAGCAGGGAGGAATTAACCCCCGAGTCTCACTTCTAGATGAGAATGGAATTTTCCTTTTTCAGGGCCTTGTACCTTAAGGAGCACATATGAGACTAAGACACCGTTCTGGGGTGCAGATGACCGTGCCCCTTCACTGACCTCCATGGACACTCTTGCCTCTGGCTTCCGGTGGGGTCTAGCCAATAGGAGGAACCAACTGGGTCAGAGGGTGGGAAGAGAGTGAGCTGAGAATATGTGTTTATTCCCTGAGGGTCACCTCAGGTGGCAGCCCCTCTTGTTCTGGGGACCCTTTGTACAGCTGTCTTCTCTGGCTTCTTCTGTGTCTTCTTCCTTTGGCCTCTTCAGACTGAGGGGAGTGGTACACATTATTCTAAACCCTTGTGGATTTTCCTAAACCCTTCCCACATATTTTAAAATAGTATTCTCATTAAACTCTCAATTATTGAGCCTGAGCGGGCCATCCGTTTCCTGCTGAGACCCTGATGGGACGGCTTCTGATGGTGTGTGTCCAATTCATCATGTTAGCATACACTGTCTTGTGTTGTCCCCCACTGTCTTATGTTGTCATCACCTGCACCTCCGGGTTAGGGTCTTAAGGAAACATAAGACCATCACCTGGCTCCTTGTGGTGTTCCCAAGTTTGGCCGCTGAGCTGTGTGGGAGTCTAGTAGCTGCCCTGGGGAGAGGTTCTGAGTGGGATGGGCAGTGAGGCAAGCTGGGACTTAGAAACCAAGCTCCCACTGTGGGCTGAGATAGGCACTGGACAGGACTCCTGTGGCTTGGGTGAAAGTTCAGGCAAGCCAACCCTCATATCTGGAGAGTACAGTGTCTGCACCAGCTGCTAAGGAGAGTGTGGATGGCTCGGAAAGGCAGAAGGCGGCATTGCATCTCTTTGACAGCAGGTGAGCAGAGTCTGGAGATGGAGAGTCAGGTGTCAGGCAAGGTGTAGAGCCCTGAACATGAAATCCTGGGCCATCTGCATTAGACAGGACCTTTGGGTTATCTACTCTTGCTGTGTTTAATGTAGAGGCTACTTGTTACTACATTGTGGCTCGTGAGCACTTCAAATATGACTGTTCTAAATTAACATGTGCTGTGGATATAAAATACATTCCAGGTTTTATACTCAGTATGAAAAAAAGGTAAACTTATTAATTTTTATGTTGATTATATGTTGAAAGATAATATGTTGTATATATGACATCCAATGATATATGTTATTAAAATTAATTCCATATACTTCTTTTCTCTTTATTTAATGTGGCTATTGGAAAATTTAAAATCACATCCATGATGTAAATGCTCGTAATTCTATATGAAATCAGCACATTGTACCCCATAAATGGATTAATGCATTAACGTATACATGATCTATGTGTTTATGATTTAATAAAAATATTATTTTGAAAAAAATCACATGCATGATTTTTCTTTTTTTTTTTTTTTTTTTATTGTTGGGGATTCATTGAGGGTACAATAAGCCAGTTACACTGATTGCAATTGTTAGGTAAAGTCCCTCTTGCAATCATGTCTTGCCCCCATAAAGTGTGACACACACCAAGGCCCCACCCCACTCCCTCCCTCTCTCTTTCTGCTTCCCCCCCCCATAACCTTAATTGTCATTAATTGTCCTCATATCAAGATTGAGTACATAGGATTCATGCTTCTCCATTCTTGTGATGCTTACATGCATGATTTTTCATTAATTTCCATTGGGCAGTGCTGGTCTAGCCCAACCCTCTCATTTTACAGATGAGGAGTCTGAGGCTCAGAGAAGGGAAGAGAGTTTCCGGAGGCCTCATACCCTGTAGGGATTAAGCAGGGAAAACTGGGAAGGCTACATTATATCAGTGATTTTTATATAAATGTGGTGGGTAGGGAGAAAGGGTGTGATGCTACGGGTCTGTCCCCCAGAGTTGACACCAGCAGTCCAATATCAGCTAGGGTTTGGGAAGTTGGAATAAATTTGGAATGGAGGTTTGGGACCTTTCTCCAAAGCAACTGGCATGCCCTATCCATGAATCTAATATCTCTGTGGTGGGCTCTTGGTCTTCTTGGAGGGCATTCCTCTCCACGCATGGCCTTGACCCAGGCAGCGTGGGCAGGACACGGCAGATGAGCTGAAAGGCAGTTTAGGGAGAGCACACTTTCTTACCACCCATCATCACATCTGTGTTGCACAAGTCCCCCCAGACTTCTACAGAGCTCCCTAAAGCGATAGGACCCAGCAACACTCAAATTGATTTTGGAAGTATTTTTTGAGCAGGTCCTCTGTACCTAGGCTGAGAAAAGGAGAAGCCACAGTTTCTAAGCTCTGTGATGGTATCACCTGAGACAAGAGAACTCATTATATATATATATATATATATATATATATATATATATTTTAATTAAAAAAAATTAAATCATAACTGTACATTGATGCACTTATGGGGCACAGTGTACTGATTTGATATATAATGTGATTAAACTGATTGACACCTCACTAACTTATTTGTTGTGGTAAGACGATTATACTCTTTTCTTAGTAGTTTTAAAATGTACCATTGCATTATGCACATTAGGAGAGGTCCCCCCAAATACCCTCCCTTCTTCTGCCTCCTCCCTGCCTTCCCCTCTCTCTTCTCTTCCCTTAATACTTTCTGGACTATAGTTATGTTTTACCATTTGTATGAATGTGTAGGTGATTACATGTTGATTTCATGGTAGTATTGAGTATGTTGGATACTTTTTTTTTTTCCATTCTTGAGATAACTTTACTAAGAAGAATATGCTCTAACTCCATCTAGGTAAACATAAAAGATGTGAAGTCTTCATCTGTTTTTATGGTTGTGTAATGTTTCATGGTGTATATTTACCACAATTTGTTAATCCATTTATGGGTCAATGGGCAGTTGGGCTGTTTCCATGTCTTGGCTATTATGAATTGGGCTGCAATAAACATTCTGGTACAAATGTCTTTGTTGTAAAATGATTCTTGATCATTTGGGTATATACCTAGTAGAGGAATTGCAGGATCAAACAGTAGGTCTACTTTTAGTTCCTTGAGTATTCTCCAAATTTCTTTCCAAACAGGTTGTATTAGCTTGCATTCTCACCAGCAGTGTAGAAGTATTCCCTTCTCTCTGTATCCATGCCAACATCTGTAGTTTTGGGATTTTGTTATGTGGGCTAATCTTACTGGAGTTAGATGAGTTAGTTACCTCAAAGTGGTTTTAATTTGCATTTCTCCAATGATTAAGGATGATGAGCATTTTTTCATGTGTTTGTAGGCCATGAGCCTGTCTTCATCAGAGAATTTTCTGTTCAGGTCTCTTGCCCACAAGAAATGGGGTTATTTGTTCTTTTCTTATTGATTAGTTTGAGTTCTCTGTGGATTCTAGTTGTCAGACCTTTGTCGGAAGCATAACCTGCAAAAATCTTCTCCCATTCTGAAGGTTGTCTGCGTGCTTTACTTACTGTGCTCTTGGCTGTGCAAAAGCTTTTTAGTTTGATCAGATCCCAGTAATGTATTTTTGGTGTTGCTTCAGTTGCCTGGGGGATCCTCCTCATAAAATATTCTCCCAGGCTGATTTCTTCAAGTGTTTTCCCTGCATTCTCTTCTAGTATTCTTATAGTTTCATGTCTTAAGTTTAAATCTTTTATCCAGTGAGAATCAATTTTTGTTAATGGTGAAAGGTGGGGTCCAGTTTCAGTCTTCTACAGGTCACCAGCCAGTGACCATTTGTTAAATAGGGAGTTCCCCCACTGGATGTTTTTGATAGGCTTATCAAAGATCAAATGATGATAAGTAGCTGGGTTCATCTCTTTGTTCTCTATTCTGTTCCATAAATCTACCTCTCTATTTTTGTGCCAGTACCATGCTGTTTTGATCACTGTAGATTTATAGTATAACCTGAAGTTTGGTAACATGATACCTAATGATTTGTTTTTATTTCTGATTAATGTATTGGCTATTCGAGTTTTTTTTACTGATTCCATATAAAATGAAGCACTGTTTTTTCAAGTTCTTTTAAGTATGACAATGGCGCTTTCATAAGGATTGCATTAAATCTGTAGATTGCTTTGGGTAGTATGGACATTTTAACAATGTTGATTCTTCCCAGCCATGAGCATGATATGTTTTTCCATTTGTTAACATCTTCAGCTATTAAGAGAACCCATTATATATGAAACAATGCAAGAGCAATGACATGCAGCAAGGTAAGCCCCACGTGGGTAGTGCAGCCTGTACGTGAGATATGGTGAGTCATGTGGTCAGGAAGATTGGTTTGGTGAAAACATCTGGTGTAGGATCCTTGCATAGTTTGAGTCCTGCTGCTAAGAGATTCAGTGAGTTGAGCAGTTCATGTTCTCTCTGGCTTCAGTGTTCTCATTTACTCAATGGGATAGAGCCTGCCCTCTGCTTCTTGCTCCCTGAACTGCTGGGCATGGTAAGAGTGACCCAGCCTTGGAAGGGTGTCACTTAGGCTTGAGGTTTCTCTGCAGGCAAGGAGCAGGTGGGGGCTCCTGGAGGTAGCCCATGTGGAGGGTTAGCCACATGATTCATCTTCCCCAAATGGATGCTCCCAAGGAAGAAAGGGGGTGCTCCTAATAGCCAAAGTGGGACAAGGGATATTGAGAATGATCATTCCATGTGAATGGCCTGTAGGTCACCCTGCTGGACAAAGGCCAAAAGGCAGAGCTAAGATGAAGTCTAATCTGGCCTTCAAGGCTAGTATAGGGGATGGCTTTGTGAAAGAGGTTGGAGGTAGAAGCTGGTGGGTTATGGCCAAGGTGGGGTTAATACAGGAGGAAATTTAATGACAGCATCATCTCAGACAAGCAAGGTGATAGATACACAGTTGTTGGGGGGTGAGAACTCGATCCCTGACACCTCCTCATTGCTACTGAAAATCGAAATGAGGGCTTGGTAGGAGGCATAAAGTATGGGAGCCAGTAAGGCACTTTTGTTCTCATTCATAATACTACAGGGGGGTATAGTTGTGGGTGTCCCCTGACTGCTGATGGAAGAAAGCCTGTAGCATGGAAGCCCTCAGAAGGAGCCCCTGGGTGCTTCCCAAGTGAGGCCACAACATCAGGCTGCAGGACAGAGGGGTTCAAATGATTGGGACCCCGAGTGCCCCCCTCACCAGCCTCCACCCCTGCCCCCATGCTGAACAATGGACTCTATTGAGCCAGGCCGTCCTGGGCAGCAGGAAGCCCTGGGTCCAAGCCCCACATAAAGAGAGTCTTACAGGAGGTGCCCCCATGACCTCTGGCCGGGGAGCACAAAGTGGCCAATTCTTTCTGGTCGTGGGGCTGGGGTGGGAGCGGGTGGCGCGGTGGCTTTGACTCTGGGGAAACATGACTGGCCTTGTGTTCCAGCCTTTGCCCTGCGGCATGCTCTGTCCCATCTGCTGACCTCATGGGATTGTCCTTCACGTCCCGCTTGGCCATAGCATGAGGCTGGGAGACAGGGCCTTTTCTCCCACTCCTGGCAGCCCCTTGGGTGTCAGGCCTGGTGCTGGTATGGCATTCTTCCCACTGTCCCTCATGTGGACCCAGGATCCCCTCATTCCTCTGCTTCTTACTGGGGCCTACAGAGATTTACAGAAAAACATACCTGAGCCTCCTGCCATTTGCAGAGGGAAAACCTTTTCCTCTTCTCAGGCCATGGGGCTTGGGCCTGTTTATCTGCTTTCCTGTGGCCATGGCCAGTCCATGTCCTGAGATTTTACTTTCACACACTCAGTTAACAAGCATGGCATCCAGTGGTGCCAGGCCTTGTCACAGGCACCAAGGGATAGTCCTCACCTGAATGAATTGATGGCGTTTCCTCCTAGAAGCACTGCCAGGTAGGACCCCTTGTTCCCCCTTGCTGCCTTGCAGTAGACTCAGAGGGCCTTTTCTTCCAGAGCTCTGTAGTGAAGCTCTCTAAACTGAGCCAAGTCACACAGCTTGGAGAGGCCTTCAGCAGATCTGGACTCGGTTCCTGCTACATACTGGCGTGTAGGCAGGGGTGGGCCTGTCTTCCTTGCATCCTCTTTATCACTTAGGTGGTGCCACAGAAAAATCTACATCTTCCTACCATTCATTGATGTCCTAGAAATACAACCCAGCCAGCCTGCCCTTCCCTAAGAGAAGCAACCTTTGTTTTCAGGTACCTGAGATTTGTTTTAACAGGCACAGAAAGACCCACAGACACCGAAATGACTGTCATGAAGGAGGGTTTATACTCACAAGTCCCTAGAAAAAGGAGGCACAGCACATGGGGCCATCTGGAGAAGCCTCCGGGTCAGTTGGGAGGCATTTTCCTTAAGGGGTGGAGAACCTGTAGCTTTAACGCCACATGTATCCTAGGTCCTTAACTGTGGCCTTTTCACTAAATCTAAATTTTACAGAACAAATCCTTTTATTAAAAGTGGTGCGGCAGAGAAAGTGAAGCTTTTCTTGCCTCTTTTGGTGCTTAAAAAAGAATAATCTTGAAATCAGAAGACCACATGTTTCCTATCCCTGTTGGGTAGAGGTTAAGAGCCTCAGAAAAGATGGTCCCTACCAAGATTGTGGTCCAAGGAGCTGAATGCCCACTTTCCTCACGAGGGCCTCTGCCTCTGTGCCCTTCCTTCTCCCATGGTTTGGGCCTCCCACACCCAGCACGTCAATACCTCCCAGTCTCTGAAACTAATCCTAGCCACAGGGTGGGAGTGACTTAAGCCATTCTGATTGTCACTGCTATGGCTAAGCTGACCATATTGTTCCTTATGCCAAAGGCCAGTCCAGGTGAATTTTCCAGTGCTTTGAGTGCTCTAGAACAGGGGCCCGGCCTGGTCTCTCCCCCTGGCCCTTACTACCCGACCCAGGCTGCCTACCATTACTACTGCTATTATTGCTCTGAGTAGTTAACAGTGGACACAATGCTGTTAACAATGGCAATGGTAACAGCTGACCTTGACTGAGAGCTTATTCTGTTTGGTGCGTTCATTTATTCACTTTCTTATTTAATTTTTGCAACAACCTTCTGACTTAGGTACCTTTATCTTCCCATCTCCATTTTATGGAGGAATACTAGGGCACAGAAAAGGTAAGTTACACACCCAAGGTCACACAGCTAATAGGTGTAGAGCTGGAATTTAGACCCAGGTCTGTGTTCCATGTGCAGCCCCCAGACCACGTTGTTGAGTTGACTGCCTGCTTGATCTGGAGGGAAAGCTGTCCTAGGGGTCTGTATTCCTGTGCCCTCCCCACCTGGGTCCCATTGCATCTCATCTTTCCTCGTCAAAGTACCTGCTATGGAGAATTGTCGAGAACTGTTTTTTACTAGAGAGGGAGCTCTGTGAGGTAGGGGCTGGGCCACGCTTGTTCAGGTACAGAGCAGATACACAGAGTTAAAATGGAATTAGCAGACCACCCACCACCTGGGTTTTGTTCAGGTCTGTCATGAGGCATAACCATGGGTTTGGCCCATACCAAGTTGTCTGTGTGCAACTGACACCCTGCCCTGTTCCGCCTGTTCTGTGTATACTGTCTCTCTCCCTGTCCCCATGAGCCGGGAAGGGAGGAGAGGCGGTGACGACAGGGTTAGAGCTTGTCACAGTAGCCCCTCTCCCCTGCCTTTGATGCTGGACTTCACAGAAGTGACATCTCCTCTAGTCTTGACCTCTCCTTTCTCCTTCCCTGGGGACTTGGGCCAGAGCTGATAGGGAAGGACAGGGCTTGAGCAGAACAAGCATGGTAGTGACAGGCTGAGAGCAGCCCCACCCCACCAGGACACAGGCAGGGCTGACCTGGCTGGCCGGTTCTGACAAGGACAGCTGATCCAGCAGACATTGGGGTTACTGACTGGGGCTCACAGGGCTGCTCAGTTTGGGCCTGGGCTCCAAGGTCATGGTGCTGTTCCCATTTCCCAACTCTGAGGGACCTATGTCCTGATGGTCTTTGCTCCCCAGGACACAGGGGCTGGGGGCTCTGAGGTCCCAGTCTGACTGAATCCTGGTTTCCAGGCACAGCACAGAGGCGTGACTCAACTATTAGCTTGTGGAGTCATGGAGGCAACCTCTGGAGACCTCATCCCATGATTCCTAGGTCCAGGGTGTACCAGGGCTCTGGGGGAGGAGGAGCCAGATGGGGCAGCCTTTGCCAGGGAAGGTTAGACTTGCACACAGAACGTGAACCTGGAGGGATTCCTGAGGGGAGGCAGAAATGACTATGATGCCTTTATAACTGTGCTGCAAATCTGGATGTGCCGGATGCTGTTTAAAGTGTCAGATCGGAGCAGACACCCTTTGCAGAGCCGGAATCGGCATTCCCATGCACTCTTCCTGGGCCTGACTCCTGCCCTCTGGAAATCCCTAGCGCTTCTGTTGGTTCATGCATCAGCCGTCAACCCATCAAGCGTTTGCTGATGCCTTTCTGTGCACCCAGCACTGTCCCAGACATATGCAGACATATGCTCGCATGCTTCCCAGAGAGGCAAAGTGGATATGTGCGGATGCACACCCACAAACAGCCAACTGGCAGTCTGTGGTGAGGTGTAAGCTTGCGTGGGAGAGAAAGGGGAGGGCCTCATAAATGCAGGAGGAATTCCAGGAGGGAGGGTGATTCGGCAGGTGACAGGGGAGGTTCATCCATGGGGTCTCAGAGGAAGTGGTTCTGTGAATGCGAGAAGAGTCCTCCAGATCGGATGGAACCCTGCACCATGCTCTAATGCCCCCAAGGCCACCCTTCCAACTCCATTCAGAATCTAAGCACGACCTTGCCCTTGCTCCTGCTCCTGACACTGGTTTAGGAGAGAGAACAGTGACAGGGAGAGATGCCCAGTGTTCCCTCCTTTCCTCACGTGCCAGGTACTGTTCATAACAGTAAGCAAAAAGCACATCATGCTGCCCGCATGGAGCTTCCATTCATTTTTGTTCCAGACTTCAGTTTCTCACCTGTAAAATGAGATTACTTTAGTCCAAAGCTTTCACATTCAGTGGAACTTATAGTTGCAAACAGGCTGGTTTCAGTTGTGGAAGAAAAGCTGAGGATCTGCCCTGTCTTGGAGGGCAAACACATATACACAACTCCCCACCCCATCACCACCACTAACATGGAGACAGGAAATACTGGAGCAGTTTCAGCTGCCTCTGAGGCCACTCAGAAATCCCCTGCTCCTGCTGGATTCTTGGCACTGGGGGCCTCCTGGGATGCCCACATCCCACACATGCCTGCATCCTGGAGCTCTGCACCCTCCCTTACTTTGCCCTTGGGCATAACAAGAAACCCCGTGTGGCCCGTGTGTTTAGGTGAGCGACTGCACCCGTGATTTCCCTTTGCTGGAGACTAAACACCGAAACAATTATTGTTTAATTTCAAGTGAAAGGAGCGCTGAAGGAGACACGGTATGACCTTTTCTGTGCGTGTATCTATAGATAGAGATATATAGATGTTGGAATTTATTTCCCCAGGGAGACCAGTGGCACTGTTCAGCCAGCTGGGTTTGTGTTCGGAGCTGTGTTTGTATACAGTGTTATGTGTAATTTATTTCCCTAGGGAAGATCAGCTAAGATGGCGCATCTTATTCCTTGTAGAGGTTTCTTTTCCTTTCATTTTTCAAATAATCACACACACTGAAAAGAAAATTGTTTCCTCCAGCTAGCAGCCTTATTCGATAGGTTTCTTTGAGCTTCACAATGTCTTTACAGAGGACTTGGGCTCTGGTCTCTGCAAAACCTTGGGACCCAACTGCCACCCACTTTCTCTTTGTTGCAGTTGTGGTTTGGGGTGAGGGGCAGGAGACCACACGATGACCTAGACCTAGGACACACTACAGGGCTGGCCTGGCCTGGTCCTACCTCTTCCTCCCCTGGGAGGCTCTGAGCAGCGTGCTGCGCTTTGCTTATTCTCTGCCTGAAATGAGATTTGTTACAAAAAAGATGTCCTCAAGCTGCCCCCATCCCACTCCCCAGCACCCCACCTTCTCCCCACTTCCTCAGCACCCGATGAGGAAGGTTTCTAGACCTCAGAATAAATGAATGAGAGCTTGGGCTCTGCAATTCTCTGCCCTCCTTCATGCTTGATGGCTGGGGGGGATTAGAAATATTTAGAAGGCATTATTTAATTAGCTAGCAAATGCAATGCTTACTTTAATTTTCTAAATTCAGTGGGCACAAGTGCCCACCCACCTGTTCTGGTTGCCATAACAACTTTAAATTTCATTTGTGGTCTCCGCTGACGCTTTCCCTTTGATTGTGTGCATGTGTGGGGTTTGTTTGTCTGCATTTCAGTACGTATAGCTTCTCCCCCACCCTTCTCTTCTTTTGAGCCCTTACCTAGGCACCTCCTCTTTTTTTTTTTTTGGCACCTCCTCTTTGATCCCTTCTTCCTTTAATGCCTGGCTGAGTCTTTCCTCCATTTCCCAGGGGGTCTCTATCCTCTTCCCTCTGTGTTTGATTTAGGGTAGGAGTATCTTCCATTGCTGGGACTCATGAGCTGGGAGTTCTCAAAGGCTCTCCCACGTGCTTTAGGTGCAGATGAGATGGCAGCTGTCTAAGTGGTGTGATTTCAGGGACACGTTGAAGGCCCTGAGACCCCAAAATATCAACTTCACCCAAGTGTCATGGTGTTGGAGATTTCCCCTTTGAGAATTCATGATCTATCTTCCTTCCTTCCCTCCTTTCTTTTCTTCCTTTCTTCCTTCTTTCCTCCCTCCCTCCCTCTCTTCCTCCCTTCTTTCCTTGACAGAATTTCACTCTGTTGCCTTGGGTAGAGTACCATCACATCAGCCTCGTTCATAGCAAGCTTACCTCAAACTCCTGGGCTCAAGAGATCCTCTTGCCTCTCAGCCTCCTGAGTAGCTGGGACTATAGCTGCCCACTACTATGCCCAGCTAAGATAATTCATAATCTTCTGAAAAAATTATTCTTTTTTAAATTTCAGATTAATATGAGGTTAATGAATACAAACAGTTAGGTTATAATATTTGTGTTTGTTAGGTCAGGTCCTTGTTAGAGTTGTGTTCCACACCTTTACATCGTGTCCATTATGGGGGAGCACACCAGTCCACCCTTCTCCTCCTTTTTCCCCCCTCCTCACTTCCCCCAACTCGAATTAAATTGAGTTTTTCTCTTGGGTGGGCATGTATTAGTTTGTCTACTGGTTTCACATTAGTATTGAATACATTGGGTATTTGCTTTTCCATTCTTGTGATATTTTACTGAAGAGAATGTTCTCCAACCCTACCCAGCTTACTACAAAGATGTAAAATCTGCATCATTTTTATGGCTGAATAGCATTTTGTGGTATACATAGACCCCAGCTTGTTAATCCATTCCTGGGTTGACAGGCACTTAGGTTGATTCCACATCTTGGTGATTATAAATTGAGCTGTGACAAACTATCCAGTGCAAATGTCCTTATGATAAAATGATTTTCTTTCTTTTACATAGATACCTAGAAATGGGAGCATGGGATCAAATGAAAGGTCTATTTTGAGTTTTTTGAGGATTCTCCATACTTCTTTCCATAGAGGCTGTATTAGTTTGCAATCCCATCAAATCCACTCTCAGCAATTTTGAAGGGTACAATACATTATTATTAACTGTAGTCACTGTGCTGCACAATAGGTCTCCAGAACATCCTCATCCTAACTGAAATTTTGACCCCTTCGATAAATACTCCCTGTCCTCTTCCCCTGTCCCCTCTGCCCCTGCCACTCTGCCCCAGCCTTTGGTAATTACCATTCTACTCTCTGCTTCTGTGAGTTTGACTTTTTCGGATTCTACGTAAAATGAGATCATGTGGTTATTCGTGTTGCAGTATCTGGCTTATTTCTCTTAGCATAACATCCTCCACGTTCCTTTGTGTCGCCTCAAGTAGAGCCTTCTTTTTAAGGCTGAATAGTATTCCACTATATGTGCATATATATACACGTATACTATATTTACTGTATCCATCATCTGCTGATGGACACTGAGGTTGATTCCGTATTTTAGCTATTGCGAATAGGGCTATAATGAACATGGAAGTGCAGATGTCTTTTTCACATACTGATTTTAAATGCTTTGGCTATATACCCAGAAGTGGTATTGCTGGTCTATTTTTTTTTTTTTTTGTAGAGACAGAGTCTCACTGTACCGCCCTCAGGTAGAGTGCGGTGGCGTCACACGGCTCACAGCAACCTCTTTACTCTTGGGCTTACGCGATTCTCTTGCCTCAGCCTCCCGAGCAGCTGGGACTACAGGCGCCCGCCACAACACCCGGCTATTTTTTAGTTGCAGTTTGGCCGGGGCTGGGTTTGAACCCTGCACCCTCGGCATATGGGGCTGGCGCCCTACTCACTGAGCCACAGGCGCCGCCCTGCTGGTCTATTTTTAATTATTATTATTATTATTATTATTTTGAGATAGAGTCTCACTAAGTCACCCTGGGTAGAGTGCTTTGGCGTCACAGCTCACAGCATCCTCAAATTCTTGGGCTTAAGTGATTCTCTTGCCTTAGCCTCCCAAGTAGCTGGAACTACAGGCACCTGCTGCAATGCCTGGTTATTTTTTTGTTGCAGTTGTCATTATTGTTTAGCTGGCCTGGGACAGGTTCAAACCTGCCAGCCTCGGTGTATATGGCAGGTTCCCTACCCACTGAGCTCCAGGCGCTGCCTATTTTTAATTCTTTGAAGAAACTCCCTACTATTTTTCTTTTCTTTTCTTTTTCTTTTTTTTTGCAATTTTAGGCCTGGGTCAGGTTTGAACCCACCACCTCCAGTATATGGGGCTGGCGCCCTACTCCTTTGAGCCACAGGCTTCACCTCCTTACTATTTTTCATAATGACTGTATCATTTTGTATTCTCACCAATGGTGCACAAATGTTCCCATTTTTCCCACGTTTTTCTAATACTCATTATCTTTTGTCTTTTTATAAACAACATCCTAATAGATGTGAGATGGTGTCTCATTGTGGTTTTGATTTGCATTTCCCTGATGATTAGTGATATTGCACATTTTTTTTTTCTATACCTGTTAACCGTTTGTATGTCTTCTTTTGAGAAACATCTATTTAGGTCCTTTGCCCATTTCAAAAATTGGGTTATTTATTTTTTTTCCATTGAATTATTTTAGTTCCTTGTATATTTTCAATATTAAGCCTTGATCAGATGTATGGTTTGCAGATATTTTCTGTAAATTGTTTCTTTACTCTGCTGGTTGTTTCCCTTGGAGGAGCTTTTTAGTTTGATATAATCTCATTTGTCTATTTTTGCTTTTGTTGCATGTTCTGCTGGGATCCTATCCAAAAATATCTTGCTAAAACGAATGTTAAGAAGCTTTTCCCTGTGTTTTATTCTGGTAGTTTTACAGTTTTAGGCCTTACATTGAAGTCTTTATTTTGAGTTGATTTTTGTATATGGTTGGAGAGAAGAATCCATTTTAATTCTTCTGCATGTGAATATCTAGTTTCTCCAACACCATTTATCTAAGAGACTTTCTTTTCCCCATTGTTAGTATTTTTGTTGAAAATCAGTTGACCAGGCTCTCAATTTTATTTGGGAGTCCTACATGTCTGTTTTTATGTCAGTACCATGCTGTTTTGATTGCAATAGTTTTTTAGTATATTTTGAAATCACATAGTATGATGTATTCAGCTTTGTTCTTTTTGTTCAAGATTGTTGCGTATTTAAGATTGGGTAAGTGGAGCCAAATAAATTCTTCTTATCCATGAACATGGACTATCTTTTCATTTATTTGTGTCTTCTTTAATTTCTTTCACGAATATTTTATAGTTTTCATTGTACAGCTCTTTTATCTCCTTGGTTAAATTCATTCATAAGTATTTTATTTTATTTTTTGTAGCTACTAGGAGTGGGATTGTCTTCTTAATTTTTTGGGATGGTTCACTGTTAGTGTATAGAAATGCTACTGATTTTTGTATGTTGATTTGGTATCCTGCAACTTTACTGAATTTTTTTATTATTTTCAAATAATTTTTTGGAGGAGTCTTTATAGTTTTCTATATACAAGATTATGTCATCTGGAAACAGAGACAATCTAACTTTTTTTCTTATTTGGATCCCTTTTACTTCTTTTTCTTGCTTAATTTCTCTGATTAGAACTTTCAGTAGCATGTTGAATGAAAGTGATGAGAGTGTGTTCACTCTCCCAAAAGAAAGGAAGTGTTTTTATAAGGGATTAGCTGTCCAGAGGCTCTTGTGCAGGAAAAGGTAACTAGCTTGATGGATTTTGCTGATTTTGGGGGAGTACCCAGATCTTGGAGAGGATTACCAGCACAGGAAGAGTGCATTGGCAAGAGATCATATCTGAGATCACGCTCTCTCCTAGGCATGCTGTTGTCCAGGAGGAGCCCACCTCTTTGGTTTGTGCCATTTTCTTTGAACAGCAGCAGAGAATTCACAGACCTGGAACTTGGGCAACCACAGGCCTGGTTTTAAGATATCAGCTACACCAGGTTTCCTTAGCCTTCTGGGTGAGGTTAATCTGTACACCAGTGATGCAGGAGGCTTCCCTAACACCTGCTGAGTAACAGTGAGACCTGTCTCATTCATCCACAAGAAACTTGCAGTAGGGTCTGCAAAGTGACCTAAAAGGAGAGAGATTCCAGAAGTTGCCTCCACTAGGGGCAAAAGAGGAAGTGTCTGAGGGAGCCTAGAACATAAGCTAAACTGGTGGAATGACAAGACAATGAGTCCAAGGAAGAAGACTGACATTGGAGTCAGGAGGAAGGATGTGTTTTAGATTATGTCCTCCCTAAAGCAAACCCTGAGCCAAACATTTGAGTACAAGTAGTTTACCTGGGAGATGATCCCAGGTTGTGCTGAGAAGCTTGTAGGGAAATGAGGCAGAAGAGGGAAGAAACAATGAAATGTATGCTATTGGGCAGGTGACATCTGTTGGAAACTCCTGCTGGGGACCTCTGGTAGAAAATACAGAACAGGTTGAATAGTTATCTTACCTGAAGGATGAAAAAACTGAGTACAAGTCCTCCAACACTTCTGGATTTAGCTGTTGGCCACTTCTGGGTACGTAGCTTCCCCAGTGCTTCTGGAAAGTTCAGAGAGAGAGATTCAGGTGCAGGGATGCACTGGCATGGTAAATGCTTAGGGGATCTGCACAGAGGACCAACAGCAGCTGCTACAGTGAACCCCTCAGATCTTCTCAGGCTTGGTTAAGATGACTGTGTCCTCACTGTTTCTTCCAAATGGTGGCTGATTGTAATTTATTTAAAAATAGAAGACAACTGGAGGGTAGTGAGACACATTAAAGTTTTTGCTGCTGCAGTTGATTCTGAGTTGTAATTGATATTCATCCTATTGCTCTCCTACTACCAGTTCTAAATTCTCCTCTTGCTCATTCAGCATTTCTGCTGCACTTTGCTTTCCTGGTGGGATTGGACAAGCCATTATCTCAGAGGGGCTGGGCTGCTGGTCCCTGTAACTTTGTCAGGCCACTGGTTGAGACAATTGCCCATTCCTGGTTATCCCTGGGCACGCAAGCACCAAGCAGTAACCCCCACGACCCTCCTGCATTTCAGGCACACCCCTTTCTGGCCCCATGATGTTGCAGAAACACTACCAGCTCATGAAATTAGATTTTATTTCCCCTGACAGTTTAATCATTTCTTGCCTGGTGGTATGTTCGGATGAGGAGTCCACAATGACCCTGAGCAGGACACACTGTAGGGTAAGAAGAGTCCTTATTTTCCCCCCTATTTGAAGTATTCCCCTCCCATGGAACCAGATTCACTGAATCCTAATAATGCAGGGACAGGATGTACAAATGCTTCAGGTAGGTCACCAGGAGTGGTGGTGAGAAGGGCCACCTCTCCTGTCAGGCCTGGGGTTTCAGATACATGTATTTTAGTCCCCAGGAACACAGCACTATAAAGTAGCCATTAGTTTAAACAGCATGCTGTGCCTTCACCAGTGCCTCAACCCCACCAGTGTCATTATAAAGCTGGCACCTAGATGAACTTTCACAAAGCCATTACAAAGTTCTATCAGATCTGCAGCTTTTGAGAGATGGGCACATGGTAGGAGTACCAGGTCCTGTGGTCCTGTGCCCATTGTCACACTTCTCTCACTATAAAGTGCTTCTTTTGGCCCATGGTGATATCATACAGGATCCCATACAGCTACTCTGAACCCAGGAGAGTGGTTCTATTCAAGACACTGTTGGTCAAATGGCAAAGCCATACTTAGAATATGTGTCAATGCAATAAGAACAAATCACATCTTCTGGTGTAGAGGGATTCTGACATATCAACTTATGATGAAGTGGCTGCCACTTTGCTTGAGGGATGGCATCACAGTAAGTGTTCAGCATCGGTGATGACAGGCTGTATAAGTCCCTGGAAGTAGCTAGACTTGCCTCAGTAAGAGGGAGCCCATGCTGTTTGGCTCATGGATAGACAACCTCCATGCTTTTCACCAAGCTCCATTTACTGGGATGTACAAGGACAGTGGCAGGATGAGCTTACAGAGTCCTGTCCACTTTGTTGTTCAGTGGCTTTCTGTTGGGGATGTGCTTTGGTGGGCATTGAGAAAGATCCATACATTTTATTCCCATCTTCCAGTCTTGCCCTTTCTGGGAGCCTTGGCTAGACCAGCTGGACAATTTACCACTGCTTAGGAGTATGTGACTATCACAACCTTAGGCTTGTCTCCCACCACATCAGGTTGGTGATTGGTTGAAGTATCCAAGGCCCTCTCCACTGGAAGAATTTCCTTCTCTCACTGACTTTCAGAGTCTAGTGAGATAGTCATCCATTTTTAGGTGCAACCCATCTATGGATTTGCCTTGTCTGTGAATCAGAATCAAGGTTTTCCTTCTCCATTGGCTAGTGTTAGGGGACTCCCTGAAAGCATGAGCTGAGGGAAACCTATTGGTGCAACATAAGTAGGTGATATGAGACCTGTATCACCTGTTTGCAACCTCTGGACCCGATGTTGAATACGGCATTTTTATTCAGTGATGGAATGCTCCAGTGTCCATATATCTTACGACGTGGCATGCCTGACAATACCCAAATCATGATGGATAGCTCTGGTCTCATTGTTTTTGATGTTCCACAGTCAGGTCCTCACTTCCTACTAGGACCCAATAGCATGCACAAAACTGCTTTCTTAATGGTGAGGGTTTTTGTTTGTTTGTTTTGTTTTTCTGAAGATGGTACAATCTTGCACTAGAATCTGAGGGTTTTGTTCTGTAACTTCCCTGCTTAAGTTCACATGACATTTTCCTCTACCCTAGAATCTGCCAGATCTCACAAATATAGAGCCTCTCCCTTAAAGAAGAGACTTTGAAGGTTTAATACTTTCTCTGTTATCTTAGAGGAGCTATCTCAATATGCCCCATGCCACTGGACCTTTAGAAACTTTACTGATGTGCAGGCCTCTGAGTCTTTGTAGAGCTTATCTGTCACCCCTGGTTCACATATCTTACCAGGGCTTCTGAGTACTTGCCACTTTCTGCTCAGTAGAATTGTTATGATGATGCTATCAGTATAATGCACTGCTCTGATGTTCTGTGCAATGTTCAGCAAATCAGGGTCCCTTTGAACTATACGGTGACAGACTGCAGAAGAATTAAGTCAGATCTGGGCAAGACCATTCATACGTACAGCTGTACATGCCAAGTGAATGCAAGCTGGTTCTCTTCTTCCTTGAGGAGGATTGAAGGGAATGCATCCACCAGATTGAAAACCACGTGGCAAGTGTTGGAGGCTGTGCGGATCTGTTCTACTAAAGATATCTGTCAAAAGATTTGAAATTGAGGCTTCCACTTGGTTAAATTTATAATGGTCCACTGTCATCTGCCGTGAGTCATCTGAGTTTGCTGATGGATCAACTGGGGATCTGATGGGGACCATAACCTTGCATTCTTTATGTGTTTGAAGGTGGTACTGGTCTCTATTCTGTCTCAAATGCAGTATTGTTTTAGTTTCTTGCTCCTCTGTGTGTGTGTGTATGTGTGAGAATATGGATGTGCTTTAATGCGTGAGCATAGGTATGGGTGTGAGTGTGGGCTGTCTTACTTCATTTGTGCTGCTATAACAAAATAGCACAGACTGGACAATTTATAAAAAACAGAGATTTAGTCTTTCACAGTTCTAGGGGCTGGGAAGTCCAAGGCCAAGGCATTGGCTTGTGATGAGGGATTTTCTGCTGTGTCCTCATATGGTGAGCAGTGAAAGCAAAGAGGACAAATGCTGTGTCCCCACATAGCAGAAGAGCAGAAAGAGAGAGAATCTATTCCCAGGAGACCTTTTATAATGGCATTAATCCATTCACGATGGAGAGGCCCTTATGACCTAAACACCTCCCAAAAGGCCACACCCCCAGTACCATTGCACTGGGGGTTAAATTTCAACATGAAGTCCAGAGAGGATAAAAACATTCAAACTACAGCAGGGGTATAAGTGTGTGTGTGCATGTGAGTGTGTTTGAGTATGTATATGTGTGTGGGTATGAGGGTGTCTTTAAGTGTGTAAAGGTGTATATGCATGGGTGAGTTTGAGTGTGTGAAGGAGTATGCGTATGTGTATGTGAGTGTATGGGCAGATATTGGTGGCAGAGGAGGCTTCCACTTGGCTTTTCCTACCCTGGCTACTACACAGGATCAGGGAGCCAGTGGCAGAGGGCTGCCAGCTTCTAAGTTGGCATTCAAAGACCTGGGAAATGACCACAGAGCAAGGATGCAAAGTCACTGGAGCTCCTGTGAGGTGGACATCTGGGAGCCCATTTATTGAATGGCATCTCTCTGCTCCCCACTCAAATGGAATGGCATTCTGTGTCCCTTGGTATTAGTTTCAATATGTTCAGACTGTGCATCCAGCAGCAGTCTTTGGAATTTCTGGGCATTCTCTTTTCCCCAAGTATGCAGTCACCCTGATAAATGGCCACAAAGTTCATTTAAGGAAGGAATGAGAATACTGCTGTTGCATATATTTTCCATGACATTCTTAGAGGTCTTCATCTAAGGGGCTTGTTTTGTTCTTCTGTTTTTGATCTGTGAGTACAAGAAATATCTCATATTTGGAAACTAGATGAGGGATTATAATTTTCTATTCTGGTCCCTGACATCAGCCTTCTTGTTCAGCCATATAAGCCAAGTGATACCTTTGTTGGCAAAGAGCATCTTCTTCAATTCTAGAGACATCATGGATTGTTAGTCATTGCAACATGTCCCTGCAGATTCCCGCATGGCTCCTGATTCTCATGCCAGCCTAGTGCTGCCTTATCATGTGGTTGCATTCACATTGCTTTTGATGTGGTCCTGGCTATTCCAGAATCTTTGCCCCATTGCCATTTACAAGCCATGGCAACATCTCCCACTGTGTTCCTGGCCTCAGAATATAGTCACTACTGCACTATGGATCACAGAGCCCCACTTCTTCATTGCTTTAGTGAAGGTAGTGTCCTCCAGGCCTCCTGGAGAGCATAGTCAGTTAGTGTATTCTCTGGTCCAACACAGTGAATTCAATCCAACAAGGTGTCTCACTGGGCCTTTCGTTCCCTTCTTCAACACTCTGCCAAGGCAGTTCTGGCATTTACACCTCATATACTGTAGGCCATTATTGTTTCCAAGCTTCAAGGAGCCATGCCAATGGTGTATTAGGATTGACTCTAAATATCTTTGCCAAGGCATTAAAAAAAAAGTACTCTCTTATCAATGAACTGTCCACAACCTACCCTTGTATCCCACCCACCCAATCCCACTCTTAAGATTCATTTGCAGGTATATTCTTCAAGTTCTTACTGTGTTTGCAGCAGCTTTTCCCCCCTCTTCTGAATAATCCATTTCTTTCCATAAGAAGTGATATCTTTTCCTAGTCAAGTTATGCTGATTTTTGGTCCTAGATATTGATGTAGAAATGGCAAGGGCAGATGCAGACAGCCTTTGAAGAGGGTAAGCATCATTTTGTGAATCATTAGCTTCTGATGAGGCTTTTGCATGGATCCAGGCAAATAAACATTTGTGTCCTGGGTGTGGAGGAGGTAGTACTTCTTCTGGGCTGGAGGATTCAGGGAATCTGAGACTGGAAGGTTCTCAAGTTTATCAATACAAATGTCCTTATCCCAGTTCTCAGTGGCCCATCATTCCTTACTGGGGCCATGGACTTCGCATGGAGGGCTTTCTGTTGGGGCTGTGAATCCAGTCTCCTTTGTGACTCTGCTACTCTTATAATCAGATGCTGAACCTGCTTTTCAGCTCATTCTGCCTTTCAGCTGCTGGAGATTAAATTCACTTTAATATGGTCCTGGAGGCCTTCTAGATTTTAAGTTGATGGTTGCCTGACCCGATCCTTTCCTATTTGTCCTTTCGAACTTTAGGGGCAGTTAACCAATTACAAAGTTGTCATAATAAATATTATGCCCATAGTTTCTTTAAGTCTAGGCCAGTGCTTCTCAAACTATCTGTTTTAAGAAATAGTTTTTAAAAAATCTTTTGTGGACTGACTAGGAAAATGAAATAAAATGAAATAAAGAAGACATATGTGGTATAAGTCTAATTTTTTAAATTATTAGATCTAATATTATTAAATCTAAAACTATTAGATCTAAAAATTTCCATATGCTTACTCTCATTCTGTATTTATCCCGGCAGAGACTGGTATCAAACAACACATGGGCATTGGCCAATGGATCACACTTTGAGTAGCACTGAGCTAGACCCCACCTAGACCTATACCGGTGAGGTCAATGCATCTCCTTCTGCTTTGACCCCATCTCAATGCATCTCATCACAGGTGAACATATTAGTGACTGTGATGCTAGAGCAGGCGTCCTCACACTGCGGCCCGCGGGCCACATGAAGCGGTGTGAATTGTATTCGTTCCATTTTGTTTTTACTTCAAAATAAGATATGTGTAGTGTGCATAGGAATTTGTTCATAGTTTTTTTTTTTTTAAACTATAGTCTGGCCTTCCAATGGTCTGAGGGACAGTGAATTGGCCCCCTCTTTAAAAAGTTCGAGGACGCCTCTCCTAGAGCTTGCCAGGGTTATCCCCACCCACTTATCATGAGAACTGGCATCCTTGTTATTACCTGTTGGCATGTGATCCTATTTTAGAACCTCATGCTCAGGATCTGTTTTTACCTTTGTTGTGGCACCAAGTACCTTAGACTGGGTTCTCCTGGAAGCATTGTCTGAGCCAAAGATTTGAGTGCATGTAGTTTATTTAGGAGATGATCATAAGAAACAGCAGGAAGGAAGTTTAGGAGTAAGACAGGGAAGAAGGCTGAAAAAATGTGTGTTATTGTGCATGTTACTACTGTGGAAACCTGGGCTCAGTTCTGCCAGGAAATGGAAACAGATTAGAACATTCCTTGACTTCTATCACCCAAGGATTATTGGCTGATGGCTTCTCCTGAGCACGTTGACCGTCAGCAGTTCTGCCCTTCCATATGAATCTGCAGACTGAAAGAAAGCTCCCAAGCAGAGAGGTTTATGTGCTTGCAGCAGGCAACTCCTGGCATGCACCAAAATAGAGATATGGACAGGTCATTGACAACATCCACTGCAGAGACATACAAGAAAGTCCACTTAACAAGGCAGAGACACAAGGTCAATCCCAGGCATATACCAGGGCAGGGTGGAAACCACAGATGAAAGCCCGCCCAGGGCGGTCACTGAGAAGCAGCCCATAGGGTATAGGAATTAGCAGATAAAATATGTAGCACAGTCTAGCTCTGTATGTGATAAAGACTTTTGCAACTGGAGGAAAGAGTCTTACTACTCAGGGTGGAGGAAGAGATTTGTTACAGCCTGAGCCTGGGTAGGGCTGTGTGTTTTCCGAAGAGTGAGGTTGAGCAGAGCTCTACAGACCTTTTGTAAGTGAATATAATGAAGTGATTTTTCTTTCTTTTGTTTTTAGAGACAGGGTGTTGTTATGTTGCCCAGGCTGGACTCAAACGCCTGATCTCAAGTGATTCTTCCTCTCAGCCTCCTAAGTAGCTGGGACTCGCCTAACAAGAAAGTGACTTTTGGCTCTTCTGAAAGCCCCACAGTCCCAGAGATGCCACAGAGGTATGGGATGAACCAAGGGTGCAGGCTGCTGAGACCCCACTTCAGGTCCAAGCACATTAGTTTAGAGGTTGCCATCTTTGGAGATGATTTTTTTTTTTGAGACAGAATCTTACTTTGTTGCCCTCAGTAGAATGCTATGGAGTCACAGCTCACAGCAACCTCCAATTCCGGGGCTTAGGTGATTCTCTTGCCTCAGCCTCCCAAGTAGCTGGGACTATAGGTGCCTACAACAATGCCTGGCTATGTTTTTTTGCAGTTTGAGCCAGGTTTGAACCTGCCACCCTCGGTATATGGGGCTGGTGCCCTACCTACTGAGCCACAGGCGCTGCCCCTGGAGATGATTTTATTTGAAATGATATTTCTGCTTCTAAAAGTGCATCCAAACCACTGGAGTAATCAATGGGAGTTCTGATTTATTTACTTTTGGGTGAATCCATCTGGCAAGTCAGAGGGTCAGGCCTTGGGGCAGTGGATGTCCTGTGTTTGAGGAACGTGGGGAATATACCTGGGTCTCCTTGAGAGTGATGGCATCATTTTAAACTTTTGTTTCTTCCATTCTCTCTCTGTACACCCAGAGCAGGCAGGAATGTTCAGCAGTGGCCATCGTGAATCTCCGAGTAACGTGTATTGATCTTGAAAAGTAGCCTTGCAGGACGTACACAGGAAGTCTTGGAGGAAGGTGTAAACTCATTTCTAAGTCAGAGGGACTTGAAGGGGTCCCTTATCTGCCTTCCCTTCCCACTCCTTTCACAAGAAGAGTGAATTTGGGCCTGGAAGGCACGGGCTTCTTTCTCAGGACCTCTGTCTGCCTAGTACCTTGGACAGGGACACATGAGGCCATTTCCAAGACAATTTCTCTCAGGGGGATAATTTACTCTTTGCTCTGTACATGTCAGCAGAGCTCTTACATTTCGAGGACTGTTGGATAAAATTGGATGTTGCCCATTTGCATCTTCAAATCGGTTTTGTACACATGGGTGCATGTACTCACATCTCTGGGGACCACGGGAAAATGGCATTTGACAGCTCACGGGCAATGAAATGACAGTGTGCTCTGCTTTGTCTTTGGGTGTGGACCTATGTAACCTTGTGCCTCAGTTTCCTTTTATGGGAATGAGGGGAGTGGGCGGGTGACTTCTGGGGTCTCTTTTAGCTTTAGTGTTCTATGGTTTTGCATCTACAGGAAAGAGGGAGGTAGGAAAACCAATGGTCCTAGCTCCACTGTGCAGCTGAACTGCAGCTAATGTGGGGACAGTCACGCTGTGCTTTGCACAGCCTTGGCCTCAGACCCAGCCTCAGTGTTTGGATGTTATAATAGTTAGCAGGGCGGATGAGGAGCAGCTGCCTCTGCTCTGGATGACCTCCTGCAGCCTCTGGTTGTAGGTGATACAGAAGGGTCATCACATGACTTAGAGCTTCAGTTCCCTCACTTGTACGTGAGGCTAAAAAGAACCCCTCCCAGTTGAGAGGAATAACCAAGAAGTGCCCAAGGCACATAGACACTCATGGATTTTAGCTTCCTCACCCTTTCCTTTCCATTTGGGCCCTGCCTTGGGAGTGGTGCCTTTGGATGAGAGCCCTCCCTAGGCAGATTCTTCTCACCTCTTCATTTTTATCTCCTACAGCTCCCACAGCTCAAGGACTTTTCTCCTTCAGTTGTCTCCTCTCTCTTGCATCATTAATTTTTACCTCTCTACTCTCTCCTGGAATGTTCCCATCAGAATACAAACAGGCTATAATATCTTCAATCTTAAAAAAAATTTCCTTTGACCCCACATCCTTCTTCAATTACTGCTCAATTTCCCTGCTTGCTTTGACAGCGAAACTTGTCGATACATGCTCTTTCCACGTCCTCACCTCTAATTCTCCTGGGAGCCTGTTCCAATCAAGCACTCCCTCCTATTGCCTCACTCAAGTAGCCCCTGCCAAGGTTGTCTATTGCTAAATTCAGTGGTCAATGCTGAGTCCTCACGTTGACCTGCTAGCCCCATTTGTCACAGCTAATCTATTTATTTCCTGAAACACTTTCTTCCCTCAGCTCACTGGTGCTCTTGAACAGTCCTCTCTGCTGATTTATTCTCATCTTCCTGACCTTGTAATATTCCTGGGGCTCAGTTCTGTGACCTCTTCTATGGATTCCTTCTCAAGTTTCTATCTCCAGCCCAGCTCTGAATTCTCTCCTCTCATTAGTGCTAGCCCAGTGTGGCTGCTTCGTTGTCTAATAGGCACCTTGAACTTAACATATCTTAAACTGAACACATCTTAGTGACTGGCAACTCTGACTTTCCCATCTTTGTAATGGGAAAATTCATTTTTCCAGGTGTTCAGATTAAAAAAATCTCAGCGTCATCTTTGATTCTTCTCTTCCTCACCCTCTCTACATGCAACCTGTCAAAAAGGAGACAGGTCTACCTTCCAAACAATCCTCCCTCGTATCCCTTCTACGGAGCTCCACCACATCTTAGAGCAAGTCACCCTGATCTCTTGCCTAATCATTGAGACAGTCTGCTAACACGGTTCCTTGCTTCTGCCCTTTCTTCTTTGAGTGTAGAATGACAGCTATAATTTAGATGTCAGTTTTAAACCATAAGTCAGATCATGTCGCAAAATAATCCAACGCATTGCCGTCTCTCTCAGAATAAGTTCTGCATGATCTGGGTCATCCCTGCCTGTCTGACCTTCTGTGCCCTTTGCTCACTCTGTTCCAGACACATTCCATGCATGTGCCTGGCAGGGTCCCATCCAGAGCCTTGGCTCCTGCTGTCCCCTGTGCCTGGAACCCTCTACTCCAAAGATAGTCCCACTGTTTACTCTCTCACTTCATTCAGGTCTACACCAATGCCACCTCCCCAGAAAGGCTTCTGTGAACATCCTACCTAAAACACCACCTTTGTCTCTCTCTATTCTTAACTCCTTCTTTATGATTTTTTAAATTGAACAGCTTTATTGAAGTATAATTGACACACAGTAAACTGCATGTATTTGATAAGTCTTGACAGATGTACACGTCAGCAAAACTATTACCACAATTTAGATAACGAACTTATCCATCACTCTTAAATGTTGACCTGTTTCGTTTTGTAGTCATCCCTCTCGCCTCTCCCCCATGCGCAAGCAAATACGGATCTAGTTTCTGTTACTGTAACTTCATTTGCATTATTTAGAATTTAATATACACATATATGGGTCCATATAGTACATACTCTTTTTGTTTTGGTCTGGATTTTTGCACTTGGCATAACTATTTTGAGATTCATTCATATTGTAGCAGGTATCAGTAGCTCATTCCTTTTTATTGCCAAATAGTCTTTAATTGTATGATTATCTATTTACCTACTGCTGGGACATTTCCAGTTTTTGCTTACAAATAAAGATTTATGAATGTTCACGTACAAGGTTTGTGCATTATTATGAAAGTTTTGAGACACATAAAATCCGCATGGATCGAAACAGATGAAGCCCTCCCGGCAACACTGATGAGCTGAGCAAGTTGAAACTTGCACAGGTGAGTCAGAAAGTATTGTGTTTCTTGAAAGTGACATAATGGACCACAGCATAGTCTGTCTCAGAACTTTCACAGTGACTCAGGTGTACATTTTCCTTTTTCTCGGGTGAATACTTAAGCAAGGACTGAATGGGCCATATGGCATGTTTATGTTTAATTTTTAAGAAACTATAAAACTACTCTCCAAAGTGACTGTACCATTTTACTGAGCACCTAGGAGTGTAGGTGAGTTCAAGTTTCTCTACATCCTTGCTAACACTCTTAGCAATGTTAAAAGGCATGTAGTGGTATTTTATTGTGGTTTTGACTTGAATTTCTCTAATACTTATTATTGTTAGCATCTTTTTGTGTGATTATTTGCCATCTATATGTGTTATCTGGTGAAGCCTCTGTTCAAAACTTTTGTTCGTTTTACAGTCACATGTCACTTAATGAGGCAGATATGTTCAGAGAAATGTTTTCTTAGGCAATTTCGCTGTTGTGTGAACATTATGAAGTGTACTTACACAAACTTAAATGGTAGAGGCTGAGCATCTCAAATCATAAAATTTAAAATCTACAACACTACAAAATCTGAAACTTTTTGAGGGCTAACATGGTGCCACAGTGGAAAATTCCACACCTGACCTATGTGATGGGTTGTAGTCAAAACTTAACATGCACAGAATTATTAAAAATATTTTATAAATCTACCTTCAGGTTATGTGCAGAAGATGTATATGAAACATAAATGAATTTCATATTTAGACTTCTTCAAGATATCTCATATATATGCAAATATCCAAAATTTGAAAAAATCTGAAGTCTGAAACATTTATGGTCCCAAGCATTTCAGATAAGGGCTACTCAATCTGTAAATCCTACTGCTGTTAAGCTATTGTATAGTATGGCTTATAGCTTCTAGGCTAGGGACCTGTACTGTATGTTACTAAACTGAAGATCGTAGGCAACTGTAACATAATGGCAAATGTTTATATATCTAAACATATAAAATGTCCAGTAAAAATACAGAATTACCAGTATAATCTTATGGAACCAGCATCATATATGCAATGTTGACCAGAATGTCATTATGCAGTTTGTACTTTTCTGGTCGTGTATAACAAACGGTCACAAAGGTAGAAGCTTTAAAACAACATGCATTTGTTATCCTGCAGTTTCTGTGGGTCAGGCATCTGGGCACTACTTAGCTGAGTCCTCAGCTCAGGGTCTCAACAGGCTACAATGAAAGCATCAGTCACATCTGGTGGCTTGAATAGGGAACAATCCACTTCTGAGGTCATCAGGTTGTTGGCAAGATTCATTTTCTTTCAGCTGTATGAGTGAGGGCCCCAGCTTTACACTATTATAGCTGTGTCATCTAGAGGCTGCTTTTATCTACTAGAGGCTGCCTGCCATTCCCCGCCATGTGGCTCTTTCTATAGGTCGTTCAAAAATGTCTTTTTGCTTCTTCAAGGCCAATAGGTGAATGGCTCCCTCCAGTCTGCTAAGATGGAGTGTTATGTAATATAAGGTACTTATAGGAGTGATAGCCATTTACCCTTGCCATATTCTATTGCTTAAAAGCAAGTCACAGCTTCTCCTGTACTCAAAGGGAGATGATTATGCAAGGACATGACTCATTGGAGGTAATCTGAGGGTGTGTTCACCAATCCATTATTTTGCCGGGTTGTCTATTTTCTTCTTATTGAATTTTAAGAACTCATTATATATTATGGATACAAATCCTTTAACTGATATATACTTTTCTTCCAGTCTATAGCATGTCTTTTCATTCTTTTAACAGTGTTTTTCAAAGATCGTCTTATCAATTTGTTTCTTTATAGATAGTACTTTTGGTGTTGGAACCATGAAATCAACCTTAACTCAAGGTCACAAAGATTTTTTCCTACACGATATTTTCATCCAGAAGCTTTATAGTTTTATGTTTTACATTTAGGTTCACATTAATCCATTTTAAATTACTTTTTGTATATCATGTGAAGATATGGATCAGAGTGTATGTTTTTGCATATAGACATCTAATTACTGGGTATTAATCTATAGTTTTATTGTAATGTTTTTGTTTGGTTTTGGTTTCAGGGTAATGTGGACCTCCGAGAATGAGTTGGGAAATGTTCTTCTTGTTTAGTTTTCTGAGAGAACTTGTATGGAATTATTTAAAATCTTGGTATAATATACTGGCGAAACCATCTGGAATTTTCCTTGTAGGAAGAAACTTTTAATATTTAGTAGATATATAATCATTTAAGCTATCAATTTTTTCTTGACTGAGCTTTGATAGTTCACGTATTTAAAAAAATCAATTTCATTTAAATGAGTATAATTGTGATGGATGTGTTACTTAGTTCAATGTAAGCATTTCACATTGCATATTGAAGCAGGACCCTGAGCCCCATAAATGCATCAATGTACAAAGTTATGATTTAATAAAAAGTAATAAACAAATTGCCTACTTTCTTTGCACAAAGTTTTTCAAAAAGTATTCTCTAATTATCCTTTTAATATCTGCATAATTTGTAGGGATGTAAATTCTTTCATTCCTAATATTGTTGTTTTGTGTTATGTTCCTTTTTCCTGATCAGTTTGGCTAAAAATTTGCAAATTTTATTGTAAGAAGTTCTTCTTGAAGAACCATATTTTAATTTATTTATTTCTCTATATTGCTTTTCTGTTCTCTATTTTACTTATTTTTGCTCTGATCATTATTATTTCATTTCTTCTACTTATTTTGGGTTGAGTTTTTTATATTTATCAATTAGATTCATTGGCTAGATAATGTTGCTTAAATTTTCTATGTCCTTATTGGTTTCCTATTCATTTGTTGTATCAATTATTGAGAAAGAAGCATTGAATTTTTTTGACTAAAATAGTGAATTTTTCTATTTTTGCTTTTAGTTTATCAGTTTTTGTTTCATGTATTTTGAGAATTTATTATTAGGTGTACCATCTTTCTAGGACCTGCTTTGTCTTGATGAATTGACTCCTTTATTGTTATGAAAAACCCACCTTTACCTCTTGTTATATTCTTTGCCCTGTAATCAACTTTGTCTGATAATTAGCATAGCCATTCTAGCATTCTTGTGGTTGTTGTTAGGATGGAATTCTTTTCCATCCTTTGATTTTCTATTTAAAGTGTGTTTCTTGAGAGCAGCATACAGTTGGGTCTTAATTTTCCTGATCTGACAATCTCTGCCTTTTTAATGGGAGTATTTAAACCTTTACATTTAATGTGATTACTAACAGAGGTTTAAGTCTATTATATTTCTACTTGTTCTGTTCATTCTTCATTCTTATCTTCCTCTTTTCTAGCCTCTTTTGGATCATCAATCCCAAAGATTACTTTTATTAGTCCATTTGTAAAGTGATTTTCTATAACTCTTTATTATTTTAGTGTTTGGTTTAGGGCTTATAACATGTATTTACTTTATCAATCTACCTTTAAGTGATATTGTACATATTTCATGTATAATATAAGAGCTTTATAAAAGTATACTTCAATTTCTCTCCTAATGTCCTTTATGCTACTGGTACCATACATTCACTTTTAACGTATGTTATAACCCCCCCTTATTATAGTGTTATTTTATGTGATTAATTATCTTTGAAAGATATTTAAATAAGAAGAAACATGTATATTTACCTATATATTTACACTATCCAGAGCTCTTCTTTCCTTTCTGTTTACCTCTATATACATCTGGTATCATTTTTCTTTTGCTTGTAGGACTTTCTTTAACATTTCTTGTACTCTGAGTCTTCTGATGGTAAATTTCTCAGCTTTCGTATGTCTCAAAAGTCATAATTTTGCCTTTGGATTTAAAAGATTTTTTTTTTTTTTATCTCTATAGAACTCTAGGCTCGCAAATTTTTCTTTCAGTAATTCCTAAAGATGTTGCTTCACTGCTTTCTGGCTTGCATTGTTTCTAATGAGGTATCTTCTGTCATAATATCCCCTTTCTTCTGTATATAACATGTGGGTTTCTTTTTTTTTTTCTGGATGCTTTCAAGATATCCTCTTGATCATTGGTTTTGAGCAATTTGATGATCAAATTTGGAAAAACATCATCCATTATTTTTTCAGTTATTTTCCTATCCTTCCTCCTTCCCTTCTCTTTTGACTCCAATTACACATAGATGAGGCCACTTCAAATTGTCCCCTAGCTTAGTTTTAAAATTCTTCTTTTAGTTTCATTTGGATTTTTATTGATATATATTCAAAATTGGCTATTTTTCTGAAATGTTTAATCTGTTATTAATTCTATATTGTGTATTTTATCTTACTCATGTTAGTTTAAAATTTCAATTACTGTCTCTGCTTAAATCTTTGAATTACTGCCATAATAACTATTTGACAACCTTATCTACTAATCCTAATATCTGTGTCAATTTTGAATTGATTTCAATTGATTGATTTATGTTATCATTATGAGTTATATTGTCATGTTTCTTTGCATGCTTGATAATTTTTGATTGGATGCTACCCATCGTGAATTTTACTGTTTGGGTGATGTCTATTTTTATTTTCATATAAATAGTCTTGTGATGGAGTTAAATTACTTGGAAAAAGTTATTTGGAAATTCTTTGACATTTTTGAGTCTTGGCTTTAAGATTTGTTAGGTGGGACCAAAGCAATGCTCTGCCTGATCTTTCCTCACTAGTGAGGAAACACCCTGAATTGTGAAGTTTCACAGTATGGCTGGTATGAATAGGTGTTTTTAATGGTTCTGTGTGAGCAATGGGCATTGTTCCTTCTAATCCTTTCATACGGATATTTTCCTGGTCTTGGATATCTTTCATGTACACATGTGCTGATCTGTACCCAGTTGACCATCCAATGAGAGTCCTCTTCTGATCTTCAGAGTGGTCTTTTCTGCAAATCTCTCTGCTTCTCCTCTCTGTCCTAGGCACTCTAGCTGCCTTAGTCTTTCTAGACTTTAAGCTGTTTACCCAACTAAAGGAGTCTCCTTGATGTAGAAACTCTCTCAATCTTGGTGTATTGTAGGGCTCACCTTGTTTGTTTCTTGTTTCTCAGGAATCATTGTCTTTTGTTGCCTGATGTTCAGTGTTTCAAAATCATTGTGTTTTATACTTTAAAAATATTTTGAATGTTTTAGGAAGGAGGGTAAGGGTACCCTCTTATTCCATCCTGCCTGGAAACACTAATCCTGCTTAATTTTTCTTTGTAATTTTTATCATCACTGACATTATATCTCTATATTTGCATTCCTACTAGAATGTGAGCTTCATGAAGGCAGGAAATTTTTTGTTCATTACTGAATCTTCTTTCTCTAGACAATGCCTGTCGCTTAATAAGTGCTCAGTATGTATTTAGTAATGAATGAAATGATGAGTCAGTGAATTCATCCTAACATCATTCCAGCCACATAGGTCTCCTTGAGCATTCTCCCTCTGCCAGATCTCTGCCCCTTTGCTCTTGCTGGTTCCTTATGACAAAACCTTCCCTTCTCCTCTCTGAAATATTTACCCATCTTTCAGGCTTCATCTCTTATATTTCCTCTTTCATAAATCCTTCTCTGATTATCTTGGCTGACCCAGATCTCTTTTTCCTCCAAGTTCTTTCAGAAGTTAGAGCCAGGAGCATGTAAGTTACAACTCCATTCTCTTGGTTAGGTAATGTAAGCTCCTTGAGGGTGAAACCTGTTTCCCTCTGCACCTAGCATAGTGCTTGCTAGTATCCAGAAACACGTGTTGGTGATGGTTGGGTTGTCTGCTCTTTGCATACCTTGTGGGTGGAGAGAGTTCCCTTCCTCTATCTCCAATTTTTCCACAATAGTCCCTCTTTCAGGGTCTGGTGGATTTCCCCTCTTGAGTTTTCAGCCAATGTGGCTTAATTGAATTGGAGCAAAGGATTCGTAAGTCCCTTCAGGTTCAGAGTCAGAGCAAAGAGTTTTGAAATGAGCTGTGGAAGAAAGGGGGAAGGCATTAGGATGAGGGACAAATACTTGATGAACACTTTTTTTATCCCCCCCGGTCACTTTATTATTTATCTTAGTGCTTCCAGAGAACCAGAAGCCTCATGATGCTAAATCAAGGCTGGGAATGTCGAAACTGTGTTACTTGTCACTGAAGATGGATAACACAGAAAATTATTGGATTTTTGGTAAACCCTACTTCTATGGACTGAATTGTGTCCTTCCAAAATTAATATGTTGAAGCCCTAACCCCCAGTGTGATGATAGTTGGAGGTGGGGTTTTGTGGAGATAATTAGATTTAGTTGAGGTCCCGAGGGTGGGGCCCTCATGATGGGATTTGTGACACAGAGAACTTTCTCTATCTTTCTCCTCCATGAGGGGACACATGTTGTAAGCTAGGAAGAGGGGCCTCCCTCAAAACTGATCATGCTCGCAGCTTGATCTCAAGAGTTCCAGCCTCTAGAACTGTGAAAAAATAAATCTATGTTGCCTAACAAACCCATTCTATAGTGTTTTGTGTGGCAGCTCAAACTTATTAGGACACATGATAATTAGTATGTTGTGACTCAGGAGAATCGGCAGGAGGAAGCTGTATCCCAGGAGAAAAAATGCTTGTCACTTTCTTTGCTTGGCATTGATGAAGAATCATATAGTGCTGGTGCCCTTGAGAGTATCCCAATATATAGCCTGGTTGCTCCACCTCCTTATGGGTCAAACCACGAGAGGGACATCTTGCAGTGTGGCACTACCCAGCTCCCTTGCTTTGCCACACTAGGGCCAGGATATCCTAATTTGGGCTGTAAATGTGGGCTAGATGTTTCCAGATTTTGTAGCTCCTGAAAGTTTTTAGGACACAGTGTCTTCCCTTTGTTAGGTCATGGGCATAGTGCTTTGTGTCCTCAAAGCACAGGGTTAATACTGAGAGTGAACGATGGTATTCTTTGGCTCAAGTTGCTAGTGGAGGACAGCTCAATCCAGCTTTAGCTCTGAATCTACATAATCATGCTCTAAATCCCCATCAGGTCTCTATGATGTTCTCCACTGGGGCAGCTCTTTTCTCTCTAGGTTTCTCAACCACCAACTGGTATGATTACCCTCCTTGTGCTGCCACCAAACACAACCTCGTGACCCCTTTTCTGTTTTTTCCCAATTGGGGGATGGTCATATTAACACCTCTTCACCCCCTTTGCAAAGTACCTGGTTCCTGTGAGCATTGTTCTTTGTCCATCTCTCCAGTTAATGCATGTTGGGGGGGAGGGCATCTCAATTCCATGGAGAACCTCTCCTTTGTCTGGGGGGATATCATGAAACAGGAGGCTTGTTGGTCCAAAGAAAGAAGATTCCTTTGAAAGTGCATATTCAACCACAAAAGCCAATGCCAGCGTTTTAAACCCGTTACCTGTCCTGGTTGGCTATGTAGTCATTTGGGGCTCTAAAGATAAGAGCTTGTATGTTTTTCCTGTTTTGAAGTTTGTTTTTTTTTTTAGTAAACATTTTCTGTTTGAACAAAACCTGGATTTTACAAATTCACCTATTCATATTTATAGTTTTAGGTCTTTTATCTCACCAGCCATCAGGGAAAAAATAACATTGGCAGCCATAAAAGTGGACCAGCCACTCTTATCTCTGTCAAACTCTGGGGAACTGTTGTCAGGTTGCTTGCTCACATGACAGGGATATTTTTCTTCTGGTCTTGATCCTGCTCCCTGGCAAGCTGTATGTGATTTGTCTTCAAACTCAGATTCCCTTGCCAGAGCATGCGTGGCATGTTTGGACACATAGTCTTTTAAAAATGATATTGTGAACTTTATTTATTCATAGTCATCTTGGAGATGATTGTTTTGGGTCTTGAGCACTAGAATTGGCTGCTGCTCTGCTTGGGCTCCATTGCAGCAATGGGCAAAGCATTTCTTTGTGGCACAAATCTTTGGAGACAGTCGGAGCTGGTGAAAGGGAAATTTCCCAACAAACTCATCTGTAAGTGGAACCTGTGGTGTCATACTCTGTCTTGTGGACTACATCTGGGGGGAATTTTACCTGCATCTCTTTTTGACTGTGCTGCTATTGATTCTTTTGTTGTCTTGACACCTATGTGGGTTTCTGGCATCCAAAAGATGTATGATCTAGATCTGGTAGAAAGGGAATATGTCCCTCTTGTTTAAACTTTGGACATGGTTGGATTGGTCCAACCAACTGGTCCACAACTTTGTCCTGGGAGGATTAGGGGATGAAAGATCTTTCAGACTCTGTGGGCTCTCAACATATTTTATGTGGGGGCCCTTGTTGTAGAGAACTCACATCCTAGTCGAATGTAGAAAACACAAAATTGGATTTAATTACCAAGTGTTCCAGTAAAAATGAGCCTTACCCTCCTGGCTTCTAGTTTGACAAAAATTTTAAATGGGGGTTTGGGAGAAAGGTGCTGAATTGGTGAAGACCTTTGCAAACAAAAAATCAGAAGCATCCAACCGGGACCTCCTTAAATTTAAAGTCTTATAAATTTTACATTGCCTGGAAAACATTTAGTTGTAATAAAATCTAGTGAAATGACCTGAATGTGGCTGATAGATCTGGTAATAAAAACAGATTTCAGGACAATTACCTGAGCCACAAACCTGGAGATTAAGGCTGTGGAGCTCCAATTCCAGTGGAGTGTTTTCTCATTCTTAAAAACCATCTGCTCCAATTTTTGCAGGGGCCAATTGGTGTAGCCCCTCACAATGTAGAGTTGATTTAAAAATGGTGGCTGAATACAACATCAGAGGAAGATCATTACACGTGAAGCTATTAATCAGCTTTCTGAAAGGTAGGTTCCAGTCCCAGCAACTTGCTCCCTTTTATTGACTGTAGGAATATTGATCCAATGGCTGGACAAAGATTATAGTTTATCCTATCTCAAAGAAAAAAAGGACATCTCTCTATTTTTCTCAAATACAGACTTATCAGTTTTTGAACATTCCACATAATATGTATACTTGGTGAACCAGCCTGAAGCCTGTTTTTTTTTTTTTTTTCAGGCCAGTGCTTTATGTGGGAAGTAGACAGGCTCTTTGATACACTTTTCCAACCACAGACCATGTTTTAACCAACTACCACCTGGTGGTGAAGTCCACCAGGAGCAATATTCGATTTTGTGTGGTTTTTGTTGACTCTTTCTCTATCCTTCAGATTGATTATGAACTAATACAGGAGCTCACCAAAGAACCACAGTTTTTTATACTTACACACACTTGTTGCTGCAAGTTTACGATCACAGACAGGGTCAGTAGATGGTGCAGTAAAATCAGGGAAGGGTTTTGAATCCCATCATTTCAGTTTGTTTCTTGATGGTGTGGCATCACTACCTGGATGCATGGGCCATAAGCCTCTGTGGTGATGAATGGAAAGGCACTCATCGTTTCCCATTCAGATCATACTTTTCACTGCCATGAAGGCCTGCAGAGACAAGGGACCTGATACCTGCCTACCCCCAGAAGGAGACCTCCAGAGCTACAATCACAGAAGTGATTACCAGTTTTGGTAGATGTTTCTAATGCTTTAACTACTTTTTAAATAAAAATAGTGCATGTTTAGGAGCATGGACTTTGGCCCCCAACTGCCTGGGTTCAAATCTAGGTTTTGCCACTTACTAGTTTTGTGGTCCTATGTCTCCTTTTTTTCATCTGTACATTATGAACAGTCATAGAACCTCCTTGATGAGTTTGCATGACTTAATATATGTGATGTTCTAAGGGCATGAGGGTAGCCTAGAAGATGTTGAAAGCTCATATATTTTGCTCCTGAGCATATCAACTTAAAAAATTCCAGGCTAAAATTCTTATGATCATTCTCTATGGCTGTGGTTCCTCAACCCCCTGGCCTTGGACCAGTACTGATACTGGTCTGTGACCTCTTATGATCTGGGCCACACAGCAGGTAAGACTGGAAGAGTGAGCAAAGCTTCATCTGTATTTATAGCCGTTCCCCATTGCTTATATCACTGCCTAAGCTTTGCCTCACATCCACGGTGGCATTAGATTCTTACAGAAGCATGGACCCTACTGTAAATTGTGTATACAAGGGATCTAGGTCATGTATTCCTTATGAGAATCTAATACCTGATGATCTGATGTGGAGCTGAGGAAGTGAGCTAGCACTGGGGAGGGGCTGCAAATAGAGATTATCATTAGCAGAGAGGTTTGATTGCACAGAGACCATAATAAATCAATCACTTGCAGACTCATATCAAAATCCTATCAGTGAGTGGCATGTGACAATTGAGCTATATCTGGTGGCAGGCTTTATAGAAACAACACACTTTGGGTGGCAGTGTCTCCCATCACTTCCAGAGGGGAGTCTCGTTGCTGGAACACAAGCTCAGAGCTCTCATTGATTCTGCATTATAGTGAGGTATAAAATTATTTCAGTATATATTACAATGTAATAATCATAGGAATAAAGCCTGAAAGTCTAAATAGTCTCAAATTTATCTCAGATCAAGTTGCACCACTAGAGCTGGGCACCGTGACCTCATCACTTAGTCCTGCCCATGTCCTCCTCTTTCCTACATCCCCAGATGGTTTTACTGACAGGCCTTTGGTGGGACGCTCCCAACACATAGTAGTAGGGGGTGAAAATTGAAACTCGGTGGCATTTGTTACAAGGATGCTGCTCATGACATCATGTAGAGGCCTTCTTAAGAGATGTTCAAGGAGATGCCCCCTCTGGTCTTAGTGCCAAGTACAGCTCTGTCTCTGCTCACCTGGTGCTTCTTTTAGGAACTCTGTGAAGTGTATAATAAATGACTGACCTTTCTTGTCATGTTTGTGGTCATGCGTGTGGCCAACTGCTAGATCTTTGTCATCTTTCCTTTTCCAGCCTTACTTCTGGTTATGCTTTTTCCCTACCTTGGTTGTTTTCCTTCTTTGGCTATCACTTTTAACTTGTATTTTGTTGCTCTAATGTAATCTCATCAGCCTCCTTAAAACCTATCTATAGTAAGGTGAGTACAGATATCAATAAATAAATAACTCAAAGGGAGTGGGTTTTGTCATCCCCATTTTAAAGATAAGGAAACTGAGGCCCAGAAGGGTGAATCAACTTGCCCAGTGTCATTTGGCTATAAGTAAATAGATGGCCAAGGTCAAACTCAGGCCTGGCTGATCTTCAGCCTGGTCTGTTCTCACCCCTCTGCATGCTCAAGGAGACAATCAGGAAGAGCTGCCCCAGAGGATGGGAGGAGCCCCTGATGCAAGTGGCTGGTGCGGTGAGACTGATGAGAAGTGAAAGCTACACTTCCATTTTACATCGAGGAGGGATATATTTATGGAACATTTTGGTCATCAGGGTACAAGTAATCTGTAGGATCGATCTCAATTGCATTATAACCTTGATTAACAGAGACTGGTTACCTTGGGTAATTGAATTGTCAAGTTAACTGAGGGTCAACTCAATAGATTGCACTTTTCCACCTTGACTATTAAAAGTTTATTTCTCTGACCATTTTCCTGCTTATGTTACTGTAATGTAATGCACATGTTGGGACCATTATTATAATTCTGCACTCTAGTCAACACTTGGTGCAATGCTAGAACATAGTAGGTCTCCAGGCCTGTATCTTGATTCTACTGATGAATAGTTGTCTTGGGGCCTTGGGGTCAGGCTTGTATCTATAAGTTCTCTCTGAGCCAAAAAGCAGGTAGACACACAGAATGAACAGGACACTGACCCCACTGAAAGCACACACTCCTTCCTTTCACCCGCTTAACTGCCTGTCTAGTCCACTGACAACAGTCAGATACAAGGTTATTATCCTGTGATTTGCCTGTTTCTCTTAAAATAGAAGAGCCACAATTTTATTTAGGCACTTGAGATTTGACTTGACAAGATTCTGGTGAATGAAGGTCTGCTGGCCTGTATGACTTCCCCAGTATCCATGACCATTTACTGAATATCTTCTGTGCACAGTACAATGTGCCGGTCTTGGAGAATACAAAGACGTATGAAGACTAGACAGGTTTCTGTTTCATAGTGATGAACAGCCCAGACCATTCAGCCCAGACCATGGCCAGTCTGTATGTTTAAGGTGACATGATTCCCCTTCAGTAGTTTATTGGAGAGAGCATTGATTTGGCCTCAGATCCCCCAACAATTTTCTGTAGGACTCAGGAAGAGTTCCTTAACCTTAGTTTCCTTTTCTATAAAATAGGAATACAAATGTCTATTCAGAGCTTGTTAGAAAGATTAGAGGTAATATACAGAGTGTACCAAAAAAGTATGTACATTAAGAAATGAAAAAACTATATTAAGTTTTTAAGACTCAAGTCACATTTGACTTCTGCAATTACAAGAGGCACTCAGTGTGACTTGTGTTCATCTTTTATTATCACTATATATTAAGTATTAAAAATTTAATGCAGTTTTTTCCTTTCTTAAAATGTGTAGACTTTTTTTTTGGCATCCTCTGTATATAAAACCTCTTGTCAGGTACATAATAGATGCTCAATAAATGGTAGCTGGTACTAAATGGGAGCTCGTACCTCTGAGCATTCTTTTCTCTGAAAAGCAGGGAAACATTTTCTTCCCACTCCTTTTTAGAACTGTTTGGAGGACAGGTGATATAACTTCCCTGAAGTCCCATTAGATTGTAAGTTGAAGGCCCAAGGCCACTATCAACTGTTTATGGACACTCATGTCTATAAATGTCTCCAGCCTCTGTAAATACACAATTGAAAGTGACCGTCTGGATCATACTGAAGACATGTGCACAGTGCTGTCAGGCAGTGGGGCAGCGAGGGTCTGTCTTCCACATGTATCAGGCCACACAGCCACCAACAGAAAGGACATTGTGCGCTTTGCTTGTTCTGCACACTTTGTGCAGATAGAGAGCAAATCAATAGTAGAAAGTTTAGATTTCTTCTGTCCAGGAGAAGGATGAGGACTTTGGGTGGTAGGAATGGGGGGGGGACATTAAGGGCGGGAAGGAGGTACCGTCTTAGTCCCTTTGTACAGCCGTCACAAAATACTATAGACTGGGTGGCTTGAAAACACCAGGAATTTATTTCTCACAGTTCTGGAGGCTGGGAAGTGCAAGTTCAAGGCGTCGACAGATTTGGTGTCTGGTGAGGGTCAAATTCTTTGTTCAAAAATGCTGCCTTGTCCCTGTGGGTAGTGGAGAGGAAGAAGGGTCTCTCTGGGGCCTCTTTACATGGACAGTTAATCCCATGCACAAAGGCTCCACCCTCATGACCTCATCATCTTCTTACAGCCTCACCTCCTACCAGTATCACCTTAGGGGTTAGGGTTTCAACATATTAATTGGGGTGGGGGGTGCATAGTATTTAGTCCATTACAGATACTAAGAGAGAGGAGTGTTGAGGGCAGACACAGAGTGACCTTTTTTCTGATGATTAGTAACTCAAGACCAGAGAAGTTTTTTCATGTTGCAGATTGAAATGACATCCCGGAATGGCATGTGGAGAAGTATCTCTGCCCTTCCATGTTCACTTTCCTTATCGAGGACCCCCTGAGTCTTCTGGCTCTCTTTCATGTCCTTCTCCCTCTCTTTTCCTCTCTCCTCTATTCTTCCTTCTTTCTCATCTTTTTTGATGTTTTCTGCTTCCTTTTTCTCTGCTCTTGCTTCCCAGCACCCCCTCTTTTTCAAACCTCAGGGTTGGTAACACAGATGTCTTTCTCACAGACTAAGCTTCCCACTATCCACCTCCTAACCAAGCCACTGACATGCACCTGCTCCATGGACACACACTCAACTTCTTGTCAACAACCAAGCCATGTCCAGGTTGGTCCTGCAGGGAGAGGTGGGTGTGGATATTCAGGGAGATGATGCCACGCAGAACCAGGGTGGCTGGCAGCTGAGAACAGTCAGGTGGTACAGAGGGACTGGAGGTCTGAGGACATGGTATGGGGTGAGAGAAGGTGGGATGTGACCAGAGTGGCACAGTCCTGAGCCTCCCCAGCAACCACCAGGGCGTGGGGGAGGATGCAGAAGTGCCCAGCCAGAGGCAGACAGGGAGGAGACATGGTGAAGAGTTAGGAGCCCTGGGCCTGGAATCTGGAGGTCCCAGTGTTATCCCAGAACTGCTTTGAGAGTCAACTTCCTCACCTTCAAGATGGGGGCCAGGATTGCTACTTTGGAGTACTAATGAAGCTCTAGTGAGGGATAGAGGGGAAGGGCAGAAAGCCCACTCAAACCTTGGTACAGCATGCCAGGCTGCCAGGGTGCTGTAACAAAGCACCACATAGCTCGTGCATTACAAAACAGAAACATCGCCTACTGTTCTGATGGCTGGCAGTCCGAGATGGAAGTGTTGGCAGGGCTGGTCCTTCTGAAGACTCTCCTTTGGGCTTCCCAGAGGAGAGACATCTATGCTGGGGAAATTAGAGGGGAGTTGACCATCAGAAAGCATCAGTCAAGTCCAAGTTGAGGGTGACAAGGGCAAAAGGTGCTTCCAGCCCAAAGCCCTGGCAGCAGGAGGGGCTTGGACCTATTCCAGGAGCTGTGGCTTAGCTTAGGGCACTGATTTCCCCGCTTGGAAGTTTACAGACCAGAAGAAAAAGTTATAGCTGGAGATTGATACAGGGTTACTAGCTTTATGCTTCGCCAAAACGGGATGTGAAGAAAAAGCCCTGCTATCTTTAGTCACCCTTCCTGAAACATCCCCTGCCCCAGACAGGGGAAGAGAAAAAGTACATAGTCTCAGAATGACGATATATTTGGTCCTTTGAATAAACACAGCCTTGTAAAAAATGTACTGTATTGCCCTTTCTTACTAGTTTTTGCCAAGAACATGAAAATTAATACTAATATGAGCTGAAGCTTGGGAGACTGTGTGCCTGTATGTGTGTGTGAAAGTGGGGGGGGGGGGGGCATCTGCGTATGTGAAGGTCTCTTTGTGTGAGAGCACGGGTCTGTGTGTGTGAGTTTGTGAGCAGCTGGACCAGTGTGTTTGCAGGTGTGTGTGAGTCTTGGGGATGGAGGAAGGCGGGGCCTTGCCTCAGAGGCTGATGGCTGCTCCTTACCTGTGGGACCTGCCCTGCTGGCAGGGACATCTCTCCCTCTGTCCCCCTCCCCCTCCACCCTGTGGGCTTCCTCTCCCTCTTTCCCTACCCTAGCTGTCATCACTAAGTGAACTCCCCAGGCCCATCCCCTGGTCAGAGGAGAGGCCAGTCAACAACCCTGCCAAACTTCTCACTTCCTGCCAAGAAGAATTGTTCCCCTGCAAAGGAGCTTCATATCCCTGTGACACATAGTGACTCCGGGGAAGCAAAACTGGGCTAAGTCCTTATGTGGCAGAGGACTTGGCTCCCTCCGGGGCTGGCCCTGCTTCAGCCTCACACATGGTTTGTGACCTTGAGTCAACGACGCTGCCCTTCAGCCCCGTGGATGGACAAGAGACCTTGCAGCTTCCTGGGGTGACCCTTAAACCTTCTATCTTTCTCCCATGGGGGAAGAGCTACCCAACACTGGCCCAAATTCTCAGACTGGGCTTGAGGGTCTCCCTGTCTATATCACCTGTGCCCAGGGGAATGCCTTGCTCAGTCAGGCCGATTCCCACTCAATCTCTTCAAAATTCCTCATCATCTCTTGTCTCCATGATTTTGTTTTTTATAGTTCTCCTCTCCTTAGGAGACTTCCTTTCCAAACTGTAGCCCTATTTCAAAGGTCAGCAAAAACACCACCTCTTCCAGGAAGCCTTCAGACACTACTATGATGAATGCAGGCTTTGCCCACCAGAATAAGGGGAGTGCAGGGACTGGCTTCCAATCTCTAAAACCTCCTCCATCTTCTACAACACATGCTCCCCAAACCAGCCCTCTGACTTGCCCCTTGGGTGTGAAATCATTGTGTGAGATATAAAAATACAGATGAATTTCCTTTCCTGGCCCCAGTGCTGATTTTGCCCAATCATGTTTTGAAGGCATACTTTTGTTTTTACTGTTTTTGAGTTTGTCTTTTTATGGAGTCATTCTTTAATGCTTAGTATTTCTCATTGATTTTACTTCCTCGTTTAGCATTTTCTAGAAAAGAAAAATAGGAAACGGCAGTTTGAGAGGGGAGTTCAGCCAATAGGAAATGGGAATGGCAGTTTGGCTGGGAGTCCAGCGCCAGGGCAGGTGTCCCAGGGAGCCTGTATCAGCCTGCTAGGTGGGGGGACAGAGGTCGGCTTAAGTAGGACAGATCCAGGTTCTGTCCCAGCTGTGCCCCTTAGCCACACACAAGCTGGGAATCCATTCCATTTCCTTGAGCCTTTGTTTTCCCATCTATAAATAGGGATATTCTTCTAAATCCTGAGTGCACTGGGTTGCTGTGAGAGTTAGTAGATAATGTCTGAGTGGTGTATGGCTCAGCGCGTGGTCTGTTCTAGGCACTCACAGACGAAATCTCTCTTGCTCATGATCCTTCTCCAAGTGAAGTCCTGAGCTGGTCAGGCTTCTGTGAAGCAGGATTGCCAACAGTGCCTTGCTGTGAATTAGAGAAGGGCTCTCCCTTGGGAAGGGGTCTTCCCTGGCCAGGGCTCTCACGTTGGGTGGCAAAGGCAGCTGAGCAGAGGGAGCAGTTTCCAGTCCCATTTCCCATTTCTGGATGATGGTTTCAGAAGGGAGGGAGGAAATCCTTAGAGAAGCAGATGAATGTTTTGGACACTATCCCACAAAACAAGCATGTCCTAACATTTTTGTGTATTATTTCAAAGCTTTCATTGCCTCCAGAAGCTTACCAGGCATGTCCGGGTTGGAAATTCACAGCCCTGGGCAACTGTAGAATGCAAAAGTTAAATACACAGGCCTGTGTGCTCAGAAACCACCTTTGTCCCTTAGCTGGCTGTTCTCAAGCCTTCATGTCCTTGTTAGCAAAGGTGTTTAAACTTTTGGAATAGGATGATACTTGCAGTAACCTTTCTCACAGGGTTATTGTGAGGATTAAAGGTGTTTAGCACGAGATCTGACAAGCTCTTGATGAATGTTACTTATTCTGTTGCTTATTACCACGGATAATTGATGTGCAGCCAGAGGTGCTGAGTACCATGAGATGAACACTGTCTGGGTACTTACTCTGTACTTGCCCTGTCCTGATGTTTTCAGGTGCTTGATCTGCCCACCCCTTGGAATGGGCTGGGGATGAAACTGGCTCATGCTATTTTTTCTATTGGGATGTGGAGGCTTCTGCAGAGTGGATCCTATACCCAGAGTCACTCAGCCTCTAAGCAACAGAGAGAGTTTTGCAGCTGGGCTGTTGTGTTCCAACACCGACTTTCCCCTCTATTTCCCTCCATGAAAATAAACAACAATTGGAGTCTTGGAGAGGTCTTTTTTTTTTTCTTATGAAAGTATTTAAATTATTTTCCCACATTTTCACAAAATGATATTACCTCTAATTTTCATCATTTTTGAAAATGTTACAAAAGCTCTGCCTGTGAAGTTTTCTTAGCACATTAGTTGCTGGGGTAGTTAATTATTGGCCATTAATTTTGCTGAGGCATTCTGTAAATTGATGGCTTCCAAGAGCCATTTACCTGTTTATTCCTACTTTTCACCAAAGATGTATTTTTCTTTGCAACAAACCCAATGTTAAGTATGCAGCCAGTTTTATTTATTTATTTTCATAAAGAAAACCCTGACCTGTAAAAGCCTGTTTCTTTTCATCTGGTTTCAAAACAATTCATTCATGCATTTTTATTAGTTATGCAGATGAGCTTCCCTTGATTTTAGAGGATTGCTCCGGAATTGATTTTGGGATTCTGTATTAATTACCACTACCCAAGCATAAGGGCTGCCACATGATGGATATATTTAGCAAAGAATGACAAGGCTGATAATTATGCAAGAGAAGCCTTAGAAAAAGGATTGTGTACTTTGATGTTTAATTTCGGCAAACTTCTTTAGCTTGTTAAATTTAATCAAAAGCAATCAAAATACACGGGTGTGAATTATAGCAAATTAATTGCAAACCAATGGAAAACACCATGTCTTTCAAATTGGAATGGTGAACTGGAATTTCTGAATGAACCACTCCAAGCAAGGAAGTGCCAAGTTTTTGCGTATGGAATGTTAGTCTGGGGTCTAGACTCTAGACCTTGAATTAGGATCCAGATGGGAATGAGCAGACTTTCATAAGGAATTATAGTTTTAGGGAAGACTGAAGGCCTAAAATGACCTTGACGTCTGGCAAGCCCACTTTATGACTTGGGGAGGTCACTTACACTTAACTTAAACTCAGCTTCTCAGGGCTCAATGTCATGGTCTGTTCAACACCATGGTTCTTGCCTTGCTCTTATTATTAGTAAAGTGACAACTTACTGCTGTCATCTTCATTGAGTGTGTACTTTGGGCCAACCCTATGTGTACCCATTTTCTCCCTTGGACCTAACGAAGGCTCAGGTTGGCACAGCCCCTTTTCAGCGGTGGACTCAGCTCTCAGATGGCATTCAGCCCAGGTTTTCTCACTCTAGATGACTACTCCAGGGATATCGTGTTTGATTTCAGAAGACTTCCTTGGTTTGACAACTTAATCAGAGGCAATCAAAATATGCTTATGAAACATATAGAAAATTAATTTCAACCCAATGCAAAAGATTACATTTCCCGACCATGGAGAATCAAGTGGGAAAATGGATGGGAAGATATTATGTAGATGTTGACTGCTATGCAGATGAACAGCAGCAACAGTAGAGGAGCCTGTCCAGGAGAATGCAGAGGTCGGTTCTATAGACAAATGCTTGGTTCCCCAGCTCATGACTCATCACGGGAGGATAAGTTTAATTTTATGAGGTTTGTATTTCAGTGGAGTACACCGAATCGCTCAAACATTGATTCTTTGAATATGTTTTCTGAGTATCTATCAAGATTGAGGTGCCATTTCATAAGATGTCATCTTGACATCTGGGAGCCAACACCGTGCAATGACGAAGACATATAAATTGTAATAATTCAAGGAGCCATTGACTATGAACAAAAATTGCCACTAGCTCAACTCTGTTTTAGGGATAGGAATTCTGTCCTGTTTACCAATGTCCCTAGCACTTGGCACACAGCCAGGCTGCAAAAAGTATTTGATTCATTCAGTTGAGTAAATGAATTATAAACAAGACCTGGATATCAGGTTGTGCACCTAAGTGAAAACTTTTCCTCTAATCATACTTCTGACACCAAATGGTGATTATCCTGCACATCTCCAACTCCCAGACACTAAGTCTCCAGACACTAACTGGGTACCCAACGATTCAATTCAATTCTGACTCTTACTACCCAGACCAGTGCAGACCCCACAGGTTAAGAGCTCAGTCCTGCAAGAAGGATTCTCACCGCAGATACCAATCGCAAATCCAGGCCATCTGCCCTTCTGACCAACTGGCTATCAATTTGGGGCTCTCACAATCTCCTCCTCAGTTTCCATAGTTTGCTATACTGGTTCACAAAACTTAGGAAAACAATTTATTTAGGTTTAACAGTTTATTGTAAAGGATACGAATAAACAGCCAATGAAGAGGTACCCTGGGCAAGGTTCAGAAGGGTCCCAAGTGCAGGAGCTTCTGTCCTGTGGAGTGTGGAGAGTACCACCCTCTAGTAGATGGATGTGTTCACTGACCCAGAGACTCTCCAATCCCTTAGGGTTTAAGGTTTTTCATGGGTTACATAGTAAGACTGATCACATCATTGGCCATTGGTGACTGACTCAATTTCCAACCCTGGGAGGTTGGGGGATGGGGCTGAAACTTCTTCCCCCCCCCCCCCCCCCGGGGGCTGAAACTTCTAGCCGCCAATCGCATGGCTGGTTCCTCTAACCAGCCTCATCATGAAGCCATCTAGAGGCTTTTAGCCACTAGACATCTCATTGACATAAACTCAGGTATGGTTGAGTGGGGCTTGTTTTGAATAACAAAAGAAACTCCTATCTCTTGTATTACTCAGGAAATTCAAGGGCTTTAGAAGTTCAGTGGCAGGAATTAAGGCACAAAATAAAAATGTTATAACAAAGGATGCTCCTATCACTCCTAGCACTCAGGACATTACAAGGGTTTTAGTAGCTCAGTGGGAGGAACCTCAGACAAAGACCAAACACATATCTCATTTTACATCACAATATTTCAGAGTGGTTGGCAGTCAGTGGAAAAATTAACCAGATATTTGTTGGAGGCACCCAGGCTGCAGGAGCAGTGTGAGGTGTTGAGGGGTGGTTGAGCTGCAAAGTGCAAAGTGCAATGATCACAGCATAAGAAGAGGGTGACAGGTGGAGTGTAGCCAGCAGGGCTGGGCTTTGATAGTCAGGCTGCAGAGGGTGGGGCTTATTCTGTAGATTTTGGAGGATGAGAGTGGTCTAAATCTGTGAATTAGGTTGCTCTGGGTGTAGTGTCTTGGAGCCCAACTCTGGAACCAGACTGCCGGCCTTGCTCTGTTTGCCATTATAGATGCAAGGTTAATGTGGGCAAGTTACTTAACCCCTCTACTTAGACATCCATGCTAATAGTCTTATTTCATCAAGGTGTTGCTAGGAGTCCGTGAGCATAAGTATAAAGCATGTAGGACCACCCCAGAGGCTCAGTTAGCCTCCAGCTGCCTCAAGCGAGCTGTTGTTATTGATCCATGTTTGGCAGCCTGGGCGGGAGCCCTAGCTTTGTCACTTACCAGGTGAATGACCCTGAGATAACCGCTGAGGTGATCACATCCTCACTTTCCTCCTTTGTCAGGTGGGCAGCTGCAGTGCGTCTGCGTGGGGCACTAGGTGACATAATGCATGTAAGATGCTTTGCATGGTGCCCATCTGAGGGCAAGTCCAACCAGACTTGTCCTGTGTGAGGGAAGATGACTCTGTGGTCAGTGGCAGGCTGGTGAGCCATGAGAGGGAGATTTGTTTAGAGGCCATTTGTATTGTTGGTGTGACAGATGGTAAGCTAAGGTTTTGAGAAGCCAGAACCAAAGCAGTAAGTGGAGCTAGGAGAGAAAAGGGGAGGATGAAACTGAGAGATTTGACCATGGCCTAGAGGCTTACAAAGCCAGGAGCAAAGAAGAGGACATGGAGGGAGGTTTCTAACCCATGTCCTGGGATTCTAACTGTATACTCACCGAGGTGAAGGGCCCAGCAGGAGCAAGTTGGGGGCGAAGAACTGAGATAAAGATGGGTTTACATGAGGCAGATGTGTGAGAGGCTGCAGAGAACATCTCTTGTCACCCCCTCAACTCTAACACATATTCCCCATTTGAGCTGCAATTTTAGGGAGATGAACTTACCCACGTTACTCTTTTTTTATAAAATAGTGGTAAAATATACCTAACATACAATTTGTAATTTTCACCATTTTTAATCATGCAGTTCCGCAGGGTTAAGCACATTTACACTGTGGTGCAAGCATCAACAGAATTTCTCCAGAACGTCTACATCTTCCCAAATTGAAACTCTGTCCCCAGCCAACTGCTCCCCATTCTTCCTTCCCTGCACCCGCTGACCCCCCAATCCACTTCCTGTGCGTCTGAATGTTCTAGGTGCCTCTTATCTGTCCTTTTGTGACAAGGTTATTTTCCATAACTTAATGTCTGCAAGGGTCATTCAAGTTGTATCAGACATCCAAATGCCCTTCCTTTTTAAAGCCAAGTAGTATTCTGTTGGCTGTATAAACCCCATTTTTTAAATTCATTCCTCTGGACATCTGGTGACACATTCTAGCCCCCTAGAAGTTAGGTGAATGAATTCTGACCAAAGTAAAATGTGTACAAGTTGAGTTCCTCTGCGAGTTCCTCTGTCTCACACCTGTGGCACTGGACATATGTTGCTCTTCATATATGTTAGATTCCATGTTAAGTGTCTTCAGCTAAACCAGAGCTCCTTAACCTCGGGTTCCTCAATGGGTTCCATGAGCCCCTTGAAATTCTGTGCCAAATTCTGTGTGGGTGCATGTGTGTGGGTGAATAGAGGGCCTTGATCCTTGTGGTCATTCAGTGGCCCACTGTTCTTTGGCCTTGTGACCCTTACATAGTCCAGGTGGTCTTCTGAGGCATCTTCTGCATATAGCCCATGGAGTTATAGGCTTCACAGCTCCCTTCTAGTGTAGAAAGTCCATGAGACTGGTATACCCATTGTCCTTAGAGAACCATTCATGACAGCAGACATGGCTGCAATTCCTCATGGGGAGTGAAAGCATGGGCTAGAGGTAAAGTCTGTTCACACAGGAAGTCCTTTGTCTTCTGTGATAGGAACCAATGTTCAGCTTCTGGGGAGGGCAATCCATGAACTCCTACAATGGACTGTCTCACTCTTCCTGCACAGAACTACATTCAACCTCATCCCCTTTGGTCCACAGGAGGCAGGTGCTTTGTGTAGTTGGATGGAATAGGCTTTTCAGACTACCTCATGCCTTTGCCCACCCTCACACCTGTGGGGAGTGGTGGGCAGGGGCAGAAGAGCAGTTCCCTGGTAACTCCATACTCGCTAGCAGGTTCTTCCACCCTCTTACCTCCAAACTCCTTGGAATTCTCTTAGATCCCATGGTCCTAGCTCAGTGGCCACCTCTAGCCCTTCCCCAGGGAGCCTGCTGGAGTCCTGCTGGGCCCTCTCTCCTCTGTGACTCTTAACTGTTTGCTCAGCACCCAACCCTGGCAGCAAGCAGAATGCCTTGCTAGCTTTTCCCCTTTACAGCTCTTTGAATGTTTAATAAATTCTTAATTAAAAGCTGGGCACCTCATCTATTCCTGTCAATTGCTTCTGTGTTGTGAAGAAGGGGGGAGGACTACAGGAGGGAAAAGTCCAGCCCACATGCCACTCTCCACTCACACCCACAACTATACACGTGTGTGTGTGTATGTACACACATGCACACAGCCATGGGACTTGGTGCTGTATTTACATAATTCTATTGACATTTTGAGGCTAAAATTATGTATGCTACTTTAATTCGCTGTTAAATTAAATTATGGATGTTTGGAACGTAGTAATTTCTTTTGTTCTATGAACAGATTGTTTTATATATCTGCCTATATTACCAAGTTATTAATTTAATGATTTCATAATAGCAGCTCATTCCTCTGGGTAATATAAAGACTGAACTGTATGCTCTGAACAGTGCAGGCAGACGCTGCTTGCCCTACGTGAATTGAAGGTTTTAGGAATAAAGTTATTAGTTTTGGCAGGATGTTTAAGTGTGCATAGGGAAACCGAAGGGAAGTGTCAGGTCAGCTCTGGCTTCCCAATCTCGTTGTAAAAAGGCAGGGCATAAGTCCATTGCCCATGAGGCCAAATGAAAAATAATTTTCTTAAATAAGGTCAAGCACCAGGCTGAACACTGGCAAGTCTGAGAGCTGCGTCCTGCCTACCTTCCCAGGCAGCTCTGGACACAGTGCAGGTACAACTCCAGTTAAAAACAGGAGGGTCTTTCCTTCATGGGCTTGATGGGTTATGAGACATCAGCATGCTGGGATGTGCTGCCTGGGCAACACGACCTTGGCTGCATCATTCCCCACCCCCTTGTGGGGGAAAGTGCAAGGGACCTATTCTGCATGGAGAGAGGGGACAAGCGTGAAGTCATGATTCCCAGGGACCTTTCTGCAGCCCTGGCCATTGTGACTTGGGCTCTCTGAGCCCACATCACCTTTCCAGTCAGTGTTGTAGGATTGTTTGTGCAGCTCAAGTGAGAAAATGGATGGGAACATGCTTTGAAATCGCTAATAGGGAGGGCTTTTCAGGGCTGGGTTGTGTGAGGTGTGAGTGGGGACAGTAATTGTTACATATAACATTACAGGAACATTCATGGTCTTTCTCCACCTGGCCTTGGACAAGTCACTTTGTCACTTCCACTGACATCTGATTTCTGAGCTTGATGACTATTAAAGTCCTCAGCACCTCTGTAGTTCAGGAAAAATCAACCCAAATGCTCCATTTCCATTGGGAAGCCAATGCTGAAGGTGGAACCTTACTAAGAAATCACAGCACATTCAGTTGTTCGATGAGTATCGAGCGCAGTGAACTCAACGAGTGTTGATTTAGAGCAGCAGAGGCACCAGTCTCCAAGACAGGTGTGGTTCTGTCTTCTCCAAGCCTGTGATCTAATGGGAATGGGACCACTAAACAGGTGATTTAGGACATCCTATGATGACAAGGCCAGAGGCAGGCGAGGGGGAGCAGAGCCTGGCTGAGACCTCAAGACCAACTGCAGATCAGCTATGCAAACAGGAGGTGGGAGGGTGGGAGGGCCAGGTGTTTCAGGAAGAAGACAGTTCGTGGAGCATGTGGGACGATGGAGGCATGGGGGAGCCATGCGGCATGGCTGGGACATCTGGGACTGGAGAGAGAGTGCTGAGATGTGAGGCTGGGGTCTCAGCAGGGCCTCGCCTGGCAGACGTTGAGAGCCCATTAGGCAAAGGTACAGCTGGGGAGCCACCGAAGAAGGGAAGTGGGCTTCCCTTTTGTGCTTTAGAAAGGACACCATGGCTGCTATAGGGAAAACCATTTGGATGGGGACCTTTTCCATAGTCATCAAGATGGGATGCATTAGAGCCTGTTTAGGTAGTGACAGTGAATGAGGGGCAAGATGTTGGATGTGCTCAGAGGCAATAGGAATAAGATCTCGATTAGGCCTTTGGGTGGATGGGGACAGATAGCGAGGCAGTTGCTGCAGGAGGGGCTAGCAGAGGTCTTGGAGGTTGCTCTTTGCCCTTCACTTTTCTTCCTGTATGGCTTTTCTGTTTCTTTACAGAAAACTCTTACACTGACCCCTCCTCCCATGGCTGACACACACCTGCACATGTACCAGGGCATGTACCTGAACGCACACACACAGGTGCGCACACATGCACACAGACATGCACGCGCACCTCACCTACTCCGTGTGCTCGGCAGGGTGGGTAAAAAAATATTTCTCTGCAGAACTGACAGATTGCCACATTAAAAACGGTGTCATCGCTTATACTTTCTTCACTTGTTTTTTTGTGCCTGCATGGCCCTGCTATGAAACATTCCTGATCTTCTCAAGAAACAGACAAAAAAAGAATTCCTTTCTCCAACTCTCATGCACCGTAGGGTGTCTCAATCATCTCTGGGTTCCTGGCCTAGCACCATGTCAGGTGCGACTACAGTTGTCATTGTTGAATGATGGATGAGCAAATGGACCCCAAGGGTACTGGGTTTGGTCACTGATGTGGGGAATTCTCCCCCAGAAGAATCCTAGATTTCCTGTCTAGAGGTGCAGGCACTAACACAGCAGAATTTGATGGCACCGCATCCTCCTCGGTTAGAGAATTGCCAAAGCCAGATCCCTTTGGGATCCACAAAGAGTTATAAAGCAGTTGCTTTGTAGATGTAAATGAATGTTTGCTAACCCATTAGCTGGGGGTGGGCAAGAAGGGCAAAAGAGGGGAGAGTAGAAGTAGGATTGGTTGTGGCTCCAGGTGGGAGAGGGTGGCACTTGGGTACAGGATAGAGAGATGGTAAGAAACAGAGAGGCTCAGGAAGCTGCCGAAGATGATGCGAAAGAACTGAGGGTGAGCAGGACAGAGGATCAGTAGTGAAAGGTGGTTTTCACCAAGCATGTGGGGGCAGAAGTCAGTGTAGGATGCATCTCGTAAGGTCCAGGGGGATGGAAAAAGACTATTTTGGGATATTAGGGGAGACAGGGCAGGAGAGAATTTGGACTGAAGTATCAATAAGGACAGACAAGCTCAAGTTTGCTTTGTTAATGGATGCCCATCAATGCCTGGGACTGGCACTACAGAGGTAGTCAGTAAAAGTTGAACAAGTCCTGGGTGGTGCCCTTGGAGAATCCTGAAGAGGAAGATGCAGGGAAGAGGGATGCTGGGAGGTGGGAGACATGTACTCTCTCAGGCCCTGCTCTTAGAACTGCCCTGTAGGCAGAGTGGGGTGGAGGCAGATCTGGGTACTGGATTGCATTCAAGACATTCCCAGCAGGCCCTCTCAGAATCCTCCCTCAATGATTATATACTTTTGTGGTTTGAATGCTTGTTTTCCCCCAGAATTCATCCTTGAAACCTAATCTCTAATGCATCAGTATCCAGAAATGAGGCCTTTAGGAGGTGATTAGACCCTGAAGTTCCATTCCCACGAATGGGATTAGTGCCCTTATAAAGAGGCCCGAGGGAGCTGTTGGGCTTTTCAGCCATATGAGGACACATAGAAAGTACCGTCTATGAGGAATAGGCCCCCACCAGACATCAAACCTACCAGCTCTTCGATCTTGGACTTCCCAGCTTCCAAAACATGAGCAACAAATGATGCAGGGTAAGGCACTTAGTTATAGCAGCCTGAGCAGGCAAAGACATATACTAAACATCATGGATGGAGTGAATGGTGGCTCAGAGGCCCCCTCGGGGTTTCCAAAAGAACACTTCAGGAAGTAGAGGTGGGATGGTCTTCAGGGAAGCACGGACAGCCCTAATTTTTATTGCAGAATTTAGGGTATCTTTTTTGACCACCTTTGTGGGTTAGAGTGGCAGTGGTGGTGGGGTATCCAGGAGGGGCAGAGTCTGCCTTCCCGCTGTCTATCTCCAAACAAAAAACCTTGGAGACTTGTGAGAAGCCATTTGGAGCAATTCGAGGTCTGGAGCCCTGGGCTATTTAATGTTTCCAGCAATGAACAAGATGATGAAACAGAGAGCACGCTCATTAATTTCATAGATGACACCCAGCTGAGGCTGGAGGGGCACCTTGGAGGAACAGATTAGAATTCAAATCGACTCCAGTAGGTTTTAGAGATTGGTCAGAAACCAACCAAATGAGATTCATGAAGGACAAGGGCAGAGAGAGAAAAAGCAGCTCTACAAATGTCGAGGAGGGATGGCCTGCCAGTCTCAAATCCTGCCTGAAACCTGGAGATTGCCCTGACCTTCCTGCCTGAGTCATCACAGCTGACATTTGCATGCAGCTTACAGTGAACTTCATGGTTCTCTCCTTTGAGCCTAGGGTGATAAACCCTTGAGAGAGGAGTTAGAATTGTTATGAATAAGTTCATGGGGGTTCAAAGATGTTAAAAATCTGCCCAAGGCCACCTAGCTGACAGGTGTCAAAGCCAGATGCAAACTCGGTTAGCACTTTACAGCACTCATTTGACACTTAGCTCAGTGCTTTGCTGTATCATCTGTTCTTTTGCCTTATTCAGGGATACGGTCCTTTCATCTGTCCCCAACTCTAGGCTTGGTCCCCATCCCCGGTCTTGTTCTCCAGGCAGGCAAGATCCTAGGGTCCATCAGTCAGCCAAGTTCTTACCAGCTGCTTCATGAACCTGGCTGTGTTCTAGCTGGGCTAGACCACTGGATGGCATTCGCACCTTGGGTTAATCCAACTGTCTGCTAGTTATGTTCCTCATCTGGCTTGTTGAGAGTTTTTAGAAGAAATTACCTAAGTGGGTGGATGGACCACTGTACATCCATTGGATAGGCGCTTGGTTCTGCTTGAAATAATTCCTTGTGTGTCCCTGGTCAGCTCACTCCCTTAAGGTCCTAACCGTATTACTGGCCCATTTATTATTATTATTATTATTATTTTATTGAAGTAAACATGGGTGCCATAGGGCAAGTGCCAGCTCAGCTTCCGGTTCTCATTCTTTTCCTGCCCATATGAATCTACACCAGCCCTCGCCTCCTCCCCTCCTGGCCTCGGTGGGGAATAATTTTCTGTTCATTCTTTGGTATGGTACTTCTGCTTCCTCCCAGACTCCCCAAGGTCTGCCCACTCTCTCCTTCTTTCCTCATAGTCCTTGAACTTGACCAGCCTGTCGTATAAAGCCCCTTATGCTGGTGGTGTTTTTGTTCTTAGGAACATCACATATGTTCTATCATATGTATCCATTACCAGAGTTACAGACACCTGACGTACATATAACTTGCACTTATGTATGGAGGCTATTACAGGTTATAGGTAAATGCTCCTGTTCTAACTTACATACAAATTCAACTTAAGAATGAACCTACAGAACCTATCTTATTTGTAACCTGGGTCTACTTGTATTACATAATTTTAAAAATCAATGTAAATGAAAATAGCTCTTCTTCAACTGTGGCTACCAGCATCTTGTTTTCTTCCCTTCTTAGGCAAGTTCCTCGAGGATCATCATCTTCAATCTCATTTCTGGTTCCCTTTTGGAACTTCCATTCTATATACTGTGGGTGGAAATGTGGGAGAACAAGGCCAAGGGAGGTGAGGCAGAAGAGGGCACCCTTTTGAAGTACTTACATAAATTGGATTTTTATGAAATGTTTTTGTTGATAAGAATCAGGGGATGTGGATTATGAGAAATAGGATAAAGGAAAGAAAGAAGATGTGGATATTGAAGAGCGTATATACACAGGGAGACCACATTGTGTATTAGGAGCTCCAACAGCATAGGCCTTGGAGAAAGTGCCCATTGATCCACGAATGGATTAATAAATTGTGGTATATGTACACCATGGAATATTATGCAGCCTTAAAGAAAGATGGAGACTTTACCTCTTTCACGTTTACATGGATGGAGCTGGAACATATTCTTCTTAGTAAAGTATCTCAAGAATGGAAGAAAAGGACCCAATGTACTCAGCCCTACTATGAAACTAATTTAGGGTTTTCACATGAAAGCTATAACCCAGTTACAACCTAAGAATAGGGGGAAGGGGGAAAGGGAAGGGAGGGAGGGAGAAGGTGGGTAGAGGGAAGGGGATTGGTAGGATTACACCAGCGGTGCATCTTACAAGGGCATATGTGAAACTTGGCAAATGTGGAATGTAAGTGTCTTGGCACAGTAACTGAGAGAATGCCATGAAGGCTATGTTAACCAGTGTGATGAAAGTGTGTCAAACGGTCTGTGAAGCTAGTGTATGATGCCACATGATCATATCAATGTACACAGCTATAATTTAATAAAAAAAAAGGAAAAAAAAAGATATGTCTTATTGAGGCCTGACCTTTCCCACTCAGAGAGCTTGTGCAAAGACCTCTAGGGGCAAATGAGCAGGGCAAGATGTGCTGGGAGCAGCATGTGCTCAGGCTCTTGAGAAAAGAGAAACAGTAATGTACACAGTTATGATCTAATAATAAAAAGAAGAGAGAAACAATCTCTTAGGGTTGAGATGAGAAAAAAACTTCTTCCTTCCCTGCTCTGGATATATAGGTATAGTGTTAGCCTGTCTGCCCCACAGGGACCTGGAGACTTAATTGCCTACTGTGGAAACTGTGTGCATGGTCAGACCTGCTTTGGGCTCTTGCATCCTGCTTCTAAGTTCTGTTCCTTGTTCCATTAAGTGCATCCCAGTTCCTTAGTTTATAAATAGCGTAGGTTGGAGTAAAGTAGTTACAAAAGTTAGTTAAAAAGCAGCTTAGAAATTTTAAGTACCCTGAGAAAGATGAGGCATAGTGCTGTCTTTGTCCTCTTTCATGACTATTCATTTGCTAATTTGGAGACAATGTAGGTAATAAATACTGAGTTAACCTGGAACACTAGGCCTTTGCTGTTCCTCCTCGCATTTGGTAGCTATGGTCCCCTGGGCCCACTCTTTTTAAATCCTATCTTGTCTCTTGTCTTTATTTCTTTCATTCTCTTATCACCACCAAATATTGGGGATACCCACAGGTTGTTTGGGGGCTGGACCCCTACAACATACAAAAGACCCCAGTGACCTCCAGTGTGTCCCTTGCGCAGCCCATCTCTTGCCTGGCTTTCCTAAGGCACTAATCAGGTACTGTTCCTCTTCTCTTAAAGCCCCAAAGACCTGCCAACCTCTCTGTCCCAGTCTCCCCTGGGCTCTTTAACTGTATCTCCTGGGCCCGTGCTGGCCCCTTGTGCTGACCTCTTACATGTTCATAATTCCACACACCTTTGGCTCCTAGGGGCCTCTTTCCCTTCGCATTCTTCCTGCACCAGACCAAGTTTGTCCCATGATCCACACACTCACACTTGTCTGTCCTAGCCAGAGTTCTCTCCTGCCCTACTCATCTGTCACTGAGTTGCCCACCAATACCTCCCTGATAGCTTCTCTTCCTGTGTATCCTGGACTCATTTATTGTCTACCCCAACTTGTCCTTTTGCTGTCACCAGCCCTGGGAGTTACTTTCGGTCAATGTTTCAACCTTTTTAATCTCACGACACACTTGAACTGATAGTTAAGCTTTCGTGGCACACTTAAATTATGTGGATAAAAAAAAGGAGTAAAAAAAAAAAAAAGGAGTATACTTACTGTGCTTTAAACTTCTTTCAAAAATAATTTCATTAATGACCTTTAAAAATTGTCATGGCATACCTAAGATCCTCTAATAGCACACTAGTTGAAAATCGCTACCTTACAGAAGAAAAAGAAAAAAAAAAAGAAGAAAAAAAATCACTGCCTTAGACCCTAGGCATTGATCTTTTTTCCCATATCCAATTGGTGACCAAGTATCCATCTCTGGTTACTGTCTCTATTCACCGTTCTAGTTTTCTTCAATAGGATAATAATAATGATAATAATAATAATAATGATGATGATGATAAATGGACCAGTAATGAGATTAGGATCTTAGGGGAGGTCCTGTCTCTTACCTGTTAATCCACAGCTAATTTTGCTAAAATGCAGAATTTACCATGTCACTGCTCTGCTTACATCCATAGATTCCTCCCTGTTATCTACAGGTCTGAGTCCAGATTCTCTAGCCTGCAGGGTCTCCATAACCTGATGCTGCCTGCCTCTTGAGTGACAATTCCTGCCCTTGTCATGTTTTAGTATTTGCAGGTTCCTGAGGACACCATGGTGTTCACACCCCAATGTCTTTGAACACGAAATGCTTCAGCCTCAACCCCATCCCTAGTCTCTCATCTGGTGGCTATTACTGAAATACTCTTCTTCACATCCTTGGAATCAAGACAACAAGGGGACCTAGAGTGCTGGTTCTGCAGTCAGCCTGATGAGGTTCAGACCCCAGTTTAGCCCCTCCAGCAGAGTGACTAGGGTGACACACCCTAAGGTGTCCCATCATCTTGGAAGTGGAAATGAGGAAGATGCCTACCTCAAAGGACCATTGTGAGGATTAATTAAGATGGTCTCTGTAAATCACCTGCCATGGTGTGTGGCAAGAGGACGTTTCTACTGCACATGCCTTTCCTAATGCTGGAGTAGTTCTATTCATCCTCCATCACCAGGTTCAAGGGCAGCTGCTCTGTGAGCATGCTCCTTGCCTCCAGAAGGATTTCATTTTACCACAGGTTGCTCTGTAGAGTGTAATTCTGTGTCGGCATCTTGGTCTGACAAAGTGCTGAATGGCAGACCAGGTGAGTGGCTCTGACCATTCATCCTTGCTTGGTTGCTTAAGATCTGTCATGGTTTGGGACACATTTCCTGACCCAAAGTACTCATCCATGCACTGAAGCCACAGTGGAAGAGATTAGGAGTTGCAAGGGGACTCCTATATTGGGGGTGAAGTTTATATGAGAACCCAAATCCCTAAGATAATCAGGATTTAGACTGGTCAACAAGGCATATATTGCCTGTTGGGAGTTGTGGCTGAGGAATAGCATAAGGACCTGTATTACACAGTGTGTGTGTGTGTGTGTGTGTGTGTGTGTGCGTGTGCGTGTGCCTGTGCACCACGCCTGTGCAGTGGTCAGCTGACAACTGCGTCACTGTTCTCTGGCAACAGCAGTTGGTCACAGAAGCCACAGCTGGCCTGGCCAGTCTTCTTGACAGTGACATTGGGACATGAGGCATGGACATTGGGATAGTGACAGAGGCTTCCCTAGATAGAGTCACACCTTTGTGGGCACCCCTAGGCACACTCTTGCTGCTGGCCACCTGAAGGGCTGCCAGGACGTTCTTGTATGTGGGTGGGACCAGGAAGCAGCTTCCTCTAGCTCTGAAGTTATGCCGTCATGCTGTGCAGCTGACAGTGTCACTCCAGGCCAGGGTGGGCTGGGGAGAAGGGGACAGAGGGCCCTGGCTCTGAGTCCCATGGTTGGAACTTCTCTGCCTGGCTTTGGGGTATTTTGCCTTATCAGTTTCTGGTCTACCCTACTTTGGGCTCCTTAGTGTTCCCTCTTCATTTTCTAAGGGTTCAGAATGTGCCCTCACCAGTGACCAGATGGCCCTGGGCCCTCCTCTGGGCTTGGCTTTAGGGTAGCCCACTCCAAAGGGCCTCTTGCTACAGCTCACTACAGTCCCTGGGATTCACATAGGCTCTTCCCTTATCATCCCCATTGGAATTTTATAACCTGCCTGTGTATGGCTCTGTGGGGACCTCTGGCCTGCAGCACTTCCCTATGCCCCATTCCGCACCTGCAGGTCGAAGGCACCAACTTACAAACCCAGAGAAGGGTCTTTTGGGCAGAGGCACTTGCGATGTTTGACTTGGTCCTTACCCTAAATAAACTTGCTGAACACTGTCTGCCATGTCGCCAGGTGAGAAGCCCCCTCCCATGTTTTTAGGTGCCGCTGACCTCCCTGCTGATGGGCTATATGGGCTATATGGTACAGTCATGGCTGGCTCCCTGGAGGTGGGACTGAACAGGTGCCCTGAAGTTGAGCAGGATGGGGCTGAGTGTCAGGAGGGGTTGGGGTATGTGGGTTAAAGGAACGCATCTTAGAGAATGGCATGTCGACTACACTCCCATAGCTTCTAATTAGCAGTGCCTACCAGGGGAAGGTGGCACTTAGAAGAGTATGCCCTGAGGCCCCAGAGAGACTGCTGCTGCACTTGAAGCTGCTCCATGCTCAGGCCAGCTGACTTGTCACCTTCCATATGGCCTTGTGGGATGAAGACATTGAAGCTGCTTCCTCCTCATAATGACCTTCAGCAGAGAACCTGTTTCGGCTTCTGAGACAGACATGTCTCTGCCTCAGTCCCGCTGCTACTGAGGCAATTAACTGCTGCTGTAATTCTGGGTCTCTGTCCCTGGGGCCCCCCTTCCCAACAGCCATGTTGAACAAGAGTTCTTATAGGAGAAGGAAAGTGACTGTCTGGTTTGTGGACCAGAAGGAGGCTGGCTGAGAGATAACAGGACTCTGAACCGAGGGGCTGTGTGGTTTTAATCACTTCAGATGCTCTTCAGGGACCAGATGTGAGGCAACTCCCAGAGAACACTCTGGGGGCTACAACACCCTGAGGATAAGTGAGGGTGACATCCAGAAGACAGAATATTCTCTGGATCACAATCTCCCCAGGGCTGGCCCTGAGCCTTGCCAATTACCTCCCCAGCTGCTGGGCTCTGCCATGTGGGAGGGGGCCTGTGTGAGGCCTATTGTGGGGTGCTGCAACAGAGAGCAGAAGGCTTTGTGGTCCATGCCCCTGTGCTGGTGGAGGGCCTCTAAGGACCTCAGTTACCCAGTGTGGGTTAGGCCCCCAGTCCAAGAGAGGGCTGTCTGCCAGCAGAGCAGCGGCAACTGGGCTTAATCAGAAGCTGTGGCTGACCCTGGGAGGCTGGTCTCCGAGGAGAGAGCCTATTTTGAGCTGGTGAATGATTAGTGGTACTAATCACACATTCCCAGCCCAGACCCTGTGCCCTACTTACACACCCAGCCTTCTCTCTTCATGCCCACCCATTGTCTCTTCCCTATGCAGGGAGCTGCCCCCACCCGAGTCTTTCTTCTCAGTTTCTCCTCCTGTTCTCATGGGAAAAGAGACCCTGGAAGACTCTGAGAGCTCTAAGCTACACTTTCAGGAGCCTCCAAAACTTTCAAAGGACCCCAGGAGCTCCTAAAGCTAAGTTGTTGTGGCCACAGGTAGACCCTGGAGTGTACTGTATAAGAGTATTAATAGATACAGAGACAGGGATGGCTTTGGGGTGCTCCTGATGGACCTCAGGGATTTTCTTTGGCCTTGGGGAGTGTGGGGGGTGTTGTGGGTGAACGGGGGAGGGAGAGGTAGAGTCCTGCCCAGAGAAATGATCCTGTTCTTGGCCTAGTGCTCAAATTTCTTGAGGTTGGGGGCATTCGTTGTGTGTCCTGAGGTAGAGCTCTTCTCCTGGGGAATTCAGAAGAGACAGCAAGGCTTCCAGGGTCCTGGTATCTAAGGGAGAGTGGCCCAGTGGCAGAATCTGCAGAGCATGTGTGTGGCCTGCAGTCAGCATCTTTGTTCACTCACTAAACAAATAGCACCTATTGTCTACCAGGCCACAGAGTAGAGAGGCAGGGGTGGCAGGGCTCCTCTCACCTGTCCACCTGCAGCCCCTAACCTACTCCATCCCCTGGCTCTGGTCTAATCTGTTTGGCAAGGCCTTACCCTCATGAGCTGTGTTTTATAGTCTTGGAGTCAGCAGGTTTCCAGCTGGCCTCAGGGGCCAGGATCTAGGAAGGAGAAGCCACAGTATTTTCTCATCCCTCTCTGCCGTGGGTTGTGTTTCTGGCACTTATAGAGAGCATGTGACCCAGGTCCTGGGTCCTTCAGTCCAACCTTCTCCTTTCTCCCACCAGCATGGGGATGTAAGTGACTGCATGTGGGTTTTGGGTTTCCTTGTTGCTCCTGCTTGGTTTCTTAGCCCCCCTAAATTCATTCAGTTTCAAATACTCACTTAATGAGTACTTCCAAGTGCAAGGCACTTTAATAAGGACTTTGCATATTGACTCATTAAAAGCCTTGTGAAGTGAACTATATCCATTGTATAAATTAAAAGCCTTGTGAAGTGGACTATACCCGTTGTATAAATAGGTAAAGCCACCGAGAAGTTAAAGGACAAGGTCAATGAATAGCAGAGCTGGACATTGAACCAGGTAGAACCAGCCCTAGAACATGAGTCTGTAACCTCCGTTCTACTAGGTCCAAGGCCATCTCTGCACCAGGCCCTGCAAGATGGGCTCAGTGGCAGAACTCAGTTAAGTGTGTGGTTCTAGGAAAACTCTTAGGTATGAATCATGGCTTCCCCATGATGGGTTCTATGATCTTGAGTAAGCCATCAAGATCTTGGGAGCTTGGTTTGCCCATCTCTTAACTGGGGATAATAACATAACCTAGTCCATAGGGATTTTGTATGATCAAATGAAATGATACGCAATTAAATTCAAGGAGGGGGATGGGGGCTCAGTAAGTTCCCACCTATTGGGGACAATGTAGGGATCTGTGTCCCACTTCTGGGTGAAGGACTCACCTGTGGTTCAGACTTTGGATTTGACCTTATAAATGCAAATAACATAACCTAACCCATGTACCCTCATTTCAAACCACAATAAAAATTAAAGAAACAATACACATGAAACCCTCACTACAGTGCACTGCATGCCAATGCACTTAATCAAGGTCAGCTTTTGCTCTCATTCTTCCAACTGGATCCCAGGTCAGGTGGCTCCAAATCTGCCTACGAGCTTCTAGGCACAGTCAGCACCTGAGGTCATGCACTGAGTTCCATGACATCTGGATCTGAGGTCTTACCTCTAAAGATGTCCTTGGCTGGTCCTTGCTGGCTTTTCTCTGTTCTGAAGAGGTTTTCCCCAGCAGCCTCATACTGGGCTCTCCACAGACTTCTGCCCTGTGAAGATGCCCTTGTATCCTCGGGAGAACTTTGCTAGACGGAATTGGGCTGAGAAGCCTCAGCCCCAGAACTCTGGAGCCATCTCAGGCCCACAGAACTTGAGGTGATCTCCGTTGTTCTTTTCTGTTTTGATTCTCAACAAGAGATGGAGCGCGCGCATGCGCGCGCACACACACACATACACACTCTCTCTCACACACTCACTACTAAAATCAATGACCCAACATCCAACCTCAGTGAATTGCTGAGCCTTGAACAATTTCAGCCGACTGATGAAGATCCCAAATAATTTTCATTCTAATCTATGTTGCTTGACTTCTAAGGAGGTAATGGCCCCTTTGGTGACATGCTGTCCTTTCTGTATACAATTTATGGCTATGACTTGCCTTTCTAAATTGTTACAAAGTGTAAAGGAAAAACAGCCTTTGAATTACTGCGAGCCATTCTTTGCTGAGGTGTTCGGCCCCTGGCTCCTAGCTTGGACAAATGTGGTGCTGGTGTCCAGGTCAGGAGGGGATGGAATGTGGGAAGAGATGGAAGGAAACCCAGACTTGAAACTCAAAAAGATTATCATGATACTAACAATAATAATGGCTAACATTTATGTACTTTATAATAGCAAAGAACGTTCATAAGCCTTCTTTCCATTCAATCTTGTTAATCTGTCATTTGTAGGAGGTGAACTTTGCATTAGGTGGGGCACAGTCACAACTAACCCAAGTGAGAAAGGTGGGGTGGGGGTCACCTAACCACAGTCTTGACAGCCCAAGACACATGGGTTAGAATGTCTAAAACTGGAATTTTGAGCAAAGAGGATTTGCTTTCTAGGAATTCATAGCCTGACTCAAGAGTTGGGTCCATACTTAATAGCAGAATTTTCATTGCTCGTTTGTACTGTGGTTGAGGGATGTTCAGGTGAGATGTTTCTTCTTCCAAGTGAAGTTGTAATTTAAACCTTTCTTTACATATTAAGGTGGAAACTGCTTTCCTGTCTAATGCATTTTGAGGCATCATCACAGCAGTGTTGGAGTAACTGGCAGACTTGGGGGGGCTGTGTCACAGCTTTTGGATCCTATTAGCAGGAGGCAGACATTAATCTGAAATGTGAGGCTGAGTGGCTGCTGTCCTGTGTGGTGAGAGCATGTGTGTGCATGCGAGTGTGAGCATGTGTGACTGTGTTTGCATGTCTGTAAATATGTGTGTGCGTGTGTGACTGTGTGTGTGTGTAATATGTAAACTGCCCTGAGTTTACAATTTTTTAATTTCCTCTGGCACTTAGCTTCATGCCTGGCACATAGTAGGTCTCCTTTAAATGGGTATTTAGTGTTGACTGTCTTCAGGACCCAGGTGACAAAGGTATATTTGCTCCACAGAAAAGAGATCAAAGAAGCCATCTCAGTGCATGGTATTAGTATAGCAGCTGCATTTGCAGGCTCCAGGCTCTCGGAGGCAGGGTGCCCCTGTGTCCTCATTAGTGCTTGTCTTAGTACCGGGTTTACGAGATACTCTGAAAAGATGTGGCTGCTTTTGTTTCTGTCTCCCGGCTCATGTGCTGCCACTTCCCTTGGCTCTCAGATCAGTCTCCTTCCTCAGTGCTTCTGTCTACACTGTTCTGCCTGGGAGTGTGCACCTCCACCACCAGAACCTCTGCTCACTCTTCAAAGCTCAGGTCAGATAGCACCTCCTGCAGGAAGCCAGTCCTGATGCCCCTCAGACCACAGGCCACATGACCCTTGTCTGTGCTGCGCTTTCAGTGTAGTATGGAGCTGCAGCCCCCATTGTCACCAAGTCCATGGCTTTACTTTCCTGTCTTTCCATTAGATGGGGAGTTCCTTGAATGTGGCTACTGTGCTTACCTCTGAATTCCCAGTGCCCAGAATGTGGCAAGCTTTAGTCATCTCTCAACAAACACGTGGTGTGTGCTTTTTTCCATCATGGGTGCAGCCTCGCTTCTGTTAAGTGGAGAGCATGTCTGGAGCTCTGAGGTTTGAAGAATCTGGACACGTTTGGAAAGTGAACCAAGCCAGGGGACCTGCAGCTTTGTGAGTGAAGATCAGGATGTAGGGGATGAGGCTGGAGGGGAGGGCAGGCATTGGGTTCTGTGGTGCCTGTAAGTCTATAGGCCTGGCAAGAGGACGTGACCTTTCATTCCCTCATGATCTGATGATCTGATGGGCCAAGCATGGAGTGGATCAGGAATGGAGATATTGCAGCTTGTACCTCTATGGTATCTCAAGACACTAATTATTCCCCCTTCAGAGAGAGAAAGAGAGAGAGAGAGAGAGGACAAATGTATAAAAGTTGTAGGGAAGGCAACCGAAATGATGTAGAGGAACGGGGGAGCAATTAGGGTTCTTAAATCTGGAAAGATTAAGACTCATTGAGGATGGGATGAAAGACTTCCCAATTGTGAAAGATGAAGTGTATGTTGAAATCCTAACATCTTAGACCTAAATTCCTCCGTCTCCTCCATCCACATAAAACTTGACAGGAGATGAATTTTAGGAGAACTATAGGGAACCCACTTTGCCCAGTGAGTAGTATAAATTCACACAACTCTTTATCCCCAAGAGACAGTGCACAGGCTGAACATATAAATAACTTCAAGAAGGGTTTACAAATTTCGAAGATTAAAGTTCCCTAAACGAACTGAAGAGCAGAATTCAGTATTTTAGGGTGCTGCCCTTGCACTGACACTCACCTTCTAAGCAAGCCCCTTGCTGCCCTTGGCTGAGATAGAATATATCAAATCTTCCAGACCTGACCATTGTTAATTCTCAGTCTCTTTGGCCATGCTGCTCTGCTATTCACTGAATGGTCCTCTTTGTGAGCAGAGCAGACAGTTCAGAGTTTGCCTGTTGCTTGGGGTTCTCAACCTGTGGGTCGCCACCCCTTTGTAACAAGGAAAACACATCCTGCACATCAGATATTTACATTACAATTCATAACAGTAGCAAAATTACAGTATGAAGTAGCAACAAAAATAATTTTATGGTTGGGGGTCACCACAACATGAGGAACTGTACTAAAGGGTTGTGGCATTAGAAAGGTTGAGAACCACTGTCCTAAAAGATGTATTCAGCCCATGGGGGAAGAGTCTGCACTGGGTTGCATGGGCCAGTATTCTGGGGAAGGAGACATGAACTTGAGTGAGAAGCCCTGAGTTGGAGTTTTAGCACTCGTTTTTTAAAATTGTGGTTAAATATGCATAGCACAAAATCTACTATTTTAAACATCATAGCATTAAATTCAGTGCACTTAGTACATTCACAATGTTGTGGGACCACTATCAGTATCTAATTTCAAGACATTGTCAACATCCCCAAAGGAAACCCTAAGCTCCTTAAGCAGTCACTTCCCATCTTCCTCTTCCTCAGCTTACAGCAACCAGGAATTCCCTTCCCAGGCCCACAGGGGTCACCAGGCTTGCCTCCCTCTCCAGATGCCCCTTATTCCATTTCTCCTCTGATGGGCCTTGTTTAAATTCTGTACAAACATTCTTTTCATGTCCCAGCCTTTGTGCATGCTCCACTTGCTGGCACATGCACCAGGTGAGGCCTTCTGCCTGACTGTACCCAGGCTCTGAGCACCTGCCTAGAGTTGGCTTGCCAGGGCCTTACATTTGCATGGCTGGGCCATACTGCCCTGGTCCTTGGAGGGGAGGAATTAGAGATGTGTAGACGTCCCTGGGAAGCTATAGTGCAGTCCAGGGCTGGGGAATGTCATCTGCTCCAGGAATGCAGTTCTTCAAATATCTGTGGGACTGACTACCTTTGGAATATGAACATGCTCAGGTGCCTCTCTCCGTGTAAGCAAAGACAGGAGAGCACCTGACATGCAGTCAGTAGGGGTGAGCAGCTTCTGCCAAGGACACATGAGAGCAAGAGTTTCACCAACATAGGGCTTTCATGGTGGTGGTTCCACTGGCCAGTAGTTGAGGGGGTGGCAAGGTGGGATATTGCAAGCTGGGATCCTGGGACTCATGCAGACTCCCGTAGAATCCCATTACCTTCATGGGGCTGTCACAAGGACCTAAGGGTGTGTGTATGCAAGAGATCAAGGAAGGTGTGAATTGCTGTGCAAATGACAGATAGGACATTATTATACTGGTAACCACTGTGAAGTCTCTAGTTTTAGCTTGTAAATGTGATTGATGTGAAGAGCTGACTGGGGCCTCAGAGCCTTTTACTCACTCTCTCATCCACTTACTCTCTCAGGCATTCAGTCCCTTGAAAGGAAGGCCATGCTAATAAACTAACTGAGAATAATAAACTATCTAACAGAAAATAAGAGAAATAAACTCATAACACATAAGTCTCTTTGAAGAGAAAACTTACAGCACATCTTCCATTTGTTTTGTGTTAAACACCTGAGTTTCAACTTGTTGTCTTTAAGATTAACCACTTGCAATATCTCTAAGTGCTCATTTTCACAGCCTTGGTCTTGAAGAGCCATAAATGGACAACAGGTATGAGCTCCTCACACCAGCTCTTGCCAGACTACATTTTGAGGACCCTGATAAGCTGGACTCAGAGAAAAATAAAAAATTAAAAAGGCAGATGTGGTAGATTTGCAGCCATTTTTGCTATCAGTTGGCAACAATCACTTTTTTTCCCCTCTGTCCCCAGATGCATGTAAAACCCCCTAACTCCTTACCTGCTCAATGCTGACACATCTCCTTTCTTTCTTCCTTTCTTTCCATGTCAGGTCCTTCCCACCTTTAGGAAGTAAAATAAGTTTTCTTTCTTTAAAACTATTCTAATGGAGCATATTGCAAGTACAAGTTGGTTTTCTCCACCTACGATGTGAGTCCCCAACCTAACATCATTCACTCACTAACTCATTTATGCACTCATTCATTCACTGACTTACACATTCATCCACTCATGTATTCAGTCACTCATGCATTTATTCATTCACTAACTCATTCATTCACTCGGTAATGCATTCATTCACTTATTCATTCGCTTACTCATAGTTTAAATCTGCATCATGCAATATCGTATCCACTGGCCATATGGAGCTATCAAACACTTGAAATGTGCTAGGCCAAACTGAGATGAATCATAAATATAAAATACACACTGGATTTAGAAGACTGAGTACAAAAAAGCAAAAGAAAAATTCAATAATTTTTAAAATTGATTACATGTTGAAATAATAGCATTTTGGATATGTGTTAAATAAAATGTATTATAAAAGTTACTTCAATCTATTTCTTTTTACTTTTGAAAATGTGACTTCTATTAAATTTAACATTTTCTTGTGTTTTACATTATATTTCTATTGCCCAGACCTGGTTTAATCATATCTATTCCTCTGAAGGGCAGGATGGTATGAGACTATTTGGATAAAAAGCAGACCTAGCCTGGCTTCTGTCCCTTTGAATACTATTACAGAGAGAGTGAAGCTGGCCCACAAGTCCCACAAATAGGGACTGGGCACCCCAAACCATAAATAGAGAATTTAATTACAAGACTCTCCTGAGGGACTTAGCGCAATGTTTATGATTGATAAAGGCACTAAAGCTGTTGATTATTTATGTTTGTTGGTTTGTACTTCAGTGCCTCTCAACAGTGTGAGAATAGGAACTGAATAAATTACCAAGTGATCTGGGAATTGATGTATCCCGTAACTTGAGTATGCTATGTGTGAGTGTGTGTGCACATTTTAATAAGATGCAATTTTGTTTCAATTTGGGAAATCCCCAAAGTGCCCCTGCTTTGTTTTCCCTGATTCTCCAAACCTAACAGCTTTGGAGGCAGCAGCAAATGGAAAGATGAAATGAAAACAGCCAGGCACATTCCCTCTAAAATCCTGCTGGCATTTTGTTCTCTTGGAACGTTCTACTGCCTCTATGCCTGGTGTGCAAGGTCAAGGTGTGCCTTCCTTAGACTTAGTTGTCTCTGGTCATTTTCTCCCATAGTAAGTCTTCAATACAGCACATGGCCAAACCAGAGTTCAAACCCTTGGCACAGAATGAGGAAATCTCAGGGTTCCAGCAGCATGCACAAAGTTAAGTGAATTAAAGGCACAATGTTAGTATTTTGGATGCTGAAACAGAGTAGAAAGAGCTGGGAACTACTGAGGATTATTCACAGGTGTATAGGCACAATATTAATTCATATATTCATTTAACTGGTGTGTATGAACACCTGCTCCTTGCTTGGTGCTGAAGAATTAAAAATGAGTAAAGTTTGCTTCTTGTTCTTAGAGCCTTTTTGTGGATAATAAAATTGAATAAAACCTAAGTGCAATCATTATTGTCACTTCTGGGAAGATGGAGCAGATGAAGGTTTCCCTGTTCTCCCTGCTAAGCACAATGAGAAACCCTGGATATTATACAAAAAACTGGAGGAAGGGGTTGTTGAAAAGTTAATAAAAGCACACCATCCAGGATATTGAGACCTAAGAAAAGATAGGAGGATGGTGAGTTCTTTGCTTTTCTTTTTGTCTTGTATAGCTCAGACTTTGGAGATGAAGAAACTGGAAACCCACTATGCCAACAGATTCAAAGAAAAGAAAAGATCCAATGAAGCCGGCTGTTTCCAGCCAAAGGACTAAGAAAGAGACCACTTAGTAAGACAGAAAACTTTTAGACAACAATTTCTCTACTTTTGCTAGCTAAGGGTGAGTAGAGAGCCTAGACTTCCACTCTCATAAGATTGTATAATGAGGTTCCAGGAGAGTGGGGACTTTCATCACTGATCAGTAGTCTTAAGGCCAGCCCCAATATGGTGTCAGTTGCCACCAAGAAAGAAGTATGGAGGCAGCTCTACTCATCTTCCCAACCAGGGAGTTTCAGTGGAGGCCTAGTGGAGCATCCAACTCCCAGCTGTACCCATCGGTAATGATGAGTGATCCCCACTTAGTGTCCAAATGGAGAACCTGGACTTCTCCCATCTAGCAGTTAAGAGGCAGCAGCTCCCTTTCTCTTTCCAGAATGGTGTCAGGGGAAGAATAATGGGTATTACTTAATATAAACAGCTGAAATAAAATAGACTGAAAGAAATGGATAGTCTCAGGGACTTGTGGGACTATAACAAAAGAGTAAGCATTTGTGTCTTTGGAGTCTATGAAAATCAGAAGAAAGAATATCGACCTGAAAAATATTTGAAGAAATAATGGCTGAAAACTTCCTAAATTTGGCCTAATTTGTAGGGATCCAAGACACTGAGTAAATCCCAAACAGGATAAACCCAAAAAAAGTCCATACAAAGACACACAATGCCCAAACTTCTGAAAACTAACAAAAAAGAAAAAAAGTCTTGAAAATAATGAGAGAGAAAGGATGACTTGACCATGGTTGGAAAGTTTTGGGGGAGGTTAAAATGACAGCAGATTTCTCATCAGTAATCATGGAGGCTAGAGCGAAGTGGACCCACATTTTTTTCAAAGAAAAGAACTAACCCAGGTTTCCAAATCCAGTAAAAATATCCTTCTGTAATGAAGAGGAAATCATAGCATTCTCAGATAGAGGTGAACTAAGGCCATTTGTTTCCAGCAGTTCTATTCTAAAGGAATGACTAGAAGGTCTCTCAACAGAGAGGGAATGATAAAAGAAGGAATCTTGGAACATTGGAAGAAAGAACAATGGAAAGAAAACATATGAATAAATATAACACATTTTCCTTCTCTTCTTGAGTTTTCTAAATTATGTTTAATGGTTGAAGAAAAAATTATAACACTGATGTGATTTTGAATGTATATAGTAGAGTCTTTAAGGAAATTATAAACAAGGGACAGTAAATGAATATAAAGGGAGGTAAGATTCTTACATTCAAACTGGTAACATGTCAACATCAGAAATTAAAATCTATGCATTATAATGTAATTTCTCCATGGAACAGAAAGAAAATACAATGTAACATACCAAAATTTGTGGGACATAGCTACGGCAGCACTGAGAAGAAAATTTATAGCTCTAAATTTATATGTTAAAAGTGAGGAAAAGTGTCAAGTAATCTAAACTTCCACCTTAGGAGTCTGGAAAATTAGACAAAAGCAAGTAGAAGGAAGGAAACAATAAAAATAAAAGAAAATATTAATGAAATTGAAAAGAGAAAAATAATCCATAAAGATCAATGAGCCATCATTGGGTTCTTTGACAATATCAATGAAATTGGCGAACCACAGTAAATGGACCGCTTAGTCAAAAACTACAAACTACCACAAAACACGGAATGTAAAATAGGTTATTTGAATAGTTTTATAACTATTAAGGAATTAATCAGTATAAAACTCCCTTCTTCCCCAAAGTTTCAGATCCAGATGACATCATCAGAGAGTTCTGCTAACTATTTAAAGAAGTTTAATGCCAATTCTACACTATTTCTTGTAGAATGTAGAAGAGAAAGTTATTTTTTTCTCCAGCTTCAGTAGTCATGTTATGAATCCAGTTTCACCCTAGTACTAAACAAGTCAAAATAGTACAAAAGAAGAAAACCACAAACCCTTACTTTGCATGAATATAGGTACAAAAAATTTTAAAACATATGTTAGTGCTATATTTTGGTTTCTTTGACCCCTCCAAATCTCATGTTGCAATTTAATCTCAAATATTGGGGTGGGGCCTAATGGGAGGTGTCTGGGTCATGAGGCAGAATCTTTCCTGGAGCTGGAGGAGCCAGTCAGTTCTCACTCTATTAGTTCCTGGGAGAGCTGGTCGTAAAAAGAGCCTAGCTCTTCTCTCCTCCCCTCCTTCTCCTTTTCTCTCCTTTCTCCTCCCTTTCTCTCTGCACATACTGGCTCCCCATTGCCTTCCCAGATGAGTGAAGCAGCCTGAAGCCCACACCAACAGCAGGTGCCTCTTGTACAGCCTGCAAAACCATGAGTCAAATACATTTCTTTCCTTATTAAATTACTCAGCCTCAGGTATTCCTTTATAGCAATAAACAGAATAAGACAATTAGCCGATAGAATTCAGCAATATGTAAAAATCATTATACACCAAGGGATCTACTCTATTAATATTAGGCATAAATTTTCCCCATTAAAGAAGAAAAGCTCTTATGAGTACTCTTCCCAATGCTCAGTGAATTGGGTAGAGGGTGTGTATGTATGTATGTGTGTGTGTTTTACAAGACTAAGCATGCCCCTGTATGGGTTTTGATGTTGCTCATTCTGTTCTTTTTGCAGAATTCTTTCTTCAGCTTCAACAATTTTCTCACTTACATGTGCTGCTCAGTTTTCAGCTAAAGACTGATGAGGTATCCTACTAGAAATCTTCAGAGTGAGCTCTCACCATTCCTCCTGCTTTCCCCTCTCCCTCTTTCTCTCTCTGCCACTTTTTCCTCTCCAGCCAGTTGCCCTGGGCTAGATTTTTTGGTATTCTTCACTTCCATCTTCAAATTCTCAAATCAGAGAGAACTGTGGGCTCTAGGTGGTTTCTTCCTCCTTGCGCTATGGCCTGAAATCTCTCTCCAAGTGGTAAATTGTAGAAACCTTAGAATTCACATCACTTGTTTTCTATCTCTCAGGCTTCTCTGTCCTTTGTTACCTGATATCCAGTCTTGAAAACTGGTTTTCCCTACTGTATGCTTAGAACAAAATATGTATATGTATGTGTACATATATAGGGTGACCATAAAGTTTGTGTGCAATTAAAAATAGTGTGCAATTTTAAATCACACAAGAACTTTATGGCCACCCTGTATATTAACATATATACGCCCATACATGTGTATGTTTTTGTGTATATTTAGTATACATATGGTACACAGTCACATTACAGCTGCTGAAATGTTTTCTTAACTCTTTAGCCTCCTACTTACAACTTTCTGCTGGATTTCCTACAGCCTCACCCAATGTAGGTACTGTTCAGTTCATTGTTTTATTTTTTTAAATTTGTTTCAGATAGGAATATAAGTCAGGATCTTATTTCTTTATATTGACAAAAGATACCCTGATAAATATAATTTTATTCTGCAAGAAATTTAATCTCTTTAGGACCTATCCTAATGACTGCATACGTGGTCGTGATTCCAAAAGATTATAATATTGTGTTTTTACTGTACCTTTTCCATGTTTAGATATGTTTGGATATACAAATACCTGTTACAGATGCCTAGAGTATCCAGTAGAGTAATATGCTGTATGGGTTTGTAGCCTGGAAGCAATGGCCTATATCATACAGCCCACATGTGTAGTAGTCTGTGTCATCTGAGATGTGTGAGTACACGCTACGCTGTTCACACAACAATGAAATAGTCTGTAACTATGCATTTCATTTCTCAGAGCATATCCCTATTGTTAACTGAAGCATGACTATACATAATATTTTCAGCACTCTTCATTTCTTCTTGTAGATCTAAGTTTAATTTCCCTTGAGTCTGAACAACTTCCGTTAGCCTTTCTTGTGGCATAGGTATGATGGTAATGAATCTTTTTGTTTCCATTGATCTGGAAATGTCTTTTTTTCCCCAGATGGTAGAAATATTCTAAATTTTATTTTATTTATTTATTTTTCAGATCACAACATGGCAGCTTGATTTTTTTTTTGTTTAAGCCACCCAATTTGTGGTACTTTTTTTTGCCATCTTATTAAGTCTTTGGTACATCGATCATAAGTACATTTATGCCATTTTCATTGTGTTGATTATTTGCACAAATTGGAGTGCTTACATCCTACTAATCAACATAGCTTTCTCCTCATTTACGCAATTATGTCTTTATGTTACCTTTGTTACCAGTTTGAAAGATCTTTTCACTGGGTATAGAATCTATGTTGGAGATGGTTTTTCCCTTTCTGCCCTTTGTAGATATATTTCTGTTGTTTTCTCTTCTCCACTATTTCTTACAAGGAATCAGCCATTATTCTTGCTGCTGTTTGCCTATGTGCAATGTACCTTTTTCCTCGGGCATATTTTGAGTTTTTCTTTATCTTTATTGTTTCAGCAGTGTGATGTTGATATGTCTCAGTGAGATTATCTTTGTGTTTTTCTCTATGTGGGTTTTGCTGAGAGTTTTGTGTCTATGACTGTTTCATCCATGTTTGGAAAAATTTTGCCTGATATTTTGTCATTTTTTCCTGACAAAAATTTTCAATAAAGACAAGATAAATATTGAGTTTTTCTTTTGTTTTCAGGTTCAATAAGGCTTGACATAGCATTGTTTATTTAATATACTGGTAGTTTTTACATCAAGGATTTCTTTTCATTGACATTGACTTGTTAAAATATTGCCTTGTTATATTATTTTGATTGTTGAGTTTTTTTGAACCTCCTTAAATTTTATACCCAAAGTAGGTATCTCACTCATTTCATGTTAGGCCCAGCCCTTTCTCCTAGGGAAAAGATCTTTCTGCTAATTCAATTATGTATGTTGTCTATGGGTCTATTTCTATTGACTATTTTATTTCTTGGTCACTTAATACATTTTCCTACTTTTTTCATTTCCAGTAATACTTAATTATATACTAGACATTATAGATGATGTATTCCAGAGACTCTAGATTTTGTTTTCTTACTCTGAAGAGTGTTAAATTTTGTTGTATAAAGCACCTAAATCTCTGCAGATCACCTCACTTTGTGGAGATTTGATTTTGGGTTCTTCTAGGGTGGCTCTCTTTCAATTTTCCCTAACTTTGGGGCTCAAATGTAATATCTAGTCCTAAGGTATGACCATAATAGGGTGTCAGTAGACTGCCTCTGGGTTTTACCCAACATCTCTAAATTTGGTGAAGTTTGAACTGCAAACTATGTCTTCCCAGCATGAAGTAGTTTCTGAATTATCTTCTTAGCTCTTTTAGCCTTCCACTTACAGTGTTTTGCTGGATTTCTTCTCACTCAATGCATATGCAGTTCAGAAGTGAGACAAGATGTTGAGGGCAGTTTGTATGCATATTTTGTGCCCCTCCCCTAAGTGGGTTATTAAAAAAAAAAAAAAAGATACTCCTCCTTCAATTTCTAGACATTTTGACAACCCTAAACTCTATTCTCTGACTTCACAGCCCAGCAAGACTGTTTCTTTCTTATTGGTGTCTATTTCCCATGTGCCATGTGAATTGGGACATGCCTTCAGGAGAAAAGATAGTTAAATGTGAACCTCACATTTTGCTCATTGCTACAGGTTGAATTATGTCTTCACAAAATCCATATGTTGAAGTCCTAACCTATGCCTCAGAAAATGACCTTACTTGGAGATTTGGTGTTTACAGGGGTAGTCAAGTTAAAATAAGGTCCTGAGGTTGTCCTAAAAAGGAGAAAATTATGACACAAAGACACATACAAGGAGAACTTTATGTTAAGATGAAGGCAGAAATTGGGCTGATGTATCTACAAACCAAAGATTGCCAAAAAACCATGAGAAGCTAGAGGACAGGCATGAATTAAATTCTTCCTGTTTTCCTTAGAAAGAATCAACCCAGCTAGCACCTTCTGGACTTACAGTCTCCAGAACTGTTAGACAACACATTTATGTTATTTAAACCATCTAGTATTATGGACTGAATGCTTGTGTTCCCCCCAGATTCATATATTGAAATCTTAGCCTTCAAAGTGAGGATATTAGGAAGTGGAACCTATGGAAGGTAAGTAAGTCATGAGGATGTAGCCCTTATGAGTGGAATTAGTGCCTTTATAAAAGAGACCCCAAGAGCTCTCTTGCCATTTTCTGCCATGTGTGGGTACAACTAGACGTTGGCAGTGTGTAATCTGTGAGCAAACCCTCACAATGACCTGATCATGCTGGCATCCTGATCTCCAACATCCAGCCTCCAGAAATATAAGAAATAAATTTATGTCATTTATAAGCCACCCAGTCTATGGCACTTTGTTACAGCAGCCAAAAACTGAATAAGATATCCAGTTTGTGGTGCTTTTTACAAACGTCTTAGCAAACCAATATACTCCCCCTCATTAAGTCACATTTTTTCTAGTTTCTCCTTGCTTTGGTCACTGAGCCTCTCAAACAGTTTTTTAATGTATGTATATATTATCTAGAGTTAATGATTGTTATTGACATGGGAGTTAGCTAGAAATCCATAGGTAACTTTGTACTCTTACTTGTGGCTGTGTTTGGCTGCCTGCAAGATGATTTTGTTTTTTGTATCTAGCCCAGCATCTCAAGGTCTTGTGTCTTAATATCTAATGGTCTATAAGAAGAACTAGGATGACATTAAGTGTCTTTGGTGGTCAAGTAGCTACTGATTGGTTATGGCTGATCTTAAAATTGTCTGGGTAGGGGGCGGAGACAAGATGGCTGACTGAAGGCAGCTTTCCACAGAGGCTCCCATCCAGAAGGAGAGTTAAAGGGCAGAAATTTAGTAAGTAACCTGGTGGATTAGAGCTGCACCAAGAGAGAAGGTTGAAGAATGCACATCAACCACACTTAGGTGAACTGCGACCCCAAGGATACAAACAAAAGGTACAAAATCCATCACCATGCAGATGGGAGTCCCCTCCCCAATGAGAACAGCTCTGAGTGCCCCACAAACAAATGAGCAGAGTTCAAAGGTCCTTCTACTATACTCCATGGGACAGACCCTCTAAAAACTGGACCTACCTCCCCTGCTAGGGTGCCATGGTGTTCTCTGCCAGGCATAAAACTGTATAAAACTGTACATATTCTCTACCTGCAATTCTGAGCTCCCAGCACTCCCCTCCACTCTCACTCTGAGATCTAGAGGCCTGTCCCCCAGATTCTTGGCTGATTTCTCAAGGGGTGTGGACAGGGCCTGGGACTGCAGCTGGTTAGTGCTGATGCTGTGGCATGGGAGTGAGGAGAGAACAGTCGGCTGAGAGGGAACCACGATGGAGTGGCGATTCCCCGAGGTGCAGAGCAGCAGCCATTTTTGGCAACAATAGGGCTCACCCCAGGATATTCCGAAGTCACACCCCTGTCTCTCTGGGCGAACAGAGGAGGCCAGGCATCTTCTCAGGTGGCAACCACCACAGAACAGATCTGGGACAGAAATGCAGGCCCTGTGAGTAAAGGGTTTGCCTAAAGTGGTACCAGCCTGGGTGGACCATGGGGAGTAGAAAACGCACGCGCAGAGCTGGGAGATTCCCAGGGCAGGGCTGACCCAGAAGACTGCTTACTGAGCCTGAGACTCACGTGGCCCCCAGGAGACCATCAGCTTAAACAAAGGAGGGTAGGCAGAGCCTGGATCTGACAGGTAGCCATGCTGCAAATACAAACAGCTGAGACCATGCAGCAGCACAGACAGGGCCTGAGGCACAGGTTCTGGGAACTCAAAACAGCTTCTCTTCTGCATGGGAATTTAGCTGGGACAGAAACAAATTCCCACAAAGTTGTTCTGTTCTGTCAGTAACATCAATCAGGGGCGGGGCTGGAACTGAGTGAACGCCCTCTAGCCTCCATCAAGCACCTGAGGTTGTCAGGCTTCACCTCCCCCTGCTGGATAGAGGCAGAGAGCAGCAGTCTGGCTGAGAGAATACAGATTTCCTTGTGATTCAGACAGGTGCAAACCCCAGGAGTGAATGTTCACTAGAGGCAACTGGGTCACAGCCCTGTGGGGCTATCATTGACTGGGTGTGACAGAGGTGCAAGGTGGGGAAGGAGTCATCAACCTTCCCAGACTAATGTACTTGCTGGGTGGGTCCTCCTGACTTCATGGAGCACTGGACCAAGTCATATCTGAGTTGTCACCAGACCCCTGCGATCCAGTTGCCAGAGACCTTTTAAACTCTCCCACCTGAGACAGGTGCTGACTGAGACAATTGATTTGGACCTTTTGAACTGAGCCAATCGCCCAAGGACTATTCAAGTGGTGCCCTGGGTGTGTGATTGTAGGAAGGTTTGATTTTCCTTTTCCAATTGTTGCCTGTGGTGGGCGGGGTGACTTAATTGCTGGTATTTCTCCACAGCTGAGACTTCAACCCAGAGTAACTGTTTCACTAGAATCGAACATAGACCAGCTGAAAACAAGATAGAAACAGTTAGCCCCACCACACCAAACAGGTCCCCAGTTTCTCAGGCCATAGCACTGTATGGGTCCTTGACAAAGCTCCAGGGGAAAAATCAAATGGTATAAAACAATCATGGGGTGCAATCAGTGGAAAAACTCTGGTAACATGAATAACCAGAATAGATCAACCTCCCCAAGGAAAGATATGGCAAATGTAACTGAAGATTCCCATTCATAAACAGCTGGCTGAGATGTCAGAAATCGAATTCAGAATTTGGATTGCAAACAAGATTAATAAAATGGAGAAAAATGTGGAATTAGAAATTTGAGCAGCAATTCAAAAGTTGGAATTAGAAATTTGAGGAAAATTCAAAAGTTGCCTCAAGAATTTAATGAATTTAAAGACAAAACCACCAAAGATTTTGACACACTGGAGCAAGAATTTGCAGCCCTCAAAGATCTGAAAAATACCGTAGAATCCCTCAGTAACAGAGTGGAGCAAGCAGAAGAAAGGATTTCTGACATTGAAGACAAAGCCTTTGAACACTCCCAAACTCTCAAAGAGGAAGAGAAATGGAGAGCAAAAACAGATAATTCTCTCAGAGAGCTCTAGGATAATTCAAAGAAGGGTAATATCCGCTTCACTGGAATCCCTGAAAGTGATAAAGTGGCCTCACAAGCACAGAGGCCCTTCTCCATGAAATTATGAAAGAGAATTTTCCAGACATGCCAAGAGATTTTGAAATTCAGATAGCAGACAGTTTCAGAACCCCAGCACGACTCAATCCCAATAAGACATCCCTCAGGCATATCAGAATTAACTTCACTAAAGTTAATATGAAGGAGAAAATTCTGAAAGCAGCCAGACGTAAGAAATCCATTACCTACAAAGGGAAGAATATTAGAATGACTGCAGATCTCTCTGCTGAAACTTTTCAAGCCAGAAGAGGGTGGTCATTGACTTTTAATCTCCTAAAGCAAAATAACTTTCAACCCTGGATCCTGTATCCAGCTAAACTGAGTTTCATTTATGATGGAGAAATTAAATACTTTGATGACATTCATATGTTGAAGAAATTTGCCATAACCAAACCAGCTCTTCAGGATATTCTCAGACCTATCCTCATAATGACCAGCCCAATCCTCTACCACAAAAGTAAACTCACTCAGAAACTTTTGATCAAACTCCAACTTCCACAGTGGCGAAAGGATTAAAAATGTCCACTGGACTTTCAAAAAACTTGATACCCAAAATTTTACCAGACTTATCAATATTCTCCATTAATGTGAATGGCTTAAACTGTCCTCTAAAGAGGCATAGGTTAGCTGACTGGATACAAAAACTCAGGCCAGATATTTGCTGCATACAAGAGTCACATCTTACCCTAAAAAACAAGTATAGGCTGAGGGTGAAAGTATGGTCATCCATATTTTAGGCAAATGGTAATCAGAAAAAAGCAGGTGTTGCAATTTTATTTGCAGATACAATAGGCTTTAAACCAACAAAAGAAAGGAAGGATAAGAACGGTCACTTCATATTTTTTAATGGTAATACTCAATATGATGAGATTTCAATTATGAATATTTATGCACCCAACCAGAATGCACCTCAATTTATAAGAGATACTCTAACAGACATGAGCAACTTGATTTCCTCCAGCTCCATAATAGTCGGAGATTTCAACACTCCTTTGGCAGTGTTGGATCAATCCTCCAATAAGAAGCTGAGCAAAGAAGATTTAAACCTATCCATCCAACATTTGGATTTAGCAGACATCTATAGAACATTTCATTCAACAAAACTGAATACATATACTTCTCATCAGCCCATGGAACATACTCCAAAATTGATCACATCTTAGGTCACAAGTCTAACCTCAGTAAATTTAAAGGAATAGAAATTGTTTCTTGCATCTTCTCAGACCACCATGGAATAAAAGTTGAACTCAGTAACAACAGGAATCTGCATACTCATACAAAAACATGGAAGTTAAATAAACTTATGCTGAATGATAGCTGGGTCAGAGATGAGATTAAGAAGGAAATCACCAAATTTTTGGAACAAAATGACAATGAAGTCACGAATTATCAGAACCTCTGGGATACCACAAAGGCAGTCCTAAGAGGGAAATTTATAGCACTGCAAGCCTTTCTCATGAGAATGGAAAGAGAGGATGTTATTAACTTGATGGGACATCTCAAGCAATTGGAAAAGGAAGAACATTCCAACCCCAAACCCAGTAGAAGAAAATAAATAACCAAAATTAGAGCAGAATTAAATGAAATTAAAACAAAAGAATTATAGAACAGACCAATAAATCAAAAAGTTGGTTTTTTGAAAAGGTCAATAAAATAGATAAACCTTTGGCTAACCTAACCAGGAAAAAAAGAGTAAAATCTCTAATTTCATCAATCAGAAATGACAAAGAAGAAATAACAACAGACTCCTCAGAAATTAAAAAAATCCTTAATGAATATTACAAGAAACTTTATTCTCAGAAATATGAAAATCTGAAGGAAATTGACTAATACTTGGAAGCACGTCATCTTCCAAGACTTAGCCAGAATCAAGTAGAAATGTTGAAAAGGCCAATATCAAGTTCTGAAATAGCATCAACCATTTGAAATCTCCCTAAAAAGAAGAGTCCGGGACCAGATGGCTTCACGTCAGAATTCTACCAAACCTTTAAGGAGGAACTAGTACCTATATTACTAAACCAATTCCAAAATATAGAAAAAGAAGGAAGACCATCCAACACATTCTATGAAGGAAACATCACCCTGATCCCCAAACCAGGAAAAGACACAACAAGAAAAGAATATTATAGACAAATATCACTAATGAATATTGATGCAAAAATATTCAACAAGATCCTAACAAACAGAATCCAGCAACACATCAAACAAATTATACATCATGACCAAGTCGGTTTTATCCCAGGGTCTCAAGGCTGGTTCAATATACGTAAATCTATAAGTATAATTCAGCACAAAAACAAATTAAAAAACAAAGACCATATGATTCTCTCAATTGATGCAGAAAAAGTTTTTGATAATATACAGCATCACTTCATGATCAGAACACTTAAGAAAATTGGTATAGAAGGGACATTTCTTAAACTGATAGAGGCCATCTACAGCAAACCCACAGCCTATATCGTATTGAATGAAGTTAAATTGAAATCGTTTCTACTCAAATCAGGAACCAGACAAGGCTGCCCATTGTCTCCACTGCTCTTTAACATTATAATGGAAGTTTTAGCCATTGCAATTAGGGAAGAAAAGGCAATCAAGGGTATCCATATAGGGTCAGAAGAGATCAAACTTTCGCTCTTCGCAGATGATATGACTGGATATCTGGAAAATACCAGGGATTCTACTACAAAACTCTTAGAAGTGATCAAGGAATACAGCAGTGTCTCAGGTTACAAAATCAACATTCATAAATCGGTAGGCTTTATATATACCAACAATCGTCAAGCTGAAAAAATAGTTAAGGACTTTATTCCATTCACACTAGTGCCAAAGATGAAATATTTGGGAGTTTATCTAACAAAGGACGTGAAAGATCTCTATAAAGAGAACTATGAAACTCTAATAAAAGAAATAGCTGAAAATGTTAACAAATGAAAAAACATACCATGCTCATGACTGGGTAGAATCAACATTGTTAAAATGTCCATACTACCCAAAGCAATATACAATTTTAATGCAATCCCTATTAAAACTCCACTGTCATACTTTAAACATCTTGAAGAAATAATACTTTGTTTTATATGGAATCAGAAAAAACCTCGAATAGCCATGACATTACTCAGAAATAAAAAAAAAAAAAAGCAGGAAGAATCACACTACCAGACCTCAGAGTATACTTTAAATCGATAGTGATCAAAACAGCATGGTACTGGCACAAAAACAGAGAAGTAGATGTATGGAACAGAATAGAGAACCAAGAGATGAACCCAGCTACTTACTGTTATTTGATCTTTGACAAGCCAATTAAAAACATTCAGTGGGGAAAAGATTCCCTATTTAACAAATGGTGCTGGGTGAACTGGCTGGCGACTTGTGGAAGACTGAAATTGGACCCACACCTTTCACCATTAACTAAGATAGACTCTGACTGGATTAATGATTTAAACTTAAAACATGAAACTATAAAAATACTAGAAGAGAGTGCAGGGAAAACCCTTGAAGAAGTTGGTAGGGCGAGTATTTTATGAGGAGGACCCCTCAGGCAATTGAAGCAGCTTCAAAAATACACTACTAGGACCTGATCAAACTAAAAAGCTTCTGTACAGCCAAGAACACAGTAAGTAAAGCAGAAAACAGCCCTCAGAATGGGAGAAGATATTTGCAGGTTATGTCTCTGACAAAGGTTTAATAACCAGAATCCACAGAGAACTCAAATGTATAAGCAAGTAAAGATCAAGTGATCCCATCGCAGGCTGGACAAGGGACTTGAAGAGAAACTTCTCTGAAGAAGACAGGTGCCCAATCTACAAACACATGAAAAAAAGCTCATCATCCTTAATCATCAGAGAAATGCAAATCAAAACTACTTTGAGATATCATCTAACTCCAGTAAGATTAGCCCATATCACAAAATCCCAAGACCAGAGATGTTGGTGTGGATGTGGAGAAAAGGGAACACTTCTGCACTGCTGGTGGGAATGCAAATTAATACATTCCTTTTGGAAAGATGTTTGGAGAACACTTAGAGATCTAAAACTAGATCTGTCATTCAATCCTATAATTCCTCTACTAGGTATAGACTCAGAAGACCAAAAATCACATTATAACAAAGATATTTGTACCAGAATGTTTATTGCAGCCCAATTCACAATTGCTAAGTCATGGAAAAAGCCCAAGTGCCCATCGATCCATGAATGGATTAATAAATTGTGGTACATGTACACCATGGAATATTATGCAGCCTTAAAGAAAGATGGAGATTTTACCTCTTTCATGTTTATATGGATGGAGCTGGAACATATTCTTCTTAGTACAGTATCTCAAGAATGGAAGAAAAAGTATCCAATATACTTAGCCCTACTATGGAACTAATTTATGGCTTTCATATGAAAGCTATAACCCAGCTATAACCTAAGAATATGGGGAAGGGGGAGAGGGAGGGGAGGGAGGGGGAAGGATGGGCAGAGGGAGGGTGATTGGTGGGATTACACCTCTGGTCCATCTTACAAGGGTACATGTGAAACTTAGTAAATGTAGAATATAAATGTCTTAACACAATAACTAAGAAAATGCCAGGAAGGCTATGTTAACCAGTTTGATGAAAATGTGTCAAACGGTCTATAAAACCAGTGTATGGTGCCCCATGATTGCATAATGTACACAGCTATGATTTAAAAGTATCTCAAGAATGGAAAAAAAAAGTATCCAATGTACTCAGCCCTACTATGAAACTAATTTATGGCTTTCACATGAAAGCTATAACCCAGTTATAACCCAAGAATAGGGGGAAGGGAGAAAGGGAGGAGAGGGAGGTAGGAGGTGGGTGGAGGGAGGGCGATTGGTGGGATTACACCTGCAGTGCATCTTACAAGGGTATATGTGAAACTTAGTAAATGTAGAATGTAAATGTCTTAACACAATAACTAAGAAAATGCCAGGAAGTCTATGTTAACCAGTGTGATTAAAACATGTCAAATGGTCTATAAAACCAGTGTCTGGTGCCCCATGATCACATTAATGTACACAGCTATGATTTAATAAAAAAAAAATTATCTGGGTAAAAACCATTTTTTTTCCTTTTCCAGGATCTGTTTAGGAGGGCTTCAGTTGGGCCACCATTCATGTACTTGTGTTGGTGGAAAGCTGTGTACAATTGCCTATTCAAATTTTGCCCCTACCAGTAGCAGCTGCTGCAAACGACTTCCATGCAGGTGTGCAGAGATTTGTGCTTATACGTATATGTGTGTAGGTGTATTGGAGCTAGCTAGAGGGCCCTCCATTTGGGTAAAAATATAAATCAGGCCCTTTTTGCTTACTAATATTTCAATTTTCTTTAAAATAGATGGTTCCCTTTCAGTCAACAATGGAATACGCTTGTAACTTGGGGCACTTACCTATTATTTAAATTTCCTGAAAGCAGCCTAACAAAGGCGTTGGAGAGCTAGTCCAAAAGATATTAACCATCAATTCTTTTGGGTTCTCAAAGCACACACGCTCTCTCGTGAGTTCTATTACTGGGAAGACACACACTGTACCACGTTACTTTAGCTTTCCATAGAAATGTCTTTTCAGAAAACAGTGATTTAATATTATGCCTTCAGTTTCCGTGTAGTGTTGATAAAAGAAGCAGTGATATGAAGAACACTTGGCAACTTTTGTATAACCACTGTTGAAGATACTGCTCATCATGTTGTTCAATATCTTACATAAAGGCCTAGGAGAATGGCTCCTATCTTTTTTTTTTCCTTTCTAATCGCAGAATCCTTTTTTCAAATAAAAGCTTATGTGGAAACTTAATGCCTAAAATGGATCAATACGATTGAAATGGACATTTTTTTTCTCTACTTCTTACTTACCCCCTCACATTTCCCCGTATGATCCCTTGTTAAAAGTCTTCAGTATAAAAATCGCTAGTGCTAATCTAAGGTGGCCATTATTCTGAGAAGTTAGTGCTAGGACAAACTCTGTCTCAGCTGACACAGTGTGTTCATTTCAACATAACCCAGATTTGTAACACAATGTGTTTCCTTTCTTGCCTGGGATGAGAGGGAATTCAGATAAATTAGGTGCTCAAAATGTACTATGTCTTGCTTATTATTTCTTCAGATAGCCAAAAAATGGCTGCCCCCACTTTTATTCAAACAAAAGTGTAGAGCTGCAGTCTCCAACCTTTTAAGTACCAGGGATGGGTTTTATGGAAGACAGTTTTTTCACATATAGGTTGGTGTGGGGAGTCTGTGTGGAGGGGGTGGGTCTGAGAGGAGGCGGAGCTCAGGCAGTGATGTCAGGGATGGGGAGGGATTGTCAATACAGATGAAGTTTTGCTCTCTTGCCACCACTTACCTCCTGCAGTTTGGCTCAGTTCTGAACAGGCCATAGACAAGCACCAGTCTGAGCTGGGCCCGCAGGCATAGAGATTTGAGTTGATTATATTCCCCAGCTCAAGGTACATTTTCATTACTGGTTCAAACAAAGCCACTCTGTTAAGTATACCAGTTTGTACGCATATGTTTCATTGTTTATTCTCCCTGTCCCCAAACTCTATTCCTGTTCCACACCATACACACACACACACATGTCTCATAAATGTATGTCTTGGCAAACCAATATATATATATATTTGCTTTGTAATCTTCATGGAGGGTTGCAAGGCGTCGAGTGGACTTGGGGGATGATGAAATTGATCCTTACTAGGAAAGAAGAGGAGCAAGGGAAGTTTGCCTTCTTCCACCAGCCCATATTGATAATCAACATCTAGTTTCTGCGAGAGGAGGGCCTAGGGTGGGCAGGTTTCTAATGTGGGAGAATATATGATTTATAAGTTTTAGAAGGCAAGGAGCATCATTAGCTTTCACTATAGGTGGGAAGAGGAGAGAATTCTGATGGAAAGATCATGAGATACTCAACCATCCTAATGCTGCAATGTATTTTCGTTGTTAAAAAGGGGTTGCAACCCACAGGTTGAGAACCGCTGCTTTAGAAGCTTGCTTGTGGTCAGTTTTCTAAGGAAATAGTTCTTAATGAGCAGTTGGTAGATTGGAGTCAGGGAGAAGCACCTGACATCACCATTTGTTGTAGGCATGGTGTGTGTCCCGGCGACCAACTTATTTTGATTACAGCTTAGGCTCTGTATCAGTGGGCTTACTTGGAGCAGCTTCCTACTCCTGTTGATCCTTGCATTTTTTTTAATTTTTGCTTATTTTATTTTAAGATTAATATGAGGGGACATGTGATTAGTTTACATTTTTCAAACATGTAAGGTAGAGTCTGAGTTGAAGTGTCAAGAAGCTGCCTTTTAATGGATCTATTGTATAACATTATGTGAAGATATGTTCCTGACACTGAGTATTGTTTATATACATACACTTTGTTTCATACATTCTTTGCCATCCACCGCGTTTTAAAGACCCATCCACATTTCTATGTGTAAATATAGTTAACTGCGGTCAAATACTGTGTAGTACCCTACCTATGGAAGTAACCACCACATATAACGTGTCCTCTTTCCCAGTGATGTTGGCCTGGGTTGCCTCTGGCTCCTGACCACCACAAATAACATTGCAATGATCATTTTCATACACGTTCCTTTGGAGACATATAAGAATTTATCCAGGATATAGACATAGGAGTCTCCATGTTTTTTATGGCTGCATAGTATTTCATGGTGTACTTGTACCACAGTTTGTTAATCCATTTATGGGTCAATGGGCACTTGGGCTATTTCCATGTCTTGGCAATTATGAATTGGGCTGCAATAAATATTCTGGTACAAATGTCTTTGTTGCAAAATGATTTTTGATCATTTGGCTATATACCTAGTAGAGGAATTTCAGGAATGGTAGGTCTACTTTGGTTCCTTGAGTATTCTCCAAACTACTTTCTAAAAAGGCTGTATTAGCTTTCATTCCCACCAGCAGTGTAGAAGTGCTTCTCTGGCACAAAGCAGTGAGCCCATGCTTCAGAAGAGAATTCCCTTCTCTCTGCATCCATGCCAACATCTGCAGTTTGGGGATTTTGTGATGTGGGCTAACCTTACTGGAGTTAGGTGATATCTCAAAGTGGTTTTGATTTGCATTTCTCTGATGATTAAATATGATGAGCATATTTTCATGTGTTTGTAGGCCATGCGCCTGTCTTCTTCAGAGAAGTTTCTGGTCACGTTTCTTGCCCACATAGAAATGGGATGGAGCTGGAACATATTCTTCTTAGTAAAGTATTTCAAGAAAGAAAAAAACCGCATCCAATGTAGTCAATACTACTATGATATCAATATATAATCACCTACACATTCATATGAATGGCAAAAAATAACTATAGTCCAGAAAGTAGGAGGGAAGAGGAGGGGGGGGGCGTTGAGAGGAGGGAGGGTATTTGGTGGGACCTCACCTAATGTGCATAATGCAATGGTACATTTCAAAACTATTAGGAAAAGAGTATGATTGTCTTACCACAACAAATAAGTAAGCGAGGTGATGGATATGTCAATCAGTTTGATGTCAGCATTTCGCATATCAAATCAGTACACTGTACCCCATAAATACATCAATGTACACAATTATGATTTAATAAAGGAAAAAAGTTTTTTTAGTTGACAGGCAAAAGATACATAGATTATCTACATAGGGGTGGAATTTCTGAGCCATAGTATATGTATTTATTTAATTAAACTACTTATTGGCAGATCGTTCTCTAGAATATACATAGTATATGTATATATTTAATTTGACTAAGTATTGGCAGATTTTTCTCTAGAATGATTAAGCCTCTTCCTACTCCCACCAGCAGTGCAGAGGGCTCCCGATTTTCTGAATTCCTGTTGACTCTTGGCATTATCTAATGCTCCAGTTTTTGCCAATCTGTAAATTATTTTTCATTTCTGCCTTAATTTGCATTCATCTTATTCTTAATTATCTTGAGAAGATATTCATATGCTTATTTTGTATTATTCTTGATTTCCCCTTCTGTAAATTGCCTGTTTGTTACCCACTTTTCTATTGAGGTTCTTCTTTTCCTTGTTGATTTTCAAGAGTTCCTTTTATAGTCTAAATCAACAGTGTCCAATAGAAATATAATGTGAACCACAAGCATAAATTAAAATTTAAAGAGTAAAAAGAAACCAATGAATTATTTTTAATAGGCTATTTTATTTAACCAATATATGCAAAATGTTATCATTGCAACATGCATTACTTCCATAACAAGTCCTTGAAACCTGGTGTGTATTTTATATTTCTAGCATAGCTCAATTTGGGCTAATTACATTCTGAGTGTCCAATGGCCACATGTGTCTAATGGTTACCATGTTGGACAGTGATAAACTACTCTAGCTATTAACTACTCTGTTAGTTTTATGCATTGCAAATATTTTCTACCATTTTATTGTCTGGATATTGACTTTTTGATCCTGTCCTTTACTGTACAGAATGCCTTAATTTTATTTAATTTTTTTTTCTTTAAGTAGTCCTAATTAAAGTCCTAATTAAAAAATACTTTTTCACCCAGAATCTCTCTCTCTCTCTCTCTCTCTCTCTCTCTCTCTCTCGTTTGTATTTATCTCTCTCAGAGGCTCAGATACAAAATTGCTTTGTCAAAAAGTTCCTTACACTGGCTTCTAGACAGCTTGTATATCTTGCAGAATAAAATTGTATCAGTCGGGATCTCTGCTTCTGGTAAGACAGAGAGACAAGGTCCTGACTTATATTCCTCTCTGAAATAGCAAAAAAAAAAAAAAGAAAAAAAATGCCAATGTGCTGTTCATATGTATGCATTTGTGTGGGTCCATGTCTGCCCCTCACTCCTCTGTTCCATGGATCTGTCTGCCTATTGCCTTTACTCTTGGAGCTTTATAGTATGTTTTGAAGTCTGGTAGCCCTCGTCCTCTGACTTTGTCCTTCTCCAATAATCATGTTGGCTGTTTTGTTTCTTCTGCCTCTTCCTAAACTTTAGAATTGTTTTGTCATTATCTATAAAACAAGTTGTTGGGATTTTGATTGGGATTGCATTGAATCTATAGATCAAGTTGGAAAGAAATGACCCCTGACAATACTGAGACTTCTTGTCCAAGAACATGGAACATCTCCCTATTAGGTTTGTTCTTGATTTCTTTCATTAGAGTTTTATTTCATCAGGTCTATTATAGGAAGATACTTGCTACTTCTTTCAAATGCTGGAATGGAATCCCATTTCGTGTAGTAAGATGCTCATCCTAGGAGTTGTGCAGGGGGCTTGACAGCCCATCACCCCCTCACTCTAGGGGATATGAATACTGAGTGTAAAGGTGAGGAGGATCAATCACGCTTTTAAAATTTGTTCTTTTCTCTCTTTTCCTTTTAACAGATTCTGAATGATTACTTGCATTTGAGTGAATTAAATATGCTTATTAATATAACTGGACTGTCTGAAGCTCTCAAACTATCCCTTACCCATCCCATGCACATAGAAGCTATGATGCAATGATTCTGGGACTCTTTACCACAGAACCTGGATTTGACCTCAAATCCAGCTGTAACCAGTCCATGGGAGTTGGAATGAATGCAGGTACCCCTGTCATCATCTCTGAACTATATCAATGCTATCTATTTTTTTTTAATTTCTTTTTTTAATTAATTTTGTTTTATTTTATTTTATTTTGGGGGATTCATTGAGGGTACAAGAAACCAGGTTACATTGATTGCATTTGTTAGGTAAAGTCCCTCTTACAATCATGTCCTGCCCCTCAAAGGTGTGGCACACACCAAGGCCCCACCCCCTTCCTCCTTCCCTCTCTCTGCTCTTCCTTTCCCTACCCCTCCCTCCTTCTTTCTCCCTCTGCTCTCCCCCTTTTTAATTTCTAGCTTTAGAGACAGAGTCTTATTTTGTCACCCTCGGTAGAGTTCTGTGGTGTCACAGCTCACAGCAACCTCCAGCTCTTGGGCTCAGGCGATCCTCCTGCCTCAGCCTCCCGAGTAGCTCAATGCTATCTTTTTCAAAAAGCTATTTGAAGCATTTTGAAAAATTTCAATCACTAGGAAAACACAAATAAGCACTGTGATTCTCATTATAGTAGTCAGAATTGATCTAATCTTCAGATTCCTGAATTTGAACTCCTGCGCTGGCATAAAAGCTGTGGACAGGGCCGGGTGGGTCTTCAGAGGAGCACTGCAGAGTGGGATGGGAGAATGTGGCTTTTACTCAGGTTTTATGGAGAGGAGAGGCTTTGATTTCCTTTCTTAAAGAGCAGGATGTAGTGAAAGGGCCAGGCAGGGGGTAACACAGGACTTCAACCAAAATGCCAGCTCAGCCGCTAAACACCATGATTGCTGTTGGGCCATATAATATCTGTGTGCCTCGATTCTTCATCTGGAAAATGGGGATGATGAGAGTTCCCACTACCTTGTGCAGCTGTGATGATAAAAAGGATGGCGCTGGCAGGTCTGAATGAGTTAAAGCCCCAGCGTAGCCCCAGGGGTCAAGGGCCTGGAGCTGGGTGTAATTTCCATCAGTCTTGCATCCTTGCAGAACTCTTCTGCTGGGTGCTCCTCCGCACCAATCTGTCTTCAAATAAATCAGTCAGTGGACAGATGAGCCAACTTGGGCATTAGAATATTTGCAAAGGGTGGCTCTCCAGACAACAGACATATGAAATAATCTATCCCGGCACTGGGTGAATTTGTTCCAACCAGAGGGCCATCACCAGTGTCAAAGGCAGTTAGCATCACGCTGCCTCTGTGTCTATTTCTCGTTAGCTCGCCAATGTCCCACGGTAAACACATTTCATTGTTTTGCAAACCTCTCCCAAACAAACATCCTGACAGCGATGTTAACCATCCTCCTCCCCTCCCACCATCCTCCTGTGTGCTTTTTCTTGCTCCCTCTCTCTTAGTTCCAAACTTTTCAAGTTCAAGACTCTGGGAGCCTGCTGAGCTCAGGAGCAGAAGGGGAGGAAAGTTCCAGCAGAAAATGTTCTCTCTCGATCTTTTTTCTCTGCACCACAGCTAAAAATATACACTTCCCCACCCTGCCCTGTCAATTCCCCTGTAATTAGAAAGGCCACCAGAGTCTCGCCTGCCAAATCTCTATCCCAGAACAGAAGTTAGGGGACAGGTGGGGAAGGTGAAGGTGTGGGGAGAGATGCAGTCAGGGGCGAGAGGAGCCTCGGGCCCTGTGCTCTAAGCGGATGTTCTGTGAAGAGGGGTACTTGTGCAGGAAGAAGGACTCCTATTAAGGGGGCTGCGACTCCTGGGCGGGTCCCTTTCTACCCCTGAGTACACAGGCCAGAGACCAGTGTAGGAATAAAGCAAGGACTCTGAGGGGCTCACTGCTTTGTGCCAGAGATGAACATAGAAATAATCACAAAGACACATGAACAGAAGCATGTCAGCAAGGGTGCCTGCACGTGAACAATGGTCATTCCAGGGGCAGGGAGGGTATGAGTGGCTTATTGCATTCTTTGTTTTTACAAAAATATTTGTAAATAAGAAACACATGAGGTTTATGAAAAGTGAGACATTTTTTACTTTAATAAAAAATAATGACGTGACATGGTGAGTTGTCTTGAAGTTCTTTGCAGTCTGGGAGCCCTGAGGTTTTTAAAGCAAGAAGTGTCCTCTGGTTGAAGACGATTTCTGAACCAGAGGATAATTAGATGCTTTTTTTTTTTCTATGCAGGTTCTGTTCTAGAGTCTGAGGATACAGATGGGGTGTCGCTGGGCTGTGGTGTGAGATGGGAGGGGTGAGAGGTGGAAATGGAGGGCCAGACACGGGCCAGATGTCGGCCTTGTGTGCCAGGCTGGGACTGGCATTTTTCTGCCCCTCAGGCTGGGATGGGTGGGGAAGGTGGCATGAGGCATATGCCAGGGCAAATGCCAAGCCCCAGAGAAATAACACAGTGAAATCCTCCTAGGGCATTAATTGTACCTGACAATCCCTGGGAAGGAGTGAAGTAATTGTGTGTATAGGTAATTTCAAGTGTTGTCATAGCAGCAGAACAAGCCTGCATGGATCATGGCAGAGCTTCCCAACTGGGCTCCAGCCTGGCCCCTCCGAGGGAGTGTGCTGTGCTTCTGGGAAGGGTCTCCATCCTCTCTTGTCCACCTTGGAGATACTGACCGCCTGACTGGGATGGAACTGAGAGGGATATGGGGGCTGAGGGGGGTTTAGCGATTGCTGAGGGAGGGAGGGAACAGGTGGAGAATAACTCCTGGGTGTCTCTCTCTGGTCCCTGGGGGATGTGACACTACTGATCACAATTGAGAGAACACAGCTGGAGCATGACGTTTTGTTCTGTTCATCTGGATCGTGTGGACGTGTGACCACTCAGGGACCAGGATCTGAGGGGGGAAGAGAAGACAGACAAAGAAATTACCACCTGGCAGAAACTTTGGGGAGCTGGAGGAGAAAGGGGAGCCGGTATTGGGAAGACCCCTCACCTTAGCCCCTCAGACACCCCACACAGAACTCCCAGGGGAAATGGGAGTCCCAGGCCATCAGCCTTTGCTTCCTCAGCAGTGCTGCTGGGACTGAACATCTCCCCTTGTCTTTATGGCAGGCACTCAGTGGTCTCTCAGCTCCCCTCTGCAGCCTTCTCCCCTAAGTGGGATTGACAGACCCTTCTTTAGTGCCCCCTCTGGGCCACCAACCAATCAATTTTCACTACGCCTGTGGCACTTGGCAGAATGTTAGGTTTCCATACTTGTCTTCCTTCAGTAGACCATTAGCTCCTGTGCCCAGCCTTGTATGCAGGAGGTGCTCAATGAATGTTTTCTGGATGAGTGGATGAAATGTACAAAAGGAAGGAGACAGAATCAGGAAAGGATGTGCTCAGAGACAGAGAGAGGGGAAGAAATCCCCAGTCGAGAGTACCAAACGCACCAAGGAACGAAGTTAGATGGGAGCGGAGAAGCATCAGTTTGACTTGGCAGTTGGGAGGCATCCTGGGTAGGGACAACACCCCTGGCCCGTGGCACAGAAGGGGCAGAAACACATCGCGGCAAGTTTACAGTCCTGGGAATGACATCGCTGAATGAAGAATTTTTTTTACTTTTCCTCAAGAAGTTCAAAGTAGAAGAGGGGAAAGATGAAGTAACCATTACACGTGACATAGTTAGACTCTAGAGGGAGGAGCAGGCGAGGAGAGAAGCTTACAATATACAAGATGGAATTGTAGAATGAATGGGTGCCATTGAGATGGGAAGGGATAGGAAGGGCAGAGGTGGAGGGATTGGCTTTGAATCTGAAGTCAGATACCTCTTCCACCGTGAAGTAGGAGGGGAGAGAAAAGGGGAGGGCATAGGTTCACTTTTAAGGAGATCAGGGAGGGTCGTGAGTAGGAGAGAAGGCTAACATAGACAAAGGACTCTGGGCTGGGCTTTGGATTCGCCCAAGACTGGCAGATCTCACCAGGCCTCCGGTGTCTGTGGTTCTATGACTTTCCTAGCCTTCTCAAGTGCTCAGGCATGTGTAGTGCAGAAGAATGAGAGTCTGAGGAACTTCAGGTGCCAGGCACAGGGGTTGTGGGAGCTCCTGACCTGAGTTCTAGCATGCGCACGAAAGGAGAGGAAGGAAACTTACAGAAGACACGTATTCCACGGAACCAGGTGCCACTGAAGTTGAAAAGAAGTTATGATGGAGATGAGAGAGGAGGCTGTGGCCTGGGAGAGGAAAGTGAGAGTTTTGGAGGTGGAATAAACTGTGCCATGCACAAGAACTGTGAGGCTAGGGTGTTGGTGGAGCACCCACATGACTTTGCAAGCAAAGAGGAGGGGTGATGTCCCAGGTCAAGGAGGAAAGATGTTATTGCAGGTGCTGAATCCTCAGGGAATGTGTCATCCTGGGAAAAGGTGTGTTCAGGAGTGACTGAGGATAGGCTAGCTGGGTGGGAGCTTTAAAGAAGAGCTCGCATTCCTTTGGGAGCATTGTGCTCTGAAAGCAGTGGGGCTCTCTGGAGTCCAGCTACAACCATCTTGGATCAGGGCCTCATCCTGATTTTTCCCCATCAGCTGTCTCTCCTATGCCCCGCCATCAGGACACCAGGCTCCAAACATTGATTGTATCCTTTTGTTCCTTTCTTTAGAAACTCCTGTGACTCCTCCAGATCTGATCCTAATCTGATCACCCAGCTTCAGTTTTCACCTCTTTCCAGGCACAAGAACACATTTCTAAGCACAAAGATGCCTTGTTAGCCCCAAACACATCTGTTGCCCCTACCTGGAACGGTGGTCTCTATCATCTCACCCTTTGGGCAATTTAAACCTCTTATAATTATTCAAAGCTGATAGTGATGCCTTCTACTTTCCTCACGAAAACTTCTGGTCTCAAGTCAGTGATTTTGGATCCCAATGGGCATCATTCATTTTGACTCCCAAGGTGCTGTTAGGGTGCTTTATCATGTAACAGGTGCTCATGGGCTGGGTTTCCCTCCTACAATGCAAGCTCCTTGGGTGGGGGAATCAGGTGTTGGTGGACAAAATCCTCCACTGATATTCCATGGAATTCCAGCCCCAGGGATGCTCGGCCAGAAAGGGGGTCTGTAGTCAGATGTGTTTTGAGGAATGATGCCTATTTGACCTGCTCTTGGAGGTTGAGAGAGCATATTCTCATTGTGGGAGATGAAATTATTTTAGGTCTTTGAATACCACGTATGCCATGGTAACAATACAGGCATAGCACAAAATTTTTAAAGCTAATATTTAGATTAATATATCTATGACATCTGAATCTTATTCACTGCTGGGCCAAATAGTGCTCTAGAATTCCGTGTCCTTTCTTGTGTGTGCACATCAGATTTCATAACAACTGAATGTTCTTTTTATTATTATTATATTTGTATTAAATCATAAACACATAGATCATGTATACATTAATGCATCTATGGGGTACAATGTGCTGATTTCATATATAATTTGGAATGCGTACGTCGAACTAGTTAATATGTCCCTCACCTCATTTAATTATTATGTTAAGACATTTATACTCTATTCTTAATAGATCTGACATGTACCTTTGCAATATGCACCATAGGTGTGGTCCCATCATTTACCCTCCTTCCGTCTGACCTCTCCCATCCCCTCCCATCTCTCCTCTTCTTCCTGGGCCATAGCTGTGATCTATCCTTCAGTGTGAAAGTGTGAGTGATTGTAAATTGGTCTCTAATAGTACTGAGTACATTGGATACTTTTTCTTCTATTCTTGAGATACTTTACTAAGTAGGCTATGTTACAGCTCCATCCATGTAAACATAAAAGAGGTAAAGTCGGGTGGTGCCTGTGGCTCAAAGGGGTGGGGCGCTGGCCCCATATGCCGGGAGGTGGCGGGTTCAAACCCAGCCCCGGCCAAAAACTGCAAAAAAAAAAAAAAAAGAGGTAAAGTCTTCATCTTCTTTAAGGCTGCATGATAGTCCATGATGTACATATACCACAATTTATTAATCCAGTCATGGGTCAATGGGCACTTGGGCTTTTTCCATGGCTTGGCTATTCTGAATGTTTTTTTTTTTTTATACCATTCTTCCACAGAGCCAACAGCACTCCTTTTCCCATCTGTATTGACTGTTCCATACAGGGGCCATAAACTGCCCCCATTCCATCAACCGAGAACTCACCTTTCCCATTTTCTTGTCTGGAACCCTGTTTTCCTGGAACCTATGTTTTCTCTTTCTGGATTTCTTATATCTCCTGCTATGTACCTAGTGGCTGCCTGAGAAGCTGAATGTACCTAGGAGATCCAAAAATACCTTTCTTCTATCCCCAGACCAGAATCATAGTTTCATTGGAAATTTAATCCTAGGTTGAAATAAATTTTCCTTGGCATTTTATCTTCTTCCCAGGTAGTTATTGAAAAATTATTTGCCACTTCTATTTCTCCTCTTTGGATGTGATACTTTTTTCCTTCCTGAAAGCATTTAAGAGATTGTCTTTAGCCTTGTTGTTCTAAGATTTCATAATCAGGAGCCTTGATGTGAAGTCTTTGTATCTTGTTGGGTAATCAGAGAGCCATTTCAATTAGAGGACTCATATGTTCCCGTTTACAGGCAATGTTTTTGTGGTATATACTGGATGATTTCCTTCTGTCTGTGGTGTTCTCTTTAACTGCAGTCTCTAGTAGACAATCGTCAGACTTCTTAGATTATCCTCTAAATTAATTTCCCACTTTTCATTTTTGCCTCTTACTTTCTTCATTTTGAGGAGATATTTCCGACTCAGTCTTTCAATGATTGTTACAGTTTTGATTTTCATCTTATTTTTATTTTCCAAGAGTGCCTTCTGTTCTTCATTTTTTTTTAAATAACATCTTTTTTTTTAGGGGGGGGTTCCATAAATGCACTATTTTCTCACCTTGAAGGGTATTACATAAAGTTGTTTTGAAATTTATTCTGCTTTCTACATTGTTTTCTCTGGTTTTTATCCAGCTCGTTTGCGTTGCTGTTTTTCGTATTTCATGGTTGTCGTCTGTATTTAAGAGCAAGGCCCTGAAAATGATTGGAGGCTGTGTGTGTGTGTGTGTGTGTGTGTGTGTGTGTGTGTGTGTGTGTGTGAGAGAGAGAGAGAGAGAGAGAGAGAGAGAGAGAGAATGTGAGTGTATGGTGGTTATTGGGGCAGGAGCATTTCTTTTTATTTTTTTTATTGTTGGGGATTCATTGAGGGTACAATAAGCCAGGTTACACTGATTGCAATTGTTAGGCAAAGTCCCTCTTGCAATCATGTCTTGCCCCCATCAAGTGTGACACACACCAAGGCCCACCCCCCTCCCTCCGTCCCTCTTTCTGCTTTTCCTCCCCCCCGCGGAGGAGGAGCATTTCTTACTGTCTTCACTGTAGAATGATGAAGCATCAGGTAGGATGTCTCTCTCTCTCTCTCTCTTTCCAGGAGAATTTAGTTTCTTCAAAAAACTCAAACTCTCACTAGGGTTGACCTCTCCCTCCCTCTCATCTCTGTCACTATGGCTATTGCTATGCCTGTTTTTATCTTGAATTTGGGTGGGAAGATAGCATTAGGGAGTGTGTTTCTCACTATTCAAGGGTCTAGAATTTGACTTCTGTTTTTAACTCTAAAGACTCAGCGCTGCTTTCTGCTTTGCCAAGTGACCTGCCTTGGCACCTGTGGCTTGTCCAGTTCAATGTAATTAGAGGACCAACCTCTGCACCACCATCTGGGCAGGATAATAGACAGGTGGCTTTTCCAGAGCAGAAGGAGACCTGGGGGTCTAACTGCTCTGCACGCTGATTGCAACCAACATCTTCTTCTCGGTTCCGCTTCATCCACAGTCTCTGAGGTTCCCGGGGCCTCCCACTGCTGAGCCTTCTGTGGGCTTTGCAGAGCGAGTCAGCCCACGCCCCACAGGCGCCCCCTGTCGGCTGTCTGTGCCCTTCCTCTGCTCTGCTCCACCTCGGAAAAAGGGGGTAGAAATCCCTTACCGGCTACTCCTCTCTCATTCTCTGCACTCCTGCTGGCTTTCATCATTCATGTCATCATATTACAGGGTTTCACAAATATCCAATCTAGCAATTTAATCAGAAAACCTGGTATATATTTGGTACGTTTCTCATTGCCCAGCGCAGGGGTGTTCCTCAAAGACTTGCAGACCAAATTAGTGGTTCAGTCTGAGCCAGCGGGTCTAGCACAGGGGCCACCAAGTCTATGTGCTGAGCCTGGGGACACACGAAGCAAAAGACCCCTCTGTGAGAGGGGAAAGGAGGCCAGAAAAGAGACTTCTGCGTGATAAGTCAGGAAGAACTCCTTTTCTTTCTAGATCTGAGTTAATAAGGGCTGATCGGAGCCCTTGAGTGGGTTTGTACCCTTTCCCTCCGTTTTAGACTATCAGGCTGTGTCACTGTGTCGGTCAGGCTGCACAGTGACAACCACAGCTGGAAAATGCAAGAAGAAGTGCCCCTAAAATTTCTGGTCCATTGTCTTAGCCTTAGGGCCTAAAATTTCCAAACATTTTGAATTAAGTCATTCAGTTCAGTTAGCAGAATGGAAGCCCCCCCCGCCCCGTGAAGAGCCCCTAACCAAATGGAATGTCGGGGCATAACCGGGCATCTAGAGATGGCCTTGGCTTCCCTCCAGTTGGTTGCAAACCAGTCAGACTTGCATTTCCTATTTCTCTTAGGATTTCACAGGGTCTCTGGAGAAATGGCAGCAATGTGAAATTTGGGGATAAGCTCCTCATGGTGTCTGCTGAGACCCCTGTATGATGGACAGCTCTGTTCTTCCCATGGGCATAAAGGTTTTGGCGAAGGCTCTGAAGCCACTGACTCCATGTCCGCCTCTCTTGGGCGTTGACATACTGAGGCTTCTATTGGAGCTCTGGCCATCCCAGGAGACCACAGGGAGTGGACCAAGGTTCTGCTGCTTCAGATGCCCACTTCTGTGTATCCCAACCCCACCCAAGGCCTTGGAGGATCCTCTACTTCTGTTTTAGGTGAGTCTACCTAAACTAAATCTCTGTTGGGGTTTGCTTTTCAGATGTTTGGTATCAGCTTTTATTTATTATTATTTTTTTTTTCCGGCTCTGTAATATAAAATATCATCAACCCCACTGTGATGCACTGGAAACCAGACTCAGAACAGGGTTAGTCTACTTCTTGGTTTGGGGCTGTGATGTCCAATCCATATTCTGCATCTTTGATAACAATGGGACTCGAAGGCAGTACATTTATATCCTAGCACATTATCTGGCTGAACTCTGCAGTTAGAAAATCTGGTTGGGTTTGACTGCTGCTTTTCCAAATGTGTCTGGCCACAGAACTCCTTTCCCTCTTCATATTTATGAGCACCTAAATCCGTTAGGGCACCCACAGAAAGCAGCTGGTCCACTCGAATTGGGATTATTGGAAGAAGCTTAATTTATGAAGGAGGCTCCTTATGAAAGTGTGGGCAGCGTGTAATGCATAGTACAGGAACCCGGGAGCAGCTGCCTGGAGCCCTGACCATTTCACCCGGGAGGGCAAAGAAGGGGCAACGGAATTTGGCAGGTCAGAGCCTGTTGAAAGCTCCCTGTTCTGTTTCCCAGAGGGCTACTCCTTCTCTACCAGGGCCATTGTCCTGTCATCAGAGGTCTGTCAGGGCTGGGCTGAGAAATCACTGGCTTTGCAGCTCTGCAGCCCTTAGTGTCAGACCCTGGGCTCAGCCTCAGCATGTCTACCCAGCATGTCTGACTGCAGGCAGGGACTTCCTTGCTGCCATGGGGCCTTCTGGTTCTCCACACATCTTCTGAATCACATGTTCATGCAGAGGTCCTCAAACTTTTTAAACAGGGGGCCAATTCACTGTTCCTCAGACTGTTGGAGGGCCGGACTATAGTTAAAAAAAAACTATGAACAAATTTCTATGCACACTGCACATATCTTATTTTGAAGTAAAAAAACAAAACGGGACCAAATATTATCACACTGCCTCATGTGGCCCATGGGCCATAGTTTGAGGACCCTTGCTTAGGGCCATAAGGAGGAGTGAGCAGGCTCCCCGATACATGGGCTCCTAGGACACAGGGGTCAGCCTGTGGTGCAGGGTCCAGAAGCCAGGCAGGAGGACTGGGGTGGGAGGAGTCACTTCCCTAAAAGCTTTGGTTTCTGGAGTGGAGAGTGGCTCCTGGCAAGCTGCATCCTCCTCACCTGACAAGTTGTCCACCTGGAGAGATGAGGCAGTGAGGAAGGCTCTGGGAAAGACAATGGGGCAGAGACCAGGATGGTTACATGAGCAGAAGAAAGCGGGGCAGGAGCAACCTCTTAAGTTGAAGATCCTGGTGGGCTTTTGATGGGTCTGTCTGGCCAGCAGATGGGTCTCCGTTGCTGGGATGGAGGGGGCTGATGCTCATTTCCACATGGCTTTATCGCTTTTTCTGCAAACATCTCTCTCTCTTCTACCTTGTTCTCTCTGCCCTCGTCATTTCTGTTTACGCCTCTTTCTCCTGCCACTGCTGTTTCCCCATCTCTGTCTTTTCCTGAATCCTTTACTCTCTCTCTTCTTCTGTTTCTCAGTCTCTCCTTCCTCTCGTGATGCATTTTTTTGTGCATTACGCTGTGCTATCTATGTATTTTAAATCCCAGAGGTGTATCTGCTATTTGTACTTTTAGGGAAATAATTGTGCAAGTGAAGATGATTAGATAATGAAAGCGTTCTCTGGGGCTGGCCTCTTTACAAATTGATGGGGATGGGGATGAAGAAGATGTACTTAGATGCCTCCCAGGGCTGAGCCAGAGGCTGACTCTGGGAGCGTGTCCTGGGAGCAGGATTGGACATTGTGTGGCCTTCCAGGAAGGCAATGATCAGAGAGTGCCATGATATGGCTTGGGGCTTAGACCCCGTGGAATTTCCAGATCCAGACAAAGCTGCTGAAGACACTTGAGGTTTCTGAAATACAAGCACGCGTACATACACACACACACTCGGCAAGATTTTGGCTTCCCTCCCTCAGGCAGAAGGTTTTGTAGATACTAAATTGCTGAAACACATCAAGTCTGGAATTGCTTCATTGCACACTAATGGTGGCCGTAATCTTTCTGTTCACTCACTCTTGTCATATAAAAATGCTAACAGACACATGCTTTCCTTGCCCAGTTTTTGCTCTCGGTTCAGCGCCAGCAGCCTTGCAGGACCTTCCTGGCCCATCTGGGCCATCCCAGGTGTTCACCCCATTTTTATATCCAGCTGCATGCCCACCAGCCCAGCAGGAAGAGGCAGGTGGGCTCTTTTCCCATGGCCAGTGGGCACTGGGAGAGGTGGTGAGGAGGGAAAGGACCTGAGTTGTGAAGGGTTCAAATGATGTTGGGCATGTGGGGGAAGACGCAAGCAAGACAGGGAGAATGAGCCTCTGTTAAGAAATCAGGGAGCTGGCAGAGTAATGGTTTATAAGAATAACAGGGGAAGGGAGACGCATGCTGACTTAGAACCACTATTTTGCAAAGGGAGCATTTGATGCTGAGGGGACACGCTCTTCTGCAATGGAATCTTGACACTTCTGCACTGAGCAGAGGAATAACTCCTCTTGCCTTCAGTCAGGGTTGCTATTAGCGGCTTGTCTTATCAACAGAATGTGGCAGGAGTGAGGTTCTGGGTCTTCCAAGGCCTGGTCATAGGGGCTTTGTGGCTTCTGCTTCTCTTCTCTGAACACTCATTCATGGGGACGTTTCCTCTTAGAACCCAATCCCATGCCAGCAAAGCCCAAGATACACAAGCAGAGTCCGTCTGCATGTGTTCTGCTTGGTGCCCAGCCGAGAGGCCTACAGGTAGCCAGCTTCAACTGTCAACCATTGAGAGAGGGTCATCTTGGATGTCCAGACCAGCTGAGCCATCAGTGACTGCAGCCCCAGTTGCCACCTGCCTATAATTGCTACGAGATCCTGAGCAAGAACCACGCAATGGAGCCCAGTCAATCCACAACAGTGTGAATCATGATAAATTATTGTTTTGCCTCACTAGCTGGTATGCAGCAATAGATAACTAGAAAGCATAGTTAAGAAAAACACTCAGGATCCTGAATTTTAAACATGGACCAAAGGATCTTCTTTTTGCACTTTCCCAGTTAATTTCAGAGGAAAGCGATATTTTTAAAGCCAGCTGCCCTGACTACACAGATGTATTCCTTTCTCTTTGGATAATAGTTAGCTAGGCTTGAGCCATAGGCCAAGGGTATGGGTCCAAGTCACCTGGGCTTTTTTGCAACTCTGTCCAGCTCCATGATTTTGGGGAGGACATAGCTTGTTTTAGCTGGCTCAGGCTGCTATAACAGATTATGGTAGAATGGATGGCTAAGGCAATGAATGTTTATGTCTTATAGTTCTGGAAGATGGGAAGTCCAAGATCAAGGTGCTGGCAGATCTAGGATCTGGTGAAGGCTCAAGTTCTAATCTGCAGACTGCTGTCTTCTCATTGTATCTTTATCTGGTGGAAGGCAGAGAGAGGACATAGGACATGCTCTTGATTTCCTTCTTATCAGGGCATGCATCACTCATCACCAGGGCTCCACCCTCATGCCATAATCACTTCCCAGAGGCCCTGTCTCCTAAAGCATTACATGAGAGATTAGGGTTTAACACATGGACTTGGGGGAGGGAGACAAAAACACTCCATCCATAACATAGCTTCTTTAAAAAAATGCCTTTTCATGTCTGTCCGGGGAAAAGACATTGAAATGAGGAGGGCCAAATTCAGGTGCAGAAGAGAAAAAGGACTAGTGTGAAGGAGGTTTGGGGATAGAGGCATGTGCTAGACACTGGGAAGAGACACCAAGTATAGAAAGTTTTGTATTCAGTGTCAATGCTCACCAGTAAGCACCTGCTACCAGCCGGTAACCCAGTAGACAAAAGGACCTGTTGGCATTAGTCAGCATCTAAGTCTGTTGAGGCTGCCATAGCAAGATATGATGAGCTAGTGAGCTTATAAACAACAGAAATTCATTTCCCACAGTTCTGGAGGCTGTGAAGTCTAAATCAAGGCACCAACAGATCTGGAGTTTGGTGAAGACCAGCTTCCCAGTCACAGCCCACAGCTCCACACTGTGTTTGCACGAAGTGGAGGGAAGAGCAGCTCTCTGGAGCCTCTTTTATAAGGGCACTAATCCCATTCATGAGGGGTACTCTCTCATGACCTCAGTACCTCCCAGAGACCTCACCTCCTGAAGTCATTATTCTGGGGATTGGGACTTCAACATGTGAATTTGGGGAAGAACACATTTCGTCCATTGCAGCCGCCTTTATTATCAGCTACCAACTGGCTTGAGGGGCCCATGAGAGGAGGGGCCACAGCATGAGAGAAGAAGGCATGTGGGCCCCACAGCTGGACTCCGCTCACCAAGATTCATCTAGCCACTTCTGCTTCTGAAGGTCCAACCTGTCAGCAACAGAGGGAGAGCAATCCAACCAGGCTCTACTCCTCAGGGAAGCCAGCTGGTGAGTTAATGGCAAGTTGATTAAATTGGGCCCCTTCCAGTTCCTTCTCACAGGGACAGATGCCTTTTCTGGGGATGGTTTTGCCTTTTCGACCCACAGAACTTCATCCACCATTCCTGCCTGGGGGCCTACGGAAGGCTTGATTCATGGGGAGAGTCTCACACAGCACAGCACTTGCTCAGGGGATTGACTTCACATTGAACCCGGTGTGACACAGGGCATGTTGGGGGATCCACTAACTTTATCACATACCACCCCACTCAGAGGTAGCCATCCTCTTGGATACTAGAATAGTTGTGATGAGATGGGCTACCATCAGTTGGCGTGCAATGCATTTCTTATACCAGTGGCCCTTCCATGGTGCTATGTCTTCCTTATATAGGATGCAAGGGCTCAGGAGTCTCACTGTGGAGGCAGAAGTGGTCCCACTTACCATCAGACCAATGTCCCACCAGAGGACAGGCCCTATCCTTGCATCTTTGGGTTCTGCAGAGTTGAAAGTTACATTGCTGAAGGGGGTGCTGCACCCTTGCCAGGGGTCACAGCAAGTGTACAATTGAGCTACAAGTTGCAACTGCAGACAGGACACGGTGGCCTCATCGTATCTTTGGACAGTAGTCAAAGAGAGGGGTGTCACCATACCTTGCAAGGGCAAGTGTCCTTGAGAGCAAGAGGAAGCAGGAAGGAATACATGTGGAACCCAGGTAAGCTGCTGGGTTGGCCGAGGTTAGGAAAAGTTTACAAGGGACAGTGGGGAAGGGAGAGGATGGTATTCTCTGTGGCAAAGATGGCGGCAATAATTTATGTGGCTAGATCCACAGAGGAGCTGCTTCCCAGGTCTGTGTGGAGAAGTAGATTTGCTCAGTGCAAGGAGTGGACAGCAGCAGCCCTGAGAAGGTGCCTCCAGCTCCAGACAGCACAAATGGCTAAGGGTATTGGCTGCTGCGCCCATTTTCATTGAGGCCACACTTCTCCCAGGCTGATTTCTTTTCTTTCTTTCTTTTTTTGCAGTTTTTGGTGGGGGCTGGGTTTGAACCCACCACCTTCAGCATATGGGGCTGGCGCCCTACTCCTTTGAGCCACAGATGCCACCCTCCCAGGCTGATTTTAGCTAATGAGCCGGGGCAGCAGGTATCCTAAGGAAGGCCCATCCTCGGAGAGGCATGGGACTCCCCTGGTGACTAGTGTCATCTTGAATACCCCTGGACTTCCCTTACACCGCATTAGCCATCAGGATGCTTCCACCCAGCCTTCCATTCTTCCGTCCTTTCTTGAGGGTCAGCTTTGCATCTTACAGTCTTCCATAGACCGATCCCCATTTTCTCTGATAGGAATTTCCCATAAAATGACTTCCTTCTATGTTTAATCTTCTTTTGGCATCGTTTTTCCCAGAGGACCCAGAATAATATAGCCCCTTTTACCTTTGCTTTTTACCTTTGTGGACCTTCCACAAAGCATCTTTTCAGCCACCCTGCAGAGCTGCCATCTGCCTCCTGCAGGGCCCATGCTGATATAGATTGTTATAAACCATACATGTCAGTGAGAGCATTTCAGAGAAGAAAAAGCAAAGTTAGGAGATGTGGTGGGAATAAACAGCAAGGAAGAAATGGGTCCTGAAATATGTGATTGATTTAGAGGGGGGCATTTCAGAGAGAGGGGTGAGTATGTGTGTGCACAGCATAAGCAAAGGCACTGGGGCAGAAATGAACACTTAGGGCAGGGGCTATCCCAAGGTCCACACTTCTTTTCTGAGGAGCTCCATCTGTGTTGTGGGAGGAAAGCATCCTGAAATTCTCATGTCTCCACTTTTACCATCTGGAATCCGCGAGGAAGCTTCCACTTTCCCCCATCCATCCTCATGGCATGTGTCTTTCTGTGAGCAGCCAGGGCTCACATTTGATAAGAGCCACCCCAGTGGCCAAGGCATGTGGCAATGAAAAAAGAGGGAAAGGACACAGAAAAGAATGAGTGCCTTGAAATTCTGGGGCCCAGGGCTCGGGATGTTGGGGACAGCAGGACAAAAGTCGCATTTGTTAGGGGCCAAAGAGAGCCAGTAGTTTCCTTCAGAAGTTAGAGGGAGAAGGGAAGGGGAGGCAGAGAGTGAATAAACAACCAGTAAATCAAATATCATGTCAGAGGGGGATAAGTGATGGGAGCAGAGCAGATAAGCAGGAGGAGTACACTGTGTGTGGACGGGGACAGGGACAGCCAGGGGAGGCCTTGCAGACAAGGCCACAAAGAACAGAAACTTAAAGGAGATGGAGAAGCCCCGTAGGTCCCTCAGAGGATGGTCCATGCAGAGGAAAAAACAAGTCGAGAGGCCTGAAGATAGGGGTGTGCTGGTGTTCTCATGAACATCTGTCTGTACAGCATGTCTTGAACAGTAGCCCATCTGCACATGGGCAAAATGTCATTTGTGGAGTTTTCAGCTTCCAGAGGTTGGCATTTCAGACTACATTAATGTTTTCTGGCTATACCATCTAAAAGGCAACAGTGGCATAACAAAAAAGTTATCTCTCATTATGGAATCAGGCTTGAGTTCCATTATTTCACAGCCTGTGGCAGATTCAGAAGCTCCTTAAATGTGACTGCTCTAGGCACAGCTCAGAGACTTTGAAGTTAAGAGACAACCAGTATCCTGGCTTTGGGGATTAGAAAATTTGAATCTTGGTTCACTTACAGGCTGCGTGGCCCTAACTTGAGAGTTACTTAACCTCTCTGAGCCCTTGTTTATCTGTAAGTGGAGATAACAGCAACATCTACCACCCAAACCAGGGAGAAAGGCAAAGGAGATTGTATATGCTAAATTGTTTGTGAACGGTGGACTTTTTAACCTTTTTTTTTGCTTTTTTATTTTTCTATTTTATTTATTTATTTATTTTATTAAATCATAGCTGTGTATATGAATGCAATCATGGGGCACCATACACTGGTTTTATAGACCGTTTGATACATTTTCATCACACTGGTTAACATAGCCTTCCTGGCATTTTCTTAATTATTGTGTTAAGACAATTATATTCTACATTTAATAAGTTTCACATGTACCCTTGTAAGATGCACTGCAGGTGTAATCCCACCAATCACCCTCCCTCTGCCTCTCTTCCCCCTCCCTCCCCTCCCTCTCCCCCTTTCCCATATTCTTAGGTTATAACTGGGTTGTAGCTTTCATATGTAGTAGGGCTGAGTACATTGGATACTTTTTCTTCCATTCTTTCTTTTTTTTTTAATTTTTTTTATTAAATCATAACTGTATACAATGATATGATTATGGGGCATCATACACTCACTTCATAAACCATTTGACACATTTTTATCACAGTGGTTAACATAGCCTTTCCGGCGTTATCTCAGTTACTGTGCCAAAACATTTACGTTCTACATTTACCAAGTTTCGCAAATACCCCTATAATATGCACCACAGGTGTGATCCCACCGATTCCCCTCCCTCTACCCACCCCCCCCTTTCCCACTTCCCCCTATTGTTAAGTTGTAGCTGGGTTATAGCTTTCATGTGAGAGTCCCAAATTAGTTTCATAGTAGGGCTGTGTACATTGGGTATTTTTTCTTCCATTCTTGGGATACTTTACTAAGAAGAATATGTTCCAGCTCCATCCATGTAAACATGAAAGAGGTAAAGTCTCCATCTTTCTTTAAGGCTGCATAGTATTCCATGGTATACATATACCACAATTTATTAATCCATTCGTGGATCGATGGACACTTGGGCTTTTTCCATGACTTAGCTATTATGAATTGGGCTGCAATAAACATTCTGGTACAAATATCTTTGTTATGTTGTGATTTTTGGTCTTCTGGGTATTTTTTCTTCCATTCTTGAGATACTTTACTGAGAAGAATATGTTCCAGCTCCATCCACGTAAACATGAAAGAGGTAAAGTCTCCATCTTTCTTTAAGGCTGCATAATATTCCATGGTGTACATATACCACAATTTATTAATCCATTCGTGGATCTATGGGCACTTGGGCTTTTTCCATGACTTAGGAATTATGAATTGGGCTGCAATAAACATTCTGGTACAAATATCTTTGTTACATTGTGATTTTTGGTCTTCTGGGTATATACCTAGTAGAGGAATTATAGGATTGAACGGCAGATCTATTTTTAGATCTGTAAGTGTTCTCCAAACATCTTTCCAAAAGGAATGTATTAATTTGCATTCCCACCAGCAGTGCAGAAGTGTTCCCTTTTCTCCACATCCACGCCAACATCCCTGGTCTTGGGCTTTTGTGATATGGGCTAATCTTACTGGAGTCAGATGATATCTCAAAGTAGTTTTGATTTGCATTTCTCTGATGATTAAAGATGATGAACATTTTTTCATATGTCTGTAGGCCATGCGCCTGTCTTCTTCAGAGAAGTTTCTCTTCAAGTCCCTTGCCCAGCCACCTTAATGGAGAATATTGATAAGTCTGATAAAATTTTGGGTATCAAGTTTTTAAAAAGTCCAGTGGACATTTTTAACCCTTTTGCCACTGTGGAAGTTGGAGTTTGATCAAAAGTTTCTGAGCGAGTTTACTTTTGTGGTAGAGGATTGGGCTGATCATTATGGAGGATAGGTCTGAGACTATCCTGAAGAGCTGGTTTGGTTATGGCAAATTTCTTCAACATATGAATGTCATTAAAGTATTTAATTTCTCCATCATAAATGAAACTCAGTTTAGTGGGATACAGGATTTGGGGTTGAAAGTTATTTTGTTTTAGGAGATTAAAAGTCAATGGCTACCCTCTTCTGGCTTGAAAAGTTTCAGCAGAGAGATCTGCAGTCATTCTAATATTCTTCCCTTTGTAGGTAATGGATTTCTTACGTCTGGCTGCTTTCAGAATTTTCTCCTTCATATTAACTTTAGTGAAGTTAATTCTGATATGCCTGGGGATGTCTTATTGGGATTGAGTCATGCTGGGGTTCTGAAACTGTCTGCTATCTGAATTTCAGAATCTCTTGGCATGTCTGGAAAATTCTCTTTCATAATTTCATGGAGAAGGGCCTCTGTGCCTTGAGAGGCCACTTCATCACTTTCAGGGATTCCAGTGAGGCGGATATTAGCCTTCTTTGAATTATCCTAGAGCCCTCTGAGAGAATGATCTGTTTTTGCTGTCCATTTCTCTTCCTCTTTGAGAGTTTGGGGGCGTTCAAAGGCTTTGTCTTCAATGTCAGAAATCCTTTCTTCTGCTTGCTCCACTCTGTTACTGAGGGATTCTACTGTATTTTTCAGATCTTTGAGGGCTGCAAATTCTTGCTTCAGTGCCTCAAAATTTTGGTGGTTTTGTCTTTAAATTCATTAAATTCTTGAGACAACTTTTGAATTTCTCCTCGAATTTCTAATTCTGACTTTTGAATTGCTGCTTGAATTTCTAATTCCACATTTTCCTCCATTTTATTAATCTTGTTTGCAATCCAAATTCTGAATTCAATTTCTGACATCTCAGCCAGCTGTTTCTGAATGGGATCTTCAGTTACATCTGCCATAGCTTTCCTTGGCGGGAGGAGGTTGATCTATTCTAGTTATTCATGTTACCAGAGTTTTTCTGCTGATTCTGCCCCATGATTGTTTTACACCAATTGATTTTTCCCCTGGAGCTTTGTCAAGGACCTGTACAGTGCTATGGCCTGAGAAACTGGGGACCTGTTTGGTGTGGTGGGCCTAAGTGGTTCTGTCTTGTTCTCAGCTGGTCTCTGTTCGACCCTAGTGAAACAGTTATCCTGGGTTGAAGTCTCAGCTGTGGAGAAATACCAGCAATTAAGTCACCCTGCCCTCCACAGGCAACAATTGGAAAAGGAAAATCAAACCTTCCTACTACCACACACCCAGGGCACCACCTGAATAGTCCTCGGGTGATTGGCTCTGTTCAAAAGGTCCAAATCAATTGCCTCAGTCAGCACCTGTCTCAGGTGGGAGAGTTTAAAAGGTCTCTGGCAACTGGATTGCAGGGGTCTGGTGACTACTCTGATATGGCTTGCTCCAGTGCTCCGTGGAGTCAGGAGGACCCACCCAGCAAATAGATCAGTCTGGGAAGGTTGAGGCCTCCTTCCCCACCTTGCCCCTCTCTCACACCCAGACACTGATAGTCCCACAGGGCTTTGACCCAGTTGCCTGTAGTGAACAGATACTCCAGGGGTTTGCACCTGCTGGAATCATAAGGAAATCTATTTCTGCTCAGCCAGGCTGCTGTGCTCAGCCTCTATCTAGCAGGGGGAGGTGAGGCCTGACAATCTCGGGCGCTTGATGGAGGCTGGGGGGTGTTCACTCAGTTCCAGCCCTGCCCCTGATTGATGTTACTGACAGAACAGAACAGAACAACTTTGCGGGAATTTGTTTCTGTCCCTGCTAAATTTCCCTGTAGAAGAGAAGCTGTTTTGAGTTCCCAGAGTCTGCACCTCAGGCCCTGTCTTTGCTCCTGCAGGTTTGTATTTGGTTACCTGTCTGTTCTAGCCTCCTGTCTTCCTTTGTCTATAGGCTTAGGATCTCCTGAGGCCTGGGTGCATCTTAGGCTCAGGAAAGCAGTCCTCTGGGTCAGCCCCCCCCGGGAACTTTCTGGCTCTGCACGTGCGTTTCTAGTCCCTGCACTCAACCCAGGCCAGTACCTCCTCAGGCAAAACCTTTACTCATGGGGCCTGCGCTTGTGTCCCAGATCTGTTCTGTGATGGTTGCCACCTGAGTAGATAGATGCCTGGCCTCCTCTGGTTGCCCAGGGAGACAGAGGGTGTGGCTTCTGACTATCTAGGAGTAAGCCCTGTTGTTGATAAAAGATGGCTGATGCTCTGCACCTCAGAGTACCACTGCTCTGGTGTGGTTCCCTCTCAGCTGACCATCCTCTCCTCACTCCTGTGCCCCAGAGCCATCACTGACCAGCTGCAGTTTAGGCCCTGTGCACACCGCTCAAGAAATCACCCAAGAATCTGGACTCCTGGGGGACAGGCCTCCAGACCTCAGCGTGAGAGTGGAGGGGAGTGCTGGGAGCTCAGAGTTGCAGGTAGTGAATATGTACATTTTTATACAGTTTTATGCCTGGCAGGAGAACGCCATGGCACCCTAGTAGGGGTGGTAGGTCCAGTTTTTAGAGGGTCTCTCCCGTGGAGTGTAGTGGGAGGACCTTTGAACTCTGCTTGTTTGTTTGTGGGGCACTCTGAGCTGTTCTCATGGGGGAGGGGACTCCCGTCTGCTTGGTGATGGATTTTGTACCTTTTGTTTGTATCCTTGGGGTCCCAGCTCACCTGAGCGGGGTTGATGTGTGTTCTTCAACCTTCTCTCTTGGTGCAGCTCTAATCCACCAGGTTACTTGCTAAATTTCTGTCCTTTAACTCTCCTTCTGGATGGGAACCTCATTTCACAGCTTCAGAGATGTCCCAGTGTCCTCCCTACAATCTCCCAGTCCCTGCAGGTCACAGGGTGACAGAGACTGCTACTGAGATGACTGGGATCAGGAGATGGAACCACTGTAGGTGGGACAACCGCTCGGTGCCCAGGTCAGGAAACGAACCTGAACAGTGGACTTTTAACACAAAAAATACTAACTGGACCATTTGTTGGTTTCTTGATATTTTCATTATTTATTTATTTATTTTTTTAAATATAATTTTTTATTTTTATTTTTTTATTTATTTTTATTAAATCATAGCTGTGTACATTAGTATGATCATGGGGCACCATACACTTGGTTCATATTTTCATTATTTATAACTAACAAAGGATATCAAAAAATTAATGGCTAAAACAACTTATTATTATTATTATTACTTACAGTTCTGAAATGTGGGCTGGGCTTAGCTGGCTGTTTCTTCTGCTGGTTTTGTCACTTTTGTGGTTTCAATTGTCCAGCAGCTCCATCCTGGAGCTGGATGACTTTTCTTTCTTTTTTTTTTTTTTTTTTGGCCAGGGCTGGGTTTGAACCCGCCACCTCCGGCATATGGGACCGGCGCCCTACTCCTGGAGCCACAGGCGCCACCCTGGAGCTGGATGACTTAAGAGGGATTTACTCACACCTCTGGTTCACTCACACTTCCTCAGCTAAGGCTCTGAGGCTTGTGTCTTGTTCTTCTCCACATGTTTTCTCTCTTCTTAGCAGGATAATTATTTTTCTTTTACATGGTGACAGCCACTTTCCAAGATGAGAGTAGCAGCCCTTAGGTGTTTTGAGGGCTTCCGTTAAGAAGTCACACTTTGTGACATTAGACTGGCCAAAGCATGTCACAACATCATGTGAGTTTCAAGGAGTGAAGTGAGCTTCACCTGTGAGTGGGAGGGGCTGCAAAGTCACACTGCAAAGGGCTGTGCAGCATGGATGGAAGGGAGGGGCCAACACATCTATTCTCTAGCCTCAGCACAACTCTCCCTATCATGTGCAAAAGACACTGACCCTTCCCAAGACTGTCCAAAGTTTTATCTCATTATGACATCATGCTTGAAGTCTATAATCTCATGGTCTGCACCAGGTTCAGATGTAGATCAGGGCTGTCAGTGTGGCTCTTCAGGTTCAGCTTCTCTTGATCAGATGTTGCACTTAACAGACAACTATTCTGTCTCTACTGCCATAAAACATAGTGGTGAGGCTAGATTTCCATAGATATTCCGTTTAAAGTGGAGAGGATGGGGGCCATAAGGCAGGTGCTGGTTCACAGCAGTTATGAAGTCTGGCTGGTCACATGTTGGCTTCCGTTATGAGGGTCAGAGAATGTTTCTTGATTCTGAGAGGATTATCTCATCTATATCTTTCTCTAACTCTTAAAGCTTCTTTCTGGGCTCTTGATTCTACCCTTTGAGATGCCTTTTATTTCTTTTAGGAAATTATGTCTGCAGCTGAGTAGCTTTCTCAACCTTATTCCTGCTTATGGAAAGTAGAGGTTCAGAGATCTCCTTTCAATCTCCTTTCAATTGCCCTTTCCCTATTAGTCCAAATTTGGTAGTGCTTTCACTGATAAAACTCTCTTAAAAATTTTGTGTGTTTCCTACAAATCTTATCAGGGTTCTCTCCATGCCCCTAAAGCTTCATTTATAATTATTTTTGAGACAGACCTCTATCTTTGGCTAGTACTATGAGGCGATGTCCTTAAGAGTCACAGAAACCCCTTTGTCAAGCTGAGAGGTTTTCCTAGTCACTGCCTTTCAGAGGTTTACCAAAGGGTCTTACTAGCACACATTTTATTTTATCATTGTGCTGAGGCTATTTCCTATTTGGACATCTTCACCTGGCTAGAGACACTAGAGTGAGAAACAGTTTAATTTTTCTAAACCAGTAACTTCTGAGCCCTCTATATTTTTTCTACAACCTTCTTAAAAATTGAACAGCATGTTCTTTAGCTCATCTCTCTCCAGCAGTACCTTATTATACACAGCTGAGAGTGTCCAACCGATGCATTTAACATTTTGCCTAGAGATCTTCCTAATGAAATCAATAAGTTCATTAAGTACCGTTTATCTTTCAGGTTACTGCCAGGAACATTTTTATCAATTACTCTGCCACTCTATAACACAGGCTGCCCCCTTTCCAGCCTCTGTTAACAATTTCTGCACTATCTAACATACGAAAAGAGTGTTCACCATTTCTTAGTCTTCACTAATAGTCTATTCACTGACTGCCCAGCTTCTATCTACTGACTTGTCTCCAAGCCAGTGCCACGTGTTTTAGGTTTTGTGATGGCAGCACTCCTCTTCCAAACACAAATTGCTTTAGCAGTTATCTAATGTTGTGCAACAAATCACTCCACATTTCTGTGGTTTCAAACAAGAACCATTTATTTTCTCACTCTTCTGTGGTTTAGTAATTTGGGCAGACTCAGCTTGGACGGCTTATCTCTGTTTCACATGATGTTGGCCGAGTTCAGTCATACACTTGCGGTCAGTTGTCAGTTCATCTGGGAGCTGGTTGGTCAAGATGGCCTCCCTCACACATATTCCAGCTGGCTGGAGTTATTAGCTGAGGTCCCTCTGTTCCTTTCCATGTGGGTTTTCTGACAGAAATCCTGGGCTTTCTACAAGGTGGCGGCAGCATTCCAAGAGGGTAAGCTAAGCACTTATAAATCCCTGGCTTGCATCATATTTGCTGATATCCTATTGGTCAAAAGCAGCCACCTGGCTGAGCTCAAAGTCAGTATACGAGTAGACTAAGCCAAGGAATGGATTCTGGGAGGCATGATCCATTGGAGAGGCCGTGAATGCAGGAGTCTGCCACAACTGATGTCCTCTCTGATCTGCTCTTACTGACATCGAGACTTGGTATGTGGTAGAGAATCCTAACTCTTACTCCTATCTTGATCTTGTTCTCCTCTTTGTCCAGGAACAAGGGAGGGCTAGAACTACTTCCCTGACCCCCATAGAGAGGGGTCATGAGACTAGAATGGCTATGTGGGTTGTGCGTAAAGAGCTTATGTTATTTCTAGGAAGATAATTGAATTACTGGTATAGATCCCTCTAGTGTCTCCTTTCTTCCCATGCTCTGAGGTCTCTATCGAGACTGTTGTAGTTTCTCCTGGCCTGGGATGGGAAATTAGTGATGATTACATAAAATAGAGTCTGTCACCTTCATCTCCATAATTTTCACCAGTACAATGAGCTAGTAACCTGGTCTATCTTAATACAGACCCTCAGCTGGTCTGTGGTCAGCTCTAGCTCCTTCCCTGGGTGTTTGTGGTTGTTACTTAAGCAGAAAGAAAAAGAGAAATACATTACTGAGTGTCAAATGAGGAAGATGGAAGAAAGGTGGAAGGAAGAAAGCAATGGACCAATGATGAGCCCATTGTTTATTTACCAAGCATTTAGGAAGTGCCTCCTGCATGACCAGGCTATGTGTACTGCCTGGGGTTTGCAAAAATAGCATAAGACAACGGCTCAGGAGTTCAAGAACAGCCTAAGCAAGAGTGAGACCTGTCTTTAAAAATAGCCAGTATTGCGGTGGGTGTCTCTAGTCCCAGCTGCTTGGGAAGGTTAGGCAGGAGAATCACTTGAGTCCAAGAGTTTGAAGTTGCTGTAAGCTATGACGCCATAGCACTCTACCAAAGGTGACAAAGTGAGGCTCTGTCTCAAAAAAAGAAAAATGCATAAGACATGCTCTAGAGGAGAACACAGGCCATGGGGGAGGCTGACACATACAAAAGTACCCCAATAGAGAGCAAAGCACCCCACCAGAGAATGATGAGTAGCTGCCAAGTGTGGGAGTGATTTTCCCTTTTGTTCCGCAATTGGCGAATTGTTCCTGTAGATAATTGCCATGGAGAAATTCTAGCCATGGCATCTGGCAGGGCAGCCTCATTGCAGTAAGGATGTGGCCAGGCTCCCAAGGTAACATCTTTGAAGGCCAGCACTTATTTGGTTTCATAAGCTGTGTGATTTGTTTCAAAGGAAGTCTCATTACTTTATAATCACATATCAGATTCAATTCTTACAGATGACATATGGGGGGACAAAACAGAGCTCTTCTGAGGGCTTAAGTTTGTAATTTTGAAGCAGAATCTGTGGCTGAAGGTGCTTTTGGACATTCAAGGCCAGCTCAGAGCTCAGGGTCTGCAGAGGGTGGGCAGCGTTCCTGGCAAAGCTTAGAGACACTGACACTGCGGCCTGAGGATGGTCTCTGCTCTCCTGTTTCTGCTAAAGTTGGAGAGGTGGGGGCTCTTGTGTTGCTCCACAAAACACCCCTAACACATTCAGATGTAGAGAGACAGGACTCGGTGATGGGCATCCTGAACCCACAGCACAGCCTGGGCAAGGCCCACTGTGCAGGGTGGTCTTGCAGGCCCGTCCCCATCAGGGGGGGACAGGCCATTCTTGCCTCTTTTTTTTGAGACAGAGTCTTACTATGTTGCCCTCAATAGAGTGCTGTAGTGTCACAGCTCACAGCACCCTCAAACTCTTGGGCTCAAGTGATTCTTTAGCCTCAGCCTCCCAAGTAGCTGGGACTATAGGCACCCGCCACAATGCCTGGCTATTTTTTTGTTGCAGTTGTCTTTGTTGTTTAGCTGGCACGGGCTGGGCTTGACCCTGCCACCCTCGGTGTATGTGGCTAGCGCTGTAACCACAGTGCTACAGGTGCTGAGCCCATTCTTGGCTCTTTATTTCCTGGATGCTAACTTCTTGAGTCTGCGTATGGATCTGGCCACTTTCACAGGGCCCTCATCTTTAGGACTGGATATCACTATTTCATCCTTTTTTTTTCCTTAACAAGAAAGCAGTCTTCCAGGAACAGATCTTTTTGTTCTTCTCTCCTCCTCTTCTTCCTCCTCCCCTTATCTTTCTCGTCTCAGAGTAGGTGTAAAGTTTCATAACATTCCTGACCACTGAGGGACATGGGTCCAGAGTCAGCCTGGAGGGAGGTGAGGGTTTATCAGTGCTTTTGATCCCTATATAAGGTTAGATTTAATCCCATTGTACATGGTCATTTATTGTGATTAATTAGCTGGTTAATGTAACTCCAGGAAGAGTACAGAAATATAAAAGTGTACAGATAATCAGACCATTGGCTGGGAATGTCCCCTCTTAGCATACGATGGTGTCTATGAAAGTCATATTCTGGTGTCATCAGTCTAAGAGTTCCTTTCTCTTGTGAGTTTGTGGAATAGTTGGTGCTTACATGTGGGTGAACCTGTTGGTCTCTCTCAGTGCTGGATGTTCTAGGGAGCTCCTACTTTTGAGACTGGATCTCCAGATAGGAGCCCCCAAGATCTTGGCCAGTGGCAGAGAGAGTGAGAAGCTTGCTACTTGATTAGGGAGTTGCTATTTCTAATCCAGAGCCAGGGCACATGGGGGCTGCCCTCTGACAACAGTGGAGTAGAGGTCTCCAAATAACATTGTCAGTGTCTGTAAGAGGGAGAAAGAGCCAGAGAAGTGGAATATTTCACTCCTTCCTTTTGCCTTTTTCTTCAGGACAGAAGATCTCAGGCTAGTTTATAGGATACTCAGGACCTTCAATTTCTGAGCTCCTCAGAAAACAGCAAGTTGGAACAGGTGCCTCCAGCACTGGGCTCAGGTTCTAGGCACAGAGTTAGGACACATACCTGACTTGTCTTCCTCTTCTGGGGAAAGTGTCTGTTGTCATGGATAGAGGTTTACATGTGGCATGTGTCAAGGGAAGGCTCTCTCACTTGATTTTCTATTTATATGTCCTTTATTTTTATGGTGGGAGGGGGTTAATTTATTTCAGAGAAATAAAACCAAGACTTCCAGATGCCAGTCTCAGAGCTGGCTCCCAGTCACTAAGTGATTGGAGGAAGAAGTTAAAATTTCAGAGAGGAAAGGAGGGTCAGAAACAGTTGGCGAGGGTGCATCTAAAAACAAAGAAACTGGGGTCTCTTCCAGAGACCAGTTAGCAAGGAGCAGCTGGAAGATGAGGCTCTCTAGGGGAGTTGTGGGGCTGGAGAATCCACAGATGTGTTGGGCCATGTCCAGCCTTCCCAAGGCCTCTTTGCTTTTGTCACTCCACAGCCATTAATTCGGCACTCATGTTGGTGCCACAAGCTGTAATTGGTTCAGATAAGTCTTTGTCCAAGTGGAGTTGGCTGATGAAACTGGGAAGCTGTCATGGAGATGTGGGGTTGTATTTGGTTTGAATGCTTTGGACCAAGTGCAGAGACAGGCTCCATGAGCTTCTCTGTTGGAAGAGGAGGGAGCAGATGTGTGCTTTTAGTACTGATGTGACCTATGTTTTATTGCCTCTTAGTCTCTGGTACCCACAGTATAAGCCTGCCTTGACTGGATGCCCTTAACCCCTCTGTGAGCTTTGACGTTGAAGGGTCTATAGAGTGTGTGTGTTTGCACTCCTACGTTTGCAGTTATTAAGAGGTTTCACCACTTGTCACATACTAGGCCCTTTGAATGCTTGAGGCTTTGCAAAGACCAATTCTATAACAAAGCAGCAAGCTTCTTGCTTACTCTGTCATTGTCACTGTCACTGGCCAAGATCATGGGGATTTCTTCCTGGGGAGCCAGACTCAAAAATGGATATTGGTTCAATAATCCCCAAACCAAAGAGAAGGGCTCAATGGATTCTCTGGATTGCCATCTCTTATCAGACTATCTGACAGACAATGAGGTCCCCTTTCTACTCCAACAAGGGTGATACTGATTCTAAAAAACATGAGTGGTAGACGTATCTCACCAGACCCATGGCATTGATTTGAGCATTTATTGTTGGTTAAATAACAGTGTGTTGGAATTTGTTTACTTGGATCATTCCACTCTTTGCTTAACCTGCTTTGTGCTCCTTTGTTCTGGATCACTATTTTGATGCCACATTAGTGCAGATTTGGACAAGTCTCTGAAGCTTAAATCTTGGGAGGTTGAGCCTCTCAGGAAGCTGTGTTCTCCCTGCAGGCAGCTCCGATGGGAGAACTGATGGAAGAAGCAGGGGAGACTCAAAGGAGGGCTTAATTATGCATCTCATCCAACTGCTCTATCCCTGTCTTGTGCTGTCACCAATAATTAAGAGCTGACAATACAGCTGTTTTCAAGGAGCATTTTCACCTGGGAAATTCAAAGTCCTCTGGTAACATCATCTGAAGATTCTTCTTAATACCCTGGTAGCAAAGTGTAATGAACCCACTGGGTGCCTGGATGTAAAATCCCTTGAGAGAGCATTAGAGAGGGACAGATGTATCACAGTGGGAATGGCACCGGGTTTAGAGGCAGAAGAGTCTAATTATGAGCCCTCGTTCTTCCACGAATCAGCTGTGTCATGTTGAGCTACTGACTTAGACCGGATTCTTCATTTCCTCAGCTGTATACATGGACATAATAAAACACTCACTAAATAGTGGGTGTTTTATTAACTATCTGTAAAATGGAGATAATACGATTAGTGAGCCCCGCCTGTGTTACATTTTATGTTTCTCACTTTAATCTGTAAAAGTTTTGAGCCAGACCTCTCTCTTAATCTCTCTCTCAAACACAGACACATATATACACATGCAAACAAGTTTATGTGTGTGTTTCCACATGGTTTCTGGAGGAAATCTGTGCCAGGATTGGCTAAGGCACACGAATTAAAACCACCAGGCCTCTTTAGGTCTCCTCTGGCAGCTGATTTTAAGGGTGGGGAACAGGAGCATTTGAGACTTTCTCTAACATCACTCTGGAGCAGCACTGAACTCTGGGGGCTGTCCCTCTTTTTCTGCAGTGACACCGTGTTTGACTTCAGTGGCCTGGCACGCTGGCCTGAGGGGTAGGGGACCCTGCGTAGAGGGAGCATCGCGGGCAGCAGAAGTTGGAGGCTGGATACTCACCAGCCTGCCTTTTTCCCTTCCTCTCCACACATCCCCATCCTCCAGCCTATGGTTGAAACAGGGGTAGCCTGGAGTTTTATCGGTTATTCCAAATGTATTATTTGTAGCATAAACTTTATATCATAATCCCATTAGGGTTGTGGCGTTTGAAGTGATGTGCCAGGAAATGAGACTTAAAATAGATTTTCTTGGCCATGTGAGCTCATGCCTGTAATCCCGGTCCTATAGGAGGATGAGGTGGGAGGATCATTTTCGCTCAGGAGTTCAGGACCAGCCTGAGTAAGAGCAACAGCCTGTCCCTACAAAAAAAGAACAATTTTTTTTGGATACTTTTTTTTTTTTCTCAGGAATGGAAAAAAAGTATCCAATGTACTCGGTACTACTGTGAAACCAATTTATAATAACTCACACTTGCATATGAAAAATGAAACACAACTTTAGCCTAGGATGAAGGAGGGAAGGGGAGGGAGAGGGCAGGGGAGGCGATGGGAGGGATGGTAGGGGATAGTAGGGGGACCACACCTAGGGAGCACATTGCAAGTACCAGTTGGATCTATCAGGTGTAGAACACAAATGTCCTAATGCTATAATGGGACAAATGAGGTGAAAGCTATGTTGATTAGTAGGATGTAAGCACTCCAATTTGTACAAATAATCAACACACTGAAAATGACATAAATGTATTTATGATCTATGTACAAAAGACTTAATAAAAAAACATAGAACAATTAGCCAGTCATGGTAGTGCCTGCCTGTAGTCCCAGGCTGACACAGGAGGATTACTTGAGCCTAGGAGTTGGAGGTTGCTATGAGCTGTGAGGAGGCCACTGTGCTGTACTTGAGGGGTAAAAGAGCAAGACCCTGTTTAAAAAAAAAAAAAAAAAACCAAATGTATTTTCTCATCTGTTCTCCTTGGCGTAACTCTTAGCACTCTGAAACTCACAAATGAATGCCAGCACGTTTCGTTTCTTTTTGTTTTTGTGGTTGTATCAATGCTTCCTGGGGCAAGGAAGTAGAAATATCTGCTACAGTCTGAATGAGGAATTGACCCAAGTCATCCAAAATAATACTTGGCCACAGGTGCATAACAGGCACTCTCAGCAATTTCTGGACACGAGGCTTTAAGTTGGGTTTAAGCTTCTATGTCTAACCTTTCCTTAGGAAAAGAGAAAAACAATAATATTCAAAGATTAAAAAAACGAATAGTTGCTTAGGAGTAGCGTGACTTTTTCTGACATGAGAGCCATAGAAGTTCTACTAGAAATCCTCATAGAAATACACAGTGGCAAAGTTGAAAAGATCTAGGGAGTGTCCACAACAAATACAGCATTCGCTTTGAGAGAGCCAGCACTACATCTTCTAAGTGTGCCAATGACCAAGTGATGAAGTGCAAACTTTTAAAATAATTCATAATACTTCCAGACAACCTTACTCAAGGGCTTGACTCTGATGAATGTATTTGACCCAACAGTAAATTTAAGAACTTAGAGCACTTTTTCCCTAGGGCAGTCCATAAAGCTTCTGCACCCTGTTTTACAGAATGCTTTAAACATGCAAATTCTTATGTCCCAACGGAACTGGATTCTCTGTGGGCGAGATGTGGGACTGTATGTTTCCATCACATCTCCTAGGTGATTCTATGTACACTAGATCAGCTTAGCACATGAGTTCTTCACCTTTTATTTTATGCCATAGACCTCTTGGTCGTCAGGTGATATCTATGAACCAGAGTAATGTTCTTAAATGCAGAGAATCAAAGATACACAATTGCAAAGGAAAAAATAAATCAGTGGTGCCTGTGTTTCCCCATTAATGCATTCAGATCTAGCAGCAATAGTTTTGAAGAAATTATGAGTATACGTGATGTTGTGAGTTGCCTACAACCCCTGTAATGGGATAAGATACGAATGTCTGTCATTTCCCTCAGTGACGGGATCAGAGGTGTTGATTAGTTTGCCTGCATTCATAAGGATACAAAGTTAGTGAAAAACTAAAAATACGTTTCTCTCTTTTAAGTTCATGAACTTACATAAACCACAGGTTAAGGATACTTGAGTGAGAGTGTGAGAGGACTACGTGAGTTTTGGAACATCTTGGATAAACAAACACAGGAGCATGTACAGACATGCGCACGCTGTATTTTTGCAATTGTGCCTGAAATAGATCAAACCCAAGCTATTTAAAGTTCTAGTCTTGGTGGGATGAATGTAAGTTAGTATTAGTATTTAAAGACAGAGCAGTAATAAGTGAGACCAAGGGTAGGTTCAAGGTATACTTTTCCTTTATGGAAAATAATAAAGGTATCTGTTTAAGATATGTCACGGCCTCCTTGGACCTGGTACTTTCACACTTCCTTCACGAGAAGATCTGATCTATTCCAGAACACGCACACATAGAGGAAAGACGGCCAAGTTCTGTAACATGGAGCATCACAGCAATAATTTGGGGCTGGAAAGATTTCAAAGCAGGTGTTACCAGTTACCCAGTGAGACCATAAAAAGCCCAATAAATGATAGCAGTGTTTTCCAAAGCATGTTCCGCAAAGCACGTGTCTTCGGAAAGACATACAATAAAAATGTTTTTTGTGGTCAAGTAAGTTTGAGAAATTTTGCCTCCTAAATAGCTCCTCTTGGTAATTTACATGGTATTTGCAGCACTGAGAAAGGCATTGGTCAGGAGACCTGTTTCATTTTGTTTGGCTCAGTGGTGTTCTACTGGCATTGTGCATCTGAATCTCTGGTGAGACGTAAAGAAATACTTAAAAAGGATTATCCAGCCCTCAGAGATTCTGATTTTACTGGTCCATGTTGGGGCATCAGAGTTTGTCTTTCTCAAGTTCTTCAGGTTGAGCGGAATGGAGAGCCAATCATTTTTAAGAGCTGACTTTACCCTAGACCTTGTCTGAGATTCCTAGGGCTGCCATTGCCAACTGCCCCAATCTGGGTGGCTTACAACAATGGGAATTTATCCTCTAATTGTTTTGGGGGCCAGGTGTCTGAAATCAAACATGGCTAGGCTCTGTCAAAGGCTCTGAGATAGATTTGTTCCCTGTCTCTCTCTGGCTTCAGGGGTGGTCAGCAACCCTTGCCCTTCCTCGGCTTATAGCTATGATGACCTCTGCTTTTGTGGTCACCTGGCATTCTCCCTGTGTCTCTTTCTCCTCTTCTTCTAAGGACACTTGCCATCTTGCGTCAAGGGCCCACCCTTCTCCATCTGGTATGCCCTCATCCTAACTTCATTTCATCTACAAAGAGCGCATTTCAAACAAGGTCACAGTCAAGGGTACTGGGGGTCAGGACTTCCGTATACCTTCGCGGTGGCACAGATCAACCCCTACCAGGCCCCCTTTGTGAAGAAGCCTTGAGAAATGCTGCCTACTCAGATTTTTAATTTTGAGCAAGGTAGCTTCTTGGTAAAACCACCAAGATGAATTATTTACACATTCTATTCCCTGGTAACTGAACAATTTGAACTGCGGTAAAGAATCGTTGGGGCAAGAGAATGCTGAAGGATGTTTTGCTACGAGAGATTTTGGTTTTAGAGTGGGTGCTCTAAAGCCATTCTTTCTGACCCGAATGAGCTTGCCAGACAGATTGTCTGTTGGGACCACACCCACTCTGGATAATACACAGCTATCATCAGCGGAGGGGAGGATTCTAACCTATCTTTTCCCGGCAGTTGGCAGGCCTGCCGCCGACACATCCAGAGGTGGTTAACGAGTCATTCAGGTGCGTGTTCAAAAGAGCAAGACCCAAAATATATCTCTGTCTCACAGTCCTCAAAACCATTACTTCAGCTGCAAGGAGCTGAGTGCTATCACCTGAATCTCTATGTAGTATTTAAGGCCTGTGCGCTCTCCTTTTTTCCACCGTCTGTCTCTGAAAATAATAATAGTATTTGCCTTGCGACATTGCTGGGAGGATTAAATGAGATGCTGTGGGTCAGAGTGCTTGTAAATTATAAATTCAGGAAGGAACAGGATCATTAGAGAGGGTGATAGACCCAGCATGGACATTGGTGGTATTATTATTATTATTAAGGAGCATAAAAGTGATTATCAGCATTGGCTTTGGACAACACGACGAAGTCAAGTTCATGGCTGAGAGCCTGTCCGCTTCCCATTCTGCAGCATTCCTCTCCCTAAATCTTACCTGCCTTTGCTAAATGTGGCTCTGTGGTTGCCCTGCTGATGTTAGTTTGTGTGGTTCTGCTGCATAAAATGGAACTGCTGATTTCAACAGCCCTGTTATTAGGGTCAGAGGAGTGCTCTGGTTAGAAAACTGGAGGAAGCGACTCCTTCCTGTAATCATAAGACTGAGCTCGCGGCAGGGGCTGAAGAAGGGGAGGGAGGATGTCCTGCCTGCCCTTGGAGAGAGCTCCTCTTAGAGGCCCAGCCCCAGGAGATCCTTCTGGGCTCTGGCAGGGTAGAGACTGGGGGAGCCGGAGCCCCGGGATGCGGGGGTGTGCAGTCGGAAGTAAAGAATACCAGGGCTGGCCCTGCAGAAAGAGGTCATGCCTTCCCTCCTAGTGTGCCGGTCATCATTTAACTGTCTCTCGGTCAGTAATAATTGGGGATGGATTTGTTTATTGTCTCAGGAGCCTGAGAACCTTGCAGTGAAGTTTCACTGTAATGCTTGTCCTAGAGCAGTTTCCACAGCGGGTCCCTGGTAAACGTCTGGGGACTCTAACATGGATTACAGGACGCAGAGACCTATCAAGGCTTGAAGGAAAGAGGAGGGGAGGGGTGGCATCGGTGATGGGGTGCACCAAAAATTTGGGCTGTGTTCTAATTGTGCCTCTTGCTCCCTGGTCATGTGCAGCTCTTGCTAACCTATCTATGCCTTGGTTTTGTCCCCTGTAAAGTGAGGGTGCTGATCTCTCAGTATCTTACAGGACTGCTGTGCACACGTAATGGTGCTGCTGTTTCTTTCTCCAGGGTAAAAGGGTAGATGGTGGTGACTGTGATTATAACAGGTGGTGGGACACGTTCAGGGCTGTTGTGTTTAGCTCTGTGTTTGCCTTGAAGCAACACACAGTGATGTTGACCAGCTCTTACACCTGGGGAGTGTTCAAACATGTGACACGAAAAATGTTAGCACACTGAGCAGTGGGGGATCCATTTTAGTTTGGAGTTCAAGCAGTGAGTTCTCTCCAAACCAAGTGAAACTCCCCTGGAGATGCTGATGTTGAAGAGAGAAGGGAGCCGTCAGAAACCCAGACAGAGGTCTGTTGTTAGAGAGACAGAGAGCAACAGTGTCCAGTGGCCGCTCGGCTGACTGTAGCTTTGGGAGGAATTCAGGTGATGAAAACTGAGCACTTCAGTGAGTGCTACAGCCAAGTACTGAGGTCAGTGCCAACCTGCTGGGTCACAGCATCGAGGGCCCCGAGGAAAGAGTGTGGGAGCCCACTGGTTCTGAGGACAACCCTGTAGGAACAGAGGAGGCTCAGTTGGGCAAGACTCTTCCCTCCACCACTAATCAGCCAGGATGGAGGAATAAGAGACGGATGCCAGAATTTCTGTCTGGCCTTGTAATTAGCTCTGGACCGGGGTGTGTGATAAATAAGCATAGTTTTTCCTTAGAGTTTGCATAAAGTCACTTTTGACCAACCTATTTCTCATTGTCATAAAATCCTAAGGGATAGACCCACACACGTGCGCGTGCGCGCACACACACACACACACACACACACACATATACATATCTGTGTGAACTTCACCTCGTTGGAAGATACTGACAGCCAAATGCAAGATTCTGGTTACTTCCGTAGGGCTTGGCTAGGGGAGGAGCTTCCCTGAAAGAATGTCACTGTAGACTGACTCATTGCTGCTTGGAAGAGCCACTTGTCACAGGATAATGGAGGCAAAAGGGTTTAGAAACACAAGAAAGAAGAAGCTATTGGCTCTAATCTGGGAGCCAAGGCAGGCTCTGTGGAGGTGCCACTTGAGACAGGCATTAAGGAAGGGTGGATATTGGGGTGGGGCTGAACTTAGGTGGGAGAGTGGAGTGGATTCCATGGAAGACAGTAGTTTGGGATTGGAGGCAGGGACCCATATGACTCAGAGGTAGGAGCGGGATGTGACAAAGGCAGGAAGAAGAAGCAGGAGGCCTGGAGAACACCTGCCTTGTCAACGGCTTTACTGGAGAGGAGCAGGGGCTGGGGTTTTGCTCCAGAGAGTGACAGGACACTGGTGAACTGATGGAGCTGGGCCACTGGGGACAGAAAGACAAGAGCTTCCTGACTGGCTCAGAGCTCTTGCATGGGACACAGACATGTCCCTTCTCCCTTCTCCCTTACACTTGACCTTTATGCTCATCTGTATGGGACTTTCCTGATCTGCTAATAAAACAAGATATGGCATATTTTAGGATTTGCCAGAGGGCACTCTTTAACCTTATAACAACAGGGCATCATCATTTCTGCTAAGCAGATGGGGGAGAGAATCTGGAACAGTGAGGAAGCGGGGAGCTCTGCACTGCCGGATTTAGGAACTCAGAGCCCCCCCGTTAGGAATCTCTGGCTGCTGCGTGACAGTTTTGCTTCTCTGTGTCCCCACCTGTGTGAGAAGACTGAACAGGGAGTCCACATAAGGCCTCTAGTTCTGGAAGTCTGAATGTTCCTGCCCCATCTCCTTGGGGGTGAGGGTGAACTTGTTTGCATGACCGAGGCTGACTGCCCACCTGTGCACACCCAGCCTGGGTTTTGCCTCTACAGCCAGATGGGTAGAAACCAACAGATGAGCAGCTTGCTGCTACCCACCTGGACTGCTTGACCCAACTTGGCCCCGCATCTGCAGTTAACATTTTAGGAAGAAACACCTCCCTACACGCTAGGAAAAGCAAAAAGCTGGCACCAAGACATAAACAAGTTAAGTGGGCAGACAGAGCAGGCAGAGAAGGACTTTTGGTGATGCCTTTAGACTTGGAGACTCAGAGGTCATCCTGCCACTGTGTCAGGCTGACCTGTGCGATTCATGTGCATTCTGGGATGAGGTGAATCTGAAAAAAGCATGACTCATCCCCTCTCCTTTGCATTTTCCCAGTGAAAGTTTCCCTCCAAGAAATTCTAGTGGCAGAAATGATTGTGTAATTATGGGCCTGTTCTGTTGTTGCAATGCTTTCCAGCTGTTATTACTATTTATTTCACCCTCAGTACCTGTTTACATTCTAGGAGGAAAGGGTGTGCAATAAAAAGGTCGCCGAAGACAAGTGGTTATGTCCTGGGAAATGAGAGCAAGGCAGTCTGCACTGGCCCTTGGGTATCCCCACTCCGGAGGAGGAAAGGGGTGCTTGGTACTTGCTGGCATAGGAGATGCTGACTCCACTCATTAGAAGACTAGCCATGACCTTTGCCTTGCCCTGTCCTTCCCCTTTCCCATGACCAGGATTGTCAGCTGTGGGGGCAGGGCAAACACCTGTGAGAAAAAAATTCTGCTCCCTGGCATTCCCCAGCGGCTGTTCCCCAGCAGCTGTGCGACAAGTGAAGGTTACCTTGAGAGGAACGCAGGGGAGGAAAATCTATCCATCTATTGAGACGTGAGTCACCACTGTGATGTCATCTGAATTTCAACTGATTCCGTTAATTTTGACTGTGTAAACAGACAAAATTCCAGAGAATATGGAACACATCCAGCATGGAGGTGCACACACTCGGCTGCAGACACACACACGGACACCTCCACACACAGTCACACACGGACACCCCCCCACACAGTCACACACGGACACTCCCACACAGTCACACACGGACACGCCCCCCCACAGTCACACACGGACACTCCCACACAGTCACACACGGACATCCCCCCCCACAGTCACACACGGACACTCCCACACAGTCACACACGGACACCCCCCCGCACAGTCACACACAGACACCCCCCCACACAGTCACACACAGACACTCCCACACAGTCATACACGGACGCCCACACAGTCACACATGGACACCCCCACACACAGTCACACACGGACGCCCACACACAGTCACACACGGACACCCCCCCACACAGTCACACACAGACACTCCCACACAGTCACACATGGACACCCCCACACACAGTCACACACGGACGCCCACACACAGTCACACATGGACATCCCCCCACACAGTCACACACGGACGCCCACACACAGTCACACACCAACGCCCACACACAGTCACACACGGACGCCCACACACACACACTGACACCCCCACACAGTCACACACAGACACCCACACACAGTCACACACGGATGCCCACACACAGTCACACACGGATGCCCACACACAGTGACACACGGACTCCCCCACACAGTCACAGATGGACACCCACACACAGTCACACATGTATGCCCACACATAGTCATAGTCACACACAGACACCCCCCATAGTCACACACAGATACCCCCACATAGTCACACACGGACACCCACACACAGTCACACACGGATGCCCACACAGAGTCACACACGGACGCCCACACACAATCACACGTGGACACCCCCCCCACAGTCACACACAGACACTCCCACACAGTCACACATGGACACCCACACACAGTCACACACCAATGCCCACACACAGTCACACATGGACGCCCACACACAGTCACACATTGACACCCCCACACAGTCACACACGGACGCCCACACACAGTGACACACGGACTCCCCCACACAGTCACAGATGGACACCCACACGCAGTCACACACATATGCCCACACATAGTCATAGTCACACACAGACACCCCCACACAGTCACACACAGACACCCCCACATAGTCACACACAGACACCCACACACAGTCACAGATGGACACCCACACGCAGTCACACATGTATGCCCACACATAGTCATAGTCACACACAGACACCCCCACACAGTCACACACGGACACCCCTACACAGTCAAACATGGACACCCACATACAGTTACACACAGACACCCCCACACAGTCACACATAGACACCTACCCATAGTCACATGTGCAGATACCCACACTCAGACACATGCATGGTCACCCCCACACAGTCACACATAGACACCTACCCATAGTCACATGTGCAGATACCCACACACAGTCACATATATAGACACACACATAGCCACCGACATGCAGACACACACATGAATACACAGACACAGTCACACAGGAACACCCCCACATGGATACCCACACACAGACATACACATGGACACCCACAGTCACACAGGGACACCCCCACATGGATACCCACACACAGGCACACACACACAGACACACACAGTCACACACAGACACACACACGGACATCCACACACAGAGGCACACGCAGTCACTGGCCTGATGTGCCCAGGCAGCAGGCCAGAGACCCTATTATTAGTGAACACATGGAAGTGGAGAGGGATGGCTTTTTTGGGCAGCATTAATGAGGGTGACCTTCGGGTGGGGACATGCAGTCTGCAGAGAATGGCAGGGAACATGAGACCTTGGCATCCCGCTCCCGCGAAGGCCTGGCAAGGCCTGCAAAATTAGGCCCAATTATGCCCTGCCCTGCCTCTGCCAGTGTGTCCCCGGCAGGTGCAGTGTGGCTGTCCCTCCCATGCACTCCCCGGGCACTTTCCCTGATGCTTGAAGCCCGCCTGGTCTCCAGCTGTGGCTTTGGAAAGCCAGGCACAGAGGCCACCCTGACAGCTGAAGGCCTCCCTCCCTGGCGAGTCTCTGCCCGCTGCCCCAGGGTCTTCATGGTGCATCTGCATGGTGCTGACTGTGAGGACAGCTCTGTCAACAGAGGCCACTGGGGCAGCTGATATCACGGCCACAACAGCACAGCACTGAAGCCAGGAAATGCAAGTGCCAGTCACAGTGTTTCTCTGGGAAACTGAGTGAATCCTCAGTTTCTTCCTTTTAAAATGGGGATTAGACAATCCACCCAGCCCACGGAACTGTGTGTGCCGCACAGGCTGGGCACTGTACAGCTCAAGGAGGCAGGGGACTCTGGTGGCCATGGACTGGACAATGCAGAACAGTGGCCCTTTGCCTGCTTCAAAGCTGATGGCATCCCATGAGATGAATGATTATTTACTGTCTATGTCTTGCTTCTATTGATTTTTCTAGAATGTATCCTGTGACCTGCCTGGCTCAGGGAGGGAATAAACTCATCATCTCCCTCTGGAACCAAATACTCCATCTGGCCTCTCTTGGTCAACCTGATACTAGGACCTGGAGTTTCCAAGAGGAAAAGAGAGGCAGCGAACTTTCTAGTATCTATGGCTTTGCTGGGGCAACAGGGCTTACACTCCTTTTAGCCATAAGTTTTCCCCTCACCTGTCCGTCACCTTTCAAGCTTCTCCCTCTTGTCCTTCTCCAGCTATTATGAAAAGAGTTGAGTACACAGGTTTGCACTGGCTGGAGAGGAAGGATGTTGACCACAGCAGGGACCAGCACCTATATGGACTCAGGTGCTGGTTAAGGGGTTGTTATCCACCAAGCATGCCCCAGAGGGCACTTTTGTGTGTTTAAGGGTTGTAAACCTGGAAATCTTAGGAACAGAAGATTCCCAGGACGTTCAGCTTTGGAGAAGAGTCTCTGCAGAGAAGGGAAACCCCACTTCCCCACCACCCTGTGCAACAGAGTTACCCCGGGGTGTTCAAAAAATAGGGAATCCCAAACCTATCCCCAGAAACTCACTCAAGGAATCTGGAGATGAGCACTAAATCTGTATTTTAAAAAAGATGCATTTAATTTTGGGATTGTTTTAGATGTACAAAAGCATTGCAGAGACAATTTGAATTTTAATCCTTTTTAAATTGGGAAATAGAAAGCACACCTCGATAAGTGCCCTGAACAAAAAGGAGAGCTTGAAGATTTATCACTGTTTGAGCGTGTGTGTCTTTACTATAAAACTAAGAACAGGGCATTTCAGGGGCCAGGAGCTCCCCTGAGACCCTGCATTTTTCTTCCCACCCAAAGTTTCACCACTTACATGTGCCTCCCCAAACACTGAGTTTTAATTTTTTATCCCTAAACATTTTATTTATTTATTTATTAAATCATAACTGTGTACATTTATGCATCTATGGGGTACAATGTGCTGATTTTATATACAATTTGGAATGCTTACATCAAACTGGTCAGAATAACCTTCACCTCTACTCGTAATCATTTTGACATGTAACCCTTGCATTGTGCACAATAGGTGAGGTCCCACCAATTACCCTCCCTCCTCCCAGCTTCCCCCCCATCCATCCCCCCTCTCTCCTCTTCCCTTCTTCATTCTGGACTATAGTTGTGTTTTATTATTCATATGGAAGTGTAGGTGATTATATATTGGTTTCATAATAGTACTGAGTACATTGGATACTTTTTCTTCCATTCTTGAGATACTTCACTAAGAAGAATATGTTCCAGCTCCATCCATGTAAACATAAAAGATGTAAAGTCTCCATCTTTTTTATGCCTGTATAATATTCCATGGTATAGGTATACCACAATTTGTTAATCCATTTGTGGGTCCACTTGGGCTGACTATTTCCCAAATAAAGCATATCTCTAAACATTTGGTTTAATTTTACCTATGTTTGAACTTTATGTTAGTGGAATCACAAAGTAGGTATTCTTTGAGGGCTGGCTGTCTCATGAATGTGGATCACCCATATTACTCTACAGTTACAGTTTGTTTTCTTACACCCTCTGTCCCATACTCGGTGCTACCCAATACCGCAGTCATCAGGCACGTGTGGCTATTTGAATTTAAATTAATTAAAATAAAAAAACTCAGTTCCTCTTTCACACTAGCCACATTTCAAGTGGTCATGGGATGAGTGGCTACCATAATGGACACTGCAGAATGGAAAATTTCCATCATCACAGAAAATCCTCTTAGAAGCTTCTGTTCTAAAAGGCTCCATTATATAAATAGATCCAAATTTACTCATTCTACTGTTGATGGACATTTTGGTTTGCGGGGTTTGGCTTATGTAAATAATGCTGCTGAGGGTGTTTTGTACTGGGCTCTTGGTGTGTATGTGCAAATATTTATGTTGGTTATGTACCTAGAACTCATTGTAGGGTCCTAAGTGTGTGCATAGTCAGCTTTCGTAGAGAATGCCATACTGTTTTCTTAAGTGGTGTACTAATTTATACTTCTACCAGAATTTGTTTTCAAAGGCATCCTGTGTAACATTGAAGATCGATCAAGTTCAAAATCATTGCTTGATTTTGTTTTTATATAAAAAAATTGCTAATGACTCAATTTGTTCAATAATAGAATAGACCTTCATGAGAAATACCTCATCAGGTAGTGAGTGTCCTGTTTTCAGGGTTATTCAAATTGATGCCACATAACACAGCAGCTTTAAAAAAGAACAGGAAGTTCTTAGGAGAAGTCTTCCTACGTGATGTTATTAAGTCCTTTCCAACTGTAAGTGTCTCTGATTTCATCCTTTTTCATGACTATGGGTAGATGAATATATTCTGGACAGTGAACTTCTTCATAGTTAGGCAGCAGAAGAGAGAGAGGGCTGATGCCAGGGGCCTGGATTAAACACAAATTGGCTTGTTAGTCCCTGAATAATTGAGTTAGTTGTCCCAAGGATCAATGAATCAATCACCTCTTGCTCACTCTAAACCTACTGTTCTTACTTGAACTTGGGGGATAATGGCAATCATGACTTCTTCAATGTCACCCTCCACAGACATTTATAGGTCCCCCTTATTTCTATTTTAATGGCTTTATTGGGTAGGTGCCTATTATTGTAATGGTCTCAAATCATTTTTAGAAGCAGGTGTGGCATAACACATAACACTGTAAAAATGCCCTCCTCCAGTCCTGCCTGGCCATGTGTTTTCATCTGTCTCCATATTACCTCTTTCACCTGCTCTTCCTACTTTCTCCCCTCTTCCCCGGAATGCCCTTCTACCCATCAGGAGTTTGGAAATGAAGGGATTATTCTAGGTCACAAGGGAAATAATCCTTCTGCCCAGGCACTCAAGAGGCTGCCCTTAGGGATAGAATGGCTTCCTTTTAACTCTCTTGAAGACTGATTGAAGAAAGCTGTTAGGGGATTTGGGAAAAGGTCTTAAATCTCACTGGGCATATGTGAGTGATGATATTTCAGAGGGAAAATGAGAAGTGGGCAGATCTAATAACCTGCGCTGGTGTTGGGTCCATGCTTGCCAACCAGCTCTGCTCTACCACTGAGCTTCCAGCAGCAGCCTTCTCTGGCTCTCCATGCAGCTCACAGACAAACATGTTGGGAATTTGCTGGTAAAAACCATCTACCCTGTTTCCCCTTTGGTGGGCTCCCAAAGATGCGCTAGGTCTTATTTTCAGGGGACATCTTATCTTTCCTGTAAGTAGATCTTATTTTCGGAGGATGTCTTATTTTCAGGGAAACGGGGTAGTTAGGACCTCAGGTATAGCTACCACTGGCTAAAGCTGAAACAGAATCGTGGCACCATTGGGTGGTGGTAGCTATCACTCTTGCTCTGCAAGATTGGAACTAAGGGATAAGTTAGGTTTTGTCCATGTAGTTTTTTTTTTTTGGATGGAAGGGACCAATTGAGTGATGAGAAAGAACACCAGAGAAATAGCCTTGGAGCTTCTGGGGTGGCCTGGAGTCCATTCTTAATCCTACTGATGTTTTGTTTTGGTACATTTCTTTGGAAGGATACACAGAGAAGTTTCAAGAAAAAACTCAAGAAGCTGCCAGTGTCAGATCTAGTGTCCATGTACTTTTCTCTCCGTAGCTTCAGCCTGTCACTCACTTTCTTGGTTCTTGGTTTCCCTGAAACTTCAAAACAAAGATGATGAAAGGAGGTACATCTATAGAATGCCCTCCACCCCAGGAGACCTGCTAGACTTAATTATCTGGTCCCCACTGGTTGTTCTGAAAATGAGAAGTGCCCCGGATTATTATCTATCAAATGTCAAATAGAAATATGCTCATGTTCCCATTATGGGTGTGTGTGTTGCAAACTCGCTCAACTGACTGTGACCCGTTGGGTTGTTTTAATTACAAATATCAATAAAATTGGTTGATATTTATGGGCACAGACCCTGCAGATCTGCGGGAAGGAAGCTAATTGCGTAAGACAGTGCCATGATTGAACTCCAAGGGAGTCACAGCTTCCTGCTCACTGGGAGGGAAGCTGAGACAGATCCAGTCTCCTTGTGTTAATTAAATGTGATGAAATGAATATTAACTTGTAAAAAGAGTCACAGACATGCACTGAGTTTTCTTTGTGGATGGGGCCGAGGCTGGCCAATGGGGGCTGTGGTCCATGGGACTCAAGAGCTATTGTCTTAGAGCAGAGTTATTCAACCCTTTTTTATCTCACAGCGCACTTGAACCCGTCGTTAAACTTCCACAGCAGGCTTAAGTTATGTTGATCAAAAAGTTAAGAGTGAAAAAAAGAATATGCTTACTGTGCTTTGAACGTCTTTTAAAAATAATTTAATTAATAGTTTTTAAAAATTTTCACGACACTCCTAGGATCCTCTCATGGCACATGAGATTCTGATTCCAGTTGAAAATCACTGTCTTAGAGGAAAAGTAGCATCAGGACAGTGATTTTTAGCCTTGGCATCCCGAAGAATCTGGGATGGCTGTGCTGAGAGATTTGTCAGTACTGGGACCTTCCCAGGTTATTCTAATGACCATCAAGGGGTAAGAACTCTGGATGTAGTAAAAAAAAAAAAAAAAAATCACACTCTTGGAATAGACAAATGAGACTTTGAACTAGCCATGTATCCTTGAGCTTCAGTTTTTTTTTGTCTGTAGAAAAATGAGGTTAATCAAAGCTGCATGGTGCATCTGTGATAATAAAATGAGATCATAGGGGTGAAAGGGCTTATCTCCTAGGGGTGGCCTCAGACAAAGTTAAGTTCCCTTCCCACCTAAGATACAAATGCATCTGGGCCAGGCTGGATGAATTCAGAAGACTGCAGGCGCTTGGCAGTTAAAGCCAAAAAGAATTCTTCCCCAAGCACAGATAGAAGTCCATGAGAAAGTACTATCCCTTCGGCCCCCTCATGCTCTGTAAGAACAAAAGGACAAAGTCCAGGAGGTGGGAGGTGCAAGGCCCCAGACTGAAAGTGAGTGGGCTGGAGGGGCTGGGCCGGAGCTGGACACTTTGTCCCCCGCCTTCCAGCTATAGCTTGGTCCACTCTGGGGAAACTTGCCTCTCCCAGCACACTGGGAGGAGCCCTGGCGTTTGTTTAATAGGGTGCCTGAGGTCCCTTGGGAGAGATGATGCCTTGAGAAGCAGGAAAGATGGTGTGATACGGAGCTTTGAACTTGCTTTCCCACTTCTCACCTTGACAGTCAAGGTTCTTCTGATTCCATCCAACCTTCTTAACATATCAGATCTTCCCTTCTTGAATTTCACACTGTGCAGTCACACTGGGGTCCTCTACCCTCCCTCCACCCTAGAAGCACCCTTCTTTCCTTCTCTGCATGTTGCTCATGTTATTCTCCCCCACTTCTCTACAACATCAGTAAGTCACCACCCCTAGAAGCCCAGGGAGCAGTGCCTTCCTCTGCATGGACTCCTTCTTAAAATACCTTCTTTTGCAGAAAGCAGTGGTCTATCTCGCAGGGGGCAGACTCATGGCCCTACTGTGTTATTTGTTAGTGCCTTTGCCTTGCTCCCATTCCTGGACTGGATGCTCACAAGAGCAGGGTGGAGCAGTGGGAAGAGCCTGGACTTGGCATCTCATCACACCTGGGTCTGGCCTTCATCCCTGTCACTTGTTAGCCTTGTGATCCTGGGAGATCATTTGGATTCTCTAAGCCTCTGTATGCTCATTAATTAAAATGAGGAAATAATTCCTGCTTCTCAGGGCTGATGTGAGAATTACTTTGATACATATTTATGAAAGACTCTGGCAAAAAAGGAATGTTTTTGTAGATGCCTGTGTAATGATTAAATGAGTTGATATCAACTATTTGGCACAGATGTTTAAAAAAATATCACTTCCACTCACCTTATTGTTTAAACTTGTGTTTTGGGGGTGGTGATGTTAAAGAATATTTAGATTTTGGGGAGATGTTCAAATAGCAATATATGAGTCTAAGGAAACAAAGGAAGCAGACTTTGGGGTGGCTTCCATGAAGCCCACACCATCACATTTTCTTGTTATATTCTTTTTTTTTTTTGAGACACAGTCTCACTATGTTGCCCTCAGTAGAGTGCTATGGTGTCACAGCTCACAGCAACCTCAAACTCTTGGGCTTAAGCGATTCTCTTGCCTCAGACTCCTGAGTAGCTGGGACTACAAATGCCCGCCACAATGCCCAGCTATTTTTAGAGACAAGGTCTCGCTCTGGCTCAGGCTGGTCTCGAACTCGTGAGCTCAGGCAATCCACCTGCCTTGGCCTCCCAGAGTCTTGTTGTATTTTTTTTTTTTTTTTTATTAAATCATAGCTGTGTACATCAGTGTAATCACGGGGCACCATATACTGGTTTTATATACAATTTGAAATATTTCCATCAAATTGGTTAACATAGCCTTCACAGCATTTTCTTAGTTATTGTGTTAAGATATTTATATTCTACATTTAGTAAATTTCGCATGTACCCTTGTAAGATGCACTGTAGGTGTGGTCCCACCAATTACCCTCCCTCCACCTTCCCTTCCTCCTCCCCTCCCTCTCCCCTTTCCCCATATTCTTGGGCTATAATTGGGTTATAGCTTTCGTATGAAAGCTATAAATTGGTTTCATAGTAGGGCTGAGTACATTGGACACTTTTTCTTCCATTCTTGAGATACTTTGCTAAGAAGAATATGTTCCAGCACCATCCATGTAAACATGAAAGAGGTAAAGTCTCCATGTATTCTTAATATGAGCCTGCAAAGTGGGGGCTATTTTCTCAGAATGACAGGGTTCTTTCTATTCTTGGCTCTGTCACTTACAGCGGACGTCGGGAAAATTGCTGGCCTGGTCTGAACCTTTGTTGGCTCATGTGTGCGGTAGGAAGGCATTCCACTCACATGTGACACACATCCAGGGGACGACTCCTGCAAAGTGCATGTGACAGCATCTGGCACGTGGCTGGTGCTCCACAAAGGACTGGTGTATGGCTGCCATCAGGATAGTATTTGTACTATGAATCGCATGTTCCCAAATTCCACGGTTCATAGCTAGGAAGTGCTAGATTGCTACGTCAACCCTGGCAAGTCTGACCCTCTTCTTCCTGGGCAGCCCTGGGCTGGGCTGGGCAGCCTGTCCAAGCCCCCAGACCACAGCATCATCGGGCAGGACTTTGTCATGGGTGTCCTTATTGCATCTTTGCAGAATTCTTTGATTTTGCCACCACAAAAGGCCTGTGTTTTCCAGAATCAGGCCATGCTCCTCTTTGGCAAATCCCCGCCTGACTCCATTTCCCTTATCAACCTGGCGATCACCCCTCATTTGTCATCTTTATTACCTTTTAATCTCCCATCAGTTTAGTGCTGGGGTTTAAGAGTAGGATTGGGGGGGAGTTTAATTGGATGATCCTCCATGGCCCCTTGAACATCAGATTCAATAAAAGTTTATGAAAAGATAAAATCGCCAAGGGTTTTATGGCCCCAGACAGAGCGAGAGACTGCTTTGCGAACAAGGTAACTGTTTTTCAACCTCATATAATCTGTGTTTTGACTTGATTAAATGAGGAAGTTAGTTTTCCATCTCTCTCCCTTCCTCCCTCTCTTTCCATGGGTCACATTATCCTTTTCTGCCTGGTGTAAGCAAGAAGCCACTTTCTGCGGACGGCTCTCCACTCTCGCTTTGATTCTCCCTGACAGGAAGACTAATGAAACCCGGGTGCACCAGAAAATAACATTTATTTCAAGCAGAAATATGCTGAACCACCATCGAAGGTGGCTGAGGTGATGCATTGGATGGGAAAGAGGCCACTTTTCAAGAGAGAAAGAGAAAGTTCCTCTCTGTGAACTCCCGTCCATCTCAGGCTCACTTTTCTCCAGACTTCCTCCCTCTGCTCAGACCTTATCACTTCTGTGGTTCAGGCCACCAAAGAGTGAGGGGGGCTGCTGAGCTGCAGAGTCATTTCTTTATTTGGTCACTTTTTCATTCAACAAACATTTTTTTGGTGTACATATGCTAAACCGGGGTCCTAGAAAGATGAATAAGGCCCCGCCATGATCTCAGGAGGGCACGGACTATGGGGGGAGATGGACAATTCGGGAGGACCTTATTTTTATGGCCTCTGCTGTGGTCTAAGGAATTGATGACTGTTGATGGGTTGTATTGTATTAATTTGATCCTGCTGAGGAGTCTGGCTGTCAGGACTGGGATAATGAAGTGTTCTAAATAATGGAGGGAAAAGAATTTGGAGTTCTTGGTGGGAATCTGGTGGACATGGTTGGATGAGAAAAAGAACAGGGAGAAGGAGGGAGGAGGGCGAAAGAGGGGCCGTTGAATAGGGTGTTCATCTGGGGACACCCTGGGGTGAGCATGCAATCAAAATTTCGCACTGTTGGTAGCTTAGGGACATTTAAAGAATAGTATACAATATTCATCAGTGCTTAGTGTGAATGTTTATTTACTGATCCCCTCATTTATTTAGGGCAATAAAGGCAAAATCTAGAATCACTGGTGACAGGGAGGATGCAAATTTCCAGGAACTCAGAAATTTGAAGATGAGCCAGCCTTAGATTTCCATTGACCTTGACCTGGGATCCAAGCCAATTTTTTCCATTTATTTATTTAATTTATTTATTTCAGGTTAGTATAAAGGTATATACGATTAGGTTATGTTGTTAGCATTTGTTAGGAAAAGTCTGCGTTGTATTGGAGTCCCTCCCCCAGGAAGGGTGCCGGATACCCCTAATGTTGTATCTCAGCTCACAGAGCTCTTTCACCCTCCTTCCCCCCTTTCCCCTTCTTGAATTTAGTTGTGTTTTTTCTGTCTTGTGGGCCTATAGTTATCCATCTACTAGTTTCAAATTAGAATTGAGTACATGAGATGTTTGCTTTTTCATTCTCAAGATACTTTACTAAAGAGAATGTCCTTCAATTCCATTCAGATAAATATGAAAGATATAAAGTTTCTAGCTTTTTATGGCTGAATAGTATTCCAAGGTTTGTGTATACCACAGGGTTGAGGGGCACTTAGGTTGTCTCCACACCTTTGCAATTGTGAATTGAATCGCTATAAACAGATTTTATGAAGAAGACTCAATTGGCAACTATAGCAACATCAGAAATAAACAAATGTGACCTGATCAAGCTTAAAAGCTGCACATCTAAGGACATAATAAACTGAAGCAAATAGACAGCTTTTAGAATGGGAGAGGATGTTTGCATGTTATGAATCTGACAAAGGGCTAATAACCAGAATCTACAGAGAACTCAAGCAAATCAATAAGAAAAACAGCAAACAACCCAATTAATCATGGGGCAAGAGAAACAAATAGAACCTTTTCCCAAGAAGACAGAAGAATGGCCAAACAAACACATGAAAAAATGCTCATCGTCCCTAAGCATCAGAGAAATGCAAATCAAAACCGCCTTGAAATATTACCTAACTCCAGTGAGAATAGCCATATTACAGAGTCCCCAAGCTGTAGATGCTGGCAAGGGTGTGGAGACAAGGGGACACATACACACTGTTGGTGGGATTGAAAAATAATCCAAGCCAATTTTACAGGGACTCTGGTGAGGCCAGCTGTGCCCAGGGCACATCTAGTTTATACCAGGTTGCAATATGCTGGTAGCAGAAGATCAAAGCAGAGCTCAATGGAGGGAGTAATCCATGCCCCCTGGAGAAAGGAGGTGTGGATGGGCATCACAGAAGACTTCACAGAGAGGCTGGGCTAGGAGAAAGAGGGGAGCCCAGGGTACCCCAAGAAGTGGGAGTAGAGAAGATAGGGAACAACAAGACTTCTGTGGGGTCAGGCGTTGCAGACGTGAGCATAAGTGTAGGGGTTGTAGAAACAGGCTGCTAGGGAGGAGCGGTGCTATTGTTCTTGGGGGTGTTGGGCAGGACGACCTCTGATAGCCTGGATGTGGATGGGTGGTGGTGGACCACTGATGAATTTTGCTTACAAGAGAATCAGGGTGTCATTTCACTTCAGAGAGATCAACCTGGCTCAGTGTGAAGAATGAATGGAAAGGAGAGTGATGTTGAGTCAGGGGGTTCAGTCAAGGGACAGGGACACAGGGCAGACACAACATGGGCCTGAGCAGGCTGGGCATGACGTGGACAAGGAGAGGACATGCTGGAGCAGAGTTTTCAAGTGGAAAATGGGAAAACCTTGCAGATGGTGGGATATAGGGGAAGAAGAGTGTCTATCACAGCAGGCCTCGGGGCTGGGTGCTGGTAGGTGTTCTTTGGAAATGGGGATGTGGGAGTGTGTCCAGGTACGATAGCAGAGATGTCTCATTTGCAGATGTGTTGAGATCTGGTATTTGTTATGTAGACAGCTGTTCTTGAAGCCACGTGAGTGAATGAGATGGTGTTAGGTGAGGAGAAGGAAGAAGGGAGAGGAGGGGAGAGGAGGGAAGGAGAAAGGAAATGTGACCCATGCATTTCTGGCCTCTTTCCTGACAATGTCCCAGGACCCGGTCTGCTTCCAGCTACCTATGGATGGGGATGTTTAAGACATCTTAATTGTGGGCAGATGTGTGGGGCATGGAGTGGGGGAGGTCTCGATGGCTGGGTGGGGTGGGGCATCTCTCCTGAGCAGAGCTCCAGGGTAGCACGGCGCTGCCATGTGGTCTGGAGAGAACAGCATTTGGTTTGGCACCTGCATATTTGATTGGAATTTTCAGCTTGAAGCTTGTATGATCTTTTCAGGAAAAGAATACAAAATTGTGCATATAAAGTTGGACACTGGAGTTTGGAAGAGGTAGTGAGGATCTCTGAAGCCTCAGCTTCATTAGTTTCTTAAAAAAATTCTCCTTTTCTTAGGAGAATTCCAGAAATCTTAGGAGAGACGTGTGTGTGTGTGTGTGTGTGTGTAGAGCAGGCATCCTCAAACTTTTTAAACAGGGGGCCAATTCACTGTCCCTCAGATCGTTGGAGGGCTGGACTATAGTTAATAAAAAAAAACTATGAACAAATTCCTATGCACACTGCACATATCTTATTTTGAAGTAAAAAGCAAAATGGGAACAAATACAATTCACACCGCTTCATGTGGGCTGTGGGCCACAGTTTGAGGACGCCTGGTGTAGAGAGAGAGAGAGAGACTGCGTAAATTCTGCTGGCTTTCGGAACTCATCTGGGAGAAGGAGCTAAGGTCAGCGGGGACTAAGACCTGGTACCTCCTGAATCTTCCTCACGTGGAGCTCGCACACGAGGCACCCCAAGAGAATGCATTGAGTGCACAGCCAGGATGTCAACTGGAGCAGCTATGCCTTAAGGTCTGGTTAAGATTGGGCTCTTGTTCCACATTCTGGGGAGAGCCCAGTGCTTTCTGCAAGATTTCTGTGAACTTTTAGCAGGACTTACATTCATTCTCATGATCGCTTTTGTTTTTGAATTTGTGCCGTGACCAAATTTCAGTTCCTCACTCACCGTCCCTGTTCCATTCTGCATTGACTCAAATGTGGAACTTCTCTTCCTTCTGTAACTTACACACAGGTGCACACTCATTCCCTCATCTCCACAAGCCTTTACCAAATAAAGGACAGATATGTTTAAGTAGCACAAGCAATTAGAATTAAACACAAGTTGTCATGGCTGCTTTCTCTCTCTTGACCGTTGCTCTTGGCCCTCTCCTCTTCCTTCCTTCTCTATTTTCTCCTTCCCTCTTCCGGATACTTGATGCTTGCACCTTAATAAGCCCTTCTGTTCCCTTGACTCTTGTTGGCCAGTGCTGTCGGGGATTTAGCTTCCAGGTCAAGTGTACTGATGACTGTTGCTGTGTGACCAACCACTCCACAATTCTCTGTCTTGAACAATTGTTGTTTGTTACTGTTGGGGAGTTTATGGATCAGCTGGATGGCCCTGCTGGTTGTGGCCAGACAGCTGGTCTTGGCTGGTCGTGCTTATGCACAGGTGTTGGCTGGTACATGGTCTTGGGGATGGCTGATCTGGGATGGCTTTGAGTGGGAGGTTGTGGCTCCTTCCATGTGTCTCTTGTACCTCTCCAAAAGGATAACCCAGGTATGTTCCCCTGGTGGGGGCAGGATTGAAGAGAGAGACTAGAAACATGCAAGCATTTTTTTTTTTTATATCTCTGTTTGCATAAAGTTTGTATCATCTCATTTACATGGGTGCACCTCATGGTCCAGCCCAGAGTCAGTGTGGGCAACGTCAGTCAAGGGCGTGGATACAAGGAAGCATGAAACACCAGGGCTGTTGCTACAATCCATCTATCACGCCATGCCTTTCAAGAAGTATTTTCCGAAGCAAAGAGTGTTCTCTCTCTAAGAGGCATCCTTGTTCCAGCTGTTAAGACAATAATTTGTTTCACTCTGCTGCATTTGGCTCCTGCTTTGCAAATTATTGAGCAACCAAATTGCCCAGGGTATGACATTTTACAGGGCTGTAAGCGTTTCTACATGAAAGGGAAATTTTTGTAGATCATTTATTTACTTTTCCAAATCATATGGACAGATCTAACCTCTCTTTCTTTCTAAAAGATTCTGCTTAATTTCCAAGAGACTGTTGTATAGAGGAAAAAAGAAAAGCTGAGTTACTTTGCAGCACGTCAGCTGTCTTGGCCCAATCAGAAACCAAGGCATTGAGAAAAATCCTAGCAATTCTGAATTCTTACACGCTTGGCTCACACATGGTCTCCAAATTCTCACGAGGGCACACTGGTCCTTCACCATCCATGCAGGTTTTTGGGGTCATTCTTCCTAGAAGGGACCTGTCTGGGGAGTTGGGAGGATAAGAGATAAGGCATTCTGCTCACTGTTCGCCTCCTCCGGGGACAGGATGAGACTGGGTGGGGTGGCTCTGTGTTCTTTATGATTTCACTCCTTAGCCTGTGTGTATGTGTAGGGGGCTGGGGTGTGTATTTATCTGCCTGCACATACACGTATCAACATACCTTGGGGTTTTCTGCAGAGAGAGAGGCAGCCTTGACACCGCTTTGTGTTAAAGCAGACAATAAGGGAAATGATTAGGGCCTTTCAGAGCAACCACCTGACAACAGTGCGAGGTGAATGCAGGCTGATTGGAGCTCCATGTACCTCTGTCCTGATGCACTGGGAAGGGCAAGCCAGGGGTGGCCCGGTACATGCATTTTGCAGGATCAGAGCCCAGGATGACATCGCCCTCTCATTCCTTCTCCCTGACTCCCCTGCGGACCTCTGGCTTGGTTGAATTTCGTGCTCTGGCGTATCCAAATCCATACCATTTCTTCTGTGCATTTAAATGTCACGCTCACTGCACGGTTACCAACACATGGTGCTAATGGGTGTTGTTTAAAAGCCATGAGGCAGTGAAGGAGGCAGATGGGAGGCAGGTCTCAGGAAGAAGAAGAAAGAAAGGAAGAATAGGGAGGTCTGGGCTTCTTTCTCCTGAGGCCCCCCCAAACCAGCCTAAGTGAAGTCAACTAGGAAATGCATCTCTGCTTAAACCCTGAGAAAAATAAAAATGAGGTTGACGTAGAGGTGAATGCTTGCTGTTAGCCCCTTGTCCCTCCTCTGCTCACATCTAAGTTCTGGTAGGACAGGAGAGAGACTCAGGGGTTTTTTACTGAGGGGTGTCCTCTGGGTTCCATGGGTACTCCGGCCAGGACGGAATGGTGTAAACAGCCATGAAGTTAGGCTCCTGGGCACACACTCTTACTAGCTGTGTGACCTGGCACTACCCACTTCACTGAGCTTTTGTTTCTTATTTTATTAAATGGAGATCATTGCTGTGAAGCCTATGTTAACCAGTTTGATGAAAACATTTCAAATTGCATATAAAAGCAGCACATTGTACCCCATGATTGCATTCATGTACATAGCTATGATTTAATAAAAAACAAAGCAAAACAAAAAATAAATGGCGATCATTAACTTGGCTCTGCCTACTTTGCCAGGATGTTTGGAGGATCAAATGAGACGATGTATGAAAAATCCTAGTCTGGGTTCTGTCGGTGGAAGGGATTCAGCCACTGCACAGATGGAGGCAAATGGGCATTTTAAAAGCTAGCGGGGCATCAAGGCCTCAGCCCTGGGGCGAAACCCAGAATGAGACCCAGCCCCTTCACTGACTAGCTGTGTAATTTCAGGAAAATCCCTATCTGCTTTTGGTGCCTCAGTTTTCTTACCTGTCCAATGGGGTTTTCTCACCAGTCTCATGGGGTTCTTGTGAGATTTAATTGAGTTAATACATTTAGGTGCTTACATGGTGCTTAGCAAATAATAGTGCTCAGAGTCGATATTGGCTATTATGATGTATTTTTCCTGGGGATCCAGAGTTCTTTCTAGAAAGATTTTTGTGTGATGATTCTGGGAACTTGGATTAACACATGGAAAGTTCCTAGTTCTGTGCTGGGGGATATAGTTATTGGTACTTGGGATATGCTGTTTCCTGTCTTCTCCCCTTCACATTCCAGCCCTCATCCTATTGGGTCGGAGCATTTACTTCTAGGGCACTGGTTCGCCACCTTCCTAATGCCGCGACCCTTTAATGCAGTTCCTCATGTTGTGGTGACCCCCAACCATAAAATGATTTTCCTTGCTACTTCACAACTGTAATTGTGCTACTGTTATGAATCGTAATGTAAATATCTGATATGCAGGATGGCGACCCCTGTGAAAGGGTCATTCGACCCCCAAAGGGGTCACAACTCACAGGTTGAGAACTGCTGTTCTAGGGTAAAAGCCTAGAGAGAGAGAGGACGGGTAAAGATCCCGATGAAAAAAATATGTACGGCCCCTGTGCGCCCAGGGGCCCTGTGGCTGTATGGCCCCTGTGCGCCCAGCTCAGAATCCTTCTTCATGCTTCCTTGGCTCGATGAGAATGAAACCACATAAAAAAAATACATCAGGCATCCTCCCCCACATACCGACCTGGGAAGAATTCACCTCTTGGGGCCTCAGTTTCCTCATCTGTCAAAGGGGATCACTTGCTAGAGCTTTTCCAGCAAGTCGTAACACCCTTAACTTCCTTGTTCCCAGCAGATGACAGGCCCCGACCCCTTTCCACAACGGAATCCCTGCTGTTTTGTTTCTTTTTCTCTTTGTTTTCTCATCTTGGACATGCCAAATGTTTATGTCATTTCTGAGAATCCAATAAACTGCATTATTGGGAGGGGACGGCGAGTAACACACAGGCAAAAATCTGCTATTTTCACACGAGTGCTTTAGGCAATCAGCCATGATGGGAAATGAAATGTGTGGAAAAATACAGGGTGAATAAAGAGGGCTTTAGTGAGATGATGAGGCTTTTACCGCTTCGGCCTGCACGTGACCGTCGCCGATCTGTCAGCCCCGAACGGCTTCTGCCGCGGAGGTCTCGCTCCCCACCCTCCTCCACCGGTGGCGTCTTTTGATGGGGAACAAACTGTGGTTATTTATCAAAGTTCCAGTAAAGACCCAGCGAGGACAGCAGGGGCGAGCCTCCCCTAAGGAAGGATTCAGATCTGGCATCAGAAATTACTTCTGAAAATTAGAATCTGCAGAGAGACATTCCTTAGGGAAGACTCAGCATCTCCTCTGCTGACTGACACAGTGGGAGGGACAGTGAAGGGGCCTTTTGGAGGCAGTGCCCAGTCCGGATGACCTCAGACTGATGTTTCTCTATTTAGTGTCAAGGTGGGGCAGTGTGGCTTGACAGGTGTCAGAATCGAGAGACTGAGTCCAAGGTACAGCTTGGATCCCTGCTGGCTGGGTGACATCAGATGACGTGATATGGACCAGTCCTCTGCTCCTCGACCAGATATCCCTGATCCAGGCACTAAAGCGCATGCATTTAACTAATGGGCTAGTGCCCGTGTGTTTTCACTCTAGGCATAGTTTCTTTTTCTGCTTTTTATTTTTAGCTAGGAGACTTTATATTGTTTAGAGGAGATGTAGGTTTAAAGAAAAATGGAGCAGAAAGTACAGCGAGTAGCTATATACTCCCTCTCCCCTTCCCTCAGTCTCCCTCATTGGCATCCTGCAGAGCTGTGCTCCATTTGTCACAGTAGACGGGCAATATTGATACAATATTACTAACTAAAGTCTGTAGTCGATGCTACAGTGTCTGACTGCTCTTTGTGTTATACAGTTTTATGGGTTTTAGGAAATGCGTGATATGATGTATCCACTGCTACGGTATCATACAGAATAGTTTCCTCTGCCTTAAATTTCCCCTGCGCTCCATCTTTCTTTCCTCCCCCAAACTCCTGGCAGCCACTAATCCTTTTGTTCTCTCTGTGGTTTGTCTTTTCCGGGAATGTCGTGTAGTCCGGTTCATACAGTCTGTAGCCTTTTCAAGTTGACTTCTTTCACCGAGTCATGCACAGTTATGTCTTTTCCTGCCTTGATCACTCATTTCTTTTTCCGCGGAAGACTATCGTACACACGTACCACGGTCTGTTTATCCACTCACCTACTGTAGGACATCTTTATCACTTTCTAGTTTTGGCAATTACGAATAAAGCCGTCATAAACGTTCCTGCGCAGGATTCCGTGTGGACATAAGTTTTCAACTTAATTGGATAAATACCAAGGAGCGTGATTGCTGGATCACATGGAAAGGGTATATTTAGTTTTGTCAGAAACTGCCAAGCTGTCTTCCAAAGCGGCTGTACCATTTTGCATTCGCACCAGTGAGAGTTCCTGTGGCTCCCCATCCTCCCCAGCATCAGCATTGTCAGGGTTTTGGATTTTGGCCATGCTATGAGATGTGCAGGGGTATCTTGTTTTAATTTGCAGTTCCCTAAGGACATACGCTGTTGAACAAATAGACACAGTGCCAATATGGTTTCCCTCTAGGAATAGTTTTCACTTATCTGTATTTATTTTTTCCTGCTAGCCAATAGGAAATCCGAGGTGAGTGAGCAACCGGGCAGGAGGAGGCGGCACATGGTTGGTAAGAGCAGAGAGCTCTTAGTTAGCAGCCAGAAGACCTGAGCTCTGGTCTTACTGGCTATCCAGACCTACTTAACCTTAGGAAATCACCTCACCTCCTGATCTCAACTTCCTCACCTGCAAAATGTGGCTCTGGGACTGGATCAAGGTTATGAACTGCTTCTCAAGCCAATGCTCTCCAGTTGGGATGATGGCTTGTCCACAGGGAGGGGCTTGCTGGGCTCCAGGGGAGTGATGTGTCCTGACTGATAGGTGCTGACTTCCATGGCAGCAATCGCAGGGGAAGACACTGTACCACATACCTGTTCTTCTTCAGAATGATTTTTAACTTCTTCTGTTTACAATTCCATGTAACTTCAAGTGACAACTGACAGCTCAACAGAAAGAAGGGAAGGGTAGATTTTTAAAACACTGACACTGTGGCTCCAAAAGCTTGCAAGAGTGGGTGCAGCCTGTGTAGCCAAGTGAGCAGGGTCACACTCATTAGAGATTGGGACCTGACATTCCCTGGCTGGCCTGGGAGAAGGGAAATCCCGTTTGTCCCTCCCACCACCCTAGAGGGCTGCACTGTGCCTGGCATGAGAAAGTGCTTCCCTCGGGCTTTGTGACCATCATTCCAGGCTCTGTGAAAACAACAGGGAGCAGAGCGACAAAAGCTCCTGCCCTCAGGGGGCTGCTATCATGATGATGTGCATGAAAACCAAAATAATTAATTTATATTTTGCAGTATTCAGTTTGGGAAAACAGAGGAGTGCCATCTTATTTAGAAAAATGTCCACTTTAGACTGAAAATGAAATGAATTTGGGGGCTACAGGTTGAAACTTCAGTCATCTGGAAGCATAACATGAAGGTGGTGACACGGCAGTGAGGAGGCTTCATCATACTCCCCAACCCCCCGGGGGTCTTTTGGGAAGTCAGAGATGGCTTCTTGCCCACCGGCACTTTTCCTTCTTCCGCTGAGGCACCACTAAGGCTCAGGCCATGTTCCAACCCAGGTGAGGTGCCCAGCAGGACTCCAGACATCTTTCAAGTCCATTGCCTTTGAACCTCCATTCCTTTGCATATGGAGTTCTGGGATGGGGGTGGGGAAGGATGTCCTCCTACCCTGAACCACATTTCCAAAGACAAGGCACAGATTGTCCTGCGGAGGGAGAGATGTTTGTCCCGGGGCAGGTGAGTTACAGCCAAAGAGACAGGAGGGAGGCTCCTGTGAGTGTGCCACCCACCACCTCTCCCCCACCCATGCTCTCTCCTCACGAGGCCCCAGGAAGATTATTAAACTCCTTTGAAGGCTGAGTCACTTTCCTAGATGAAGAGTCGTGTGTAAGGAGTGGAAAAAGTCTGGGAAGCGAGGAGATACTTATCAGGGTTTGTGCACTGGTGAAATCTTCCTCCTTAGTTGAGGGGCTTGGTAATGACTTTCTTCACAGTAGGAGACAATATCCCTTTTCTCATCCCGAAAACTTCCCGTGAGTAGCAACCTCGGCCCTATCAGCAGAGGCCGCTGAAAGGCTTCAGATAACAGGTCTACTGCTCTGGGAGGTCTCTGGGACTCATGTGCCCATCCCCGAGGATGGGACAAGAGGACACTGGAAGATGGGGATATAAAGTTCACGGGAACTCAGTGCTCCTCTGTGAAGCTGTGATGCACCTACAAGCTCCTTGGGGAACTTGTGCAGCTCCTGACCAGCAGGTCTGGGATGGAGCCCGGGGTCGTCACTTCTGAAGACAGCTGCTCTGCAGACCACAGTGGGAGAAATGAGGGTCATGTAGCTGCTGGTATCTTACAGGGAGAAAATTGAGGTCTTGAGAGTGAGGGGGACATGGCTTGACCAAAGTCACCTGGCTGGGAGGTGGAAGAGCGTGGCTGGAAACCAGGTGTCTAGAATCCCAGGCTTGCCACCTCTCTTTCCTTCATTGTGAAAATGGGGAAGTAAAGCCCAGCTGTGGGCACAAGCTGGGGGCACTTAAAAACCACTTGTATTTCTTTTCCACACAAAGCCTATTCATTTTCTCCCCACTTAATTGCTCTACAAATATTTATAAGACCCTGTATATACCAGCCCTGAGTAAAGCACCATGGAGATTTATAGGCTTAGGAATATATGAGCTACAAGGGCAGAAGTGACTTTTATACGTAAAACAACTAGAGTAAAAGAAAAATATGTGACTCAGAGCTGACGGCATGTCATAGACTCTGCATTCTACAGTAGTTCTAAGGAAAGACAGAGACATTGTGGGCCCTGGTGGTCAGGGAGGGCTTCTTGGAGGAGGGGGCAGGCTCAAACTGGGCATTGAGAGGCTGCAAAGGAATTGAAGAGGTGGAGGGGAGAGGCAGGGGCTGTGAGGTGTCATCTGCATTTGGGCCTCCCTTGTCACTGCTCTGGGCCTTTCTCCCATCATTTTCTCTTTCTTCTTTATCTTCCCCCTTCCATCACCTGCTCTTCTTAGTCCTCCTTTCCCTCCTTTCTCCACTGTGCTCTCTTTTCCTCTTAAGAGGGTAGAATATAAGCAGAAGACCTGATCTTACTGGGTAGCTCAGCAATCTTGTGAGGAAAGCGGCTGAGAGTACTGCGCCCATTCAACAGATAAGAAAAGTGAGGCTGAGATTAAAGACTGAGCCCATCTCGTGATGGGCTATTGTTAAAGCCAGGGAAGTCTAGCTCCCCCTACTGATGGCCCTACTTACCAGTCCTTTGGGGGCCTGTCTCTGGATGAGGTTACGAAGTTAGCCCTGGGGCAGGGAGGCCAGCCCTCTGCCCTCCCCTTAAGGAGAGGGAGTTAGCCACACAGAACTGGAAGTTGAGTGCTGAGGCATGTGACTCAGAGCCTATCTGCAAGCAGAAGGGGCCATGGTTGTCCCCGTGCCTGGGCTCTGACTTACCCCTGGGACATGCTTTGCTTTGAACCTGAGCAGTCCAGCTCTCCCCTCGACAAGTACCCTGAGGCATTGAGCTTTCCTCTTTGCTGCCACTACCCAAGGACTTCCCCTCCTGACATTAACAGGACAAGTATGCTCTTAAAATAACTGAAAGCTGGGCTATGAAAAATACAGGTGTGCGTACACACAAAAATCTAGTCTAGGCAGGGACCTCTGCGTGTGACCATTATGGGCGCATGGGGTGGATCAGAACTTAGATGTGAGGGGTTCAGGGCTCCCTATGCTGCGTGAGTTCATCCTTTCTCATGGTCTCACTACTCTTGGTCTTACACAGCCATGGTCACATGAATGTTGGTTGCAAACCTGGATGTAAATCTGAAAGCAGCAAAAAGCACCAAGTCCAGGCCCCGTATCACACAGCCTGTGAGGTCAGCCTCTTTCAGCCAGAGGAGAAGGATTGCTTGGAAATCAAGAAATCACTGAAATTCTACTTCTAGCTCTGCGGTTAAGCATCTGTTTGATCTTACACAAGTTATTTCCTCTTCTTGAGGCTCCAATTCCTCAACATAAATACCTGGACTTGGTGCTTCCTAGGACACAGCTCAGCTCCAGGAGCACCTGATTTTTCCACCTTCAGCAGTTTTACAGGTGAGAGTGAGGTCCAGAGAGATTTAAGGACATACATGCTAAGGGCAAAGGGACTCAAGTCTTCTGGCTTTGGTCCAGTGCCATTACTACTGCACCATAGCTGCCACCAACACAGTCCCCAGCAATGAACAAGTCAGTATGTAGAGAGAACGCCTTTGGCCCACGGTGGTCTAACTAATAAAAGATCATACTTACTTGACAAGCTTCAGTTATCTGGAAACTTTGCTCACCAGAATACTTCTTGGATTTTAAACAAAGGGGCATAAACAAGGCATTCTGGTGGCTCTGTGTTTACAATCGGCTACTGGCCAAGTCATTAAGATAGGAGGCACAAAGCACACACACAGCTACACCCAATAAATCATGCATGCAAGCACATGCAATAAGAGGCGATTTAACAAACAGTGGACATGTAGGCCTGCCCTTCCTAGCTCTACCTGGAGGAAGGATCTGCTAAGAAAAGGGAGGGTGCACCTTGCAACAAGTGTGGGCCGGTGCAGCCCGCATGTCGATTGCCTACTGTGTGTTGGGTGGCACTCTAAGAGCTTTTACGTGCATGAATTTGTTTAAGCTTTACAACAACTCCCTGAGGCAGGTACTGCTATTCTCATTTTTAAAGATGAGGAAACTGAGGAACAGGGAGTCAAGTTGAAAGAGCCTAATACTGCTGTTTAGGTGGGCGGCTTCTGCCCTGCGCCATGTACATGGATGGGCTTCTAATTAGAGCTTGGCCAAAATTTGAGTCCTGGGGCCACTTCCCTCCCTCCCTCCCTCCCTCTCTTTCTTCCTTCCTTCCCTCCCTCCTTCCCTCCTTCCATCTTCTTTTATTCCTTCCTTCCACATTTCTTGTCCACTAGTTCCAAAATTCATCCATGGGACACAGAAATGAGAAAAACACAGTTCCTACCTCGAAGGGATTCAAAGCCTGGGCAGGGTTTGAGGATGGGGAGGAAGTTGCAGACAGATATGAGGGGACATGAGTTTATCATCTCATTTCCTTCTAAGAGGGGATGAAGGTTATAGGAGAAGGGGATAGGGAAAACATCAGAGGGTTTTAACAGCTTTGCACCTTCACTGCAGCTGGCCTGCCATGCCTCTGCCAGTGACCCTCACAGGGAGCTGTCTTCCGAAGGCCTTGGGGGTGTGACACTGGGAGCAGAATGGACCGCAGACCCGCATTGGTGGAGATGGTGCCTGTATGCATGAAGCAGGTGGCAAGTGGAAGGGCTGTGCTTAGGAAGAAACTGGATTGAAATGGGGAAGTTTTCACATATAAATAACTAATGAAGAAGCATTTCAGCGTTCCAAGGGCCATGAATAAAAGGCAGATTTTCTGGCAGATTCCAGCAGCTTTCTTCAGTCAATTCATTCACAGGTGTTTCTTAACCTTGGAGCAGAAGCAAACCCCTGCACTAAGTCCTGGGGCAGCAGTTCTCAACCCGTGGGTCGCGACTCCTTTGTAACAATGAAAATACATCCTGCATATCAGATATTTACATTATGATTCATAACAGTAGCAAAATTACAGTTATAAAGTAGCAACGAAAATAATTTTATGGTTAGGGGTCACCACAACATAAGGAACTGTATTAAAGGGTTGCGGCATTAGGAGGCATCAGGAAGGGTGAGAACCATTGTCCTGGGGAGACAGAGCAGAGCAGTGGAATGTGGTCCCTGCCCACGGAGTGCTGCTGCCGAGTGGGGAGAAGATGCAGATGGGTGACCAGGTAGGTGGTGGCACCAGGTAGGCATTGTGACCGGTAGGCAGGGTGACAAGGTGCCAAGGGCTAAACATGTGGTGCAAAGTGCATGTCTTACTTGTGTCCAGAACAGCAGAGGGACAAGAGTGGGTGGCAGGCGAGAAGGCTAGGCTTCCTGGAGGAGGTCGACTTTGAAGGATTTGGCTGGTTTGGAGAGAGGCTGTTTGGAGCCAAGTAATAGAGTGAGCACTCCCTGCCCCACCTCATAGACTGAAGAATGCTCTGAGGTCAACAGGGACAGCCCTGGGCAGGGTGGAGTTGGGGAGGGAAGGTTGAGAAACTGTCACCTCCTGGACCATGAGGAAGGCCCGGGGTTAATTCACCTCCTGTGCATGTGGAAGGGGCCTGATGCCGGGGCATGCAGGCTTGGGAAGGATGTCTGGTCTGGTGGGAAAATAGATATTAGTTTGCAAAGATTCAGAGGAGAGATTCTCTCCCCTTTGAACATTTTCAGAGCTCAGAGTAGAGTACTTCATGTCATTGGATGGCAGGATCCCAGCTGAATGAGGGCCTGTGGGTATTTACTGGTCCTGGGGACCCCACAGGCATCCACTCCCGAGGTTGCTGTCCCTGACCCTGTTTGTCCACACTCCCGCCAGCTGGGCTAGGCCCTTCCTTCTCAGGCTATGCCTACATCACCTCCTGCATGACCACGTTCCCTGCTTCCACTCCGCCCTCCCCACCCCCACACTTCTAGCCACGGCCCCCCCCCCAGCTGCCATCCTTTTTCTGCTTCTTGTGAGGGCCCCTGGCCCTGCCCATCTTATAAACACAGATTACTCGCAGCCAGCTTTTGAATAAGTAAAGCCTCCCCCATGTTGCAACACTCACCCTGTCAAACCTAGGGCTGGACAGCCCTGGATCTCTTACAGTGTCTAGCCCAGGAGGTGTCTAACAGACCATTTGTTGAATGAGCAGGAGATTAAAAAAAAAAAAACAATCAAGGGATTGGCTGCAAGCACCATGTGCTGGGAAAGTGAGAAACCTCTTTGGTGTTTTCAGGATAAAGATGACAGAGCACTGATTTGGGGGAGCAGTCTCCCTGGAACTTTCTCTCCTGGAGAATTTCCAGCCCTCTTTTTTCCCCCTGAGACCTCCAGCCGCATGGCTTGTTCTTGGTCCCTCTCAGGAGCATGCCTCGGGGGCTCTGTGTCCAGGACCCTGACCACGTGCTTTCCTCCCCACCCCCAGGCCCATCTGCCGCGTTGGGGGCTGGCACTGTGTCTGAAAAATTCCCCCAAATTTGTGCCACCCGGAAGCCAGCAGGGAGTGCCGTCCTTCTATTCAGAGCACAGAGCATGCATATGTGACTTGTCTGTGACCCAGGTCTGCGGGTCACCTGCACCGAGGCCCTGGCCACGTCTCTGGGGCTTTCTGGTCTTCGATTCTGCTCATTGTCATAATGATGCCCATTGTGACCTAAACATGTTGCTGATGGTGACTCTTCAAGCCTAGAAGAGAAGACAGGAATCTTTTGGGACTGCCTGAGATTCTGGGAGTCAGGAAGGGTGGGGGTGGGGACAGCTGGGAGAGTCACACCAGCAGGTGGCTGCTGCTCCCATGGAGATGTCAGCCAGATGCTGGTTCCTCTGCAGGGGCCGTGGGGACTGGAGTGGGGTGTAGAGATGGCCTGGAAAAGAGGAAGGAAGGGGGGGGGTGTCTCTCTCCTCTGTATAATAATCTGCTTCTGACAAGAAGCTTCTGTTCTTTTCCACTGGAAAGCTTTTAAGAACGCTGAAAAGGACAGGCAATTACAGGAAGGTTAGGTGCGCCTGATTGGATGTTGTTACAAATCACTCATTGTCATACGAGGCATTTGGAAAGGAGGCCGTTGGGGACTGATTGCCGTTTAGGGTAAGTGATTTCTGTTTAGAGTGAGTGAGCAGATGAAGGCTTGGCTAGCGCTCATCGTCCTCTCCCTATTTGCTGTTGTGTTGATGGTTTTTCTTGGCAAGAAGGGGGCTCTTACAGATGCTCACAGGATGTGCGGACGGGAGGAGGCCAGGGATCAGCCTTCTAATCCCACTCCCGCTGCTCCCTGCCCTCTCCCACCCCATTCTACTGATGGGGAAACTGGGTGTATAGAGAAGGGAAAGGACTGGTTAACCTCACACAGCAGGTTGGTCGAGGTGCTAGACCAGTGGTGATACTCAGAGCCCGGGCCAGCGTTCTTGTATCTGTCCATCCAGGCTGTGAGCTGACACTCCAGCGGCGACACGGTGTTTTTATTAACACAACCCATGTACAGCTGTGCGGGCTGGGCATCCCTTACGTGGCAGCCCTTGCTATTCCAGGGCTGCAATCTGTTTCCCTGGATCCTCTCACTTGGGATTTCCCTTGACCTCGTGATGTCCCTGCAGGCAGGAGGCACAGAAAGCAGTTGGACTAACCTGGTATTCTCAGCTTCCCCTCTCTCTGTCTGTCCCAACATCTCCTCCACTCCTGTGTCTGAAACACCACCCACTGTAGTGGAGAAACTTCCTTGAATCTTGAACACTGTCCTGTCTCTAAGAGTCTAAATTAACATGCACGTGTCCTGGAAAGGGCTGTTCTGTGAGCTGCCAGGGCACCATCCAGGAGTCTACAGACAGGGAAAGGTAGTGGAAGAAGGATCATCAGAAGTAAACTTTGGTAAGTCCACCATTTGGTCCAGTAAAAATTTTTTCATCATTTTACCAAAAAAGGAAAATGAAGCAGAGAATGGCCGGAGAACGCACTCGTGGTTGGAGTCATCCCTGTCTCGGGTCTGCAGTTTCGAGTGTGAATTGTTATGAGCTGAACCGTGTCCTCTTCAAAAAGATATGGCGATGTCCTAATCCCCAGTACTTCAGATGCGACCTTATTTAGAAATGGAGTCTTTACAGAGGTGATCCCGTTAAAATGAAGTCATTAGGGGGGGCCCTAAGCCAATATGAATGGCTCCTTAGATGGGACAGGGGCAGACCTGCACAGGGGGAGGCCACGAGGGGACACAGAGAAAGCCACATGGAGGCAGAGATTGGGGTGATGCCCCCTAAGCCAAGGAACCCCAATGATCACCAGCAACCACCAAACCAGCAGAGGGGCAAGAGACTCAAGGGCTCTCAGACGTACCTAACTCTGCTGACACCTGACTTCAGAAACTGTGGCCCCCAGAACTGGGAGATGATACATTTTTGTTTACACACCCCCTTTTAGCTTCAAACATTTAATTCTTTTTGTAGTTAGCAAAAACACCAGAAGTCCAGCTTCACAGGGGAAATGCCCTCACAAAATCAGAGTGGGCTTTGCCAGCACACCCTCTTCTGGGACCAGCTCTGAACAACCAGATGAAGAAAGCTGTCACTGTAGATTGTCCGTGATTAGAGGAGGCCTGAGGCGTGACTGACTGCTGTGCTCGCTGCAGAGGCAAGAATCAGGAGACCCACCCAGGTTCTAGTGCTGGTTCTACTATGGGTGACCTTGGATGAGTCAGTTCTGTTCAATGGGGCCTTAGTTTTCCTATTTGCAAAATGCATTTCCAATTCTCACATTCTGCCCTATTTCTTTTATATGTTTCCAACTTCAAAGCCTTAAATATGCTCTCACATGGTCATTTGTAACTCTGAGTATAGCAAATTCACGACATGGTCCTTCCTATCTGACAAGCTGGGGATGTGGGACAAGGTCTTGTATACATGTGTGTGTAGGTCAAACTCTCCTTCCCTCTCCTGAGATGGGAACTACTGTAGTGCTTAAAGAGCAATTCATAGCTCAAGGAATGATGAATAGTTTGATGTTGTGAAAAGAGTTTAGAGTTAGCTTAGAACCCTGGTTCTGCCATTTGTCAGCTGTTGGGAACTAGCGTGTCACCTGACTTCTGTGAACCTCCATTTCCTCAACTGTGGAATGAATATAACTATAGGGTTTTTGTGAACATCAAGTTGATTTATTCAGCAAGGCTTTATTGAGTACTGATAAGAGCTGGGCACTGGATGGGATACTGGGTGATCCAAAATGAGAAAGACAAACTGGCTTCCTACCTTTTTGGGAGTTCATCATCTATCCACGGGGGCGATGGATCATCAATAGGTTAATAAACAAAAACACGAAAATGTAATTAAGCGCTTTAAAAACAAACGGACTGCTAGATGAGTAATGATGGGGAGGTCCCTAACTTAGGGCTGCCAGAGAAGATTTCTCTGGGAAGGAAGAAAAATTGTGCAAGCTTGTGTGATGGGTAAACAAGTGCGTGTAAGGGGATGGTCCAAGAAGAAGCTGCAGAATGTGCCCTTGAACTAGGAAAGATCAAAAGATACAGTGCATTTGGCAATGACATGGCTTCATAGGAATAGAGGGGTTTCATCTGAAGTCTCCGTCTGTAGCAGCCCTTAAGTCTTTTTTCCCTCCAGAACAAAAACATCCCAAGTCCAGTTTTCCTCCATTACTATTGCACTGATAGTATTTTCTAGTATGTGTGTGTGTTTGTGTGTGGAAGGGAGGTCTAGTATGTGCATGGATCTGTGTGCTCTTCCATGTGTACAGGGAGGGCCCAGGATGATGGCACATCTGTCACTTGCTCACACTGAGAAGACGATCTGTACTCCTTGTTTCAACTATGAAATGAAGCCCATTTTACAAATAAGGTCACTTTCCCACCCTGAGCTGGGAACCAAGGAATCTGGGCCCATTTTCCTCACTTTTACTTTTCCCCTTTTCCCAAAGATAAAAAAGTTTGCACATTGTGACATCCATATCAAATGCCAACAGCATGGTGGGGACTCTAAAGAGAACTGACAGAGTCCTCAGGTGGAGGGCAGACTGTTAAGACAGAACAGCTCCAGATGTAATATTTGGAGCTCACATCCAAGAACCATTAACATTCTGGAATGTTCAAAAGTAAAACGCCAGGAAATACGAGTCCAGGAGGAATTTCACTGGTGGATCTGCTCCAGCAGAAGAAAGAAAAGCTGGTTACCTCCAGCTTTCCCCAGGGGCCTGAGTGGGCCAAGAGGTTCAATATGTCCATTCTGGAAATGAAAACAAAGGTTTATCGGAAACACTGGTCTAAGGGAACAAAAAGTCAAAGATTCCTAACCTATTAGAGGTTTAAGTTCAGCCCTCCTAAAGCTCAGAGAGGAAGCTGAGCCTTAGAGAGACGAAGTGCTGTGAACTATCACCCAAAGGGCACAGTGGAAACCAGGGCAGCAGCCTGGGTCTGGTGATTTGTCCTGTGATGCCTTACGCTGTGTCCCCATGGTATATTTGAAGGAGTGGGCAGAGGGTTGTATTCTCTATTTCATGCGTGGCCAGTCCTATCCAATGTTATAAAAGCTGAGAATTAGGATGTTAAACCTCAAACATGAATAGTGTCTTCCTGCTGGGTTACTGATGAGCTCTGAAGTGTGGGCAGGTGTTGGTGCTCGCGCCATGGGAAAGGCCCTGGGCCCTGGTAGGGTGGAGCAGAGAGCTGTGTCCGGAAGCCAGGAGCACCTACCTCTCTGTCTGCCTAACAGCCATGAATAACTAAATTAGAGTAACCATCTTAATGGGGAATAAATTGGACGGTTAGGTTAAAGAAGCCAGTAGAAGCAATTTGCCGAATGTTCCTTCGAGGGACATTTGGCAGAGGAGCAGGGGCTCCCATTTCTGATTAAGGCCATAGGTAACTGTCACTCCAGAGAGGAAATTGGATGATATGGCTGGTGGGAGGAGAGGTGGCGGGTGAATGCCTCCCCTCTGGGGGGCCTGCCCTCCTGCCCCAGGACCAGTACTGCCCAACGGGGCTGCTCTGTCTGACACATGGTTATATGTTCACTTTGGCTATACAATGATTCTATCAGATAATGAGTCTTAACCCACATGTCCAGGGGCTGCCACAAGTAGGGACTCTGGGAAGCAAATTCTGGGATACAAACAGTTTATTAAAGAGAGAAAGATCCACACCTGTGGATGGGTAGGGGTGGGGTGGGGGAGCGGGCATGGTGAAAGTCAAGTGTGATGAATTTCACCACAGAGGAGCCCCTGGAACACTCCGGAGCTGAAAGGACTCCCAGAGTTGTCCTAAATTGGGCCGAGATGGCCAGGCCTTTGTCACATGTGTGGGGCATCTGAGAAGGGGTGTTTCCAGGGGTGAGGCAGCTCTCCGAAGGGGCTGAGTGGCTGAGTGGCTGAATGCTGAGGTCTTTGCCCATGGCACCACCAGCAGCCGTGGCATGGGAGGATACAGCAGAGCCTGCGACAGGTGTTCAGGAGGAAGATCTGTCCTTATTTTTCTAAACCAATCTTCACGTTCACTGTAAACCTCCATTCTACTAGGATGAAAGAAGCTTCTGTTGATTTATTTGGTGGGTTCTTCCCTTTTCTTATGTTAAGCTCTGAGGGATTTATGTAGAACCAAGGCTTGTGGTCTGTATGACAGGAAAAAACAGTTTTATCTTCTACTCCTCACATTCAACACAGAACACTTCCGAGACCCTGGTAGAGGTCTTTTCCCCACACTGACCAATTCTCTGACACTACCGGGGTGTTTCACAGTTCAGTTCAGTCGTGACATTAAGCGGAATTAGTGCAGACCTGGCGAGTGACAGTGTCAGTCCTAGAAGACTGCCCCCCCCCGCCCCATTTCAGATGTCAAGCGAGGCGCTCAGGTCACCCACACTTCTGTCAGACTTGGTTACAAATGAAAGGTTTCCATGATCCTCTTCTTGGGTTTAGTAATTTGCTGGAGCAGCTCATAGAACAGGAAAACAGTTTACTTACTCTTTTTCAGTGATGACAAAGATGTCTTAAAGGATATAAATGAACTGTTCACTGAGAAATACATAAAGTGAGGTCTGGAAGGCTCTTGAGCATAAGAGTTTCTGTCCCCATAAAGTTGGGGTGTGCCACCACCCTATAATGTAGAAGTGTTCTTGTTTGCTAACTGGGAACCTCTGTGAACCTTACCCTGTTGGGGTTTCCTGGAGGTTTTATAATATAAATAAGCATTGGTGATCAACTCAATCTTCAGTCCCTCTCCTCTCCCAGAGTTGGGGGTAGGGCTAAAAATTTCAACTTTCTGCTCACTGGGCTGGTTTCCTCGGCAACCAGCCTCTATCCTGTCATCTAATTAGTCATCTCATTAGCACACCCGCCCTCCCATGCATCACTTCTGAGACTCCAAGGGTTATAGGAGATTTGTGCCAGGAAATGAGTGCTAGACCAAAATGTATATGGTCATGACCCTAGGTGCAGAAGATACTGTATTTTTACTGTACCTTTCCAGCGTGCATTTATATACATACTTACCATTGTGTTATAATTGCCTGCAGTGTCCAGTATAGGTTTGTAGTCCACAGGCATCAGATGATACCATGTGGCCCAGGTGTGGCAAAGATCCACTTGCTCTTCTCAGAACACATCCCATCGTGAAAGCGCGCATGGCTGTATTTCCTATTACATTATAATAGCACGTTGCCCTTCAGGCATCTAACCTCACAGGTGTCCAGTGAGACGTGTCTATTCTCCTGACCTTGTGCTAGATCATTGGAATATAGACATCTGTGGAGGCATCTTGCCTCTGACCCCTTCAGGGCTTGGGGCTTCTGTGCTTTGTGTGCCATTTTTTTGGGGAATGGCAATCATCTGGCTGCTCCCTGTCATGTTGGAGCACGGGCATCCATGTGAAGACAAATGTGGCTCAGACATGCTGTCCTGGCTGGGTTTACCCACTTCAGTAAATCCCATCTGTTCAGGGCTCAGTTGTGTCCCCCCACAGTGCCATAGATGGAAACCCTAAACCTCTCCCACCCTGTGTCTATACTTGGAGATAGGGCCTTTCGGGAGGTAATTAAGGTTAAATGAGATCATCGGGTTGGGCCCTAATCTAACAGGACAATGTCCTTATAAGAAGAGGAAGAAACACCTGAGAGCTCACTCTTTTGCTCCTTTTCTCCACTGGCACAGAGGAAAGACCCATGGGAGGACACAGCAAGAAGGCTGCCGTCTGTAAGCCAGGAAGAGAGGCCTGACCAGAAACTGACCCTGCCAGTGCCTTGAGCTCAGATTTCCAGCCTCCAGACTGTGAACAACAAATACCTGTTCTTTAAGACACTCAGTCTGTGGTCTTCTGTCCTGGCAGCCATATCCCACTAAGATAATATCCCCAGAAGATATCTGGAGCGTTGAGCTCCTCCTGTGCCCTCCAAACCTCTGCTTCTTACCCTGCCCCCTCAGCCAGACAATATGCTGCGATTGGGCTGTAAAAAATAAGGATGGAGTCCAATGATAGGCTTAGAAAACATATTTATATTCATAAAAGATTCATAGCCGTAATATACAAAAATCTCTTAAAAATTAATAAAAAGATAACCAAACACAACAGGCAAAGGATATGAGTAAGCAGCTTTTGGAGGAGCAAATCTAAATGACCAATAAACACATTAAGAAATGCTTAAACTCACTAGAAAATGCAAATTAAAGCAGCACTGAGTTATCACTCTACACCCATCAGCCTGGCAAATATTACGAAGACCAATAGTCCCTATCACTGGAAGAGATGCAGAGGGAATTCGTACTCTTTGCTGCAGGAAATGTAAACTATTTCATTTTTTTGGAAAACAGCAGGCAATAACTAGTAAAATAAAAAGATTGTATATTCCCTCCACCCAGCAGTCCCACTTCTGGGAATCTATCTCACAGAAGCAAAAGCACCAAAGGGTAAGGGTATGTACGCGAAGTTGTTTCAAAGGGAGCGCCATCATCAATTGGAATAGTTAAATAAATTACAGTACACTCATCCTACAAATATTATGCAAACATTAAAAATGAATTAATTTAAAATCTGCTAATTTGGGGAAACTTACAAAATGTGAGATAAGCAAAGTTTGGAGAACTGTGTAAAAATGATCCTTTTTTTTACACAACATTCCTTATATGAGGGGTGGAGAGAAAAATGGAAGGTGTAAATGTCCCTAAATCCGAAAGAATGCTGACTTGAACTACACACACACACACACACACACACACACACACACACACATACCATCTGTATGATAAAATGGAGGCGTTTGACTCTATCATCCCAGTCTTTTTTATTTATTTATTTATTTTTTATTGAAACAGAGTCTCACTTTGTCGCCCTCCGTAGTGTGCTGTAGCACGATAGCTCACAGCAACCTCAAACTCTTTGACTCAAGTGATTCTCTTGTCTCCACCTCCCAAATAGCTGTGACTACAGGTGCCTACCACAATGCCCGGCTATTTTTGTTGTTGTTGTTGTTTGCTTGTTTAGCAGGCCTGGGCTGGGCTCGAACCCACCAGCCCAGATGCATGTGGCTGAGCTTCTGTGATATGATCTTATTAAATATTATGGCAATGCATGAAAACATGCTCTAAGAATGGTTGCCAAATTATTACCGCAGGGTCGAAAAATTTCGAGTAATATCTTTCTCTGTTAGACTTCTATGTACTATTTGAAAAGTTATAATGAGCATTTATTTTTATAGTTATAGTGTATTTTACTTTCCCTCTCCCCCCATCTCCAGCCCTGAAGCCCAGCACAGATTAATTGCCCTCACAGGCTCCTTCCAGAAGAGGGGCTGGGGGAATAACTTAGGGGAGCCTTCTGATGAAACTCAGTCTTAAATTATTAAATCTCTTCCAGGCACCTCCCTGTCAGCCCCACTTCCAGGCCTGTCTCCTTTCTTGGGGCCTCAGTCTTCGGTGATGACTTAATACCCAGTGTCCCATCCCTAGCCTTGGACTGGGCTGTTGTACCAGCTGCCTGTAGTTCTCTGGAGAAGCCAGGCTGGTCTTCCCTGAGCCCCAGATCTAGTCTTCACACCTCTTGTTCAATCCCCAACTCTGTCCCTGAACTCATGACCAATGATCCTCCTCGGGTAGTCTGCAGGAACCTTGCAAATGGGTAGTTATTTAAACAAGTCTTTTCTCACCCCAAAATGCCTTCTCAAGAGCTTCTTTTATTCCCTTACTTCTGAATTTCCTGAATCGTTTTTTCAGAGCAAGTACAGTCATCCTTTGGTATCTGTGGGGGGTTGGTTCCAGGACCCCTGTGGATACCCAAATCCATGGATGCTCAAGTCCGTGATACAGAATGGTATTTGCTTATAAGGCATGCGTATCCTCACGTGTACTTAAACCATCTCTAGATTACTCATGATACCCAACACAATGCCCATACATCACAGCATGCTGCAAGTACGTGGCAAAGTCATGTTTTACTTTTTGGAACTTTGTGGATTTTTTTCCCCTGTATATTTTCAATCTGTGTTTGGTTGAATCTATGGATGCAGATCCAGAGATAGGGAGGGATGATGATTTTTATCTCAAACCCCAGACCCCTCTGTGTGTTTTACCTTTCTGTAACTATACCATTCTTGCCATATCTCCTTTTCTGACAGATAGGGTGATCCGGGATATCCTATAGCAGGGAAATGGGGAAAATTCAAGCCAGAGACATCTATGAGGAGAGCGAGGCAGGAGCCAGAAAGAGCAGATGCACGCCAATGTGAAAGTCAGGAGCAGAATGCGTGAAAGGCAATGCTCAGAATGAACATGTGGGCAGGAATGGGCCGTGTCTGTCTGTAGGCTCAGCCCTTAGGGACAGTGCCCAGGCACCCATGCATCTGTGGGGTGCTGCACCCTTAGAATGCCAGCAGCAAAGGTTCATATAGATAGGAAGAATCAGGCAAGATTTTTTTTTTATTGTTAAATCATAGCTGTGTACATTAGTGCAATCAAGGGTTACAATGTGCTAGTTTCATATACAATCTGAAATATTCTCATCAAACTCTTCAACGTAGCCTTCAGGGCATTTTCTTAGTTATTGTATGTAGACATTTGTATTCTGCATTTAGTAAGTTTCGCCTGTACCCGTTCTAAGATGCACCGTAGGTGTGGCCCCACCCATTACCCGCCCTCCACCCTAACCTCCCCTTAGAATTCTAATTTGTTGCTGGAGAATGAATAGTTTTTTTAATTTTTTTTTTTTTGAGACAGAGTCTCACTTATTAACCTAGAGTGCCGTGGTGTCACAGCTCACAGCAACCTCCAAATCCTCTTGCCTCAGCCTCCCGAGTAGCTGGGATTGTAGGTGCCCGCCATGACACCCGGCTATTTTTTTGTTGCAGTTTGGCTGGGGCTGGGTTGGAACCCATCACCCTCGGTATATGAGGCCGGTGCCCTACTCACTGAGCTACAGGCGCCACCCTGGATAGTTTTTTTTTTTTTTAAAGTCTATACACATATTTAGATAATCTAATCATGTGACAGCTGAAAAGGACCTTAGCAATAATCTGGCCTCATGCTGTCTAGTATTAACCACATGAGACTCTCCAACACTTGAAATGTGGCTACTGAACTGAGAGGGGATATGTTGGTTTAAATATAACGTTGTCATTAAGACTTAAGATGAAAATATTTCAAATTGTATATAAAACAAGCACATTGTACCCCATGATTACATTAATGCACACAGCTATGATTTAATAATAACCCTCCCCCCAAAAAAGACTTATTTCATTCCTTATTTTCTTTCTTTTTTTTTTTTTTTTTTTTTAAGAGAGATGGTTTTATTTTTTAAAGCTCAAATATCTTTTAACAGGTTGCACTGGGAATTCAGAATTTTTGGATTTTGTGTAATTTTCATATATATATATATAATTTTCCTTTATATATATATATATTATTGTTGGGGATTCATTGAGGGTACAATAAGCCAGGTTACACTGATTGCATTTGTTAGGTAAAGTCCCTCTTGCAGTCATGTCTTGCCCCCAGAAGGTGTGGCACACACCAAGGCCCCACCCCGCTCCCTCCTTCCCTCTCTCTGCTTTTCCTCTCCCCCCATGACCTTAATTGTCATTAATTGTTCACATATCAAAATTGAGTACATAGGATTCATGCTTCTCCATGCTTGTGATGCTTTACTAAGAATAATGTCTTCCACTTCCATCCAGGTTAATATGAAGGATGTAAAGTCTCCATTTTTTTTTTTTAATAGCTGAATAGTATTCCATGGTATACCTATACCACAGCTTGTTAATTCATTCCTGGGTTTTTATATCTGTCTCAAACTGGATTTAATATTTTGGACAGGGCTGCTCTAGATGGTCGGCAAATGGCCGGACAGTAAATATTTTGGGTTTTCAGGTCCTGTGGTCTCTATCTCAACTATGTAGCTCTGTTATTGTGATGCTTGAGGACTGTATAAAAATAGGCAACAGCCTACAGCTTGCTATCCCTGGTTTTAGATCCCCACTTACAGAACGTAGTTATTAATGTTTGGAGAGAGTGGGCAACTCAAGGTCATGTTACACTAACACCAGAGTTTACTAGATTTTCTACCTGGTCTATTTACTTCTTTTTTCAACAAATAGCAAAATAATGGGTGTCCTATTATTGTCCTAAAGGTACTATTCTATGATGTTTAATGTCTAGTTGGAGATGGGGTCATCATGACTATCTCTTACCCAAACAGACATTAATTACTGTGATTCCTTAAAGAGGCTTCTTCCAGGCTAAACTTATCTAGAAGAGGGTCCAATATTTCTGTTGATGGCTTCAGCGTCTGCTGCCTCTGCTCTGGTCAATGGTGGGATTCTCCATGGCCAAGGCTTACGAGGTGTTCTCAAGCACACTGTGGCCTCTCAGAAAATACCTAGTAAGGAATCAAATTCTGATCCATGTTCTAGCATGGATGAACCCGGAGAACATTGTGCTAAGTGAAATAAGCAAGACATAAAAGGAATATTGTATGATACTTACATGAGGTCGCTTGCATAGGCAAATTTATAGAGACAGAAAGTAGATTGGGAGTTATCAGAGGCTGAAGGGAGGGGGAATACAAGTTTTTAATGGTTACAGAACTATTTGGGGGAATAAAAAATTTTGAAATACAAAGAAAAAAAGAGGAAAAGAAAATACCTGGTGATTTGTGGGCAGCTGAATTTGGATCTATTTAATAAGTACAGAATGGAAAGAAAGTTTAGTTGACAAGAAATGCCTAATTTGTCTATCCTTTCAGCCTTAAATCCCTTTGCTCCTTGGACCTAAGGAGTGGGTCACTACTCCCGCCTCCCTGGGCTGGCTTTGGTCATTGCTACTGCAGATCTGATGGGCATCGCAGCTACCGATGGCAGGTAGCACTTTCTTGATATTTGGGTTCCCCTCTTGGGTAGAGATTTTAGTGTAAGAACATTTCATGATTCCTAAAATCCCCCCTCTCTCTCTCTCGTGTCCCAACTATGACTGACATTTTGGTCACTCCTCCCACCTGGTCTTCTCTTTGATAACTGTTTTAAGCTCCTCTTGAAAAGCGTATGATCTTTTTGAGACACAATTCTACCTCTTTAAAAAAGTATGACTGCTATAATTTTTAAAACTATATTATAGAATATGTAAGATATGAAAATGATTTACAGGTTCCTGTAATGAATGAACACCTGCACGTTGCCTGATGTGCTGTTTCTCTTAGTTTCTCTGCATCCTCTGCCCCGGGTATCCTCTACCTTGATCTTGGCGTTTGTCATTCTCATGAACTTCATGTTTCATACACAGATGTATGTCCCTAAATACTATGTTCCACAGATTTTAACATTTTACAGAAATTGTGTTATAATATTTGTATTCTGCTACGGCCTTTTTTGCGGTTTTGTTTTTGATTTTTGCCAAAGTCATATTTAAGAGATGCATTCACATGATCTATTGATATGTTTATTGCTGAATAGTTTTTCATTGTATGACTATGCCTCAATGTATACTCCCATTCTCTTGTTGATGAATGTTAGGTTGTTTCTAATTTTTGCTGTACAAAAAATATTGCCTTGAATATTTGTGCACACATTTCTAAGAATCTAGTAGGGTAGGTGGCCTATCATGCATTTCCCAGATCCCAGGGTCTGTGCATATTTAATTTATTGTGTGGTGCCAAATTGCTCTCCACTGCGATTGCATCAATTGGTCTTATATACTCAATCTATCCCTCTGTATCTTTACCAACACTTGTTGACCTAGTAGGTATGACATGGTAGTGTTTCAGGGCGGCGCCTGTGGCTCAAAGGAGTAGGGTGCCAGCCCCATATGCTGGAGGTGGCGGGTTCAAACCCAGCCCTGGCCAAAAACTGGAAAAAAAAAAAAAAGGTAGTATTTCAGCTGTGCATTTCTCTGATTTCTAGTGAGCTTGATCGTTTTTTTTTTTCATATTCTAGCTGGATTTTTTATTTTTTTATTCTGTGACTTGCCTGTTTATACCCTTTGCTCCTTTTCCTGCTGAGCCTTCCATCCCTTTCCGTAAGTAGACTTTGCACATTCTGAGACGTTAGCCACTCTCTCCTCTCACGTGTTGGCTTGTCTTTTTCACTTTTAATGAAGTTTTCTGACAGACAGAAGTTTTGAACTTTAATGTGGTGATAAGCTCTGGTCTCCTGTGGGGCGAGGTGGAGGCTGAGCAGAAGGGCAGGGACAGGGGGCTCAGGGGCCTGGGTTTCTGTCGCTCCCCTCAGTCTTCAGTCAGGGAACCTTGATGCAGACAAAACAGCCATGAGATTGGAAGGAAAGAAAACAACCTGTGTCCCCTGCTTAGTGATTTTTCCGGGCACTTAATGTACTGCTTTGAATCCCATGGTAATGTTTGTAAAAAGCCTCAATCGTAGGATAACTTAATTAAACATCACTTACGAGAGTTTAATATTCATTATTTGGCTTCAATTACTGTCCATGTCCCTCCCTCCCTTTGCCCCGACTAGAGTGCTCTCTCTCTTTTCTTCTTTCTAGGGTCTAATTAGGCTAATGGCTGCTGCTTGCGGTGACCTTATGTCTGTTGAAAAACAAAAGAGTAGACAGAGACTGTCTTTGGTTTGCCTTCCCCAGTGATCTTTGCGTGTGTAGCAGCCCCAGCTCCCGAATTCCATACTTCTTTCCTTTTTCGAATGCCTGGTCTCACCTGTGCTGTGCAGCAGAATTAGTGATGTGTGTTTGGAAAGGCCTTGGCAGCCAACTTGCAAGTGATACAAGAGGGCTGGGGCATTGGAGAGAGGGACAAATTAGAGGAAAACTCTGAACCTTCCCATGACCATGCTCAGTGGCAAGATTGCCGCCAGGCTGGCAGGGAAACGCTTTCAAAGGAGGGAGCGCGCACGCAGCGGGGCGCCTTCTTTCTTATTCTCTTTCACAGTCTCGGGGCCTTAATAGCAACCGTGGCTGCCCTCTAAGTGCAGTTCTTTAAGGCCTCTGTGAGTCTTTCCTGGGGCCCTGCCTATAGCCTGGATCTGCTGCCTCTGGTCCCCACCCCATGGAGGGGCTGTGCTCAGGTGCACAGGACCCATGGCCAGGCGAGGGGTCTGTTCTGTGCTCTGGCTCAAAAGTCACCCCATTCACATTCAGTCAGCCCTTTCAGGTGCTCTCCAGAGGGTGGAATGCTGTGGTATGTGAGTGTGGAAAGGACCCAGGCTTGGTGGAGCCCGAGTTGCCCCCTGGGCACTATACCTTCAGCTTGGGGAGCGGCAACAAGCTTTATCAAAGAGCACTGGGGTCTCCAAGTAGTGGAAACTGGTTGCGGTGGAGCCCAGAGCAAGAAGAGGAAGCCAGGAAGATTGCCTGTGAGAGGGGACATTTGGGTGTGCCTTCAAGGGTGAGAAGGAGGTGGAGTCACCCAGTGTGAGAGTTGTCATCAGCATCTAGACGTGACAAAGGCCAGGTGCTACCTGCATGTGGGGTTACGGGGCTGTACTTCGCCCTCTGTAGCTGGGACACAGGGGAGGGCTCTGTGCCTGGGAAGGGTGGGACCACGAGGGAAGAAGGCAGCTTGCATCTGGGTGGTGATGGCCTCGAGTCCCTGTCTGGGGGGTTCGGTCTTTACCCTGGGAATTACTGAAGCTTTGCACATGCTACGCTCATGGATGTGTTTTAAGCAGCAGTGAGAAGGGTGGACCCCTGATGAAAGGAAAAAGGACAACTCACAGAAGAGACTGGAGCCAGGCAGGGCAGCTGGCGGGTGCTTGTTCATGGTGAATGTAGGGACCTGCCCAAGTGGACTGAGGGCAGGGACACAGAAATGAGCACACAAGTCCCACCCAGGAAGAAATGAGTGTGCCAATCCCCACCCCCAACCCTTAGGTTCCCACACGGCCTTAACCCACATGCTGACTTCTTCAAACAACCTGCTAGCACCCTCCTGAATGACAGCCATGTTGCCCACGCCGGACATGGATTCTGCTTCCTTTCATTTACCTCTTGGGATAACCTCTCCTTTTTGGTCCTGAACTTCTCACATGGGGAGTGGAGATGGGGAGTCTGGACTTGCAAAGTTAGTAGGATGTGGCAGCCAGTGGGGTGTGGTGGTGGCCAAAAGCTGGTCAGCCCTGATCATGGGCCACACTGCAAACCCTCACGGGGAAGAGAGACTGACCCAGACCCGCTGCAGGCAGGGCTAAGCTTCTCACCCAGACAGAGGGGCTGGCCCCAGTGGTCTATGTTGCTGATCTCAGGAGATGGAGCAAACTCAAGCCTGGCGCAGGCCTGCATTGCTGCCTCAAAGGTCATAGCTAAGGGGGCAGGGCAAGACACAGGGTCAGACCTTCTTAGGGGTCCAGGGAGGGGAATAAGGACCTCAGAGCTTCAGCCCAACTCAGGGTTCAAAGTCTGACTTCAGAGGTGGTGTAGAGCCCAGAATGGAGCCACTGTTCATATTGTCTCTAATTTCTTCTACGAACCAAGGGGACTTGCCCACCTATTGTGTCTAAATGTACCAAATGGCCAAGTGCACCCCATGAAACCCAAACCATATAGGTTTGGAGCCACAGAAGAATGCTAGAGCTCACAGACAGGTGGAAGAGATCTCTCTCCTCACACATTTTCTTGCAGTTTGGGATCCTGAGCAGAGCTGACCGACCCTTGGGATCACTGATTAATGCTGAGGCCATCGGGGCAGAGTTGACGGGTACAGGGAGAAGGGGAAGTGTCTGCCCCCAGAGCCCAGGTAGGGAAGGTCAGAATAGGAACCATAATCTAGGTCTTCCCTTTCTGTTCCTGGGATTCTGCATAATATGACTGTGGTCCTAGAGATTCCTCTTAGGTCTTGGACACCTGAGCCAGAGGTTGTTTGTTCTGCCTGTGGCTTTTTTGTTCTGAAGGTGAGGTCCCAGAAGGCTGAGCAAATTCTATGTGGCATAGAGTGGAGGTTATAGGCAAGGACTCTGGAGCTAGACTGTCTGGGTTCAAATCCTATTACTGCCACCTACTAGCTCTGTAACTTTCCTTTGCTCATCTGTAAGGTGGGTGGAGTGATCACACATCCTCAGCAGTCCTGGCTAATGCCTGTTGTCCCGGTGTCTTGTTTTGGACCCTGTATCATATGGTCCCCTAAACTATGGGGTCATAACAGTACCTGCCTCCTAAAGTTATAAAAATTAAATGTGTGAAAACTCTTAGATGAGTGTCTGATAATGTATGCACAGGCATCTGTTGTTTATTATATGCTGAATATAGAATTTATTTTTCTAGGGCTGCCATAGCAAATGAGTATAAACTGGGAGACTTCAAACAGCAGGAATTTATTCTCTCCAGTTCTGGAGCCCACAAAGCTGAAATCAAGTTGTTGGCAGGGTTGCACTCTCTCCAAAGACTCTGGGGAAGAATCCTCTGCCTTTTCTAGGTTCTGGAGGCAGCCAGGGCATTCCTTGGCTTGTGGCAGTATCACTCCAATCTCCGCCTCTGTTTTCACTTGGCTGTTTTCTCTTTATGTGTTTCTTTGTCCCACTTTCCCTCTTCCTGTAAGGACACCAGTCCCTGAACTATAGCCCCTAGTCCAGGATGACCTCATCTTGACGATGCACATTGACAGGTTCTAAGTGGGCATGAATTTTTTTTGAGTGATATTATTCAGCCCAGCACAGATATACATATATATATATATATATATATACACACATATACATATATATATATATATATTATATCTCTCGATTCTGTGTTCCACTATTTACTTAGCACCCACCTTGGTGTAGCATAGTAAGTCACTGCTGGCTCATTGATAGACACTTTTTTGGTTTATTGCAGAGGGAATATGAGGGTAATGGGATGAAGGAAACCAAGGATGCAGAATCACAACTATTTTTCTTGATGTCTCTCCCTTACTCAACAGAGAATCTTAGCTTCTGGGAAGTACCAATCTCATCACTTGCTCAGCCTTTGGCTCATCTTTAAAAAAAAAAAAACTAAAAAGAAAAAAAATCTTCAAATTATTCTTAAAAAAATTTAACAATGCAAATCAACAACCACACACACAAAACCCAACAAAAAGACCCCTCGGCACATCAAGAAGATGCTGATACCAAAAGCTGAAATAGCTTTTCCATAATGCAATGAAATATATTAAACTCAATAGACATCAAAGGGACTTCGGGAGCAATTGCTGAATTTCCGAAGTAAACAGGGCTTTCAAAAGACACAAAAACAGCACTGGGATCTTGGGGGTGGGAGCACATTTTGAAGGGGCAAAGCATGGAATCCCCAGGCTCTTGATCAAAGGGTGAATTCTTTAAAACGTGGTAATAAATGAAGCCTTGAAAACTGTTTTGATCCAAACTGCCCCAGGTACGGGTACTGACTGCAAATGACAAATCCATTTCCAAATATGGGAGGCCAATGATTCTCTGTCCCCAGCTTTACATTTTGCAGGTTATTGAAAAGAAAGAAAGAATTCCAGACAAAAGGGATCCAGGTAAGTAAAATACAGCCTCCCATGGGCTGCAAAACAGCAGAAACCTTTGTGTATTGAATAGTTTAATGACAAGTCTGGCACTCTCAAGTCTCAGAGACATTAGCATTTTAAAATTGAATGGTAGGGATGCGCCTATTTTCCCTCCCTTCCCTTCCCTTATAAAATAGAGATCTAAAAAGCTTAAGTGACTAGTCCAATATCTCACAGATTCATTAAACGGCCTTTCTTTCCCAACTAGTTACCTTTGTAATTCACCCCTTTCCTTTACTTATGCAGTTATATGAGGGATAAGGAGATTTGCTTGTGTGATCATACACATCCGAGAAGCCCAACCCAGTAGTTCCTAAACCTGACTCATTATTAGAATGGCACTGGGGTGTTTTCAAAAACACGGATTCCTGTTAAAAGTTAGGCTGCTCTGAATATTCACCAGCAGGCATTTGTGAGTATGCACGCTTCCATTTCTCTTGGGTTACTACCCAGGAGAGCTGTGGCTGGCCATGTGGTTGGTGCGTGTTTATCCTTTTTGAGAAACAGCCAAAATGTTTTCTACCAGCACTGTATGAGCGTTCCAGTAGCTTTACATCCTCACCAACATTTGGAATGGTTGGCCTTTCTAATTTTAGCCATTCCAATACTTGTGTAGTGATATCGCACTGTGGCTTTAATTGGAATTTCCCTCATGACTAATGCCATAGAGCATTTTTTTTTTTGCGTGTGATTCTTTGCTATTTGTTTATCATTTTTGGTGAGGTACCTGCTCAAATATTTTACCCATTTTTAAATTGTTTCTTTTCCTTATTATTAAGGTTTGAGACTTGCATGTGAATGCTCATAGAAGCTGTATTTGTAATAGCCTCAAACTGAAAAAAATCCAAATGTTCACTAACTGGTGCAGGGGTAAGCAAATTACAGAATATTTTTAGGATGGGATCTGTTTATCAATAAAAGAATACATGAAGACACTAGAGCATGGGTGGAGGTCAGAATAATCACGCTGAGTGACGGAAGGCAGATAAAAGGGTTATGCACTGCACGATCCCAGCTACAGGTCTACACCGTACCTATGAACTTGCAGAAAATATAAACTAACCTACAGTGACATAAAGTAGGTCAGTGGTGGCCTGAAGGAGTGGTGAGGGAGAGACAGAGAAGGATTACAGAGAAGGATCATGAGGAAACTTTTGGGGTGATGGAGATAGTGAGGTTCACATGCACATACATCTGTAGAACCTTATCAGATGCTTCACTTTGAACAAGTGTAGTTTGGGCATGAAAAAAATATCTAGATTCAAATTCTCCATCCACCACTTACCAGCTGTGTGCATCTGAAAATTACAACCAAAGCACATAATCTGAATCTTAGTTTCTGCGTCTGAACAAACAGAGTAATAACCACAAAAATATCCTCTCAGTACTCTTGCGAGGCTTCAACTATGTAAGGAAATGGAAGTTTCTGGCCCAGAGTGGATCTCAGTAAATGTGTATTCATTTAATTCCCATTTTCCTAAGAACTCTCAAAAGAGAAGTGGTGGGCACTGGGAGAAAAGCCCAGGTGGGGGCCCTGGGGTACGTATCTGTATGTGCATGTGGGTGTGTGCATGTGTGTGTATGTGGTGTGTGCATGTGTGTGTGTGGTGTGTGCATGTGTGTGTATGTGGTATGTGCATGTGGGTAGGTGTTGTGCATGTGGTGTGTGCATGTGTGTCTATGTGGTGTGTGCATGTGTGTGTATGTGGTGTGTGCATGTGTGTGCATGTGTCTGGATGTGTGTGTATGTGGGTAGGTGTGTGTATGTGTGTGTATGTGGGTAGGTGTGTGCATGTGTGTGTATGTGGTGTGTGCATGTGGGTAGGTGTTGTGCATGTGGTGTGTGCATGTGTGTCTATGTGGTGTGTGCATGTGTGTGTATGTGGTGTGTGCATGTGTGTGCATGTGTGTGTATGTGTGCATGTGTCTGCATGTGTGTGTATGTGGGTAGGTGTGTGCATGTGATGTGTGCATGTGTGTGTATGTGGGTAGGTGTGTGCATGTGTGTGTATGTGGGTAGGTGTGTGCATGTGGTGTGTGCATGTGGTGTGTGCATGTGTGTCTATGTGGTGTGTGCATGTGTCTGCATGTGTGTGTATGTGGGTAGGTGTGTGCATGTGATGTGTGCATATGTGTGTATGTGGGTAGTTGTGTGCATGTGGTGTGTGTATGTGGTGTGTGCATGTGTGTGTATGTGGGTAGGTGTGTGCATGTGGTGTATGCATGTGTGTGTGCATATGTGTATATGTGGTGTGTGCATGTGTTTTCACGTGCATGTGTATGTGGTGTGTGCATGTGTGTGTGTGTGGGTAGGTGTGTGCATGTGTGTGTGCATATGTGTATATGTGGTGTGTGCATGTGTTTTCACGTGCATGTGTATGTGGTGTGTGCATGTGTGTGTATTTGGGTAGGTGTGTCCGTGTGTGTATGTGGTATGTGCATGTGTGTGTATGTGGTGTGTGCATATGTGTATGTGGTGTGTGCATGTGTGTGTGCATGTGTTTGTATGTGGTATGTGCATGTGTATGTATGTGGTGTGTGCATGTGTGTGTATGTGGGTAGGTGTGTGCATGTGTGTGTGCATATGTGTGTATGTGGTGTGTGCATGTGTTTTCACGTGCATGTGTATGTGGTGTGTGCATGTGTGTGTATGTGGGTAGGTGTGTCCATGTGTGTGTATGTGGTTAGGTGTGTCCATGTGTGTGTATGTGGTATGTGCATGTGTATGTATGTGGTGTGTGCACATGTGTGTGTGGGTAGGTGTGTGCATGTGGGTGTGCATATGTGTGTATGTGGTGTGTGCATGTGTTTTCATGTGCATGTGTATGTGGTGCGTGCATGTGTGTGTATGTGGGTAGGTGTGTGCATGTTGGTGTGCATGTGTATGCATGTGTGTATGTGGTGTGTGCGTGTGTGTGCATGTGGGTGTGTGCATGTTCGTGCATGTGTGTGTGTATGTGCATGTGTGTGTGTGCTGACACAGGTGCCCAGGTGAAGCTGAGTCTGACTGGCCAACGGTCATCGTGAGGTCTCAGAGGCTTTGGGGAGGAAGATTAGCATAACCTTCCACATTTACCTTCTTCATAAATTCCCCCTCAAAAGGCCTTAAGAAACAGCCGCAGCACCCATAAGGGATTGCAGTGATTACTGTTTATCTCCATTTTGCATCAGGGCTGCAGGCTAGAAGCTCCTCTCCTTGCCTGCCAGCCTTTATCGTACTGTTAACTGGTTAACCGGCTCAGATCTTGCAGCCAAAATGGAAGGGAAGCAGCCAACGTGGACCTCTTTCTTCCCTTCCTTGCCTCTTCCTTCCCCTTTGTGAGCTCTGCGCCTTCACTCTATTGGGGAGTGAAGGCTGTCCAGGTGCACAGCATGGGGGAGTGTGACACGCGGGCACACACACGCTCGCACACACGCTCTGCTTCCAGCCGGGGCTGGGCTGATGAATTGCAGCGTTTGAAAGTCTCCTTATCGCCGTGGTGCACATGGGCTGGGACGTGTGTGCCTGTGTGAGGGGAGGAAGAAGGCAGTGGGGAACCGGAATGAGAAAATAGGGCTCCTGGCTCCTCTGTCCCTGCCTCTTTGTCTAGATGAAATGTCAGATTCTGCTGGGTGTCTTGTCAGCAAGTCTTTTGCAAAATAAATGGAGGTAACACTAAAAAAAAGAAAGCAAGAAAGAAAAAAGCTGATTTGTTCAGTATTTCTCCTACAGAGAAGACGTGTGCAAACACGATGAAATGCCTGCTCCCTCCTGTTGGCGTGGCTTCTGGTCTGATGGACGCAGAGAAACAGCTAAGAGAGAAGAAAGCAAGCATTTACTGAGCACCTACTGTGTGTCAAGTCCTTTCAAGCACACAGGCAGGCCTGGATTTTGGCAACTCCTGTATGTGGCAAGTACTGAATAAATGGTGTCTGGCCCAAGGGGGTTAAAAGCCTGACGTTGCTCTGTGCTCCTGTAAAATCACTGATGGCCTGGTGTCCAGCAATGAGCGTCCACCTTAGGGGTGCTGAGCACAGTGGGCAGGAAACTGCAAAGCCACATCTTAAAATTAGAGAGCATTAGACTCCCAGCAAATCAAAGCAATTCTTTCCTCCTTCACCTTTTTTTTTTTTTTTTTTAAATTTACTTACTGGCTTCATTAAAGACACAGTCTGCTTACTATTAGGCTGCACTAACAGAATTAAAAGAAAAAAACCCTGCAGGCAATGAAATAAGTTCTTTTGTCCTAGAAACAGCGCTGTGAAACAGGAGGCATCATTTCTCCAAAGTCTAAAGCAGGGATTTGACAGACTCCACCATGCTCTGCCACCCACTCTTCTCACTGTCTCCTTTTTTGGGGGTGTTGAATGTGGAACATTAGACCTTCTAGAATTTTCCATTCTGTATTGTCTTCTCAAGTCACCCCAGAGACAACTGTTTTGGAAGTGTCCAGTACGTGTACTTTTTGTCAAAACTGTTACTACCAGACAGAGTACTTTTATGGGAAACTTGAGAGTATTTTCCAGATAAAGGGTCTTAAATACGAACAATCATGGGCGGCGCCTCAGTGGGTAGGGTGCTAGCCCCATGTACTGAGTGTGGCGGGTTCAAACCCAGCCCTGGCCAAATTGCAACAAAAAAATAGCCGGGTGTTGTGGCCGGCACCTGTAGTCCTAGCTACTCAGGAGGAGCCTGAAGCAAGAGAATCGCCTAAGCCCAGGAGTTGGAGGTTGCTGTGAGCTGTGTGAGGCCACGGCACTCTACTGAGGGTGGTAAGTGAGTGCCTATGCCTCTACAAAAATAAATTAATAAAAATAGTATGAACAATCATTGGCTGAGATCACTAATGCACACAGTGTTTTACCACTTACTCCATTTCTACCCCCCATTTAATTCCTGCAGCCCCCCCACAGCATAGGTCAGCATATTTGCTCTGTTTTACAGACACGGAAACTGAGATCAGTGTAGACAATTTTAATAATGTGTGGAAGGTCAGACAGCAGCATAAGCCAAGCCCTGATCTCAGGTTTCCTGACTCCTAATACTCTTTCTTCCATGCCTGGGGCAGCACATTTTCTGAATTAGTTCAAACTCCAGGTATAGGGTTTGACAAGACTGTTACAATGTTTGCATCAGAATTGTTCTGGCTAATTAAAGTGTCCAGGCTTTGTAATTACACCACATTCCTGGGGAGGAACCCACCAGATGTAAGCTCCAGAGCCTCGCGGACAGGAGGCCGAGAAGCACAGGCTCCAAGTGGACCCATAGACAGATTGCGGTGGGTACAGATTCTTGGGACTTTGGTCTGCTAAACTCTTGGCGCCACCTAAGCAAATACCACTTTTCTCTTTTGTCCCCCGTGTAGACAAAGCCTGTAGGCCTTAAAATAACAAAAGTTTTAAATTTGGTTGCTAATTCACATGTGTGGTTGGCTCTTAACTACCTGTTTTAAAATTGTTGGTGGTTATGGTTTTGCCTTGGGTGGCCTTGTCCTTGATTGCCTGGCTGTTCTCCAGGGGACTGACTGTCAAGGCAAAACAAGGAAAATATGATTAGAAATCGGATCTTCACTTTCTTTCTTATCTACTGACAAAGACAATCCTTCCTCCTCCCCAGTTCATTGAAAGAATTCTGTCTTTAGTTCTTTAAGGAAGCCAATTTCATTAATATTTAATAATAGCAATCGTATGAATGACATTAATAGAATCCTTTCGTGTAGAGCTTTGTAGTTTACAGGGTTTCCACTGAACCGCAGGCTGGAAAACATCCTCCATCCTGATGTTCAAGCCAGAAACCTTGGTGTCACACCAGACTCCATCCACCTTCCCCATCCAGTCTCCCAATAAAGCCAGTTTTTTCTCTCCAATTTTTACAATTTATCCATTTTCCCTAGTTCACAATACCTCCCCTTTAATCCAAGCCAATGTGTCGAGTCTTGGTGAGAGGCAAGGCTCAGCATTTCCCTTATGGAAGCTGAAAAGCTGGGCCTGTTCTCCTACAACTGTGAGCAATTTCATGTTTCCATTTGGGACTTGGGGTTTGGAGTAGGGCTGCAAAGAAACAGGGACAGAGTGGAGTTGTCTCCTGCAGTGGCGATGATCGTGGCGGCAGCATCTTCCTTCATGCATTGAGGCAAAGGCAGCCATGGGCTGTGCAATATTCCAGCCATCAGCAGTGTAGGCAGCATCCTAACACACTTGTCCTGTTGAGCAGCTATAGCTGAGGTCAGGCCTCCTTACCTCCTGGATCTCCACCCATTTTGCCATGTCAATTCTGTGAGCTGCCCAGCGGCGGCATTGCAATATTTGTTTTTGTCTAAGTTAACTGGGTTGGTTTTTGTTGCTTGCGATCAAGGACCCTGACTGGAACATGCTCCTGCATAGTAAGCTCCTACTGTGTGCCAGATATTCTCCAGGTTGCTCTGTGGACAGAATGGAAGAGCATGCAGCCTCAGGGCCCTCTGAGCTCTTGAGCCGTGTTACTGCTGTCTGGAACGTAGTCGGGCCACAGTGGACTTTCCACTAATTTGGCCTCACATCTTCCCAGGCTGGCCAGAATCAGAGGAAGACCCCACAGTTATAGCACTTAGAGCAGAAGGAAGTTTTTTTCACAGAGAAGGTTTTAAAAGAACTGGCATCAAGTAAAAACTATGGCAAATATTTAGAGAGAGGGGGGAAAAAAGCGCAAGATTTCCAAAGTTACCAAAATGCTAGTCTGTTCTAGGAGGACAAATAATTTTCTTACACGAGTATCATATTTCCCAAGATGGTGCAAGTCTTCAGCTATCAGGTTTGAGAAGTCAGGCCATCCAACTTGTTAAGGAGCCAGTAACTTATGGAATGGCTTGAGGCTTGCTTTATTTTTGAAACTAGAGGCAGACAGGAAAACTCTGTGGTTTTGTTGTTGTTGTTAAGTATGTAAGTAGAGTTGATACTCATTATTCATGGTCATTCTCTATATAAAGTTGATTTGAATACTGAATTAGTAAATACTGACCCTTCGCTCCTAGGGAAGGCTCCTGTGAGCCTCTGTTTGCAACATTGTCATCAACCAATCAATTTATGATCTCGTTCTATGTGTGTTTCTATTTAAAGACACCTTAGTCTAGGTATATATCCAGAAGACCAAAAACCACATTATAACAAAGATATATGTACCAGAATGCTTATAGCAGCCCAATTCATGATTGCTAAGTCATGGGAGAAGCCCAAGTGCCCATTGACCCACGAATGGATTAATAAATTGTGGTATATGTACACCATGGAATCTTATGCAGCCTTGAAGAAAGATGGAGACTTTACCTCTTTCATGTTTACATGGATGGAGCTGGAACATATTCTTCTTAGCAAAGTATCTCAAGAATGGAAGAAAAAGTATCCAATGTACTCAGTCTTACTATGAAACCAATTTATAGCTTTCTTATGAAAGCAATAACCCTATTATAGCCTAAGAAGAAGGGGAAAGGGGAGAAAGACGGGAGGGGATGGGGGAGGATGGGTGAAGGGAGAGTAATTGGTGGGACCACACCTACGGTGCATCTTACAAGGGTACATGTGAAATTTACTAGGCGTAGAATATCAATGTCTTAACACAATAACTAAGAAAATATTGTGAAGAGTATGTTAACCAGTGTGATGAAAAAATTGTATATAAAACCAGCACATTGTACCCCATGATTGCATTAATGTACACAGCTATGATTTAAAAAAAAAAAAGTAAAGACACCTTACTTAATATATATTGTTGGTTTATTAACATTGAACTCACGACCAATAAACCCTATTCATGCCTGAATGGAGCCGGGCTAAAGCATGTATTTTCTTTATAAAGCACATCATGACTTTCTTGGGCTTGGGCACAGTAGTCACCATTCAGCTCTACACTGGGGGCATCTTAAAGAGTGAAGTCACCAGTAAAGGACACAAAATATAAGAAAGGTGGCACCACATAGACCCCAAAAGGACACTTGTTGACAATGAGAGCTGAAACAAGAGGCAGAGTGTTGGTTACCTTGTTGGACCTCAGCTGGAAACATGCATGTCAGTGACTCAGATTTTTTGCCATTCTGTGCTTGTCCAAGAAGCACTTTGAGTTTTGATGTAGGGCAGTGATTTTTCAACCAGTGTGCAGCAGCAGCACACTGGTGTGCCAGGAGAGGATCTTAGGGGTGCCATGAACATTTTTAAAGATCATTAAATGAATTCTTTTCAAAAGAAGTTAAAAGCGTAGTGAGGATATTCTTTCTTTTGCTCTTTTTTTTTTTTTTTTGATCAATATAATTTAAATGTGCCATGGAAGTTTAACAATGGGTTCAAGTGTGCGGTAAGATAAAAAAGGTTGAAAAACACTGATTTAAGGGCTACAAATCAATTTTAGGGTGTACAGAATTGGCGAAAAATGAAGACAATTAGATGCATGGATGTATGTGTGTATTTCAGCTTATCTAAGGGTACAAAGAGTTTTTTGTTCTCCCGCACTTTGGGATGTGAAAAAGTGAACGTACGTTCAGACTAGGTGGTATGTGCATGGCTACCATGGCGGAAGTTCATGGTCTCAAATTTGCTTTCACATTGTATCTCTTTAGTTCCTTCCCACCACAAGACAGTGATTCCTGTAAGACAGTGGTTTTCAAAGTGAGACCTGGGGGCTCTGGGTCCCCAGAACTCTTTCGAGCGGTCCATGAGATCAAAGGTGCTCAGATGTTATTTGACTCCTCCCTTCTCATTCTCTCATGCCTGTGGAGTCGGGGTTCTCAGAGGCTGTGTATAGAGGACGATGCCTTTGCTCTGCTACACCAAAATTTATCTCAGAAGCACTAATGGCGTCATTGAAGTATTCGATATTTGCTTTTGAGAACCGAATAATGTGCTCTAGGGGAAGAGTATCTTGTGGCCACTGATAAGGTGGGTCTGTTCCTATCTTGCCTTCACCCCAACCTCTGGCAGTGTCCAGATCTCCCACTATCATCCTGCTCTGGTGCATTCCAAGATTCTGGGGCTTTTGTCCCCTGAACTCCGAGCCCTCTGCATTGTGGCACTTGGTGTGCCCATGAACCTCGTTGGGACATGTCTCCAAGTGGCTTGCTGCCTTTGGTTCTCCCTGGTCTAGCTGCCACGGCGGTAGGACAGAGGGAGCCACCACCCTGACCTTCCTCTCTGGCCCTATGACACACGGTTTATCCAGGCCGCATGGCATAGCCACCTCAGGCTGCTGCTGCTTCAACGCACCAGTTGCCAATTAGACTGTGTCCCTTCCCCACTCCCGGCACTCCCTCTTCCTGGTTCCTCTCCTGTTTCTCCTCATTCTCACTTGGCTTTATCCAAATAGGCAGGCTGGTGGATTTGTATCAATAAGAAGCAATCGGGAGCAGCTATTATACTTGTAATCAATATGTAATTGCATCAGGGTGATTCCATTACTTCGGGCCTCCATAGGCTGATTACTGCTGAGGCCTCGGGGCTCCAGCAGCCACATCTCTGCTCTGTGTGGGTTTTGGTGGGGGAACATGTAGGGGCCTGTAGGCTGAGCCCAGTAGCCCTCCCTGGGCCTGGGCAGTTGCAGGGTTGACCTGGCCTTAAGGCAAAGTTAGACACAGGAAATCAGTCTGGTGGGCTGACGGGGGTGACTTCAGGACTAGAGTCCGATGGGGATAGTCTGGAGGGGATTTCTTAGAGGGCTGTGCCCCAGTGGCTCACCATACCACCTTAATTGACATTTAGTTACTATTATGCCTTTTGGTGATGAAATAGCCTCACGGCAACCCCGTGGCTACCTGTGCCATCCTTAGTGGAAGTGAGATCCCAGTGAAGAGACTGAGGGCTCAGGGTCACTTGGCTTGGACTCAAAGTCAAGACTGAATTTAAAGTTTGAATTCCAAGTTTCTTTCAAGAAAAATGAGGTGGAGTAAATGCTTGTTAAGTGAATGAACGAGTAAGTGGGGGAGTCCTTCAATTTTCCTAAGATCATAAAGCAAATAATGTCTAGTCTCCGCATATACAGTGGAGTTCAGGTCAGCAATAAAAAAAGAAGAAAACAGCACAGATGAAGGTGAAAAACAGTATGTTGAGGGGAAGAAACCTGACACAAAATATGACCTTCATTTTCGCAGGAGTCTGTTATATATACAATGCTCAAGACAAGATCAAATCTGCAGCGATGCCATTCGGAATTGTGCTTGCCTAGGGAAAGTGGGGGTTGATGAGGAGTCCCAGGGAAGTTTCTGGGATGATGGAGATGTTCCATATATGCTTTGGAACAAGCTTTTATATATTATATATATATTATATGTTGGTCACAAGCTTTTATATATTTGGAAAAACTTGTTGAATTATATCTTTTAAGACATATGCATCTCATTTGTAAATTTTACCTCTCCAAAATAAAAAGCACCAAAGAACAGATGAAACAGAAGAGAGATTCGTGAGTAGGGGTGTCTGCCCCTGAAACCCATGCTCTGCTGGCAGTTGGATGTGAAGTACTTCCACATGCAGCCTGTCACAGGTGGTGGCCAGGTGAGCCACCTACATTAGCAAGATGATCAGAGGTGGGAGGAGTCACGGCAGAGGCCAGCTGAGCCCTGACCTGGGCTGTGCTTAACTAGCCCCCCAGGTGAGAATAAAGTAGACCCACGCCCTGCTGGGAGCAGCTCCAGGTCTGGGGAGGAGGCTGTCAACACACAAAGGGTGGCCTACAGGTAATAGCCCTAGCTGATGTGGACTTTAGTACTTGGGGGTGCTGCAGGAGTGGTGTGTGTGTGTGTGTGTGTGTGTGTGTGTGTGTGTGCATGACCAATGGGAGCAAAACAGGGTGCTACTTTGAGAGGCACAGGGGTCCTGGGCACGTTGCAAAGACAGAGCCCCAGCTGTAGGGAATATGGATGGAATTCAACTACTGTACGTGAAATATGAGGTAGAAATGTGGTTTTTAGCAGAAGCCAGGAGAATTGGAGCTACAACAGGGGCCCCAGGCAAGATCCTGGGCCATCAGGAAATCTGAGTTCTGCTGAGTCTTTGGAACACTGTGCCAGTGTAGGGTAGGGTGGCTCTGCTACCTACTGGTGTGTGACCTTGAACTGGTTACTTGCCACCTCTGTTCCTCAGTTTCCTCATCTAAAAAAAAGTAGGACAGTGGGAATATGACAGTTCAAACTTCATCAGAGTGTTTTGAGGATTTATTTATTTTATACGTTAAGCAGTCAGACCAATGCCCAGCATCATAGTCATTTATTGTGTTATTATGGGTGTTATTGAACTAAGTGACAGACACAGTGACACCAACTGCACATACAGCTGGCGGCTAGCCCTGGGCAGGGCTCCATTTGTGAGTTAAATAGCTCTGGAGGTGGGTTGAGAAAATTCAGAAGCAAGATACTAGGCGAGTCTTAATAAAAGAAGTAGCACAAACATCATCCCATTTCACAGGACAATCTGTTAAGGCCAGGGGAGGTTGACACGTGTCTGACATTGTATAGCTAGTTAGAAGAGGACCCGGGGCTACCTGTCAGATCTCCAGCTCTCTTGTCAGAGCTTCTCCCATCAGCTCACAATCTGCCCTCCTTTCCAGCCCTCTGGACTCATTATCTGACCCTGTGCAGAGGCCACCTTGATCAGGAATGAGGGCTGACGTCTGATCTTCTGTTTGTGTCTTGTAGGGCATCCTGTCCAGGACTTTGTTGGTGGTTAGGCGACATCCTCATTACATTCTGACTTGTATTTATGTCAGAAGCACCTGTCACCATGTCACCTTGGTGCCTTGATCACATATTTAGCTGTCAGATCCACAAGCTCAGGGGCTGACAGTTTGCCATTTTTTTCAGAACACACCATTCTTCATGGCGGGTCTCTGATCCTGACCTCAATCTTTCCTCTGTTCTTCATGTTTCTGCACCTGGAGGTGTCTAAATCTGCAGCAAGTCCTGTTCCTCCTGCCCCCTGTCCCCTCCTTACCAAAAGGGAGAGATGTAAGACCTAGGGGGAAGATCTGTGACAGTAACCAGGGTGGAGAAGGATGAGGAGCCTGGAGCCTGGGAAGCTGGACAGGGCAGAGCTGGGAGGTGCGGTGGCCTCAGAAACTGTGTGAAGAGGGCTGGCAATGGCTAGGTGGCTGGCAATGGCTAGGAGAGGTTTGGGACAGCAGGCAGGCAGTGGCCAGGCGGTGGCCAGCCCCACCTCCTTCGCACTCCAGCTTGGTGTGACTCAGGAGACGTCGCTCCTGAACGGTTGTCCTAACATTTGCAAAAAGAGCAACTTCCTTGATTCCTTTTCCCAAGACAGAGATAAAACCAAGGGCAGTGAATTCTGACTACCACACTTGGGCAGACATGGTTGCTTGTTGGGTTGTTTCCTAAACTCACTCAATATACTCATTCATTCATTTAAAAATGCCTGAGTAGTAACAAATAAAACACTTTATTAAGCATCCAAGAGCCAGAAAAAAATGAAAGAGACTTTGGCTTCATTCCCTTAGAAGGTTAAAATGGAGAATGAAAAACCTTAACTGGGGGGTTAACCCAGATTTGTGGTTTCTCTCTGTAAGTCTCTCCCTTGCTACGTGATCAGTAAGCTATAGGATGACCTGTGTGGTGCCACAGGAGAAGCCCATGGAGAGACTCAGTGAGGGCTGGCTGTGTTTGGCTCACGGAGATGTGCATTGTTAGCCAGGGAGCTCCTCCACTTCTCTCTGAGGAGTGTTCAGGAGGACACTATTGTGGGGAACCCCCTGGGTTATCTGCCAAGACTCAGAGCAGCATCCACCTCTCTGGTCTGGGGCCCCTGGAAGTTGGGGGAAAATGCTGTGTTCATGCTTTGTAGCCCAAGTGTTGATAGACTTTTGATCAGTGTGGACTTCGTGCTTGTGTCCAGGATACCAGTGCATGCTATGACATGTATCAGAAGGTTCTTGATCTCTCTCTGAGCTTGGACTGTGTGCTGCTCTGCTGAGGACTGATAGGACATGAAAGAGTGAGTCTTACCATTTGGTGCTGTGTTGAAACTCTCTGCAACCCGAAGAATATGCAAGGCCAAGGGCAAACACAGGTCCTGCCTGGTAGCTGCCATTGGTCTGACTGGTTTGTGTTCTGTTTTGAGATGAATTAACAGAAGGGAAAAAGCGTCCAAAGGATCCAAGAAATAAAGCAAGATAAATAGAAACATTAAGGAGGAAAACAGGTTGAGATGAAAGCTGGTGAAAAGAAGATGGCTAAATCGTAACTAAAATTCAAAGATACCTACATACAATAGAATAAATAAAATCCATATGGAAGGTAGTAAAGGCAGGAGTTAACACTGCCAACACTCAAATCAGTGATGAGAAGAATAAATTCTCCTTATATTCAGAGGGAAAGAAAGAAAGTGATGAAAGTGACGAGAAGGTAATAGAAATTGAGACAGAGGAGAATCAATCTAGGAATCATAGGTATTTCCAAGGAATAATCCAGAACCATTTATTCATAAAATACAAAGTCAAAATTGAAGAAAATGTATATTGCCAAATGGCCTAAATATGCAGGCAAAAAGATGTTTGAATATATAGTTACCAAAATTAAAATTAAAACGCACTCCAGCTTCTCTGCAAATGCTCAAGGGCAATAGGGCAACTCTGTGGTACAGACAAGGCTATTGATGGTATTAATTAAACCATTTCATTTTTCTCCTGGAAATTCAGAAAAACAAAGCTTCCTGGCACCTTGGCATAAGTGGGCTGTGTAACCAGTTCTGTCGCACGAATTGTGGGCAGAAACAACAAATGCCATTTGTGGCCTGGGCCCTAAAATCTGCTGTGGAATCGGTTATTTGGTTCCTTTCACTGTCTCTGCTCTTGGGTCAGCCAGATGCAGAGGGCCAATCTCACTACTGGGTTTTTATCCACAGGAAAAGAAGTCATTTTATCAAAAAGACACCTACACTGCAGTGTTTATCACAGCACAGTTTACAATCACAAAGATGTGGAATCAACCTAAATGCCCATGAATAGATAATGAAAATGTGGTATATATACATACCATGGAGTACTACTCAGCTATAAAAAGGAATGACATAGGCGGGCGGCGCCTGTGGCTCAGTCGGTAGGGCGCCGGCCCTATATACCGAGGGTGGCGGGTTCAAACCCAACCCCGGCCAAACTGCAACCAAAAAATAGCTGGGCGTTGTGGCGGGCACCTGTAGTCCCAGCTACTCGGGAGGCTGAGGCAAGAGAATCACTTAAGCCCAGGAGTTGGAGGTTGCTGTGAGCTGGGTGAGGCCACGGCACTCTACCGAGGGCCATAAAATGAGACCCTGTCTCTACAAAAAAAAAAAAAAAAAAAGGAATGACATAATGTCTTTTGCAGCAATTTCGATGGAACTAGAGACCATTATCCTAAGTGAAATATCTCAGAAATGGAAAAAACAAACACCACACATACGCTCTAATAATTACACAATAGGTACCCATAGATGTGAAGGAATTGGAAAAGAAATAGGGGGTGAGAGGGAGGGGGTGAAGGTAAAAACATACCTGTTGGGAGTATGATGAATACTATTCTGATGATGGGCACACTAAAAGCTCCAACTTAAGCTTTATACAAGGTATTTATGTAACCAAAACATTTGTGTCCCCTTAATAATTCAAAATCTAAAAAAATAGAATCTTGGTTTCTGGAACATTGCCCTCTCTGAGCCCCCCAAATTGACAAGTTAAACCACTGTGATTATAGGGTTCTTTGTCATAGCATTGGACCTGCCTTGATATAAAGGGCAACAGAGTTTTGAAGGAAAACATTCACGATTCAAGTATTTTCAATGTTGAGGTGTGAATGCAAGAGAAACATAACCTCATAAATATTAAGAGTTCAGAATATAAATTAAGTATTTCCTTTTTGACAAAAAGTACTTAAGAATATATACCAGTTTTTAAAGAAACATGAAGAACAAAGCATGAGAATGTTATCAAGGTAAAAGCTTGGTTGATAAGCCCTGAGATCAGTCAAATGCAGAGTAAATATAAATAATTCTTGTTAACATGGCTATAAATCAGAATAGAAAGCAAAAAGTTATTCTCAAGAATGAAAATCCTCCCCCTCCAAAATTTGGCTCTAGTAGCACATTTTATTTCAGGAATAGGGTAAGGGAAAAGTAAAAAGTTCAGAAATTATTCACTAAAACTTAAAAAGAAACCACTGAAAGAGTTTGAAATATGTTTTCTTTTTTTTTTTTTTTTATTGTTGGGGATTCATTGAGAGTACAATAATCCAGTTACACTGATTGCAATTGTTAGGTAAAGTCCCTCTTGCAATCATGTCTTGCCCCCATAAAGTGTGACACACACTAAGGCCCCACCCTCTTCCCTCCATCCCTCTTTCTGCTTCCCCCCCCCATAAACTTAATTGTCATTAATTGTCCTCATATCAAGATTGAGTACATAGGATTCATGCTTCTCCATTTTTGTCATGCTTTACTAAGAATAATGTCTTCCACTTCCATCCAGGTTAATATGAAGGATGTAAAGTCTCCATTTTTTTTAATAGCTGAATAGTATTCCATGGTATACATATACCACGGCTTGTTAATCCATTCCTGGGTTGGTGGGCATTTAGGCTGTTTCCACATTTTGGCAATGGTAAATTGAGCTGCCATAAACAGTCTAGTACAAGTGTCCTTATGATAAAAGGATTTTTTTCCTTCTGGGTAGATGCCCAGTAATGGGATTGCAGGATCGAATGGGAGGTCTAGGTTGAGTGCTTTGAGGTTTCTCCATACTTCCTTCCAGAAAGGTTGTACTAGTTTGCAGTCCCACCAGCAGTGTAAAAGTGTTCCCTTCTCTCCACATCCACGCCAGCATCTGCAGTTTTGAGATTTTGTATGTGGGCCATTCTCACTGGGGTTAGATGATATCTCAGGGTTGTTTTGATTTGCATTTCTCTAATATATAGAGATGATGAACATTTTTTCATATGTTTGTTAGCCATTCGTCTGTCATCTTTAGAGAAAGTTCTATTCATGTCTCTTGCCCATTGATATAAGGGATTGTTGGCTTTTTTCATGTGGATTAATTTGAGTTCTCTATAGATCCTGGTTATCAAGCTTTTGTCTGATTGAAAATATACAAATATCCTTTCCCATTGTGTAGGTTGTCTCTTTGCTTTGGTTATTGTGTCCTTAGCTGTACAGAAGCTTTTTTTCTACCATCCAAACGAGGGGCAGTCCCCAAATTACAAACAACAGACTGAGGTGTGACTCACACTTATATGAATAGAGACTATTATAGGTAACAGATGAATGTACCTATTCCAACTTGGATAGAAATTCAACTTAAAAACAACACACCTACGGTGCATCTTATAAGGGTACATGTGAAATTTACTAGGTGTAGAATATAAATGTCTTAACACAATAACTAAGAAAATGCTGTGAAGGCTATGTTAACCAGTTTGATGAAAACATTTCAAATTGTGTATAAAACCAGCACATTGTACCCCATGATTGCATTAATGTACACAGCCATGATTTAATAAAAAAACAAACAAACTTAGGGAACCTATCTTGTTCATAACCCAGGGTCTGCCTGAATAAGAGGAAAAAAGAGTTAAAGCAAATAGTTTATGGGCTCTTTAGTAAATAGAAATTTAAAAAAGAAAGAAAATTATTATTAAAGGCAAAAACAAGTTAAGAAAGTCAGAAAAAGTGAAGTTCCATAGGTAAAAATAATAAAGTTATGGTATTCAGTCTAGATGTATAATTTATGACTATAAATAAAAGGATCAACCCTTCCATTAAAAAACAGAGACTTTCAGATTAGGTCAAATAATAAGTGTCAACTATATGCTGTTTACAAGATATATGTCTAATCTACAAAGTTTGACAGGGAAAGATTAAAAATAAAAGGCTAGGTGAGAGATATCAGGAAAAGGCATACAAAATGCAGCAGTGAAAATATAAATATACCAAAAATAGAATTTGAAGCACAAAGAGAATTATGTAATATTGATGAAACATAAAATTCAGAAGAAAAATGTAGCAGCCATAAACTGAATAGTAGATGATGCCAAATAACTGAATATCAAATATTTAAAGAAAAAAGCATTAGAATATACAGGGAGAAAATAACAAAGTATATGTGGGATACAAAGAAAGTATCATCGTAACATATTTTTCTCATCACATGGTGGATAAGATAGGTAAAAAATCAATGAAGTTGTGGGATATATGGACAATGGAATTAATAACTCATTTAATAAAAATGTGTAAAAAACTTTAATCATATGAACAGAAAAAAATTAAAAGCTTACTAAGTACTGAAAAATCAGTATTTATGCAGAACACATTCACAGACCACAAATAAATTAATGAATGGATAACAACAACAAAGTTTTTGAATAAGACAGACCTGAGATCTTAGAAATGAAAAACTTCTCACTTAATAAATTAAGTGGGTCAGACAAGAAATATAGACTATTTATAAAGTAACAAAACCGAGGACAGTTTATATAAAAGCTTATGGGGTAAAGCCAAAGCTGTACCAAAGGGCAAATTCATAGGGAAAATGTTTTTATTATTAAATTAGAAATAAAACAGAATGTTTAATTAAAACACTTTAATAAGCAACAGGAAGCAACAAAACAAGAGAAAGAAAAAAATAGAAATAATTCTTGAATTCAAATTCAGCAGTAGGAAGGTCTAGAAAGTCTAACAGGAAAAGGAAAAAACAAGTATACAAAATTATATATTAGAATGTGAATATAGCTGCAGTTACTAAAAATATAACATACTGATATATAGTATTCTAAACTTCTTTTTAAAAATTTTGATTATAGGACATTATTTAGTATCAAACTCATATTCTTTGAAGAAATCGTCAGAAAAAATTGCTAAAGAATCACCTTTCAAAAAAATGCTCTTGATTTAATGTAATTCAGTTGATCAAATTTCAAGAAGGAGGAAAGTAACCATTTCTAAACATTACATGAAGATGAAAAATTTTCAAAATTATTTTATGAGGCCAACAGAACCCTAACAATAAAACAAAAATAATGGTTTAATTTCCTTTAAATAATTGAAATAACAATGATTAAATGCCATCAGATCACATCCATTGCTATTAAGAAAAGAATACTATACCACATGCAGTTAGGTATTATCTCAAGAATGCAAGAATAACTTAATGTTAGGAATTCCATTCATCCATCATTCCAGGGATAAAGGAAGCAGAGAAAATTTCAGTCCGTTTCCTAAAGACATTGACAAAAAAGTTCAAAAAATGTTTTGGTAAAAATTGAATTAAAAATTATTATAAAAAAGATCATTTATCTCATATAGTTCAATATGAGATATTGAATATTTTTTTCCTAATACAAAAGAAATTTCCATTAACGTTGGAACAGTATAAGTATACGATAATCTATTGTCATCTAACAATGTTCTGTACATTTTAGCAACACAACAAAAAAGAATAGAATAAAATGCCCTAGGATGTAGCTATATGGTAAACTGCCATGCAACACTGGGTCTCAAGTGAGGCAATTTTGTTCCCTATGGGAAATTTGACAATGTCTGGAGACATTTTTGGTTCTAAAGGTGAGGGTGCTACTGGCTTCTAGTTCGATGCTTAGATATCCTACAATGCCCAGGACAGCTGCCATAACAAAGATTGGCCACTGATTGGCTCTCTTAAACATCTATAAGCATCTCAAATTCAACTCGTCCAAAACTGAGTTCTTACTATATGCCAGGTACTACACTAAACACGTAATTTACTCTTATTTAATCCTCACAAAACCTCTCTACATCAAGTCTAAATCATAGTCTTTTCACATATGAGGTCATTGAGACATGCTGAATTTGTACACAGATAGTTTGTTCAAGGTCATAGATATTAATGACAGAGACAACATTTGAACCAAGGCGATGTAGTGCTTTTCTTTTCCTTTTTCTTTTTCTATTATGCTAGCCTGCTGACATTAAGTGATTAAAATACGATTCAAACTTATACTCACACACATATAGTTTATTTGTATTTTTGCCATTTACCAGGCATGCAAATACAAACACACCATGATCCATCCCAATTTCATAAACATTATACATATTTAAATATACACATATAAATAAACGTGTCTTTGTTGTTAGCAGCAATCTTCCATGGTGAAATTTCTGAAGTGTTTTAATGAACATGTGTTATTTCATAATCATATAAAACAAAAATCCAATAAGCCACATAAAAGAATTGGTGGAGCTAAATGCATTTTAGTATTCTTATAAAAATGCAAAGTCTAAATAGAGAGACGTGTTGCCTCTACACTGATGTACATCAGAACAATCCTCATCATTCAAGTATATATGCTAGAATCCCTTCCAGGGCAGAAATTCTGTCTAAAACTGGTTTAAGCGAAAACAAATGAGTTGGCTCACATAACTGAAATGTCTGGTAAAAGAGTTTTGTTAGCTTCAGGCAAGGCTTGATATTGCAGCTCAAAATGTTTGACTCATTCCTAGTTTCTTTCCCCGTTTCTTGACTCTGCTCCCTCAGTACTGGCCCTCCTGTGAGTAGCCTCTCACTTTTCTCTCTTTTATATCCAGCAGGGAAAAGTGTGCCTCTTTCCCAACGTTTTCTCTATGAGTCTACCTCTTCACTCTGATTGGACCAACCATAAGCCCTGTGGATGCACTGATGGGCCTGCCCATGGTCTTGGGTTCCACCTCTGGAAGCAGAAGTGAACTCAACTTCCCTGGTGTCCTATCATTTCCCAAGTAGAGGTTGGGGGCCGCTGGGAAATTGGGAAATTTACATCTATTGGGAAATGATTGGTGATGATTGACCCAACCCAGTTCCACTACTTAACAAGATGAGGGGAATGGAACTCTACTAAATGTCTACTTGTGTACATTTATTATCAAACGTTATAGACAGTATGTCCACTGTGTTCAGTAAGGAGAGGTTGCTGAAGGATGGGTTTATAAAGGAAGGTTTTCTGGTAGGGGTGGGGAGAGAGGAAGTCCCTCCAGGACAGATCTGAGTAGAGTTGGCAGATGGGGAAGGTGTGCAAGAGCAGTTTGGCAGGGCCAGACTGTGTGAAGGACTGCTCGCACGGAGACCAGAAAGGTGGTGATGAGGCAACTGGAGGGTGAGGAAGGGGCTTGGCACAAGGGGTCTGCTTGTTTGAATTTTGGTTCTGTGACTCCTTATCTCTAAATGGAGAAGAATTCTTGCACGAAGGCTTTGTGCGAAGGGCACCATCAGTGTTTTGTATTGCAAACTGCTTTATTTTTCTAGCCTCACTTTCTACATCTGTCAAATGGACACAATACCATAACCACAGACTGACATGCTGATTGGATATGATGATGTCTCCTGGAGTCCTCTGAGAACTGTAATTAGGGGACGCATGTTGGAATGAGCCCAGGACTATTTTAGGGCGTAACCAGGGGCTGGGAGCAGACTCAGGTTTTAAAAGGGAGAGAAGTCGCTGAGTACCCTCTTATTGCCACAGGCACTGCCCTGCCTTTGTGGGGCCCGGAAGACCTCTTTTGTTCCCCATGACACAGCTGCCCCCTGTGCCCACTTGCGTGGGATTATCAGGCCTGATGAGACAGTGGCTCTGGAAGGCAGCAGCCTGCAGGTGACAGGGAAGGAGGGGCCAAGAGAAGCAGTGTTCAGAGAAGGGGCAGGGGCGCCTGGGAGGAGACAGAACTTCTTGGGTTGAGCTGCCAGAGACCATAAAAACCTCAATGTATGAAATTAGCTTGATTCTGTAAAATAGTTACATCAAGGCAGCTGTCAGGAATCAATAGAATGCTGTAATTATGTCCATAAACATGCCAAAGAAGCAAGAGAGGTCAGAGGCACAGGAGGGGGTGGCTGCTCCACGGCCTTTGAAGACATGACTCATGAAGCCTGTGGGCGGTAGACCACCCCAGAGGGGGCCGTGTCTCGCTTCGGCCACTGATTAATCCAGGAAGGAGGAAATTCAATTTGGCAAGCATTTGTTGAGCATTTACTTCAGTCCAGCGTGGTGGCCAGGGCACTGAGTGGGCGGGCTAACCCTCCTAGTCTAGGTCCCACTTTGCAGGATGAGGAGTCACTGACATTGACACAAGGTTAGCAAACGTGGGCTTTGGGGGGATAAGAAGAGAGGCCACGCTGATGCTTCTTCACGTTTGCATTTACAAATGGAGCTGATTCTGCTCCTGGGGCTTGGTGCCTGCAATTCTGGAAGCTGATACATGACCCATGTGCACTCAGAACCTCTTCCTTTAGATTCCACAAAGAGCTAAAAGCAGAGCTACCATTTGTTCCTGCAATCCCGCTACTAAGTCTTTACCCAAAGGGAAAAAAGTCATCCCACCATTCAAATATTCACATTTGAATATTCATAGCAGCACAGTTCCCAATTGTAAAGGTGTGGAAACAAGCCAAGTGCCCTTCAACACAGGAGTGGCTTAATACATTGTGGTATACGCATACGACATTGTCCAGCTGTAACAAAAGATGGAGATCATGTAACTTTTGCAACAACCTGAATGGAATTAAAGACCACTCTCCTAAGTATCACAAGAATGGAAAAACAAACATTCCAGTATCCAGTACTAAATCGGAACTAGGAGATTAACACCTACATGTTCACAGGAGAGAAGAACTGAATGAAATTCAAGCAGGGGGCAGGGGAGAAAGGGCTGAATAAATTCCCACGCAACAGTACATTGTATGCGTATATGGGATACTACCTGGTATGGAATACACTTATAAATCAGGCTCTAACCTTACAAAAGCATGCTGTGAAATCTATTTGTACCCTCGTGTAAATTTGAAATTAAAAAAAAAAAAAAAACGGTAAATAAAAAAACTCTTCCTTTACAATTCAAATACTATATTCTTTGGAGAAGGATGAAGGGAACTTTTCTGAGAGCACTTAACAGTCCTAGTGTTTATATTTTTTCATCTTCTCAAAAATATTAGAAGCTGAGAAGTTTTATTTCCATTTTATAGATTGAAAAACTGAGGCTCATGAAGATGGAGTGATAATTTGCAACATAGTATTGATGGTAAGTGAAAATTTATGTATGATTCATAACTTAGCCTGGATTGCTTTAATTATATTGTCATAGTGGTGATTAGGCCAAGCTCCTGGCTGTTATTGAACTTGCTCAGAAAATCAGAATGTTGGAAGCAGAGGTGATTGTGTGGGGGACTGGGATTGTACAGAGATGCAAGAGGGAAATTTGAGTCAAGGAAATAGGGGTGAAGAGCAGGCAGGTCTAGGTGAGCCTGAAGGTGAACTGGCTAGACAGGGGCCAGGATCATGGCATGGGGAGGAGAGGGACTGCGTGGGAAGGGGCTGTGTTGGTGGTACTATTGTCCTCCAACCTGAGCCAGCAGAAGGGGGTCTCAAGATGGCATCATCAGGGCTGACTTGGACCAACCAGCCTGTGCCTGGAGAGACTTTCCTCACAGTCATGTGGTGGCCCCTAGAGCATTCTAGGTGAGAATTCTTTACCAGAATTTCTCGAGAAATGTGTATATTTTCCCCAATTCTGAAAAACATCATTTAAGAAACCAGGAGAATGGTAAAAAGTATTAAAAGTCTCCTGCAACAAGTCAAGTTTAACAATCAGCATAGAGATGTTCCTGCTTTGAAAGAATCTGCTGACATAAAGGAGAAAACATGAACAGAAACCATGACTCCAGGAGTTGAAGGTCAAGGTCACAGTGTCCAGGAACCCAGATGGGAGCAGGTGGGAGAGCAGTGGTTAAAGTCTATTCAGGGGCTTATAGTCTTTACCGTGTGGTAAGAGAATATTCCTCATGCTGTGTGCTGCCAGTGGTGAGTCCTTATTGCAGATAAAATACATATTAGTAAGCCTATACACATGGAATACTTTATACAAATTCTGTGGGTGGTGTTCCAGGAAATAATAAGTTTTGGAAGCGAAATAAGTCATTAAACTGGCAATTTCAGCATGTGATTCTGAGCGGTGCTGTTAGGAGCCCTTGCTAAGAGATGTGCAAGTTATTTTATTCCATTACCACCCAAAATGTTTATGGCTTAAATATTTGCTATGTGTTACATTACAGTTATTTGCAAATACCAACAGAGAAATGCAAAGAGAAGATGTGAATGTTGTTGTGGGAATGCAACAACATTAAAGTGAAACTGATTAAAAAATCTGAATTAGCAAAAGCCATAGTAAATTCGAAGACAAAACTAAAATCAGATCAATCGGGCAAAATGTTTTAGCCATTAAAAAAGAAAATGAGCGTATATAAAGTATCGTGGACCCTAATGCCAACTTGAAGTTACTTTTGGTGCAATCTTACCAATTGGAAAAAATGTCAATGTAAAGCAAAAGAAATTTTCTGCCTGGAATATTTGTCACACGCAAAAAAACAAACAAACAAAAAAAACAACTGACACTTTTGGGCAGGGCAATTAATGCTTTGTGTTTTATAATTGCATTTGAGAATGATAGGATAAATATTAAATATTGGGTTATTATCTTTTGATCTTCAAATGATTTTTATTTGCTACCTATTTTCTGCTAGTATTATCTTTTAATGTTTTTGATTATCAGAAGTCTACACAGGCATTCTCCAGGTTACAAATGAGGTAGGTTCTGTAGGTTTGTTCTTAAGTTGTATTTATGTGTAAGTTGAAACAGGTATGGTTTACCAGTTTGTTATGGTTTGTAAAGTTGGATGTTTGTAACTCAAGGACTGCCTGTATTGGGGAGAGATCATTTTTATGTATGGAAGTATATAATTTCAATTATATTGAATTATATAATCTTAAAGTATATGGTTGTTATATTTTTATAATAACAATAAGCCATGCATTTATGATGTTTTTAATAACAAAACTTCTGTGATAACCTTATGGCTGAGAAACAATTCACTGTTTATTGTTATAGCCACTCATTATTATTTTAAAACACACACAGTCTTAGGACAAAGAAAGAATAATTTATAATTTGGGAGCTGCCAAGAATTACCAGGAATTCTTGTTCTCACATTCTGAGGATTAGTATTTGATGTAATTAGGAAACACTACCTCCTACACTTGTAATGTTCTTCTGCTGCTGGCCCTGACTCAAACCAGCCATCCCAAATGCAGTATGTGAAGAGCAGAAAAGCTGACAGGTGAAGGGCAGGAGCAGATAAAAGCAAGAGTTGCTGATTGGGTGTTAGGGGTGAAATATGTTAAAAAGAACAGATCTGATGGGACATTTAGGACTTGAGTCCTGGTTGGAGTTGCTGCCTCTCCTGTGCTGGTTTCACTTCCTTTCTCAACTTCACAACCCAACCTGGGGTCCTAGGGGTCAGTCTGAGCCTGAAGTTCTGGGCAAAGGACTGACCCCTGTGGCTCCTCCCCCCTGACATTTCTGCCCATGCCTTGGCATCTGAGTGTCTGTCTGACCCATTTTTGGTCTGAGTTCCTGCTCTCTGGAGCCCGGCCCTAGCTGGTTGTTCAGAGTTGATGCTTTAATTGTCTTGTGATCTTTTAGAAATGCAATCCAGAGCTTGTTGGGATTCATTATAAGACTTTTCTTAACCAGGTACCCAATAGGTAGCTAACAGCTGATAGGAGTACAGGCATTAGTGGCCGGTGGGGTTACAAAGCTTAGCTACTCCCTCCTATAAAGCTGGTGCTAGTGGGGAGGAGCCTGCTCCTCTAGGGACCTTTGAAAGAATCTATGATTCCTTACCATCCCTGTATGTTCCACACATAGGCACACTGGTTCCTTATCATGCTGGATGTGGCCACATTCCAGCCAGGCGAACTCCTATTTAAACTTCAAAGCCCACTTCAGTTGTCCCCTCCTTTCAACTGTCCCCTGCTTTCCCTCTAGCTTTCCTTGACTGTTCCGTTATTAATTGTTTAGTTTATTTCAATCCCCACATACAAATTTTAAGTATGTCTTCACCATAGCATTTATCAAATTTGTAGAGGAATTTATTTATCTACTTGTCTGTCTCTGTCTGTTAGAATATGAGTTTACTAAGGGCAGAGATCAGGTCTTAAATATCTCGGTTATCACCTGCACTGGCACAATACCATGAATACAGAAAAGGTAATCAATAAACATTTGTTGAATTAAATTGAATTTGTAAATTAGACTCGCTTAAGGGAAAGCACACCTGTATTCATTTCACAAAAGGATGCTTGGCTACATAAATTATTTCACTAATGAATCTCTTGAAAGGGTGAGCCCTCCTGGTGTATATGCAAAAGGATGTGATTTCAAATAGGTCACATTCCCATCACAGAGTGCATTTCTTGTTTAAAGTGGGATAGGCCCATATTCACATCCTTGGCGGCAATCAACACCCTGTTCACATGCGATATTGATAGTTTACAGGGAGTTTTTTTTTTTTTTCAACTCTTCAGGCTCCAAGGAAAATCCCTGGGGGGCACATGAGGTGTCCCCTAGCTTCCAATACAACTCTGCACCCTGAATTTTGCTGAGGTTGTGGGAAGGCAGCATGGAGGCCAGTTGTCACAGGGAGAAGCAGATTGCCAGGTCCCCATCTCTCAGTCTTCATTGCAACCCATTTCAATTCCATCCAGAAACTGCCTGTCTGTCATCACCCATTAGAGGGGTTTGTAAGAACTTGCAAAATATTGAGGCTGATGCTTTCTGGCACTAATATTACCATTAATATTGATATCCCTTGTAACACCAGCGTCCTAGTAATAGTGCTTGTCGTAGGCTCCTCAGACCTTGTCCTCTTCTCCACTTTTATGACTCCTAGTCTTGCCCTGCAGCTTATTTTTAAGGATTTAAAGAAGTTATTGATCACACAATAAAAGGGAGTAAGAAATTAAACCTGGCTTTTACTCACCTACACTATGGTATATGCTGGAATGGGCCGTTTCTAAATATTAAATATTAAATATCCTTCTTTGACCAAAGTGGGGCGTGGCAGATTTTCATTATCTGTGGGAATTTCCTGAATGCTTTCTCTTTCTTAGGTACTGGGGGAGATGCTGGGGACCCTGAGGGAAGCCAGGGTCCTCCCCTCAGAGGGAGGGAATGTGTCCTTAGGAGATGACTTAGCTGTGGGACGTGCTGCGAGGAGAAAGATTGTGTCTCCATCTATTTATGCTGCTATGGAGGAAAACCTGAGGCTGGGCAATTTATAAAGAAAAGATGTTTATTTGGCTTACGGTTCTGCAGGCTGTACAAGAAGCATGGCGCTTGCATCTGCTGCTGGGGAGTGCCTCAGGCTGCTTCCACTCCTGGGGAGAGGGAAGCTGGCATGTGCAGTGATTGCATGGTAGGAGAGGAAGTGAGGGAGAGGAAGGGGAGGGAGATGCCAGGTTCTTTTTAACAACCAGCTCTTGGGAGAACTAAGAGTGAGCCCAGACTCACTTCCCTCATCCCCTGGAGAGGGTGTTGATCTATTTATGAGAGATCTGCCCCATGACCAAGCACCTCCTCTTAGGCCCTGCCTCCAGCACTGGGGATCATATTTCAACAAGAGCTTTGGAGGGGTCAAGCAAACTATGTCAGAGGTAAAGACAGCGTCAATGAGGAGGCTGCCTCCCTGACCAGAGGCCTTGCCAAGAAGGAGTTACTGGCAGCAGAGATGGGTCTTATCATAAGCTGTCCCTCCAAATATGTATGTCAATGTTCTGACCCTAGGACCTCTGGAAGTGACTATATTTGAAGACAGAATCTTTAAAGAGGTGATTAAGTTAAACAGAGATTATTGTACTGGGCCATAATGCAATATGACTGCTCTTCCTATGAGAACAAGAGACTAGGACACAGACACACATGTAAGGATGACCATGAGAGCACATGGGGAGAAGACGGCCGTCCACAAGCCCAGGAGAGAGGCCCCAGGGGAAACAAGCCCTGCTGACACCTTGATCTTGGACTTGTTTAAGGCCCCTGGTTTGTGGCACTTTGTTATGGCAGCCATAGAAGAAGGCCTTAAGGCTGACCAAGTAGAGAGGTCCTCTGGACTGTCTGTATCCTAGGATGATTTGGGCATCATAACACATGGAAGGCATGTGGAGCCTCTAGGGTAGATGAGATTCCACACAGAGAGGATACTGAGAAGGGAAAATGGGAACCCCCGTACTCCTTGAGAATGGGACCCCCCAGCCTTTTTGCTCTCCATACCACCCGGCCAAAGGGAGAAACACAATGTCAAAAGCTGCTTTTAGAAGAAAATAGGCAATTATAATGTGTTGTGATCATTCCAATTACTGGTGAGTGGCTTCCTGTTTATAAAGTACCTGCCTGAACTTCATCACATTCACTCCACACTGGTGTGCATGGAGATGTATTATTTATCATCTACATTCTATAAAGGCAGAAACTTGAATTCAGTGAAGCCCCATTAGAAGCCAAGTCCTCCTCCTAGGCAGGATGACTTGTAGGAACTCTTTCTGGTTGGGGACCAGGGCTGGGCTGGGGCTGTGCCCATCAGGTGACTGTGGGACAAGCTACCCATTTCCAAATTCTGCTGCGCTTGGCTCCCCCACGTAGGTGTACCTTGACCTCCAGTGGAAACTAGAGCTGTTATTTTACTACAGTAGCATTCAAGAGCGAACTTGCTCCCTTATTTTACGCTCGGGTGGGATTTTCTTACAGAAACTTCCTTGTTTCTGTAGGCTCTTTTTCCCAGCTGCTCCTACTTGACGTTCTGATATCTTCTCACAACCTTTAAGACCTCCCTGTCCTGCCCCTGGACACCTCTGCCTTCCCTAACCACTATCAAAGCAAGTCCAGCCCTACCTGCTGTGTTTTGCACATGCTGACCCCAGCTTCAGGAAAGACCAGCAAGTGGGGTCTTCCTATGCTCAGTCTTTGCTTACTTTAGAAAGGCGGGGGAGGGACAGAAGCAAAAGGAAAATTTCAGCAGCTTCAAGTTCAGATCTGTGTCTCCACCCACAGTGCGGCTGCTGGTACTCCTGAGATTCCCGAAAGCAAATGTAACTTGCCTCCTTGAAAATAAATTTTCTTGATGGACTATCCAGTCTAGGCCACAAGAGGAATTCTCCTTTCTAGTGTAGGGGAAATGCTAGCTAATGTGTCCCTACTCCTTGAGAAATGAAAACCTTGACCTTGTTTGTGCTAAAGGCATATTCTCCTTTCATCCTGGCCTGGGCTGCATTACAAAGTGTTCTTGGGTTAGCTCTGGGGATGAAGGGTACCGTGTGTGAGGTGGTTTTCTGACTGCTGGGTCTCCCTCCTGTTAGTGGGGGAGGAGCTTTTGGAGTTCCTCAGCCCCCAAGTGTGCCTTTTCCAATAGCACACTTTCCTTCCTTGATGACCCTCACCGTGAACTCCTGGGGAGGGGGCTGGGGCTCAGACAGCACCAAATGAGGGATCCAAGGCCCAGACTGGGGAGGAAAGTTTGGTGGGCACTGTGCTGGGCTCTTAGGATGAGGTGACCTGCTGAGAGTGGCAGGGGACATGGGGCAAAGTGGGAGCCAATGTGCAGCCCTGGGTGTCGGCCAGGCTGGTCCCGTCAAGCATACCATGCTCTTCTCTGGGCATGTTGGGAAGCTGCTGCCGTGCTGGGCTTCCAGCTGCACCTCCTCAGCCCAGTGCGACCAGCCGGGGGCTGAGCCAGCATTCTCTTGTATCAAGGGGCATCTGCCTCCCATGTCCCTCCTCCTTCCTGGGGAGCAGCCCTGCCTGGCTGGAGCCCTTTCCATGGCCTGCAGCCCCATCAGGATCAACCGTTGACACTTGTGTCTGCCTTCCCCTCTCTCAGTAGCCTGTGGGGCGGCAGGGCGGGAATTGCCCTTTCCACCAGGCAGGCGTGGAAACAGACCCGGGGCTTGGCCTGTGGGGTTCCAACTTGAACACTCCTTTTATTCTGGATCCATTCTTGAGCTTTCTCCCTAACATCTCCTTCTGAAGAGCCACTTGGTATGGCCAAGATGAGCCCCACGTGCCAACACTCACCAGGAGTATGTGTCCCCTGGTTACACCAGCTGGGCAGCCAGTCCTCCGTGGCCCTGGAGGGTTTGAGGAGCAGAGGGGGTTCGGGGCCTCCCTTTGCCCTGCTGAGTATAGGAGGGTGTGCAAGCCTTGCTCCAGCTCACTTGTCTGCCTTCCCAATTTGAGGAGCCAGAGGGTCAGGGTGGTAGACATTTTCCATTTGGTGCTATCGTTGCTGTCGCCGAGGGCAGGTTTAGAATGCAGCCCTCTCTGCAGGCTGCAGAGATGGCCTCTCCCCTCCTCCTGCCCTTTGGGGGAGGCTTAAGCCCACGTGTCACTGCATCTCTGGGCCTGTGTGTGTGGCCGGACTCTTTACTTTGATCCCGCGTCAGACCCTGGCTTTATTATTTCTCCAAGCACAGTGATTATCCCCCTAATCATGGCAGGAAATGAAAAGCCACAGACGCTTTCAGCTTGGTGGCCCTGTAGATCTCTGTTGTATTATGAATGTGAAAGTTGATTGAACCAGGGAAACAATTTGAAAGCCGAGTTTCCAGAGTGACCTTGATAAGAGGAAGCCTCGTCCAAGGTCTTGGGCAGCTCGGGCCGGCTTTGAGAGAGGAGCCATGCCACGGGGCTGGCGGACCTCGGGCCTGCCCACCCTCTGCGGGTCTGAGTGACACAGCAGAGCCTTGGGACGCTGCCAGCCCAGCCCTAGGCCTGCAAAGACAAGGAACAGGCTGAGCTCAGCCCTAGAGTCATGGCCTTTGCAGTGTCAATGGCTTGGTCCCCTGCCTGATAATCGACCAGCCTCCCTCATCAGGGTGGGAGCAATCTTTGATTCACATGTGTGCCCCAGACAACTGGTCCCTCACACAGCACAGGGACTCATGCGTGGTGAAGACATGTCAGCGTTATAAGTCCAGTAACAGCGATGATGAGGGGAAGGCACAAGTAACACTGACTGTGTGTTGTGGGTGTTTTCAGTGTCGCAGTGAGGTTAACCTTCAGAAGCAAGCTTCCAAGTCTGTCACCTTTCCATCCCCTCCTTTGGATCAGCATAATGGTATCTTGACTCTGTTTTACCAACACCTAAGCAAGTAAGGGGTCCTGGCTGAGGAGCAATCTCTGTCCCTGGGCATCAGCGCTGATGTCCCTTCTTCTTCCAGGGCCCCTTCCTTGCTGCTCCCTTTTCTCTTCCTTGCCAGCCCCTCTCCCTGGCTTGTCTCTGTGCCTGACCCCCTACCGATGTCACTGCTCAAGAGCTCCGCCAACCCCCCATTTCCACCCCCCCCACTCCTCCCCAGCCCTAGCCTGCAGCTCAATGGCTTTCTCTGCTCTTTGGCTCCCGCCAGGAATATGTTTAATTTCATCATTTACCTCCTGCCTTCCCAGTTGAATGTCATGAATATTGTTCCTGTTGATAGCCTGCTCATTTTTAAAAGTGTGTTTGCTATTCCGTGGGCTTGAGATGGCATGGCCCAGGTGCACATAAAGAAAACAGCTTCTAAAATAAACATCATGAAGACCATCCTTCTCCCCGCAAGGCACTGGGGCTGCCAGGTAGCTCACGTCCCCTGGCATAAAGGGAGTCAGATCTTAACCCAGACTGTCGGGGTCATAGGGGTGGGCTAGAGTTTGGTCTAGAAGGACCCAAGCCAGGGCAGTCCCCACGTCTCGGCCTCCTTAAGGGGTTTCCCTTGTTTACCACAGATTCTTATTTGACAAGCACATTCTGAGCACGTGCTGTACACCAGGTTCTCTAGAGCAGACAGAAGGAGACTTCTAACCCTCAGGGAGCTGAGGGTCTGGCTGGGAGGACAGGGCATGTGAGAATGGCTTTGAGCTGTCATGTGCTGCGGAGTGCTTTGTGGTAGTCACCCCCTGGGATCCTTGTAACAACAACATGGGTGCTGGGCAATGTGAGCATCATCCTTGCCATTGTACAGATGAGGAAACTGAGGCACAGGAGGGCAAGAAAATTGCCCTAGTGTGCACAGTCCCTGCAGAGCCAGGACTCAAACTAGCCAGGGTGACGCTTACTACACCCTGCCTGTTAGGGGTTCTTGCCTCTTTGTGTGCTGCAGGGCAGTGCTGGATAATACTGACATCAGGGGTGCACGTATGAGTTATGAGCAGCAGCCAGGGACCCAATAAAAGAGCTCTCTTGGGCTCAGGACAGGAGAGGAGGGTCCCTGGGAGGTGGCACTGGAGTTGGGTCTTCATTAAGGGTTAGGGTTCAAAATGGCAAAAGAGACGGGACATGTTATGCAGGAAAAATTAAAATATTAGAGACACAATTTTTGAGACAATCTCAGGACCATGTGTGCATGAATATGTGTGTGTGTGTGTGTTTGTATATGTGTGTATGCCTGCACATGTGTGTCCATGCACATGCATGTACTTGCATATGTGTGTACATGCATATGTGTATGTATATTCATGTGCACATGTGTGCATGCATGTGTGCATGCATGTGTGCGTGCATATGTGTGCGTGCATGTGTGTGCATGCATGTGTGTGCATGCGTGTGTGTGCATGTGTGTGTGCATGTCTATATGTGTGCGTGCATATTCATGTGCACATGCATATGTGTGTATGTCTGTGTTTTTGCATGCCTATGTGTGTATATGCCTGTATGTGCATGCCTATGTGCATGCCTGTGCATGTGTGTATGCATATGTGTGTGTGTGCATGCCTGTGTGTCATATGCAATGAGTAAAGGACGAAGACTCATCCCATCCAGTATGTCCCCTGGTATTTCGTTGGGTGAAGGTCTGGGATGTGCTGACTCTTATTTGGGGGATCTGAGCTGAAGTGGGGAGCAGGCTCTGGCATGCAGGGACAGACAGGCTGGTTGACGATGACTCCCCACCAACCCCACCATGGACTTGTCCTGGGTGTCCTCTGCTTTCTGGCCCGCCTTTCTAAATGCAAGCTGCCTGCCATTCCCAGCTTTCTTCAGCTGTCATGGTATTAAGTGTAAAAAACAACAACGCATATTTATTTTATGTTATTTACAAACTCGAGTGTTCAGCAGGAAAACAAATTGTGATTTCTGGGCAGAGAGGCGGCACCAGTGTTGGAGTGAGGCTTGTTGTTATTTGGATTCACTGATTTTGCAGCAGCAGATGCCTTTGGCGGGTCACAGAGTGGCCCTGGCTGGTGACAGGAGGGAAGTTTGGGGACCCAGAGGCAGAGGGTGGGCAGTGAAACCTTTCGTGTTGCCTTCCTGGGATCCAGCCACTTGGATCAGGGGCACAACCTATGGCCACAAATAAACACATTGGGCAATGATGATGTTTCTGTTGGCGGGACCCGAATGCACCATCCACATCGCGCTGTGTGGTGTGCGTGTGTGCATGTGTGCGTGTGCTTTCTCTGGGGGTGCTCTGTGCATCTACCCTCACCTTCCTGAGAGATTCTGACCTACCTTCTTCGGTGGTGTAGTCAGAGCTGTTGCTTTCTGGATCTCATTTAGTAGGTACGCGTATGACACTTTCCCCTGAGGCAAGAAGCAAAGAGCGGAGAGGAGGGGTGGGCTGGGGGAAGTGGAGGTGGAACATTTCACATTTTCTTGCTAAAAACTCATGTTACTAACAATCCTGGAGCCATGGTATCCATTCGTCCCTTAGAGTTGCTCTCCTTGGAGGCAGGGAGCCATGATGTGGACGAAGCTCCCTCCTCCAGTCCTCCCCAACCAGGGCTGGGCTCCCCACCTTGGCTCATCCCCACAGAGCAAGTCTAGGGCTTTGGGGGAGTTACTGCAGGAGAAGCCCTTTATTTCCTCCTGGACTTGAACCACAGAGAAGGGAGGGGCTGCAGCAGCCACACAGCCACCTGAAAGAAGCCCGGTCTGAGAATGACTGAATTCATGTGGGTCCAGCTGATGGATGAAAAATAGGGTCCAGGTGCCACCCCCAGAGCCTCTGGGTACAGCCAGGCATGAAGCGAGTTAACCTTCAGATTTCTCAGTTGGGCAAAGTGATAGATTCTATTTTTCTCCTTTCTATCCCAGTTTGTCACTTACATCTGTAAAAGGGTCCTTACAAATGCAGAGCTGGGGGAATTGAACTTCTGACGGGGAGGAAGAAGGCCCAGCCTGTAAGGGGGGGCATACCCATGTGTGGACCCCTGCACTGAATTCTGTAGCTTAGAGGGGAAGGAGGGGGAAAGCTGGGAGGAAGGCCAACTCTTCGTTTATGGCTGTGAAGCATGAGGCACAGGGAGGGACTGTGACTGATCCAAGACACACAGAGGGTTGGTGGCAAATGTCATGTAATCTGATGTTTCCAGGGTACAGCTGGTTCAGGAAACTCACTGACCTGCACATTTTCCACAGAAGGGGCTGGCAGCAGGGAGATGGCACTGGGTTCTCAGGATCTTTCAGGGTCCTACCAACCATCCCGTGCCCCTGCCTGGGATTCACACTGAAAGACAGCCATGGCTGACTCTATTTTTATCCCATCGCACTGCTGTCTGGCTCCATCTGGAGCTGGTCTCCTTCTCCTGGCCTGTCTCCTTCCCTCCGATCCATGTGGAGAGAAGCTTTATTAGCAGCTGGATATGAGGACGTCCTGGGCTGTGGATCTGAGAGGAAATTGGCTGTGGACTGCTGGCCAGCGGGGGCAGGACCGGGGTGAGAGGGTCAACAGAGAGGGCTCTGCTCTGGGCAACTTCCATGACCCAAATGACAATACCAGGGCTTCCCTGAGATCAATCCCAGGGTCATTCTCTCAGTCACTCTCTGGGGAAGGCAGTTTTTCCCACCCAAGGTCTGTGATGTGTGTGACCTTCTGAAAGAAAGAAATGACCAAAGATATAAACACATGCCCACATATCTACCCTACACATACACATGTGCACACTCATGCATGCAGAGACACACACTCATGGACGCAGGTATACACATGCATGCATGCATGCACACACACATGTACATATTACATATACATACATGTGTATACACACACACACACACACACACGGAGCCCCAGAGCTGAACAGCTAGGCCAGCAATTCATTCCTCCCGATGTTTCCTCTCCTGTTTGAGTGTTTGCGAAGTGCTTTCTGCCTTGCAGATCTCTGCTTGTGGGGGGGATGTGTAAGTCCACTTGCCTGAAAGAAACAAGGAAGCTGAGGGCACAGGGTGTGGCCCTCCTGCTCCTGTACCTTGGGCAAGTCACCATCCTCCAAGCCTTGGGTTTCTTGCCAATGAAGACAGGCTCTGTGGTGCTGTCTATACTTAAAGTTCTCGCTTTGACTTTCTAGTTGCTTCTCTTGGTGCTGAGCTGATCTTGACAGGCTGGCTCCTCACGACTCTCCTGGCTGGCTTCAGTGCCTGTCTGAGGTCTCGGGCTGGGGGGCACTGGCGGCTGAGCTGACAGCTGCTTGGGGGCACACTAGTCTTTCAGGTCTGAGCAGTGACCCTATAGCCTGGGGCTCCTGGGGCAGGCCCAGTGGCTACCTGGAGATGCTAAGATAACTCTGCAGATGCGTCTCCCTCTGGGTGTGTGCATGAGGGTCATGTGTGTCAATGAGTGGGAAGAGTGTCCCACCTCATTGCATCTGATTCCTAGTCCTGCATGGAGAAAACGTGGATCATTTCTGACCGTCACATATAAGAGTTGTCAGGTCTGAGTTTTCTTCGGCAACAGCAGTGGTGTGTGAGTATACACACATTTTAAGCTCCTCACTCAAAAAGTTCTTCACTCCTAAAAGTAGAGGCCGAGTCAGTGATAAATTGCTGACTCCTTCGACGTGAATATTGTTCAGTTATTCACAGATGTGTTTGGCCTGACAAAAGCCTTTGCTTCAGCACATTCACAGCACTCACTGAAGGCACTCGTGCTAATGTGGAATCAGCTACATTAGCACAGACTTCAGCAGCTTTCAACTACTCCAGTGTCGTCTTTCTTCACTCTGTCATTTTCTCTTATGATCTAATTAGCGTGAGGCTGGAATCCTGGGCTCTTAATTTATCCAGGAAGTTGAGCAAACTGAATTTTGATACCTACTGAATTCCCCCAGCTGTATGCTCTGCTCCTCATGAAGCCACAGGGTGGGATGTGCGAGTTGTGGCTGTCCCATACTTGGCCTTTGGAGAGAGCAGCTTGGCCATGGCAAGATTCAGGACTCTTGTTGTAGGGTGTGGACTTCACTGCTTTGATTTCTAGCCAGATTGATCTAAGGACTGGTTTTCTATGTTGGAAGTTCCATCCATCCTCATCCTCCCTACTGGGCTGTCCTGGAGTTCCATGATATCTAAGGAGGGGCAGGTGCCTTTGAGATTACCAAGAGCAATGCTTTGGGTTATCTTTAGTGTTGGCCATGTAATGCTTTTCACATGCAATCTTGTGTAGAAATACTACATATCCATGAGAGATGTGCAAAACTGGTGGAGCAGGGACAGAGTTATGTGCACCCTGCCCTCCCCAGACCATCAAGACCCTCTCATGAATCCCAACCTGAAGTCCCCAATGCATCAGAGACTAACCAAGAGACGCTGTGACCTGAGCAAGGTCAGAGGCCAGCCACTGCCACAGCTGCATCAGGGCACAAGCTGCTCTGGAGCCTCTTGTCAGTATTCTGTTCACTCAGCCCTTTCTTCCCAGTCCTTCCCCAGATGCCACCTTCTTCATTAAGCCTTTCGTAACACCTACCACTTGTTTTGCTCATTTTTTATTCAACAAGTATTTATTGCGCTATGTGCTGGCCACTGTTTTACGTGCAGGGGAAGCAGCAGGAAACAAATCAGGTGAAAATGTTCACTCTTATGAAGCTTATATTCAGGTGAGTAAGAGAGAAGCAATAAACAAATGAAAAATTAGATTATTTTGTGTATTAGATAAATGTCTGGAGAAAGAAAAAGCAGAGAAAGGAATACTGGGGAGTGGGGATGACTGCAGTTGAGAGTAAGTGTTCTCCTACTGAGAAAATGACATTTAAACATCCTTAAGACAGTTAAGGAAAACTATGGGAGGTGTGAGGAGAGACCATCAGAGTGTCTGGGTGAACAGTGGTCCAGGCAGGGGGACAGCAGTGCAGAGGTAGGAATGTGCCCAGGGAGTTTAAGGAAGAGCAAAGAGACCGGTAGGACTGGAACAAGAAGTTAAGGGGGAAGGAGAAAACAGAAGGCCAAAGAGATAATGGGATGAAATAATTTAGTACCTTACAGGTCATTGCAAAGACTTGCCCTTGCACTTCAGTGAATAGGGGAGCCACTGGATTGTTTTGAACCAAAGGATCACAGGATATGACTTGGCTTATCAAAAAGATCACATCTATTGCAGTCTTGAGGAAAGATATAGGAGTGCAAGGGATGCAGGTAGATTAGTTGGACCCAGCGACAGTAATCCAGGTGAGAGATGATGACGAACCCTGTGAGTTAGTGATGGTGGGGAGGAATATTTGGATTCTGAGTGTATTTTAGGCGTACAGCTAACAAATTTATCTGAAGGACTAGCTGTGATGTCTAAGGGTGAGAGAATACTCAAGGATGATTACATGATTTTTAACCTGAGCAAACAGAAAAGCGTCATTAAACAAGACGGAGAGGACACCAGAAGGAACAGGTAGGGGGATGGAGAGAATAGCAGAGGCTCAGTTTTAGAAAAGTTAACTGTAGATGTTTCGATGTGGTGTGAACCTTCTATCTGGCAGTGAAATCTCCAAGTTTTAACCCCCAAAATATTGCCTTAATTTTCAGAAGGTCCTTGGTCATATTCAATGCAGGGTTATAACTATTTATGTATGTGTATAAATATTGTTAGGACACTATAAGCATCTTGAGATCAGGGACCTCTTTCACCTTGGTGTCCTTCACTGCTTTAACAAGTGCTGATGTGCGTAATAAGTGCTGTTGTTATAAATTCAAGAAACATTTTGGGAGAGTTAGAGACTTAAAGTAGCCTACCACCTTTCAAATTGTTTTATCCTGAACATTAATCCCTTGAGATGTGCAATTAAAAAAGAGATTCCATAGTCAAATAAGTTTGGGAAGTCCTATTTTCTGCACCCCTCTCCTTCCGCACCATAAATCACAGTCGCATGCTAAAAGGGATGAAAAGAATCCTAGCTAACTCTTGGTAAGAATTTAAGGATTATTGGGTAACTCTATACAAGTGGGTCCTGCAATCTTTCATAGCATGCTAGAAAAGATATTATCTTCTTTGTTCATGTAAAAGAGTCTTGTTGGTATGTTAAGAAATCTGACAAGTGAAATCTATGGAGGGTAATAACAGAGAAAAAGTGTTAAGAACTCCTGCTAGTACAACTGTCCTGGACATGTAGAGTTTAAAAAATAAATCTTTTGAAAGCACGGTTGAGCTGGTGAGACAATAAGTAAATTTTACAGAGGCCCGGTACTAGGAAGTCTGAATTAATCTGTTGGCTAGTTTTGGAGCTGGCTTTCATCATGTGTTGTGTGTGTTGTACACACAGGACATAAAGAAGATAAAGCCAAACAAAGTGGGGATAATTATGCACAAAGCTGGGGTCCTTAGCAGGTATCCCAGGGGAAGACAACGAGAGAATGTGTCTGTTGGCTGTAGGTAGAACAGAATAAAAGAGCACATCTGCCATGAGAACTCTTATCCACAAACCCTCCCTCATGCAGGTTTGGTGTCCGAATTTACATTACATGTTTGATTTGAAAAATTATATGCTGAAAATTTAGTTTTAAGTAGTCTCAGGTTGGTATTGCCCTTAGACATTTGGAAGAAACAAATATGTGCATAAATACTCTCTAGAGAGAATACTCTAACCACAGGCCTGGGGAATTTCCAAAGATAAAAGTCCTAGAAACATGAGCTTACAATGGGAAATCAATAAACATAGAAGGACACAAACCACCATTTGTAAGAGTCAACAGAAACAACCAACTGTACAATCAGAACCTTGAAGACTGCAGATAGTGGAACTGGCAGATAGAAAATTCAAAGCATTTATTTGAAGAAGTAAGAAAGGGAATTAAAAATATGTTAAAAGCTCAAATCCAAGAGATCATAAAATTCTAGAAATGAAAAATAAATATTTTATAAATAAAATCCAAACTTAGTGGATATTTGAAGAGAAGATTAGCAAATTAAAAGACTGATCTGAAGGAGACCTGCAAGAGAGTTTGAGAGCCATGGATGGCAGAGTGAAAAGGCCCAGAATCTCTATCATTGGAATATCAAAAGGATATTAATAAAGGGAAGAAGGAAGAGGCCACTCTGGGATATAATAACTGAAACTTTTTCCAATTTGATAAAGGACATCAAAGCCTAAGCTTAATAAATCAACACCCAGGTATACAACAATGAAATTATAGGACACCAAAGACAGATCTTAAAAAAAGGAATAAAAATTAGACTGATGATAATTTCTCAACATCAACAATCAAACTCTAGAGCTAGGAAAGTGATGATATTTTCGTATTTTGCAGAAAATGTGACTATCACCATAGGATTCTGTAGTGAATGAATCTCCTTTTGAAAATGAGGACTACAAAAATAAATTTTCAGACAATCAAAACCAGGGGTATTTATTGACAATGGTCTTCACTAAAGGAATTTCCAAAGGTTTATAATTTAGGAAAAAGAAGGAAAATGATTACAAAAGAAAAGTCTAAACTACTAGAAGGATTGGTGAGCAAAAATAATGGGAAAATATAGACAAACATTGACTGTATAAAATAATATCAATGGCTCAGCGCCTGTGGCTCAAGCAGCTAAGACACTAGCCACATACACCTGAGCTGGCAGGTTCAAATCTAACCTGGGCCCGCCAAACAACAATGACGGCTGCAACTAAAAGATAGCTGGGCATTGTGGTGGGCGCCTGTAGTCCCAGCTGTTTGGGAGGCAGAGGCAGAATTGCTTGAGCCCAGGAGTTGGAGGTTGCTGTGAGCTGTGATGCCATAGCACTCTACCCAGGGTGATAGCTTGAAGCTCTGTCTCAAAAAAAAAAAAAAAATCAACTATGAAAAATTTATAGAGTAAAAAAAATGGCATAGAACAATCAGGGATGATTAGATTTAAAGCGTTCTAAGATCCTTGCTTTTTGAGAGAAGCGTTGAGATAATTTGTGTATCAGACAGTCCTGCGCCCTTTCTCCTCAGCTGCAGTACACAGTGAAGGGTGACCTTGAACATGCTGATAGCATCCCACCTAGATGCATTAAGCTCCTTTCCTCATTACTCTGCAAGACCTTCTCCAAAGCCAGAGGAGACCAACAGGCCCATGTGTAAGTGCAGAATAAAGGTTTGGGGACTTATTGTCCCTGTGCAACCCTATAGCAATTGGAAGAAAAAAAATTGAAGGTGATATATAACTATCTACACTTCCCACCATTCAGACAGATAAATCAACAAGCAATGTTTCATGCTTCTCAGAAAACTTAGCAGAATCAAGTCTTAGCAGAATCAAGACTTAGCAGAATCAAGTCTTAGCAGAATCAAGTCTTAGCAGAGTCAAGACTTAGCAGAGTCAAGACTTAGCAGAATCAAGTCTTAGCAGAATCAAGTCTTAGCAGAGTCAAGACTTAGCAGAGTCAAGACTTAGCAGAATCAAGACTTAGCAGAATCAAGACTTAGCAGAACCAAGTCTTAGCAGAACCAAGACTTAGCAGAATCAAGTCTTAGCAGAATCAAGTCTTAGCAGAATCAAGACTTGGCAGAATCAAGTCTTCACTGCTCGTGGAAATGACCCCCTATTCCTGCACTCCGTCTTCCCTTGGTTCTTTGCCAAATATACTCTCTGCCTCCAAGCCCTTGTGCTAGATTCTATTAATCAGGGAAGCCAAACTTAGACAATTAAATTTTCATTTTAATTTAATAACTGTTAAACTTAATTTAACATATTTAACAATTTTTAGAAGCATAAAAATGGAGTAAATAACTTCCAAAACTAGTATAAGAAAACATGAGATGGAAGGAGAACTCAATTAATTTGAAAGCAGGAAGAAAAAAGGTTTCAAAAAAGTTGAAAATAAGATAGTGGAGATGAATTCACATGTATGAAAAAACACACTCAATGTAAAAGGTTCAAAGATAAAGAATGTCAAACTGTATTCAAAAAGAATAACATAACAAATGTTTACAAGGTACGAAATCTAAGGATATAGAATAGCTGAAATTTAGGGATTAGTAAAAAAAGCCTTGTCATAACCAGGCAAATGCTAAAGGAAAGTTGATATAGTACATTAATCTTAGAAATACTAGCATTTAATGCCAAAAACATTTTAGAGATAAGAAACTTATCACATGTTAACAAAGACTCAGTCAATGACAATTATAATTTTAATGTATCTAATAACATAGCCCCAAAATTTATAAAGGAAAAATTGACCCAGTTATAAGGGCAAATTGACAAATTCATGATCTAAGTGGGAAATTTTAACATCTTTATCTTTGTGACTGGTAGGTCAAGCAGATCAAAAAATCAGTAATAGAAGAGAAGATTTGAACAATACATTTAAGAAGCTTGATTTAAAAAATATATGAGGTTGAACAATTCAGTTTGTGAACTCAATCTATAAAAAGTGCCACATACCACATTGTTGAGTATCACTATGGTCACCTTCAAAGTACTTCCCTTGGGAAGCTGGGCATTGACACCAGAGCCTCGCCCACCATTCAAAGTACTTTTTCTAGGATGAATCTGCAAACTGAAATGTCTGGCCCCAATACAGAGCCCCCATGAACGATTGGAGAATATGCCTTCTTTTCAAGCACACATAGAACATTTATAAAAATAGGCTGTATGCCTTTTAATGAATCTATATCTTATACACCACATTCTTAGGCAACGGTAAAGTTATGTTAGAAATGAATAATAATAAGGAAACCATAACAGAAATTAAAGAAGCTCTGTAATGGATATATAATAAAAAGTCATAGTGAAAATATTATAAGTCAACTCTTGTGGAGGTGCAGGTAAGTTATATGCCTATAAATAAAATTGTGGCTTTAAATGCTAATATTGTAAAGAAAAGAGACTAAAGAGAAATGAGATAACCGTTCCGTGTTAGAATGCAGAAAATCGTAATAGAAAAAACCAAAAAAAGTATGGAAATAATAAAGGCAAAGTCAGAAATTAAAGGAATGAAGAACAAAGCAACAGACTAGAAGTTGCTTCTTTAAAAATCCTAGTAAAATAGGCACATTTCTGCAAGACTGATCAAGGATAAAAGTAAAAAACTAAAAAATACCCCCCCCTAAAAAACCCCCCAAAACAGCATTTGGAATGAAAAAGACATAACTATGCACTGAAGCAGCAGAGATTAGAGAGTAATTAGATGATATGATGAAAAAAATAATACTAATAATTTCAAAACTCACACAAAATGGGTACATTCTTAGGACAATAAAAATCTGAAAAATTACTCAATAATAAATGATTCCATAGCCCTTAAGCTATTGATTCAATATTTAAAAACAGCTCTTTAAAGAACACACCAGACAGAGAGAGTTCTATAAATTAGGTAAAATCTACAAAACTTTCAAGGAACAAATAATTCCAAATTTACATAATGTTTTAGAGAGTCAAAAAGAGGTCATTATATCCATAATATGAAAACCTCAAAAAGCTAGTGCCAGAAGGGAAGTCATAGGCCAATTTAACTCATGATTATTGATTAAACATCTTAACATATTAGCAATTTAATTCTAAAATCAAAGGTTAATACATTATGACCAAATTTGTATTATTTCAGGATACAAGTTTAGTTCAAAATTAAAAAAAATTACTTACCCCATTAGAAAATTAAAACATTTGATAAAATCATCAGTTTTTTATGATTAAAATTCTTAGCAAACTCAGAATGGAAGGAAATTTCTTTAGCCTGATATACTAAAACTACCTGAAATATATAGCCAACATTTTACTTAGTGGCAAAATATTATGATGTTCTCATTTAAAGTTAGGAATGATAAAGGATTCTTGCTATTGTGACTTACATTCCACAATATACTGACAGTCCTAGCCAATGCAATAAGACAGGAAAAAGAAAGAAAATTCATAAAAACCAGAGCCAAAGAAGCAGTATTATTGGCAGAAAACATGAGAAAGAATGTAAAATGATTTCAAAAATTATTAGAATTAATAAAAAGATTTAATAGGTTTTTAGGCTTTGATTAATACAAATGTCAGTGGTATTTGTATATATTGGAAAAATCAATTAGATGCATAAGTGCAATTAAAATGCTATTTATGGTAGGAAAACAAAATATAATGTATCTAGGGATAATAAAAGCAAAGACTTATATGACACTTATTATGGGCCATCCACTATTCTAAGCACTACGTATGTGTGTGTATGTGTATATATAAAACATATATATATATATTTATATACACTATATACTTTATCTGCATATATATACCTGAAACATGTAACTTTGGAAATATTTGTTCCTTGAAAGTTTTGTAGAGCTCACCTAATTTATATTTTAGGGTAATTTACATATTTGGTACACATACACAATAACACATGCATTCCTATAGCAATCTTATGAAGTAAGTACTATTAGTTCCATTTACAGTTAAAGAAACTGAGAGCCAAAGTGATCACATAAATTGTTCATATTTCATAGCAAGTTGCAGAGTGGGAGTTCAAATCTAACATCTGTTTTCAGAATATGCTCTTACGTACTATTCTATAATTTCCTTTTTGGAGAAAGTTACAAAAGTTTATTGAAAGATATCAAAAATATCTAAGAAAAAATAGGCATACCATGCTTGTGGATAAGATGATTTAATATCATAAAGATAACAACTCTTTCCAAATTGGTCTACCTATTCAAGACATTTTCAATCAAAATCCCAACAGAATTTGCATGGAACGTGACAAGCTAATCATAAAATTTATATGGATGATAAAAGGTCAAGAAGAGCCAATGTGTTTCTGAGAAATGAGAAAGAAGGAGAGGAGGGGTACTTGCCCTATCAGATAAAAATATAAAATGTTAATGCTATAGAAACAGAGAGGTTTTGGCACAGGATAGACAAATAGCCCAATGGAACACAGTAAAGAGCTTATAAATTGGTCCATGCTTACATGGACACTGATTGGTAACAGAGTGTATTGGTGGGGAAAAGATGAGTTCCTCGGTACGTGGTATCACTTATCCAGAATGAAAAAAAATGAAAAAGATGCCTACTTTACACCATACCATACATAAAAATCAATCCCAGATGGATAAAGGTGTTAAATATGAACGATAAATGTTTAAGACTTTTAGAAAAAAATGGAGAAGAATATCTTTATGATCTTAGGGCAGTTATTCTTTAAACACAGCACACCAAAAAATCCCAAAGATACATAAAAAAATTGTGAAATCAGAGTTCATTAAAATTAATAACTTCTAGGGTGGTGCCTGTGGCTCAAGGAGTAGGGTGCTGGTCCCATATGCCGGAGGTGGTGGGTTCAAACCTAGCCCCGTGTCCAAAAACCACAAAATTAATAACTTCTAGTTAGATGACATCAGAAAACAGAAAGGCAAGCCACACACTGAGGGAAGAGATTTGCAGCACGTGTAACAGACACTGAATACAGTAAAGGCCACCTGTGAATAAAGGAGGAAAAGATTAACAGCCCAAAGCAAGTGAAACAAAAGACATCAGTAGGAATTTCACAACGGAGAACCAATGAGTGTATTAAAAGATGCTCAGCCTCCATAGTAAACAGGGAACGCATACTAGAGTCATAATGTGATATAATTTCTTACTGTCTTTATAAACAATAATTAAATAGACCAAAATTACCAAGTTAGTAAGGATATGGAACAAAGCAAACTTTCCTTCACTGCTGGTGGGAGTATAAACTGTTACAGCCCATTTGGGAAACAGCTTAGCCTTACCTAGTAAAGTTGAATATGTGAATACTCTGGGATCCAGCATATGTCCACGTCCTAAAAAAAATCCTGCAAAGATATATCAGGAGAAAGGTACAAAACATCATTGGCAGCACTGGTCTTCATAATAGAAAGCTGGAAACAGATCAGATGTGCAACAGCAGGATGGGTCAATGCATTTTTGGTGTAGTCATACAAAAGAATGGGGATGAGTGAATTAAAGCTGAATGCTCAGCATGTAAGAATCTCAAGACCATGCTAGTAAGTCTAAGATGCATTTGATGAAGAATGAACAGGGTATGATTCCATTTATATAGAGTTAAATCAGGAAAAACTGATGGCATTTTTGGCAAATGGCATTTTTGTCATAAATACAGATATACCTAGCAGAACTATAAAGCAAAGCAAGGTAATGATGAACATAATAATTCACAGTAGTAGCTTCTGCCAGGAGGAGGTAGGACAATGTGACTGGGGGTTTTAAAGACAATGGTCGTGTTGTTTAATCTGGGTAATGGGCATGGGTTGTTGTACTGTGTTGTTTTATTGCTTTTATTTTTAAAACTTTATATATATATTTTATATTCAGTACTTTGTGTGTATAATATATTGCCCAATGAAAGAAAAGAGAGATTTTCTATTTTAGACTGTGACGGTTGCTGTTGGTCTTCCCCAAGTTGCTCTGAAAACATCGCAGAAAGGAGAATAGAAAGAAACACAGCACATATAATAAAGCAAGGAAACTACTAAACAAAGGTGACTCATGCCTGCCCCAAAATGAACACTAGACTGAGCAGAGGCTGCATTCTGAAAGCCGACACTCTGTACCTCGGGGTAGGGGTGGGTTGCAAACTTCTTCCCAAACAAGTGTTTCTGTTGTTAAGAGACCATGGTAAAGATCCTTTGGTTGGAACTAGAAGACCTTGGGGTGAAAGATCCTTTAGTTAGAACTAGAAGACCTAAGGGTGTGGCCTGGCCCCAGGAGAGGTGGAAATGTCTGCAGAGCAGCATGGATGACTGCAGAGGAGGAAGGCAGGCGGGAATACAAGTCGAACCCAGAAGGCAGGTCATTTCTGACAGCAAGTTATTGATGACTGGCCACTTATCCCAGCGTGACCACCTGAGGCATTATGGGCTGGAAGAAGAAGAGGAGGCAATACAGAAAACCCAGACTCCTGTTTCCAGGGAAGCGTTGTCCAACCTACACCTGCTGGGCAGGCCAGGAGCTATGGCTCCTCCTCCAGGAGATACCCTACAACACGAGAGGGGCTGTCTCACCCAGAAATGCCAGGTAGATTATATCCCATCCTTGGCATGTGGTGAGAGCTTCAGCTCATGCCTGGCAACTCTGCATTACTATTTATGCTCCAGAGCTCCTTAATCATCAGACTGAGTCTAGACTTCATCTGAAACTGTGTCTTTGCTTAGCTTCTCCCTCTGCTCTGTCCAACTTCCTTACAGGTTCTTTGCATAAACATTCCTTTCTCAGGCTTTGGTTTTAGGAAACCTGATGTGTATGAGCTATGTGGACCCACTAACACCTAAAGTTGAGGGTGGACAAGCTCCCAGGGACAAGGAGATGCCAGATTTGTGAGAACAAATATTTTACAACTTGCTCAAAGCTGTGCTGAGAGTGTCCCTCCTCTTCCCTACCTCCTCTTTTATTATTCACTCATATTATTCCTTAGTAATTAGCTTCATTCACATATAACATATTATTCTGTAGAAGGAAGCAAATACAGGCACTTTGCCTAAAGTTGGTAAATAAAGTGAGGGTAGGGTTAAAGAGAGAGAAAAATAAGCTAAAAATAGATGAGAAATGTACACATCCAGAAGAAGGTATCAAAACCACAGGAAACCTTCAGATACATGTTAAATTGAATCACATGAAGTGGTCCATATTTGACCATTTTTGACTTACAAAAGCCAATTTTGTAGGGTTCAATCTGAATAGTTTTCTAAATTTCTACAGACTTTGCAGATAATATGATTCTGCTTAAGAAGAGCTCAGAATGAAATAGTCTCCAGGAAAAAAATAACAGAAAGAAATGGCTTGTGAGTGAATCTCTTGAAGAAAATGGAAGAGAAAATGAAAACATTACAGAGACGAAAGGCCTGGCAAAGGTTGTAAAAAATAGGATGAAAATGACAGGAAATAAGGACACGGTGGCTTGAAGAAATCATGCAAAACAAAATGGAAAAGTGCAATGATAGAACCATGATTGTAGACAGGGTGGTAGAGACCGTCATCCTTGATTGCATTGTCTATAAACAGACCCTGAGCTGGAGAACTGGGTGCGGAAGGCTTACTGGGCAACCCCTCCAAAGAAGTGAGAGAGGCAGAGCTGGTCAGAGGGAGAGCTGACCTGTGAGGTAGTCCTTGGATGCCACTTGGAGCTCTGCAGTTGGACTGGCCTTTGGAGTTGTTCCCAGTCAAGGAAAGTGGGCCAGCCTTGGTTTCTACCCTCATGGATCTGGGCTCTCACTGGCAGCGGACCGGTCTCTGGGTGAAGAGTTTCCTGTGTCTGAGGGCAGTGTCTACTGGGAATACAGCATTGACTCCTTACTGGCTGATATTGCTGTCAGTGGAAGGATGGGTACCTTGGCCTAAAGAGGGGAGTGGGTGAAGCAACATAGTATCCACTTGGAGCCCTCCCCTCACACTGTCGGACATCCTTGCTTCTTTTTTATTTTATTTTATTTTTAGGCAGTATCTCCCTCTGTTGCCCCAGGCTACTAGCGTGCCTTGGCGTTATTGCTCACTGCAACTTCAAACTTCTGGGCTCAAGTGATCAATCCTCTTGCCTCAGCCCCTTGAGTAGCTGGGACTACAGGCATGTGCCACCAAGCTTGCCTAATTTTTTTCATATTAAGTAGGGACAGGGTATTGCTCCTGCTCGGGCTGGTCTCAAACTCCTGAGCTCAAGCTATCCACCCGTCTCAGCCCCTCAGAGTGCTAGGCTTACAGGCATGCTTCTTACGGTAAGTCTGCCTCACCTGGAAATATCTTCAGGGCTTTCCCAGATCTTGTTCTACAGTTCTTGCTTTTGTTGGGTAACATGGCCCACGTGGCAAAGACTGCTCTTACTGTGGCCATAACCTGCTACAGAGCTCCTCCTGCTCCAGCGCCACCAGGAGCTGACAACCTTCTGTGTCACCCAACAAATGGGATGGACATGCTGCCTCTTGAACCCAAAGATGCCCATGTAGGTGCTAGGCTTTTTTCTCAGTCAAGGTCATTACAAACTACAATAATATGTCCTTTGCTTGGGAGGAGATCAAGCGTGTCTCAAATCCCTGAGCCCTAGGAACCTTGCCGGTATGAATGGGCCCTTAGAATCTTACAAAGGTTTATCTTCCTAAGGCCCTTATTGGACTTGCCATTTCTTACTTTCCCTCTATAGCTGCTATTAGTAGAACAGACCTCTTTATAGTTTTGCCAGTTATGTGATTTGATCTTTCTCTTTGGTCTGGCTGATAGTTAGGGAGGTGGGGTGAAGATCTTGAGAGAGATAAGTAGTGTCTTATAGGGTACCAGCCTCTTTGGAGGCTCTCGCCTGGTCTCCAAGCAAGGGGGAACTCACTATCTTCTAACAGTGGGACACTTTACACCACAGCAAATTCTTGGGAATCAGGCAGCTCAAGACTCCCAAATGCAAATATTCAGTCATCCCCATCCCAGTTTCAGTGTCCCAAACAGCCTCTGAGGGTGAGACCCTCATAAGAGTCCCAAAGACCTGCTGGGACCTGGGAATTAACTTTTCTCTGTGTGTCTACTGAACTCTTGAGCCCCATTCTCTACCCTATTTATCCAGCAACTATAGTATATTAAGGTTTTGTAAAAATTCTGCCAAGGAGACCCCTGGCTTCCACATCTCTGAAGTTCTGATGAATCCCACTGAATCTGTTCATATTGCTTTTCAACACATCAACAGCACTCACGATGGTTCCCTTGTTCCAATGTCCTTATGGTTTTACCTTTGATCTCGCATCTTCCACCAGTATTATTTTCTCATGTAACTCATTAAATTGGTGGAAAGAGCCACTATGTCTTATATAACATTATAGCATAATGCTCTTGCATAATGTATCTTCTGAACCTAAAGAAAGGCTGTTCATTTTATCATGTTGGTTTTGGTGCACTATTCTAACCTGACAACATCTTGAGTCTTGATTTCTCACTCACTGGGTTATCTTCCAAGTTCTATATCATCTGTAAATTTGACAGGCATGCTATCAATGCCTTTGTTCAATTTATTGATAAAGATACTGAATAAATTGGGTCAGTTTTGATAAAAATGTTGAAAAGGCTAGGGAAGAAGATTCTTGCTATTATGAGACTTGGCTCATTAGTCTTCCTAATTCAACAAATATTTATTGAATACCTAATATTTTCTGGGCTGCCTGCCTTACACTGGGGATAAAATGGTGAACAAGAAATATCTCATGACAAGCTTTTGTGTCCTTTACACAAGTTTACATCAATCAATATATTTACTATTTGTGCTGGGATATTCAACTAGTCTATAAATACACTAGTAAGTACTATTGTTTAGCCTTGTGGTTTTCCCAAATTTTACTTTAGTGGATCAGCAAAAATCTTAGTAAAAAAAAAAAAAGGGCAGAAGAATGGGGGTAATACAAACTAGATTTTCTCAATTGGTAATTTGGCACAATAAGAATATTATCTTTTGAAAATTCTCTGCAATAATACCAACATTTTGTTGAATAAAGAGCACAGTCCCTGTCCACCTGGAATTTACCATCTCCTGAGAGCCAGACCATGAGCAAAAAAAAAAAAAAATCCAAAGGAATGAATATAAAGTGCAAGTTGTGATACTTGTTATGGAGGAAACCAACTGGGTACAAAAGTAGGGAATAATGAAGGTCATCAGCAAAGGCCCTTTGAAGAAGTGACATTTCAGCTGGTCCATGAAGGAAGGCAAAAGAGTGCCAGGGAGGAAGGGGTGGGATGGACCCCTCCAGGAGGAGAGCGCAGCCTGTGCTGTGATTCCTAAGGGGGTAGGGAGGTGGGCGTGGGGGTGGGGTAAGTGGGCATGGTGGGCGTTGAAAGCTTGGTGTGTTTGAAGAACTGAAAGCAGATTAGTGGGGCTGGAGTACTGTGAGCAAGATGGGCAAGTGTGAGAGCTGGAGGCTGGAATGAAGACAGGCAAGCAGGATTAACCGGGAGTGACTCTGTTCCTATTGCATGTCAGCCATCTAGTGGGGACTGAGGACTCCGTTCCCCTCAGTGGGAAGGCTGCGCATGACCTCAGCCTTCCCAGGGGCTCCAGGTGCAATCACACGAGCCCGCTGGCTTTCCCAATGGGAGTTGTGGCTCCCCTGAGCGTCTGGCTTTCAATCTCCATCAAAACCACTCTCACAGGAGCCCCTGAAAAGGGAGCCCTGCAGGGGGTGGCCTCCCTCTCCTGAAGACAACCTGGGATGCTGACAGGCTGCAGTACCACGTGGCTGAGCTACAGAACCTCTGCCTGTGAGCCCAGGCTGCACTGTGCTGCTGGGCGGAGCTCTTTGCTTGACTGAGAGGTTGGCCAAAGTCAGACTGCACAGGGCTCACTAAGCCACATTAAGGAGTTTAAATTTTATTCAAGGTACCAAGGGAGACCACTGAAAGGTTTTGAACAAGGAAGTAACACAATCTGATTTATTTATTTAAATCATAACTGTGTACATCAATGCATTTATGGTGTATAATGTGCTGATTTTATATACAATTTGGAATGCTTACATCAAACTTGTTAACACAGACTTCACCTCACTTACTTATGGTGTTAAGACCGTTATACTCTACTCTTAATTGATTTGAAACATACCCTTGCAATATGACCTCACCTATGATTTATGTTTTAAAAACCTCACTCTGTCACTAGCTGAAAATGTCACTTCTTTAAAAATTCTCCCCCTTGCTATGGGGGAATGGATTATATGAGGGCCTGAGTCAAAGCAGAGGAGTCGGTTGGAAGGCTCCTGAAATGGCCCAGATGAAAGAAAGTGGTTGGGCAAGAGGAGTTCATTTTGAGCATGGAGCCCATCAAACAGATGTTACCTGTATGTGGGAGCAGAAATGAGAAGAGTTATTGATGTAATTCAGGTGGGGCATTGTGAGGAGGGAGAACTCAAACACAACGCCCAGAGAGCTGGCTTGACCCACTGTCCAAGCCTGATATCTGGGCATTATGGGGGCAAATGGGGTTCCATTTCCATGGATAGGGAAAGAGGGAGAAGAAATATTTTATGAAAGAACAGGATGGGCTCCCCTTTGAAAATGAGAAGTCTTTTATATCTGGGAGGGATTCAAATGGGGTGTCTTCTGGTCCCCACACATCCTTTTGAAATCAGTTTTTCATCAAAGAGCTCCTTGCACAGAATGTTGATTTCATTAGATGTCTTCATGTCGTTTTCATGGGTATCAACTAAAATAAGATAATTTCTTATTTTAGGATGTCCCCCTGTTTCTCTCAGTATTCCAATATCACACAATGTGAGACACTGGTATTTAGACAGTGTCTGTCACTCCCATAGACCACTGACATGTGTTCTAGAAGCATCGTTTGGCGTCTGCAGTCCTCCCCTCAGCGTGCCTACTGTGCCGGCTGCAATGTAAAATCTGTTGTCCTGTGACACATCTGAATTTTGTTTTGGAGGTGTGGTCGCTGTTCTTGCCTACTCTATCCATGGCACCAGATGGATGGGAAGGTTTTGAAGCCCTCTTTTTGAGAGTGGCATGCCTGACTCTATTTAAAGTTCCTTTCACTCACAATAGCAACCTCCAGTATGACACAGCCCCTTTCTCCCAAGGTTCCCGTCACTTCTACTTCACCAATTTGTTCTTCCTTGTTGGTCAGAATTAAGTCCAGAGTAGCAGCTCCTCTCTCACAACCTTGTCTTTCTGAGAGACAGAATTGTCAGCCCTATGAGTCAGGTAGCTCAATTGGGACAGACCCAAGGGATGTATTTGTGGTAATTCACATGCCTGGAAGTAAGGAGTTTGATGTGAGCTTCAGATCAGCAGAGAAATTGGATTTATTTTGGACACTGTATCAGGAGGAAAAGGATCCGAGCTGTGGGAGAAATTGAGGTGATTGAATAGATCAGACCAAGGCTAAGGGCTGTGCTCTTTCCCCTCAAGAAATGAAACACTGGCTCCAGAGGACACTGTGTCTGCTTTAGAAAGACACTGGGCGGTGTTGACAGCCCCAGGAAGGAAAAGATGCGGACTACTTGGTGCTGGGCTGGCGAATGTCAGCCTGAGATGGGGCTATGGCAGGAGTGATCATCGCTGGCCACCCCCAGCCTCCACTGGAGATTCTCATGATTGGTCTTTTCAGCAGAGGGGGACAGGGCTTGTTGGTGGCAGACAATGGGAGCATGGGGGCACAGCAGAGCTTTGAGAAGCAGGATGGTGGGGTGGGCTTCAGGGCCAGGCTGCTCTGGGGGAGCCCCCTTCTACTCCTCGCTCTGACCGGGGTTAAGTTGTGTGACCCTTTCATAGGTCAACACCCTCCTCTATAAGATGCAGATAATGGCACCTGCTCTAAAGGACAGGGAGGATTTCATTTTAAGGTATGGAAAGCACACTTCATATGGAACTAGCACAGAGTAAGTACTCAAGAAATGAGAGAGGCAGGGGGCACCTCACTACCCAGGGAGAGAAGATTTCAGGAACTGGAAGAAGAGAGAGAATGAATGTAAGAGACAGGCCCAGGGATGGGAGGAGGACAATCCAGAGGGAACCGAGGGCAAGTATCCAGACACAGGGCCTCAGGGATGCCAACAACAAAACTCTTGCCTCCTCCATGTGGGCACTGGGCAAGGGTCTGTAGAAGGAATCTGAAAAAGGGAGTGCCTGTCTATGGGGGGGCGAAGGTTGTGGAGAGGTCTTGAGTCTGTGCCCAGCTGGCAACTCCTATGGGCCTCAGGCAGCAAGCGGGGCAGGTAGGGGGCTGTCTGGACAGCTGTGAGGACCAGGGATGCTATAATTCTAAGGTTTTCTTATATGCATATTAAACTGATGGGACTTTTGTAAAAGCTCTCAGAAGAAGACAATTTAAATAACACCACTAATTCTAGCAGCCTTGTCACGCAACAAGCATGTGTCCTGGAGGGAACGTGACTTGGGAGACGTACACTGCTGTTTTCTTGGTGGTTCTCGGCTTCCTTCCACACACATCACATTGGGGGAGCCTTTCCTTGGTTGCAGGTGACTCTAGTGTATAAAGACAGTTGTGTAAAATTGTAGTTTACATGGAAATACTTTGTTATACATTGAAAGTTCATATTCCCCTGAAGCCACATGTTGAAACGCCAATTCCCAATGTGATGGTATTTGGAGATGAGGTGTTATGAGGTCATGAGGGTGGGGCCCCCACGATGGGTTTTGTGCCCTTCAAAGGAGCTCCAGGGACTAGAACTCTCTTTCTGCAAGTTAGGGTAAGGGAAGAAGGCGTCTCTGTAAAATCCATAAGGAGGGCATTCCCTAGGAACCGAATCAGCCAGCACCTTGCTCTAGAAATTCTCAGCCTTCAAAACTGTAAGGAATCTATTTGCATCGTTTAAGCTGCTCAGTCTGTGGCATTTTTGCTCTAGTATTATTATGCGTAGCTACATATACAAAATGTGTCAGAGTATGGGGGACACACACAGAGACTCTAGAGGAGGAGGGGGAGGGGGTTGACTTTATAACCTTCACCCAGGTTAAGAAACAGTTCAGTGCCTGTCCCTGAATGTCCCCTATGTCACCTTCCCCAATTGCATCCCCATTCTGTTCCCTCCAAGGCTTCTACTACCATGGCTGTGGTGATATTATTCCTGAGCTTTCCCTTCTACCTATAATAGTTATTCTGCCTAGTCACGCATCACTCATCACTAAATACTGTGTTTCTCACCTAGCTATTGACATTTGAGTGTTTTGCAATTTTTTGCCATCATGAACAATGCTGGTGTGAGCATGGCTCCACATCCTGGCCTCCTCACCATCATTTGCATTGTTATTTTATACAGCTATAATATAATTTAAATATATTATCTACAGGGTGACCGTAAAGTTCATGTGCAATTGAAAACAGCCAACTCCTCTCTCTTAAGAAATTAAATTTTCGGTAGACCACAGGCGAAGTTCCAAGAGGGCAAACCCCAAGAGTTTGAAGTATGTTCCTGTCCCCTTTTGGTCAACGCATCCCCCACACAATGGATTTATGACAGGCTTTCAGCTAGCAGGCTCAGTCTGTCCTCCGTAGGAAGTTCAGGCACTTTGGAATCCAGCAGTTGTCCCCACGGAGGCGTGAAAGGCCCTTGAGGTTGGAGATGACTGGTATTGAATGACTTAATAAGGGATCCTAAGCTACAGGAGCGGTCCAAACTTATTAAGATTCCAGGGACCTCCCAGAGCATTTGCCACTTGTGTTCTATAATTGAATTACATGGTGAGGTAGAGTGTACATAAGCATAGAGGTGTTTTTATTTGGTTGATGGTGGATCAGAGAGGAATTACAAACATGAAGAGAAAAAATTCATTTCTCACAGTCAACCAGAGTGGGCTAGCTGTCACAGTAACCTATATATACTGATATTTTTTGAATGTCTCAAAAATAGTTTTATTTGTTTTAATAGCAGACACTGTTATAAAAATAAAGGGTGAGATGAAGTTACGACATATAAAATTGTCAAGGTGTTGCTTCATTAGAAAAACATGTAAAAATGTTTAACTTTTGTTTATGATAAAGTCAGTCAATGAGAATAAGAATAAAAAAATCTAGATTGACATGACAGGTTCCTTTATTTCAATCTGAAAATTATTTACGTAGACTTTATTTTTTAGAGCGATTTTAAGTTCACAGCAAAACTGAACGGCACATATAAAGAGTTTTTATATATCTGCTTTGCATACTTCCTCAATAAACTTCTCCACCATCACCATCTGGTTCTAGAGTGATATATATATTGCAATTGATGATCATGTATTGGTACATTATCACCCAAAGCCCTTAACTTACATTTGAATTCACTTCATTGCTCTTTATTGTACACTCTATGAGCTTTGCCAAACTTATAATAATAATGTATTCACCATTGAGGTATCATATAAAATGGTTTAACTGCCTTAAAAATCCTCTGTGCTCTGCCTATTTTTCCCTTCCTCCCCTGGAACTCTTGCCTTTATTTTTATTTTATTTTTTTATTAAATCATAAACACATAGATCATGTATACATTAATGCATTTATGGGGTACAATGTGCTGATTTCATATAGAATTAGGAACGCTTACATCTCACTGGTTAATCTATATCTCATCTCGTTTACTTAATTATTGTGTTAAGACATTTATAGTCTATACTAATAGATCTGACATGTATTATTGTCGGATCTATTTTGTAATGTAATTACATAATTATTGTGTTAAGACATTTATACTCTATACTAATAGATCCTGGCATTATGCACCATAGGTGTGATCCCACCATTCACCCTCTCTTGAAATGACTTGCCTTTATTTTTTAAAGAATAGCTCCAGAGACTTAGAAAGTGGAGAGTAAGAAATCATTTTATCAAAGTTAAATGCTAACAATATAAAATATAACATCATTTGCATCTCCAAAAATCAAAAAACTCAAAATTCAATTAAGAAATTAAAAGGGTAAGTCACAAACTGGGAGAAAACATTAATAACACACATACCTGAACAAAAGCCTTGTGTCTAGATGTTAAAGAAAGAGCTTCAGTACATCAAGAGTAAAAAGATGAAGACGCTCCAATAGATGGACAAAAGAGGAAAGCGCATTTCACATTAAACATTAACCTCTCCTATGATCCAGAAATTGCACACCTAGGTATTTACCCAAGAGAAAGTACCTATGTATAAGATAACTTGTATAAAAGTATGGGTAGTAGCTTTATTTGTAATAGCTCCAAAGTGGGGACAACCCATGTATCCATCTGGAGGTGAGTGGATAAACAAAATGTGACGTATTCATAGCATGGAATATTACTCAACGATAAAAATGGATGCCCCTAGGATCTATGCAACAACAGAAACTCAAAAACACTATGTTGAATGGAAGCAGACAGACACACAAGAGCACATAAAGTGTGAATCCATCAATATGAAGTTCAATAACAGAACAGCTAATCCATGGTAATAGAGATCAGGGTTAGCATTGTTCACAGAGGACAACGGGCAACTTTGCACAGTGAGGGAAATGTTCTAGCCTTGTTTTGAGTGTTATTTACACGTGTGTATTTGTCAAAAGTCATCAGTTTTACACTGAAGTCTGTACATTTCATTTATGCAAATTTGATCTCATTACAAATGACCTGAATCATCTATAAATTATCATAAGCATACTCAAACTATCATTGTGTGATGTTACTTTAATTCTGTGAGTCACTCTTTACTAATGAGTGCATGAAGATGATGCCAAGAAAGAAGAGGCTCCCAGCGTGGAGACTGAGACTTGCCCGGTCCTCAGAGGCTCTCTGCACACATGCACACCACTAGCGTGTTTTCTCAAATAGCCTCCCACAAAGAGAATTGCGGAGATCTAAGTGAAAAACATAAACACACCAGTGCAAAACAGTGTTTCTAACCAATGACATGTGGACTAAAACTTAGCTGTCAGATGGCAGAAATTATTCTGAGTTCTAAATACAGGCGATTTAACCTAACATTCTGGATTTACTTGGTGGTAATGGTGGTCTTCTGTGTGCTAAAACTTACTATGCTACACATTTAAATGCATTGTGCTCTTAAAAATACTAATATGTGCTCATAATAAGAAGCAAATGTTTGCAGAGCCACTAATGTACCTCCCGGGCTGAAAACCACTGGCCTACCTATTCTGTGTTGGAGGCCAGGATGCCCACCTTCTGTTTATGCTAAATAGCTTTGTTAATGGCTGAACTTAAGTGTTAACAGTTTAGTGGTAATGGGTAAGCTGGTAGTCTGGGAGACTAAATGATTCCTGTTAAATTGATAATGGGTCCTCCTGGGCAGAAGCAAAGGACAGATAAATAAAGAAGAGTCCGTACATGTCCGGTGAATCTAAATCAGATGATGTGGGTTGGAATTACTATTTTGACCATTTTGGGTTGCATGAGTCTTATTGAACAGTTGACATTTCCTGTCCTCAGTTGCCCCAAGTACCCTGCCTAACTCACTGGGCTAGAACAGTGCTTCTCAAATTTTAATATAGGTGTAAGTCTATTAAGAATCTTGTTAAATTACATATTAAGAATATTGTTAAATTATGTATTATGACCCAGGAGGGGTGGGGCAAAGCCAGAGACTCTGCACTGTGACAGATTCCCCAAGCCATTCTGACATGGCACATGGAGTTGTCAGGGCCTGGGAGACTTACACAACTGCTTCTGGCATGGGGCTGTGAAGAGAAGGTGGGACTGGAGCAGAAAATCACATTCTTTAGGATTGTGTTGTCCAATGTGGTATTCGCTAGCCCCACGTGGCTAAAGTTAAAGTGAAATTAAAATTCATTTCCTCAGCCAAATTGACACATTTCAAGTGCTCAATCACCACAGAAGGTGAATATCAACAAATGTGCTGTGTTAGCACAGAACAGGAACGTTCCCTCCATCATGGAAAATTCTATTGTGTAGGGCTGCCTTGGAGTATTCAAGAGAGCAGAACTTGACCCAGAAGCAAGCTAGGACCCTGGAGTTAGACTGTCTCCCAGAATGAAGACTCTCTTACAGATTTTTCATCTAAGCAGAATAAAGCTGGACACTGCACTGGGTAATACTCATATAGGTCTTAATTAGTGGCCATTGAAATCTTTGGATCTGGAGTAGAATACTGTTCCTCTTCTCAGGACACCTGTTGGTTGAGTCTCTGGCCTCATGCACACCATTATTCGGTTATTATTCCATTCCCTATATTCTTAGCACAAGAGGTTGCACTAGAGTGAAGTTGGTGGATCTGTAGACTGTTAGGCGCTGGGTGGAACCCTATGTCACTGTTTCCCAAACCATCCTCTGGGAAGCTGTGGCATCCCAGCTGGGTTCCTTCTGCTGCTTCAAACAGATCAACTTCATCTTTTCCTGTTTCAGATGTTGGTTTCTTTGAAAACATCCCTCTGGAAAAAAATTGGTCCTTCTTTTACAAAGTTTCATAACCACTAATCCTAGTTCAGCCAACTTACTTTATAAATGAGGAAACCGAAGTCCAGGGAGGTAGAGGGGCTGACCTTGCCAAGGTCATATGGCCAATTAGTGAGAGAGCCAAGATGAGAAGTCAGGTCTTCTGACCTGGGTGGCGTTGCTTCTGCCTGCTCACTGTTAATTATCTGCTTGATTTGTGTGTCTGGTGTCTGGCTGCCTTGGTTGGGCCAATCTCCTGATGGGGATGAAGAGGCCTGAGGCATTTCTGATAGGCCGGCTGGTTGTGCCTGGTGCACTTTGGGCCAGTGGTGCCATTTAGTTAATTGCATGTTGGGGCACCTTCCTGGATGCTGAGGTGCTGGGGGAAATTTGGAGACAGGACACTTGCCTGCCTCTAGATCTTCGGTTGATTCCTGCACAGCAGGGTTTTTCAGATGTCTGTGATCTGCCAACTCCAAGGACCAGAAAAGGGTCATCTGAAGTTAGTCTTTCTTCCTTCCTCCTGGGTCTGTGGCCTCTCTCCCAGAACTGGTCCTTGAGTCAGACCCGAGTTCCCTTGGCTGGAACGTGGCTGCCTCCTGGCTTCCATCCCGAGCGGAGAGCTTTTCCATTGTTGGCCTCATTAACCATACAGCGATGATTGCTGGCTCCCCAGCCAGCTGTCTTCTTCCTTTTTTGTTTTTATAGTAGATCTTTCTTGAGCTTCTATCTGTCCCTCTGGTAACACTTCATCTCTGTATTCACACGTGCTCACCATATGCCGAGGAATAGTAGTTTCTAAGCTTCTCCTAAATGGTGCCGATGAGGAACGAGGTTCTGTTAGGCCCCTGGATGCTGAGTGGGGATGGTTAGAGAATGATGTGAGAAGCAAAGCTGTGACAATCAAGTGTTCCTCTTACATTGTATTCTGCCCTGGAGACCTGGGCCTGAATGTTTCAGATATATAGAGATTCTTGAGTCACAAAAGGGTCTCATTTACCAGGCATGCATAATGTGACTTATTCTACAATTTAGAATAATTTAAATTTTTGGAATTTGAAATAGTCTAAATTTAGTGGTCTCTTTGCTGAATCCCAGTATAGTGATTATTTGCTGGCATGTGCTTCTACCATGGGCTTCATGTCCTGAGGCCTTTCTCAGAAGATCTCTGTGCCTCTGGATGTTTCTGCATCCTTCCTCCACCTAACTCTCTCTCTCTCACACACACACACAGAGTCTGTTTGGGGGCAGACCAAGTAACTCACCCAAATAGCATGGCAGCCCCTGGTGGGTTCAGGAATCAGAGATAATGATGCAGAGGAGGGGTGGGTGGAGCCTTAGCTCCTCTTCTCTCTGATTGGCTTGTTTTCCATACTACTGGTTGGCTCATTCAAGGCCCATCTCATTTCCTTCTCCTTTGTCTTCTGACCCACGAACTCTAGAATAGAAATGACAGTACCTAGATTTCCAGCTTCACTTGTCATTAGGGAGGAAACAAGAGTCCTCCCAGAACTTCTCTCATTCAGGACAACTGGAGGTTGGGCAGATTCCAGAGAGGGCTTCCATTCCTGAACAAAAACACCAAGTCTTGTAAGAAAAAAATTTTTATCTTATTTCAGCCTAACTCCCCTTTTCTTGTTTGTTATCTAGATGTAATGCCTGAAGGTACAGCAGCCTTTGTGTAACCATACCATGAGGGCGAGAATGAAAGTTAAAGATAACAGAAAGATAGACGGAGCCTGGATCCCTGATACATGGAGCCTAGGTCCCTGGTGGTGGTTTTGAGCATCTGTGCTGCCTCTGGACTAACCACCCTGACTGCTTATTACAAGAGAAAACAAATCCTACTTCATTAGACCACTGTTTGTTAAGTTTGGGATTACTCATGGCCAAATACATCTCCAAGTGATTCAGGGAAAATGGAAATTTTTTAACATCCCACTTTTCCCACAAGGGAATTTGTTAATTAAGAATCCATGCGATTACCAATAAGAGCCCTGGTCCTGGTTTTTTCATAAATGTGAATCCAGAGGATATTAGCATTATGTATCCTGCATACCTCTTGGAACAAACCATCTTCTGCCTTCACCTATAAAATGATAGTGTTGAATCATTTCTGGCTTCATCGGGATTATATGAGTTTTCCTCTTCTATTGGGAAGGACTAAACTGTAAAATCCTTTCTCTTTGTACCACTGAGGCCATTTCCATCAATGGTATTTGATATCTGCTATGCTATTATCCAACCCAACAGAGAATTAGAATGTAAAATAGAGAGAAGAATTACATCAATAATATAACCCTGCATAACAAACCACCCCCACCAAACTTAGTGGCTTCAGTTGAAACAACTATCTATTATTTCTCTGGGTAGTTTGGCTGCTAGTGGTCTTGCCTGGAATCACTTATGCAGCTGCATTCAACCTCCAAGAAAGCCTTCCTCTGACAGAGAGTGTTTTTTGTCAATTGCATCGGTACTGGCTGCTGGCTGGGGCATCTTGTTTCTCCTCCAGAGCCTCTCTCTACTTCACAGTGTGCCAAACCTCCCCCTTCTACATATTACAAATCACCCTTTTTCCAGCCTCGAGAAATTGGTACCTGAAAGTGAGTTTCCTGAACAAAAGTCAAAATGTGTGACTGACAAAGTCTGGAAGGATGACAGAGATTATTAGTAGAGGATTGAGGAGAGGATGGAACTTGGTACTGAAGACTACTATCCCTGCTTACCGTCGTATGTTGGCTGTGCAGGGGATGGAGAATTGGTCTTTTTAGTTCATGTTTCTGTATCAGCTACAACTGAGGAATTCTACCCAAGAATCCTTATTCACATTTGGGTCTGATTTAGACATGAGACTCTGAACGTCAAGTAGACACTATAATAGCATTAGTCTGTTGGGGTTAGAGGTATGTGTGCATTGCATGTTTAAGGGATGTGAATCACTGGGGTCAGAGTGTCGGCCGTGGCAGATTGTTTGCAAAGATGGCTGCAAACATCCACGCACTATGTATCCTCTCTTGCAATGTGACTTTGCCATTTTTTTCCATCAAAAGATGGGTGGAGTCTATTGAAGTCTATTTCTTCTCTCCTTGAGTTGAACCTGCTCCTATATCTTGTGTAGATCAATAGAGTGAAGTGGAAGAGAACTTACAACTTTTATCCTCCACTCTTGGGGCCTTAAGCCATTTTGCAAAGATGTATGACTACTGGAGAAATAATGTGGGGAGAGAGATCCTGCTTGGCAGCAGTGCCAATCACCAGACACGTCAGTGTGCCCATCTAGGTATGACTGGAGCTGCATGAATAGCTCAACAACAACACAAGGAGCAGAATTCCCCCGTGAGCTGAGCTGGCCTACAGAATCGTAAATAATAACACATTATTGCTGTTGTAATCCATTACATTTTGGAGTAGTTTGTTACGCAGCAATAGATAACTGATACAAGGATGGCGGCCTTGTTTCCTGCCTCTCAGACTTTCAGTCCTTAAATGCTTTTGAAGGCAGCAGTTCTCTTTGCAAGGCCCAAATTGCCTGGAAGCCTGGAAATTATCTTCCTAAACCTTTGGATTGCAGCCCAGCAGGTGTTTAATAGCTCTCCCTGGAGTCCCCCATCTCCTCCCTCCCTGGCAGCCTGTTCCCCATGGACTTGAGAGTGTATAGTGAGAACAGTCACAACAGCTGGTGGGAACAGCTGTGAGACAGAAAGGCACAGTGAGGGTAATTACTTAGAAGTTGGTGAGGATGTTGGGGACCGAGGCTGCACCCATACATCATATCTGGGAGGGACCAGGAGGGCACCAGGAAGGTCTCTCCTATTTCCCTAGTGCTGTAGGGAATTCTCTTTTACTCCGTGTCTTGGTAGCACCCGGGTCCCCCCTATTCCTTGTGTTAACCCCATGCCTTTCCATTTCCTTTCCCCTACTGGGAACTCCCCACGCTTCCTATCTCCCAGAGGAAACCCTACTTCATTTTAAAGACTCATTCACACACATCCTCTCTGTGATGTTTTTTCTAACCTGCCTGGGCAGAGTCAATCCATCCTCATTCTGCCCCGTATGATGCTATTAACTCTCACTCCAGCCTGACTCGTCTGTTGGATGCTTTACAATTTAGGATTATATTGGAGTGGGAGTCAGAGAAAGCCCTAAAATAATAGCCTCTTAAACAAGGCAGAAGCCTTCTTATCATACAGAGGAAGCCTGGGGGTTGTGAATCCAGAGCTGGTTGGCACCCATGGTGGCAGGGCACAGCGGCTCTGATCTGTGCCCTCCTGTGTACAGGTTCCAATCCAAAGGCAACTTCCTGTCTAAGGTGGCTGCTAGAGGCCCCGCCTTCATGTGGACATTTCAGCCAGCTGGAAGGGGGCACATCCCCTCCCTGTGAGCACATTCTTTGGAAATTGCATACATCCCTTCTGCTTATGCCTTCGACCAGAGCTCCAGATAAAACTAGAAAATTTGGCCTTTAATTCCAGCTAAAACTTAGAGTTATATTTTTAAGAAAGAGACGATTGATATAAAGGGGTCAATTAGTAAATTTTGTAAAAGAACTCTTTTCCTCAGGATGACCTTCTCAAGGCCAGAAAAAAACATCCCACTCAACCCGTTTTCCCATGATGACCAAGTCTGTGCCTAATAAGGGGTAATGAATTCAATGAACAATGGCTTGGCAAATTTGCGTGCTGCTTTGAGGCCAGAACCTCTGGGTGAGGTAGCACAGTTCATTGCCAAGGAACTCAGTAGAGATTTGTCTCTGATCTCCAAACTCTGCCTTCGTACTTCTATGCTGGCATTTCTCTCTGGCTCTTCCATGCCTGTTCTCTCTTGCTCCTGTGTCCCAAGGCCCTCAAGGGATTATTATCAAACCAGCTCACCCACCTTGTACAGGGCTGGTCAGGAGGAAGACATGGGGAGGTCCACAGGCTGGGGATGCTGGGCTGTACTCCAGGCAGAGGAGACAGAAGCTTGTGTTGAATGGGAAGTTGGAGGACTGGGGTCTAGTTTCAGTTTAGCTACCAGGTAAATCTGTAACTCTTGTAAACAATGTTAATTATCTTTACCTTGATCTCTTCATCTGTAAAATAACACAGACACACACTCTCCCCATCCCAGAGGTTCAGAATGTATGAAGGCATATGAAAGACCACATCAATTTTATATGCATGTGTGTACATATACGTACAAAGCGGAGTTGAAAGGTATTGTTATATGTGCATTTGAGACGTGCAAGCAAACAAGCAAACATGAAGATTCCTTGCGTCCTTCCCCATCGCAGCTGGTTTCCTGAACAGGGAGCCTCGAACTCCACCTTATTCCTTTTCCATCCACATTTGCTCCTGGGTGGCCTCTGCTGTACCTCAGAACCTAGACGCCCCTCTTGGTCATGGAATGTTCCTGCCAGTCATCTCCACTGATGGGCTGGGACTCATGGATGCTGCTGTCACTGGGCTGGACTGAGACGGGGAAAATGTTTTCTCTGGCTGACCCTGGAAGTCTCCCGGCCATTGGATTTCTTGGGGCTCAGACGCTTGACAGATAGGAACTAAAGAGGGCCTGCAGGGCCCTAGGGGTACACTGGCCTAGTTATGTACTCCTTGAATGTTTTTAGGCACTGTGTGGCCTTTGAAGTATTTATTGTGTTGTAAGAGTTTAGAGAAGGGAAGGGGGAAATAAATGGATGAGTGAGGTCTGATGACCATGCAGGTGGATGGCTGGGACAGCTGTCCATAACCTCTTTGCTCCTCACTCCCATTTCCTGGGGGATATGATGAAGGGAGAGAGAAAGAGGTCTTCTTAGAAAGCTGATGAGTGTCAGGAATGGTCACATGAACATCACCCATGGCTTTCCTGCAGGTAGGGCGCTGGCACTGGGTGATTCATCCAGCCTTGATTGTGCTGGGACACTTAGATGGATGGGCCTGCCCACCTCCCTTCACCCATGTTCCAGACCACCGTGTTCCTAGAAAAGGAGGTGGGCACAAAGAGAAGACACAGGGCACCGGGCGTCCTGGCCATGGCATCCTGGATGGTCACTGGACATGAGCTGCTGGCTTAGTCAGGAGTGTCTCAGCTCCCAAAGCAAAGAGGTAACACAGCAAATGGTAAAACTTAGAATGTCCTTATAGAAGATTAAAAGCCTGTTCCCATCCCACGTGGGTCAGGATAGCACAGTGTTTTTGGCCACAAAAGGGGATCTTAAAAGGTTAAGTGTGACGCCCTTAAACTCATTGCTGTTATGCGTGCCAGGTGAGCCCTCCTGGATTGTCCCTCCATTGGCCAGTTCCAATTGTCACACAGAATGTCTGTGTGACACACAGGGATCACGCCCACCCTTTGTTTCTCTCCTTTTTGCTCCTTTGCTTGAATATTTCCCCCTCGTTGGTTCCATATCAGGTGCTGAAAGTTGAACAGAAGCAAGAAATATTCCTGATCTAGAAAGTGAGGCCAAAATGAAGGGTTTGGTGTCTCCTGGCGAACTCTGCAAGACAGAAAACACAGGACTCCAAAGATTTCCATTGTTGTGTTGTCAGGGGGTTGAGTCGGGGAGGGCTACTGGGCCAGTCTCTGTCTCTACCTACTTGCATGGTCTGTGACAGCTTCCTCTGCGTCTTGAGTCAGGAGGGGAGCTCGGAGAAAGGCCTTCTGTGTCACTGCCTGGGGACAAGCTGCTCTGCCCAGGTTGGCTAATCCCTGGGGCAGGAAGCTCTGGGCTGCAAAAAAGCCAGAATGCTAGTCCCACTGAGAGGTGGGAGAATTGTAGCCTGAATTGTAGCAGATGTGGGCTCTGGAACGTCCTTGAAATGTAAAATCGTAAGTATAAAGGGAGCTCAGGGACCAGCAGGCTCCGGTGAGAGGAGTTAATTATGAGGCCAGTTCCACTAGATGAAACAAAGAAACCACGCTGCATAAACTGCTCCCTGCCAACTCTGCTGGGTAACAGTCTCTGCCTGCTCAGGGCTGCCAGGGGTGGGCAGAGCGATGGGGGAGGTCAGGGCTAGGATTCTAGAGAAGAGGCACCTAGCAGAGAGCTCCTTGAGGGTCAGGCAAATGCCAAGACAGAACAGGGAGGATTTAAAACAATGGGGTTTGGAGGATGGGTTAGCTGGCTGAGAGGGGAGCAGGGAAAGGAGGGCAGATGGAAAGGAGGGGAGAAGAGCAGAAGGGCGCAGGGATAGGAAAGCCTTGCTGCAGAGGAGGGAACATTGATCTGGGGGTAAATCTGGCATGAATTCACCTATGTTTTGGGCAGGGAATCCAAATACGTCATTGAGGACAGTAATAAAAAAACACGTAATGTTTTAGGAGTGTTCCTGGTGCTGCCATTTTGCCCATTAAAGAAAAGGCAAACTGGAAAGCCCAGGGACCCTTTCTGTGCTAACATAGTTTGGTCACAGTCGATACTGCAGCCCCAGTGACAGATGTTGGCTGTCAGAACCTGCCTGGGGCTGGCAGGGGGTGCCCAGGATAGCAGCACAGCAGGGGACTGGACAGATCATTTAACAATCTGTGCCTCAGTTTTTCCAACAGTGAAATGGAAACTCTAATGAGTCCTGTACTTACCTCCTTAAGCTTCTGGAATGATCAAATGAGACAACCGTTTTCCTTCTTTCTTGCCCTCCCTGTACTGCACAAACCTTTATTGAAAACTCATTGGTACCAGGTACCTTGCTGAATGCCAGGGCTACACAGTGACTAAAATAGATTCCTTTTTCTCAAGAAGCTCATTTCGTGGGGGAGCTCATACATGGACAGATCTTAGAGTTCAGTGAGGTAATTGTTAAAACAACTTGTACTAGGCCTTGCCACTATCCATGCTACCCGGGTGTTGTCCCCCAGCAGGTCTCCATGACCTGGCTCCAGCATCAACATCTTCCCCAAGAACGTCTCTCACCTCACATTCCTGCTTCATCAAACTGCTTGTGCTCCCCTGTGAACAGGTGGCTTGTCCCTCTGTACCTTGGTTATATTGCTTTTGGAACCTAAAGTGCCTGTCTTTGTCCTGACTCATTGTCCTGGCTCCTTCTTCCAGAATTGCCTAATTTGTCTTCTTCTCCAGAAAGACTCCTATACACTCCCCCACCCCCCGAAAACTTGCCACCTCAGTCTAGGTTAGGCATTGTTCCTATTGCTCATGAATTGTCTTTTTCCACAACTTCTCTCCCATTATCGTAGATGCAGAGGGAATAGGGCCCTCCTTTGACTCACACTTGTTTCTCAGTGGACAATGAATAGCATAAGTGTTTAATGAAAGCACATCAGATAGAACTGAGTTGCTCTGACATCACAGGAGAAAGGCAGACTGAGGAGTCACAGAAGCCACCCAAAAGTTGGGTCTTGACACATGGATAGGAGTTTAAGGAGGAGAAAAGGGAGAGCAGAGTGTCCTGGTCAGGAAATGTGTATACAAAGGGTGGGAGTGTGAGACTTGAATGTGGGCTGGAGGTAGGGTACCTGCCAAGTGGAAAGGGTGTAATGATTAATCTTATGTGTCAACTTGACTGGGCCCTGGGGTGCCCAGATATTTGGTCAAACATTATTCTGTGTGTGTCTTTGAGGTTGTAGCTGGATGATGTTGACACATGAATCAGTAGATAAAGGAAAGCACATTGGCCTCCCTAATGTGGGTGGGCCTCATCCAATCCATTGAAGGCCTGAATAGGCCATAGTGAATGAGAGGGGGCCCCTTCTGTCTGGTTGCTGGGACCTGGATCTTTTCCTTCCTTTGAACTTGAACTGAAACCTGGCTCTTCCTGGGTCTCATGCCTGCTGGCTACGTGGTGGGAACTTATTCCACAGGCTGTCCTGAATCTGCAGCTTGTGGAGTACAGACCATAGGACTGTACAGTCTCCACAGTCATGTGAGCCTCTTCTTCGTATTATACCAAGACAAGTGTCTCTTGTTGATTCCGTTTCCTTGGAGAACTCTGACTAACACAAAGGGGGACATTTTAGAAGGGTTGTGAGCACATTAGGGTGACGGGAAAGCATAGATAGTTCTAAGCCAGGGAGGATGTGAGGGGGCCAAGTTTTCATACCACTGGCCCCCGTGGTCATCTGCCTGACCCCCAGGGCTTGCTCTCTTGTCTCAGTGTGAGGACCATTGCCCTGGGCCTGTGTCATGGGTGAGTCTGAGGTCTTGGTGCTGCCTCTTGTGCATATCTGCGTTGCAGGCCACTCTTGTCTGGGGAAACTTAACCTGGGTTTGACTATGCATATCGGCTCCAGGAAGACCCTGCAGATCCCTTTAAGTGTTGGTGCTCATAAGCTAGAATACGGACTCACTCTGTAGAATTAGAAGCCCATGCCTCATGCCCTGATGTTTTTGTGGTCCCTCTGTTCTCCTTAGCCATTTTTCCTGTAATATCTGGTAAAGTTTTGTTGAGCCAAGGGCAGCATTTGCACATATGTTTGGACTAGCCCTTTAAATGTGGGTGACAGCCCTTTGGTGGCAGAGAGGTGGTAGTGCAGGCCTCAGAATATAAGCCCGCAAAGGGAAGAAGACAAATCAGAGCTGTTTGCTCCAGCTAGCTCTACCAACCCAGAGGTGTCCTATCTGAGATAAAAACCCCAGGAAGTGCTATTTTAACTTAGTAAGGCGGTCCCTTTATAGTCTGTCATCTGGCAAAGCCATATCATTGGCAAGAAAAAATATAAATTCCCTTAGACTTTGGAGTTGCTCCTAGGTTTGCGTTTTGGCACTACCACTGTGTGCCAGAGCAATCTCCTTCAGATTTCTCAGCCTCATTTCTTCCTCTTCAAAATGGAGAAACACGTGCTTACCTCCTAGGCTGGTTGTGAGGGCCATTTGGTCAGGTCCATGTGTTGAAGCATGTGGCACATAGGATGTGATTCATAATATCTTTTTCCTTTTTCCTAGTCTCTCTGAGTCTGGGGAAAAGCTTTCTAGATAAAGTGATCTATCATCCTGAAGAACCCCCTTAATAATTCATTTATTTCTCTATTTCATTTATTCTGGAAATTCTTGCTTCTTTCCCTGTTATGAACCTGCACAAATGGCTGTGGTTCCAGGATTGGAGGGGCTTCTGTTAAGGCTGCAGTCGGGTCAGGCCCGTGGGAGCAGGCTGAGCATTCAAATTCACTTTTAGGAAATAGTTAAGCAGCTGCCTGGACAGGACAGGCTGCAGCTAAAATAGAATCACGATTCTTTAAATTCTTCTTCTACTTCCTGTCCACAAATGTTAGGGCCCCAGAGAGAGGTCAGCTCAGACCATGGTGCTGGGGTCGAGGAGATATATTCAAGTTTAGACCTTGTCAGTAGCTGATTTTTCCTTCTTTTGTAGGATGTGACTGTGGAATCTCTGATTATTCAACCCAACTGATACTGGTGATTATTAATCATTTATTCCTCAATCTCTGCCTATTCAAAGGTGAATACCATGACTCCAGCTCTCAGAGTACTCAATGTATAGGGTGGCCCAAGTTGCCCCTAAAGTCACCATACATAGGGAAAATGGAAAATTGTAGCTAAACGTGCTTTTATTTACAAAATGTTCATCACAAAGTTTTATAAAGAGGTGGCTAACACATAGAGAATTTAGTAATGGATATTTTGAAAATAACGGTACATTTAGCTATAATTTCCCATTTTTCCTATGTGTGACAACTTTACAGGTGACTTTCAGGACACCCTGTAGAATGAGAAAGGGGACTGTATAAGCACTCCCCAATTCATTGAGCCGTGATGAATAATTACCTGATAGTGATATGTGCTGGGCCAGAGCTTTCAGAACCCAGAGAAAGATTCCCAGACAAGTGACCTGTGACCTGGGTCTTTTAGGTCGAGCAGGACTTTTCCAGTAGAGATTGTACAGGGGCGAGAGATAGTTCCTGAAATAAAGATAATCACATTCAAAAGCATGGAGGCATGAGAAATTACAGCATGTTTAAGGGATTGGCAATAGTCCAGACTGGCTGGTGGAGCAGATAAGGGACTTGTGGTAACTGGTAACTGTGAGGTGTGTCTGGGTTGGGGCAGGTGGGAGCAGGGTGGCAATTTGAAACATAATGCCAAACAGGGTAGGATTTTAAGCAGGAGAGGTAGAGTCCAGATGACCACAGGGGAGATCAACTTTATTCCATGGGGAACAGAGAGGGTTTGGAGGACTTTGAGCAGGGAGATGATGAGGCCACATTTCCTTATTGACTATTTTTCTGTGTCTAGTAATAAATGTATTCAAAGAGGTATAGTGGGGAAATTTCTTGCTTTGTGGGGTCTAAGGTTTGATTAAAACAGCATCACACTCAGCACCCTTTCCCTGGGCATTGCCTATCTGTTTATTTGCAATATGAATGTTCTAGCCAGCATTTCCCCAGCCCTTGAATGTCAACCCATGGGGCTGAGGCTGTGATGCCTGCTGGATTTGTCTCATGTCTGTCGAGGGCACTGGACCTGGTCCTCCACCCCTTTGTCACCAGTTGGAGTTTGGCTATGGATGTCCATACCTCCCCAAAGGGCCACCGACTTTTGGGTGTTGGCCTCTGTCCCCTGCCAGGTCCACCTGTGGTCAGTTCCCAGACCTGATGACTACTTGCACTTTCTCAAGCCAGGTGCACAAGACATCTAGGTCTCAGTTTATTTCCACGGTCCCTCCTATGGCCTAGGATCAATCTCAGCTCTCTTTGGGGAGCTATTGTGAGTCCAGTAGATTTTCTGTTGAATCATCCCATCTTACCCAGCATGCAGTTGTGACAGCCCGGACTGGTGGCCTTCAGTATTCCATTACACCTGTGGGAAAAGCTGAATGTGAGGAAACAAAGATAGAAGGATTGTCAGAAACCACTGGGTAAAGAAGAGCAAAAAGACTGAAGATGTTTGGAGGTGGGGGAGTGATGACTGGCTAAGGGGACTGGCCAGCTCCTTTAAAATGCATGGCCAAGACCTCCTCCCACAGGTACTCACCTGCCATATGCATTGTTGCTGTTGGTGCTCCCTGGTCACCCCTGTCTGCGCTCAGTGCTTAGCTGGGTTGGGTACAGAGCTGGGGATGGGGCTTCCTCCCAGCCTCCCAGCTGCCTGAGTTCTCCTACCCCAGGACTTGCCTGTCCCTGTCCCATGTTTGGGTCTACCGCACTGTTTCTCAGTCACCACTCAGCCTCCATTGCTTGACAAATTGCCTGACACAATGTGGTTGTTGGATGTAGCAGTGGGAAAGTTGATTGATACAATGGCTCATCTCTGAGAGCTGAGGATCTATCTGTTATCTTGAGTGATGCATGTCCTCTGTGAAGGGACAGATAGAACCAGATCGACTTGAAGCAAAATCATAAACTCAAAAATGTTTGTCTTCAGTGATGGCCCTGAACCCCCAGTTTGGGTTTTGCCTTTGTTTTATCGCCTCGGCTTCCCTGAATGGCGTAGGTGTGATCCCACCTGTGAAGTTAGCCTTCCAGGCATCATAATACTGAAAAACACTCATGGGGGAAAGGGCCTTGCTTAAGGTGAGGAATGAATTAGGTTTTATGGTGTCACCTGGTGGCACATACTTGTGCCCAGGAGAAGGCTGGTTGGGGCAGAAGCCTGGACCAGACAACCTCAGCCCCTGCCTTAGGGCTGTGCCCAGGTTGGATATGTAGAAGGTGCCTTATGAAGGATTTTCAAATGAGTTCATGAAGACTCCATTTTTTATTTATTTTTTATTTTTTAATTTTTTTTTTATTGTTGGGGATTCATTGAGGGTACAATAAGCCAGGTTACACTGATTGCATTTGTTAGGTAAAGTTCCTCTTGCGATCATGTCTTGCCCCCAGAAGGTGTGGCACACACCAAGGCCTCACCCCCTCCCTCCTTCCCTCTCTCTGCTTTTCCTCCCCCCATATGACCTTAATTGTCATTAATTGTCCTCATATCAAAATTGAGTACATAGGATTCATGCTTCTCCATTGTTGTGATGCTTTACTAAGAATAATGTCTTCCACTTCCATCCAGGTTAATACGAAGGATGTAAAGTCTCCATTTCTTTTTTTTTTTTTTTTTAGCTGAATAGAATAAGACTCCATTTTTTAAATGAATGAGTTACGAGTACCCAATTTGCTCCGGTGTCTTAACTTTAGCCAAAATATTGCAGCTTACCTTTTCCTGTCAAAAATGCAAATCCTTGAAATTCTTTGCATTCTTGAATGACATTTTCCTTTTCTAGGTATTAGAAAAATGTGATTCATCCAGATACCTAGAGAGATACTCACAGTTCTCCTCAGGAAACCCTACATGAGATAAGTGATGCTAATTTATGCATATTTACAGGCAACTGACTCCATACCCTGGTGAGCTACATAGCCTTGTAAGTTCAAAGTTAACCTTCCAACAATAGGAACAGAATTTTAATTGAAAAAGGTAATGCAGGCATCTGGCAGATGTGGTTTGTTTAGAGGGGCATTCTATTAAGGAGTCACTGAAATGACTCAGTAGCTGTTGCAACAGATTCTTATTTAAATGAGATTTCACTTTTCTTTTTTTCTTTTAATAAAGGGAAAATCGCCCACGTTAGCAATGTTTTTCAATGAACTGAGACTTCTTTCTCCTTTTTTAAAAAGTTATAATTGATTTATTTTGTAATACAATTTCACCTACCATTTGCAGGCTCATTCGAGTAAATGATTGATCACGTTCTTTTTGGTTTCACTGACACACCTGCCCGCGCCTGCCTGAGGTCCATCAGCTCCCTTCTTGCTACCAAAATACAGAAACATGGTGCAGCCTCTGTGAATGTGGTGGGTCAAAAGCCAGGGCAGGTTGCTTTGAACTAAAGCCACAAAAAACTAGCTTATTAATACGGACACTTGATGGATCTCAAGTGTCTATATTAAGGGAGGTGGGAAGGGTGGGGTCAGAAGACAGCCCTGCTAGTGCACAGGTCACCTGTGATGATCCTCAGGTGGCCGTCTTTGCAATCAGATGCGTGTAGTACAAAGTTAGCCCCATGAATTTGCACACACAAGAGGGAGAACACTTACTGATTTGCCTAGGTGGATAACATGATTTCTCTGGATCCTGCTTTTCTGATTAAGAATGTTGATTCAAGCTGATCACAGATGTCTCACCGAGGCTTGTGAACAGTGCAAGGATCTTACAGATGTAAGCCCAAGCCTGAGAGCTGCTATAAATCCCACCTAGTCAGCACTGAAGACGGAAAAGGCTTTTTGGAGCCGTGTGGTCCATCCCAGCCTCCAGTCCTCTTAGAGGGTCAGGAGGAGACAAAAGGTCCCACCTGCTGGGGTGTGAGCTGCCTCCCTGCCCTTGACCTATGGATGTCTAGAAATGGTGCTCTCTGGGCTTTTGTGGGGAGCAAAGATGCTCTCAGAGGAGCCACAGGCTCTTGAGAGGACAGCAGGGAGAAGCTGCAGCCCTCCTTGGTCTTGCCCTCATACCAACTGGCAGTTCAAGGTGGCTGTGACTTCTGGCTTATTCCTGGATGAGCTGGGAAGGGCGCCTTCTCTCTCCTCACAGAAGAAAACGTTGAGTCCTTTGGGGACTCGCTGGCAGAACGCCTGCTCCCGAACAGCTGCCAATCGCTAGAACAACCCCAAGATCAGCATGTTCCCCACGGGGCTCTTTTATTATTATTTTTAAATATTAATAGAACTAATTAAATATAGAGGTGTGCTCTAGCCCTAATCTGTGCGTTCTCATCTTTCCTGCCCTCCCTCCTCCTTCCCGCTGTGCCCAAGTGTGTATTGTCAAAGTGTCAAGTGAAGAGGGAACGAGAGAATGGGGCCAGATAACACAGAATTGGTATGCTGGGTGAAGGCCGCGGACACAAGGGACTTCTTTTAATCCAGTCCATTAATCAATTTCTCCGTAGAAATTGAATTAACTGTCTTTCATCAACATCACATCCAGGACATGGAAACACGATGTGCACACAGGAATTAAAATGCAACGGGTCTGCTTCCCTCCTGGGTAGGTGAACTTGTGGGGCTCTTGTTCTTTTGGCCCAGTGTGTGGAGAGGGACAGGCTGGAGTGTGAAAGAAGGATGGCCTTGGCTGGGTCTGCCTTGAACCTGAGTTGCAGGGGAGCTACCAAAGCAGCCTGTCCTTTTGTTTTTCTCCTTCACAATCACTCATAAGGACTTCCTACTCTCATCCTTTCTTGAACCTAAATACATCGGCCATGAATATCAGTCTCATTTAATACTTCGTCTTTGGCCTTGAGTTGCACAATAAAAACTAATCGACCTGTTTCCTGCTGCACCCCTCGCTGAGTCTTCTGTCCCCGCTGAGACAGGGTCCCTTTTCCCTGTTGGCAGGCTCTAGTTCACACGGAAGAATCCATCCATATAGGTATGAAAGCATCTATCTCAGTCTTTTGAGGAAAATTTGGACATTTCCATTTATTATTTGACAAAAATTATATATATTTATGGTGTACACCATGATGTTTTGAAATGGGTGTACATTGAAGGATGCCAGATTGAGCTAATTAACATATGCACCACCTTACATACTGATTTGCCTTGAGAACATTCAAATCTATACTCTTAGCCATTTTCAAATACACAATACATTGATACTAACTATAGTCGCCTTGTTATACAATAGATCTTTTGAACTTGTTCCTCCTAACTGAAATTTTCTACCCTTTGACAAAATTATCTCTCCATTTCCCCACCCCTGCCCACCCCCAAAGCCATGGTAACTACCATTCTACTTTTTGCTCTATGAAGTAGAATTTTTCAGATTCTACATATAACTGAACTCGTGAGGATTTTTCTGTCTGTGTGTGGCTCATTTCCTGGACACTTTTGTATGTATATGGATGTGCAGATCTAGAGAGAGGCTGACCACAGGAAGCATTCCATAGACTGTTTGGGAAGCAAGCCGTCGTGCACTGGTCACCAACTTGTCTGAGTCTGGTGAGACGGGACACCCCACACTCCAAGTTACAAGAAGCAAGTTTTTTACTTTAGATGGACAGCAAGATACAGCAGAATCCCAGGATTCATTGAGGACTGGTCTCCCAAAGCTCAGGAAAGCTGCTGGGGGCAGAGGGACGCTAACCTGTGTGTGCCTCACCTGTGCCACGGCTGAGGGACCCTGGAAAGCAGTCTACCCTGGGTCTGATACACTGGGGCAACGGGACTCTCTTGGTTTAAGTGTTGAGAGACATCCTGTCTAGGGGGCCAGGGGACAGAATCTGGGCTCTTCTGAACATCCCTCCTTTATGTCAGAACATATCTAGAACATTCCTAGAATGTTCTATACTTATTTTCAAGAAATACAAGCAAGAAAGGGGAACAATGGGCCTGTCCAAGACCACCCAGAGAACTGTCCTGTAATTGGAGTATTTTATTTATTTAAAGAGTCTTTATTGGCTACCTGTGGGTTTCAGGATCTTTGCTATGTCTCAAGGGCACAAAGATAATAACTCCTAGCATCATCAACCTTGAGAAGCTGATAATCTGTTGTAGAGGGCAGAACTGGTAAAATAAGAGTTCACAAAACACCAAATACATATTAAAATAGAAGTTTCCAATTTATGGGCCGGAAAGGGGGAACAAAGCGGAGGCAGTGATTATTTTGCTTGATGGGCCATGGGGGAAGGCCCCATCAAAGATGTAGGTTCTGGAAAGGGAAATGAATCATTTGCTATAGGGAGAAAGGGATGGGAAATGATTCCAAGAGAATGAATTTTGTACTCTCATTCCATTCTCTGTTTAATATGATAACGTCACCCCCACACACGTACAGCCCCAGTAGTGTTATGTTGCCCCCAGAATAACATAAAACATTCTTTCCCAGGGACACCTCTCCAGCCATACCCAGTGAAGGTCAGTTCGGCTTCACCATGCTGGGACCAGCCTTAAAGATTGCGCACCTGCATGGAATATCTCCCCCTCACTTCCCTGCCCTGGCCCTGCCACTACCTGACCAAATCCCAGATCCTGCTTATCTTCTGAGCACCTTCAGGGAAATCTACTCTTCCAGGCCTTCCCCCATAAGGGGCAGGCTCTACACTTCCATCTCTACACAACAACCTGAGCTTTTCATCCAAGAAATAATTACTGTTATAATTTTTTTATTTTTGTTAAATCATAGCTGTATACATTAATGCATTTATGGGTTACAATGTACTGATTTTATATACAATTTGGGATGCTTACATCAAACTGGTTAACATAGCCTTCACTTCACTTACTTAATCATCATGTTAAGACATTTATACTCTAGGGAACACTTCTGCACTGCTGGTGGGAATGCAAGCTAATATGCTCCTTTTGGAAAGAAGTTTGGAGAACACTTAGGGATCTAAAAGTAGACCTGCTGTTCGATCCTGCAATTCCTTTACTAGATATATATCCAGAAGACCAAAAATTACTTTACAACAAAGATATTTGCACCAGAATGTTTATTACAGCCCAATTCATGGATTAATAAATTACTGTTACAATTATTGTGTAAAAGCCATGTCCTTCTCCAAGTGCCGAGAAAGAGGGGACTGTATCTGTTCTGATCACTTCAATAGTGTCAGGGCTTGGCTCATGGTTGATGCTTAATAAATGCTCATAAATATCTGGGGGTGAATGAGTGGAAGGCTGATGTGTAATGAGGCTTGTTTGGGGATGTGATGAGTGTGACTTGCTGTGTGTAGCTCACCTCATCTGTGACGTGAGGCTGGGTGAGATTGGATGTCAAGCTAATAGGTTTGGACTTTAACCTGTAGGCAAGAGGAACCATGGAAGGCTTATAAGCAAGGGAGTGACTTAATGTGGTTTGTGTTTTAGAAATACACCTCTAGGGCGACTGATTCCAGACTTAACCATCCAGAGTTGGTTCTTATTTGATTTCCCAAGTTTTCACTTTCCCAGTTAAGCTAAGTGAGGGAAAACAAGTATTGGGTTTTAAGGGTAGGCAAGCTCATAACTTGACAGAGGGACACCGTCTTCGGCTTATGCTGCACCCTCAACCCTTTAGAGATTGGTTTTTACCCACACTTGGAACCCTGCCCTACTGCTCATCTCACGGGATGTGTTCTCCCTGCCCAGAGAGCCTTCCCTACCATCTTTGTTATTCCTAAAACCACCTGTAATTCTCTGTAGGAGACTAAGCACCAGGCTTGGAGGAGCCGTCACCGGTTCTTGAGGGAGGTGTTGGGAGCAGGACGGTCTCTGGGCCTAGAGGTGTTTTGCAGTCTGGAGATGTTCCCTCAAGCAACCACATGCATTCATCGGTCGCCCGTTAGCAAGCAGGTGTTATACTTGAACATTCTTGGTGCATCTAGGTGGGACTCGAACCCGTGGGGAAAGAGCACATAGCGAACATTCAGCATGTGATCCTTGTACGTGGGCCCCCACACCTGTTGTATAATGTTTCAATGAAAGGCCATGGCAGAGGTTACTTGGGGCTTCCCTGAACCTATGGGGAGTCCACCTTTAGCAAGCTTGTACTTCTAATCTGTGTCCCGGCTGTTTCCTTCACATGGTGAAGGGGTGCCAAGCCGCCAGGACAATTCTCAGTCCAGTTCAACACCTGCTCCTTCCATGGGGCCTCTCTAACCTCACAAACTGCCTTGTTGTCTCCAACTCAAACATCAGTCATGTTCTCTGCCTTTCTGGGACCCACAGAACCGCAGGACCAGGCTCTAGAAGTCACTATTAGGGCCCTTGTTTGAACAGGAGGTAAAACTGAGGAGGAATGAATTGGTAGTGTCACAGACCTAGGGGTGAACAAAACCAGCATCAGGCTCCCAGTGGCCTGATCTGAGCCTATCACCTTTCCTGCCACACAGGACTTGCCTGACCCGGCCCTCAGCACTGGGCCTCTTGGATTATTATTTGACTTTTTGGTATGAGGGCGATTTCTCCAACAAAGTCATGAGTTCCTGGGAGACCTGGAACACAGAACATCTCATTTATCTGTGTATAGATTTCATTTATCTGTGTGTCTGCCACATAGTAGCTACTTAATCAAGTATTGTTGATTTGAGACATTTCAGATAGTCTTTGCTCTCCATTGGGTTCTGTTCTATTCACTGGGGCACTGATGACTGGGGGACAAGGTCATTGATCTAGAAGCACAAAGGAAAAGCCAGAGCAGGGGTCTGATGGTCAAGGGCCTGCCTTTACGCCTCTAGAAGGTGCGTCTGGAGCACCATCTGCTTCTGTCTCAGCGTCCTGAGATGGAAGAGATCCATGCTGGGTAAACTCCACTTGTCAACATCCTCCCCTCACTGTGCCTGTGTCCTGGAGACTCACTTCACCTGGGTGATGTCACCTGGACTGTCCTGCTGTCTGGCAGATTTGACCAGCTCTGTCCCTCCCTGCGGTTCTTCCTGTGTGTGTACAGCTACTGCCAGGTAGCTACATTTCCATGGCTCCAGCTTTTACTGTTTGGCTCACATTGATCTTCCCCCATCCCGCTATGCCCCGGGGAAGTTCTGCTTTCTGCAGTAGCTGGTGCTAGCTGCCTTCTCTTCCTCGTTGGTTCCCCCATAATTACTCAGTTCTCCTTTAAGCAAGATATTTCCTGCTAGGACCAGGACTGGTGGGGAGGAAGACAGTGGTAGGACCAAGTTTTTTTTTTTTTTTTGGCTAGGGCCAGGTTTGAATCTGCCACCTCCAGTATATGGGGCCGGCGCCCTACTCCTTTGAGCCACAGGTGCTGCCCTGGGACCAAGTATTTTTTGGCACCAATACAAGATACCAAGGAACACCTGGACATACAGTAGCATTGAGTCAGCCCCTGGGGTTGGCCACAGGGGACAGAGCCAGGCAGAAGAGCACCCTTCCTTACCCTCCCCACTCTTAGCTGGCCCTATTGGGATCACCTACCTTTTTTCTGGCCTTTATTTCATTAAAGACACATTCACTCAATAAAAATGAGTAAGATGTTGTCACTTCCCTCCATGGAGCTCACGGTGAGAAAGAGACACATGGACAAATTCTCCACTGGGGTAGGGCGAGGACAGGTGTGGGTGGGTCAGAGGAGGCTGGATGCGGAAGCCCCCAGCCACCTGCTTCCAGACTGCAATGGCCCCTGCTATGGAAAGGATTTTGGCTTTGAAGGAAAAAGGTGAACTTAGGCCCTGGGTTCTTTAATCCCCCTCTGAGCCTCATTGGTGAACAAGGAAAAATAATACCTTGCTCGTTGGCTCATGGTGAGATCTGAGTGGGCAGCCACAGGCAGGGTGCCCAGGCGAGAGGCTCTGCAGTGAGAAGCACCGTAGCAGATCTGGGTCTCTTGTCGGTTCCAGGGGCTCAGGGTAGAGGACCTGGGACATGGAATTTTGATGCAGAGAATGTTTGATGAATGAATGGATGAGTGGATAAATGGAGAGAAGGGAGAGGCGGTTGCCTCCGTGGGTATCCCCGCTGCACCAGCTGAGCTGGAGTGAGTGCCATGGGAGCAGGACCCAGAGGGCTGGCGACAGCATGTGAGGGAGTGAGTCCCCAGCCGCGTGCTCTGCAGGGACAAAGTGTTCCTGCACAAGGAGCTAGAGGGACACAGGGCTCGGCCCAAACAGACGTTGCTTAAATTAACTGGTGCTTCTTGAACCTTCAGGCTTATACCTTAAACATGAATTCCAAACTTACGGTTTATTTATTCATTTAGTTAAAAACCAAGACAATGGAGGAGTGTGTAAGCTATCAATTTCCCTAGAAATAAGACTCCCTCCCCTATTTTTTCTTCTTTAGAAACTCTGGGCAACTGACCTAGTTTTTGATTCCCTTTGAACTCCACTGAGGCAGATCCTCTTCAAAGCAGGGTTGTAACATCAGGTTCTTTGCTTTATGTGGGTCAGGATGACTCTGCCAGTTATTAAAAAGGAAGGAAGGCTGCACACACCGTCTTTCAAAGCTGCCCGAGTGCTCAGAGCTCTTTTGGAATTTTCTCTGCCTGCTTCCTCCCTAGCCCTAAATGTTTAAGTCATGGCACTTAGCAGGAAAAGTGTGGCAAAGGACACATTTCCGACTTGATTTTCTACTAAATGACTTCTAGAAGGGAGTCGAGGGAAACAAATCATTGCATGTTGGGGTACAGTGTGTGCATGGGGGGAGGGTTACCTGTCTTCTTCTCATCACGGGAAGAACGCCTCACCAAGAACCAGTTCGTGAGTAGTGTAATTTTAGATAAATCACAAACTTTCATGTGATTCTTCACCTGGAAAGCGTCCCTTTGATTTGCTGATAGCACTGCAGTTTTGCTGTGGGTTGAGGGTGGAAGGGAATCTTGTGAAGAACTCTAAAGTTAGAAACAGCCTTCCTCTTCCCAAATAACACTAATATTTCCTTGCTGCACCAAAGCCTGGGTGAATCCCCAGGGGGATAAACAGTCTTCTCCCAGTGTCCTTTGAACTCTTCTTGATAGCTAGTTTGCTAGCAAATCTCTCCAGCTTGAAATGTCATCATTAGAAAGTCATTCCCTTGAGGAGGATGTTACTGAATTGAGGAGTTTTGGATTAAAAAGAATTTTGGAAATTTTGATTATCTGAAGAGGAGTTTAGCTTATCAGACCACTTTCTGAAGAGGCAGCTAGCTGAGGACACAGCAAACCAAGTGAGTATATGCTGAAGAGTGCTGGCGGGGCCGGAAGGCCTAAGGGGATGTTTTAGGTAAGACCCTTATTCCTGCAAATGAGCAAACTTGAACAACATCCCAGTTGTGCTGAGGCCTGGGGGCCCTGTTTGCATTCTTCTGGTAGGAAATTGACTTTGATGTTCAATTTCTGGCCCCTTACTCCTCAGCTTCTACTTTCACCCCCATTTCTAGGACCCTACATTTACTTAGACCCTTAAGGCCCAAAGCCCAGCCCAGCCGAGCCCAGCCTAGTCAGGGTGCACCCCTCACCCCAGTGGCTCATGCATGTTCCCCTCCGCCAACCTCAGTGATGCTTCAGTTACTGCCCAGCCAAGGCCTGGGTGTGTTGCCACTGTCTCCTAATGCAAGGCGCTTAGAGACGGCGATGACACATTTTAACAAATAACAGGAACACCGAGGCAAGGACTTTTATCGCAATTTGAGCACTGTAATTTCCACCTTGTAGGGCTACCAATCTACGAATCTATGGAATCAAATCTCATAGGGCGGCTGCTGAGTTGCATTTCAGCCATGAGCCACTGTTGCTTAGGAGGGGGAGAATTCTGCAGACTTGACCTGAGAGCGAGGACCTCGCCCTCCCAGGGCTCAGTGCTGTTAGAAACAGAGATGGTAATTCCCGGAGCTGGGCCGGGGAACACGGCTCTGGTTTACTCACTCAATCACATGTGGATTTTATTTATAGCCTTCTACAGGCCTGGGCCTTGTGAAGTTTAGGGAAACCTCTGTTCGCACCAGCTCTAATACCGTCTCTACAGCTTCTCACACTGGCTAGGATGACTTACTGCGTGTTGACTGGGTGCAGGGCTAGGGACTTGGCACAGATTATTGTAACTCACGCGGAGACCAACTCTATGATGTAGGTGCTATCACTAATCAACTTTTATGTGTAACAAAACTGAGGCTTCCAGAGGTTGCCCTGACTGAGGGTAGAGTCTTGGGACTGCGAGGACCAGGGCCTTATACTTAGTCCAGAGCCAGCCCTGGTGACTTTGTCTCTCTGCAAAGACAATTGCTACTGCCCAATGGTGTTCAGCAGTGGTTCCAACCTTTTTGGGACCAGGAACTAATTTCATGGAAGACAGTTTTTCCATGGATGGAGGCTGGAGACTGGGGAGTGGCATCAGATTCTCATAAGGAGCATGCAACCTAGATCCCTTACACGAGGCGTTTGCAGTAGGGGGTCGCACTCCTATGAGTATCAAATGTCACAGGTGTTGTCATTGTCGCATGTATTATACCCTGTTCCTCCTCCCAGAAAACTGAACGCCTGAGGTCCCAGACCCCAGGCTGAGGTCCAGTACCAATCCATGGCCTGTTAGGAACTGGGCTGCACAGCAGGCAGTGAGAAGCAGTCAAAGGAATGAAGCTTCATCTGTATTTACAGCAGCTCCCACCAACACCTGGGCTCTCCACCTCCTGTCACAGCAGTGGCAGCATTTGCTCTTTAATTAATTCATCCAACATGAATGAATGTTATTGAACATTCAATGTTATTGAACCCACCATGTTCCCTAGGCTTATCCAGAGCTAGACATTTCTTTTTTTTCTTTTCTTTTTTTATTGTTAAATCATAGCTGTGTACATTAGTGCAATCGCCTGTACTAATCTAAGATGCACCATAGATGTGGCCCCACCCATTACTCTCCCTCCACCCTAACCTCCCCCCTCCCTTCCCCTTCCTTGGCCCTTTCCCCATAGTCTTGTGCTATAGTTGGGTTATATTCTTCATGTGAAAGCTATAATTTAGCTTCATAGCAGGGCTGAGTACATTGGATACTTTTTCTTCCATTCCTGAGATGTAGAGCCAGACATTTCCGAATGATCAGAGTAGGTTCTAGGCCAGAGGGGGAACCTTTGTTTTGATAATCCAGGCCCTGAATTTCTCCTCTTCAGGGCTCGTACACGTGGGTCCTGCCAACACCTCCAAAGTCAATATTTCCCAAATCAAACTCATGATCTTTACCCTCAAACTTCATTTGCTTCCTCGTTTTCTATTTCTATTAAAGAAACCACAGCATTTCCAGTTACCCAGTCTAAAAAATCTCAAGAGATGGCACATAGAACGTGACACTAGACACTCATTTAGGAATGAACAAGAACACATGGTTGTTCTAAGAATGTAAATGTTGGTACAGTCGATGTGACCACAGGAGGAACCAAGAATGAGACTTGGAAAGCGGAAGTTTCTCATTCTCAGGGGTCCTACAGAAGAGGATCACTGCACGCCATTGGGGTCACAGGGTTCGAATGGTTGATAGAAGCAGGAACAAAGGGAAAGCCTAAGCCAGAGCCTGTATTGGGGTTTCCATGGGAAGAGTAAAGCACCAGGCCCAATATCTGGTCAACTATTATCCACTCTGCTCTCATACTCTCTGGCACTGGAAGTCTTTTGGAGCAATCTCCTCCAGCCCTACAGTGCTAATGACATGTATCCAAAAGGGATCTGGCCGATGGAGAAGGCTTGGATTGTGCCAGTCCCACCCTGGCTCTGTGAGGTGTTGCAGCCCTCTGTCCTCAGATGATGCCCTCCCTTCAGTGCATCTCAGCCATCTTCAGAATCCAGTGCCAAGGCCCCCCTAGAAGTTCTTTGTATCTAGGGTCCTCTATATTGCCCCTCCTGCTGCCTGTCCAGGCTTGTCTCACACATGCTCTCTTCTTGAATAGCACTTGCTGCCGCCCAGCCACCTCCCAGCTTTTGACAGTTATCAGTTACTGAAACGTGATCTTTGCTGAGAGGCCCCATTTACATTCACACTGCTTATCCCAATGCCTCAAGCAGAAATTAATAACTTCATCCCCTGCACCCTGTGGTGCTGTTGGTGTGTCTGCTATGACTCAATTTGCCTTACATTTTGTGATGATTTCTTCGAGATGAGGCAGAGGCAGCAGGATGAGCCCCTGGAAAATTGCTCTGTTCATCTCTGCTCCCAGGGCCCTGCCACGCTGGGGCTGGCTGGGCCGGGGTCTGTGAGCCTCAATCAGGACCCGAATGGGCTCTGGTCCTTTCTCCTCTTTGGGACACTTTCTCACCCTGTGTCCCACGCCCAGGGTTGAAACAATACTTCTGGCAGCTCCAGCACTCACACATCTACAGGGCTGCACTGAGGCCCTGTCGCTGGCTGGAGGGGGGCATTTGGGGAGTGGATCTCTCACTGGCCAGCATAGTGTTTCTTTCTGGCAATTGCATGAGTCTGGGGAGCAGGATTGGTGCTGACATGCTGACTGCAGGTGACTCTCACTGGTGGCAGGCAGAGGATGAGTCTGGGCTCTGGTCTGTCTATGGTCTGTCACCAACCCTTGGGGAGGAGCCTCCCACTCAAACTGTTGCCTGAAAAGCTGTTCCCTCCCCTCTACAGCACCCTTGGGTAGCAGGGATGGTGGCAGGTATCTTTTATACTGTGCACCCCCTGTCCCTGCTGTTGGCATCCAGGAAAGTCCCATGTCCTCTGTGCCATATGTCAGGCGGTCCTCCAGGGATGGCTGTTGAGACCCGTGCTTCACATCACCAGTGACCCATCTGCTGATGCTGTCTCTTGCCCTAAGCTGCAGACACTGCTTTGACAGTTGGTTTCAAGCCATGCCTAATGGTCAATGGACATTCCTTGTTATAAAAGAGACCTTTCTGTTAACCTGCCCAAGGCCACTTGCCCATCTTCCACTCAGGTGTCAGTATAGGAAATAGGTGTGCAGTGAAGGCTCAAAACAATCAAGAGAACACATAAAAATTCAGTCATGATGGCTTCAAAGTTCAAAAGAAGATGTACAGAAGATGTGTTATTTTGCATTTTTGTGATGAAGCTCCAAATTGTAAACTAACATTTTCCTGTATACCCGGGGTAGACCTGAGTTTGTGCTTGCCGTGAGTAAAGTACTGTACCAGCTTAGAGGGTTGTTGGAAGCTGGTGTTCAGGGAAGCCTGTGGTCAAGGCAGCATTGTATGCAATGATGTAACCGGCATTAAATATACAATTTTAGGAAGTCTCAGAGGCAAGAAAACCTTTATTGTTTCAAGGCAAACAGATTTCAAGGCATCATAGCCTTATGAGTGAATAATAGCATTGCTATGTTTTTCTTAAGGTAGGAGATATTGTATAACATTAGTCAGGAGTGGCACATTGGATATTAAAGAGCAAAATGAGGTGGTTTCTAGGCCTGAGAAGGAAGAGATGTTGTTACCCAGACTCTATGAAAATCTTCGTGGACATTAGCTGGGCAATAAAGAACCCCTCTTATTCAAAACCATGAGCTGAATGTAGCCTGTGCCCACTAAAGGCCCAATATGACCACCTCTAATTGTTTACATATTTTCTGTGGCTGAGTCCTGTGCTGTAACAGTAACATTGTGTGGTAATGGCAAAGACTCTAGAGTTTGCAAAGCTGAAAAAGAATCCATTTATTATCTGGCTCATTACAGAAAAAGTCTGCTGACCTCTGTACTAAATCTTCATCAACCAATCTCCATCCTGCACGTGGATCTGTGGATTATTTTTTAAACCCTTATTTTGAAATAGTTTTAAACTTACAGAAAAATATAGTGTGTTTATTGTATTCACAATCTCTTATGTTCTTCACCCAGAAACACCTTTCAGGTTTTTCCACTTGACCCAGTAATGTCCTTGATAGCAAAAGAATCTAGTCCAAGGTCATGATACACCCAGCTGTCACATCTCTCTAGATCCCTTCAGTCTGGAACCATCTCTCAGTCCCTCCTTGACTTTTGTAACTCTATTTTCAATGATTGTAGATTGACAAGGAGTTGTAAGAACAACACCCATGCATCCTTTGTCCAGATTCCCCCTCAATTAGCCAGGGTTCTCCAGGGCAACAGAGCTAATTGGATGTGTACATGGAGAGAAAGAGATTGGTCCATTATATGGAATTAACTCATGTGATTATGGAGTCCGTCAAAATCTGCACTGTGAGCTGGCCAAGCTGGAAACCAGGAGCCACTGTTCTCCTTGAGGTCTGAAGACAGTGTGCTGGAGGATTCCCTCTAAATCGGAAGGCCAGACTAGTCTTTTGTTCTACCAAGACTTTCAGCCAATTGCATGAGGCCCACCTACATTATGGGAGGGCACTCTTCTTACTCAAAGTTCACCTATTTAAATGATAAGCTTACCCCCAAATACCCTCTAAGTTGACACTTGACATCAACCCTCACACCCTGGTTTTTGGACCTGAAAGGTTAGAGACCCTGCCTGGACTGTGTGAAAATCTTCATGCACACTACCTGGGCAATAAAGGGACTCCTTTTTATTCAAAAATACAAGCTGACTCATTACAGCCTCTGCCCTCTACAGGTCTATATGACCACTCCTAATTGTTACCTGCATGGTAACCACTTACATAGCTGTAGTATAATATCAAACTAGGAAATTGGCATTGGATGCATGGATTTTATAACACATTCTAAAATCAAGATTTTTTTTTTTTTTTTTATGTAGATGGGACTCTGTGAAAAACATTTGCCCAGGGCACTCCTGCCTGCAATTTCCAAACATGGCTCCAGGGAGCCACTGAGATTCAAAAAAGCAATTGGAGGCTGCTCCTGAAGTATAGGAGAAATCAGGCGGGTGGAATCCAGGTCCCCACCCAGTCTTAATGGAGCTGTTACTCTTTCATCATTGCCAATGATCTCCATACCCATCAAATATGATTGCATGTCACAAGACCACAGCCATAGTGGGAGATTCAAGAAATCGTTTTTTTAGTTTTTGATCAATGAGGTTAAATGACAAATACTAGTACAGATGATTTCAATAATACATAAATAGATTTGATTTTAATAGATACTGTGAAACTTTGCGCTAAATTTTTTAAAATCACACTTTGCTAAATAGATACGTTTAGTTTGCGGTTATCATCTGCAATGTGAAAATTTGCTAACAAACAATTTTTATAGTTTGTTAACATCTGGTAGTTAAGACTATCGGATACCTTAAAGTCTGAAAAAGTTTCTCACTTCTGGTTATTTAAAGTTGAAACCAAATTAACAAACTTTGACCTTTCTAAACACATTGGGGCTTTTCTTTTCTTTCTTTTTTTTTTTGCAGTTTTTGGCAGGGGCTGGGTTTGAACCTGCCACCTCCAGTATATGGGGCCAGAACCCTACTCCTTTAAGCCACAGGTGCCGCCCATTGGGGCTTTTGTTTTCTTTTCCATTTCTCTGTTTTGCTTTCTGTGTCTTTAATCTCTGCTTGCTTTATTTTGTCAAGCGTGTAACCACACTTAAACAAATTTAGACCATTTCTATTTAGTTTTATGTATTTATTGTATTTTTGTTTAATTTAATTAATTATTATTATTATTTTTTGAGACAGAGTCTCACTTTGTTGCCCTCTGTAGAGAACTGTGGCGTCACAGCTCTTAGCAACCTCAAACTCTTGGGCTCAAGTGATTCTCTTGCCTCAGCCTCCCAGTACTATAGGTACTGGCCACAATGCCCACCTATTTTAAGAGACAGGGTCTCATTCTAGCTCAGGCTGGTCTCCTGAGCTTAAGCCATCCACCTGCCTTGGCCTCTCAGAGTGCTAGGGTTATAGGTGTGAACCACTGCGTCCTGCCCTTCTACTTAGTTTTGATGTTCATCACCATGCTTGTTAAGTCCCTCCATCTTTCTTATTATTGATTCTAGTGATCTAAGGAATGCTATAACTAATTTTTCGGAAAAAAAAACTTACATATACTTTCTTTTTTTTTTTTGCAGTTTCTGGCCGGGTCTGGGTCTAAACCCACCACCTCCGGCATACGGGGCCGGCACCCTACTTCTTTGAGCCACAGGTGCCACCCACTTACCTATACTTTCTAAACTTAGAATGTCTAAAAAACTGATTTTCTGTTGTCTTTACGTAAAAAATAGTTGGGGGGCATTCTTTCTGCATAACGCTAGATTTCTTTTTTTATCTATTTGGAGATTGTTATCATGTCTGTACCTTTGATTTTCTACCGTGTTTAATCATATCTGGAACATAATTTCACTGTTATGTTTCTTCATGGAGTTTCTACTGATTTCGTCTAAAATAGGCAAAGTCCTTTTGTGTTCTTTATTGCACACATAAAACATATTTTCTATAATTTGCTTCTGTTTCCTACAGTGAATCTACTTTATAGCACAGATTCTTCTCTTGGAACTGAGCACTTAGCTCTCCTGCTGCAGAATATTTTGGAAGGCTTGATATTCACTCAATGGTTCACTTAACGAGTATGTATTGGACATTTTGTGGCAGGCACTTCTGTAGGCACAGGCGGCATGCTAGTTAATAAAAATCTGTAAATTTTTGCCTTTGTGGAGTTTACTTTCTAGAGACTGACATTAAACAAAATGAGATAAAGTGCATTGGACGTTAAATAGTGATGAATGCTAAGGAGAAAAATAAAGCAGAAAGATCTATAGAAAGTGTCAAAGTACGTTAGCATTTTAGGTCGAGTGATCAGAGCAGCAGGCAAGATATGAATAAAGATATAAAGGAAATGAGGGACAGAGTCCTTGGATACCTGGGAGAAGAGATTGGAAAGACAGTCAGCAGTGCAAAGGCCCTGTGGCAGGAGCTTGTCTGGCATGTTCTAGGAACAGCAAGGATATAGCAGGTTCAGCGCAGAGGAGGGTGGCAAGAACTGAGGTGAGTGACATAGCAGGGCCAGGTCACACAGGGGTTTGAGTTCCATGAAGGACATCAGGCTTTCCAGAGTGTGGTGTGTCACTCTGGCAGAGGTTAGACTAGTGTGGTGTGACACTCTATTTTGATAATTCACTCTGGCTGGTGCATCGGGAATAGACTCGAGAAACCAGCTAGGATGCTATTGTCAGAATCTAGAAGACATATGGTGGCTTGGACAGTGGGTGAGCAGTAGGGCTGTGTGAAATGGTCAGATTTTAGGTCTATTTTGCTGATAGAAGAAGGCTGTGAGAGTAGGATATGGCGTGTGAGTTATAAAGAGTGGGTTAAGACTCAGAGGCTAAAAGGACGGAATGGCCATTGACTGAGGCTTGGTGAGCAGGACTCTGAGCTTTATTTGGACATGGTGAGTTTGAGATGCCTTCTTAGACACCCAAGCGGGATGACGAGTGGGCATCAGGTATGTGAGCCTGGAATCCACGTGAAGTTTAGGCTGAGATGCACGTGTGGGCATCATCCTCTCATAGATGATATGTAAAGCCATAAGAGAAGTGAGCTCAGTGACCTCAGGGAGAGAGGCTGGAGGGAGTATCTCAGTGTCCGCAGAAGAGGGTGACAAACAGGAGACTGACAGGGAGTGGCAGCAAGATGAGGAACAACCCAGATAATTGTGGTATCCCAGAGGCCAAGGAAAACAGGATTTAACTAGGTGGGGATCAGCTGTACCAGGGCTGCCGATGGGTTAGGTTTGGGGGAACTGCGAATTTACCATTAGATGCAACAACGAGGAGGTCCTGGGACTCACAGAGAAGAGAGGTCCTAAGGAGTCATGATAACAGAAGCCTGGCAGAGAGAGTTTGAGAGAGGATTGGAGGGAATTTGGGCCCACATGAGCTGTGAAAGGAAAAAGAGACAAGGGCCTCAGAGAGGCCAAGAGAAGTTTTGCTTAGAAAGAAATAACTGTGTGCGTATGTGCTGTATTCCTTCTCTGTGCCACTTAGCGGCTCAGATCTACATGACCCTATTGTCAGTTTCCACAGGTCAGGTGCAGGCAGGACAGAGCTGGGTGCCTCTGGCTCAGGCTGTCCCACAATGTGCAGCTGAGGTATTGGCCCAGCGGGGCCTCTTTCAGGAGAATGTCCAGGCTCATGTGGTCATTGGTTGAACTCAGTTCTTTGCAGATGTGGACTGAGTTCCCTGTTTCCTTGCTGCCTGTCAGCCCAGGACCACTCTCAGCTCTGATGTGCCACCCATGGCTCTTGGTCACGTGGCCCCTGACAGGCCCTCTTCCAACCTGGCAGCTCAGGTCCAGGCCAGCTGGAGATGGTTCCGCTCAGCCCTCCTCTAAAGGGCTCTCCTCTGAGCAGACCAGACCCACCCAAAGTCACCCCTCCTTTAATAAAATGAGTGAATCGAGGAGAGAACTCAGTCACCTCTGTGAGCTGCTCTCACCTTTCCTTATAACATGATATAGTCCAGGGAGGTAGACCCGAAAGCTCCTGTCATGTTCTATGGGGGTAGAGTCAAGTTGTAAATTCTTCCTGCACTTGAATGTAGGACTATGTAAGAAGATGACTAGTGGAAATCAACCCCAAGGTTGTTGGACAGCACTTGGAGGTGCCCAACTAAAGCACCCATGGGAAGAAGTCAGTAGAGAAAAAGAAGTTTGATGATACAAAGGGGGCAAATGCTGGAGCAGTATTCTCTGCAAGTGAAAAGAGCTGGGAGTCAGCACGCAAGTAGACGTGAGTCTGAGCTAGGGCATAGCTGGGCCACTCACAACCCTGGGAAGGAGACCAGTGAGGCTAAGTACCAGCAGGGGTTGTGTGTGTGTGTCATGGTGGGGATTGGGGACAGCCCCTCCAGGGAGACAGGAGCAGGGCAATGAGCTGAGGGTGGGGATACAAGAGTGGGGGCTGGAGGTTGATTCTGTTATGTGCTCATATTTCCTATCATACGGCTGATCCCTATATATTTGCTGTATAAAGCGTTATTGCATTATTTTTGTTTGATATCTGCTCTCGTCTTTATGGAGAGGGCAAAGAGAAAACTGTAGACTTGGTGCTGGAGATTCACTTGGGATGAATGGGCAGCCTGGAATTCTGCCTAAGTGTACCACGTGTCAGACTGAAGCACTTTAGGTGAGGACAAGATAAGCCACTCAGGTCTTGACCAGAGAGAAAGCCACAACCAAACCCAAAATGCACACAGAGAGGAGGCTGCTGGCTCGGGGTTGAGCAGGGTTGGGGCTGGGTGCATTCATGCTTTGAGGACTCATTGAACAAGTGATTTAGAACCTGGAGCCGCCAGGCTAATGGACACTGCATATTCAATATTTTCATTTATGGCTCGTAAAATGCAGGGTTTGTCTTGACTTATAAATTGCACAGAGCATCTGTATCATAACGCATTTCCCCCACAAAAATTCCCAGGTAATTAGTTTTACGGAGTATTGACATTTGGCACATACTGCCCCCCTTACCAAGCACTCCTGGGGATATCTAAACTACTGGAAAAGAAACCCACATGGCTATATTTAGAATTTAAATGAACATGAAACACAGTAGGAAAGCCAGGCATTACATATACAGTGTCTATAGAGAAACAGAAGTTTTAGACAGCCCCAAGCTTAGAAAACCATTCACCTCACCCATCTGCATTGATATTCTCTTGATTGTATACCCAGGATGGCATATAAGACCTTGGAAGAGGCTGGCTTCTCTGGCCAAGCTGCTCAGTTTCTTGACTTTTCCAGAATTCCATGCTTCCAGAATTCTATGCTTCCACTCTGTCCCCTCTGTCTCTAGACCCATTCTAGGCACATCCTCACCACACCTTCTCAAGCCCTGATCTGAGAAGTTGGAGGATTGTCCTGTCTGAACTTCACTTCGCAGGGGGCCTGGCCTGACCTTCCCTTCTGAGTGGGCCTCACTATCCTCTGTTAGTAAATCTCTGGGTTACACAGCATGTGGGTCCATGGTCAGTGTGTTCTGTATTGAAACTTGATGCTTTGCTGTGCTCTTTTCATGTTATCCTCTCTCTCTCTCTCTTTTTTTTTTTGTAGTTTTTGGCCAGGGCTGGGTTTGAACCTGCCACCTTTGGCATATGGGGCTGGCGCCCTACTCCTTTGAGCCACAGGTGCCACCTTCATGTTATCCTCTCTTTCTTAACACCTTTCTGTTGCTTAATGTCTAGAAGAGAGGATGTGAGATGTCCCCAGGGCAAGAATAAATAAATAAGTAAATAAATAAATAACTAGTTGGAGGTGATGGATATGCTAATTATCCTTTATTTAATTGTCATGATACAGAAACATCACTATATGCCCCATAAATATGTACAATTATTATGTGTCAATTAAAACATAACTAAAACCAAAAAGGTGACTTTCAGACCCTCCTGTAGGCAAGGGAGGCTGACAGCTAGTTGGACCATGTGCCACCCCCAGTGAAGAAGGTGTTGTCCTGGACCAATCTGACATGGCTGGCAGGTCACATGGGTCTGACAGCAGTTTCTAGTAAGCATCTGCTCCCCACTAAGCTATTTCCTTGAGGCTGGATCCCACTCTAAAGGTACCATGGTAGAGCTTCTCCAAAGAAAACTGAACTTCTTTATCCAGTGGAGGGTTATTGAAGTGGCTCTATTGGTTTTTCAAAGGCCAGTAGGAGGTCTCCATTATCCCAGAATTGTAGAATCTTTGGTAATTTGACCAAATCCTTGGCTGCCAAAGGAGAGTTTTGATTAGCATAAGGAGCTCAAGGGCCAAGGGGGATGGAAGGGATTATTCCCTTTTAATCTCTTCTCCCTGGGATTTGGATTAGAGAGGCACCTTAGGGTGTTACTGAGTGCTGGAGGGGCCACAGATCTCTCAAAATGAAGCAAAGAGGTGCCGAGGCTGATGACCCAGACCTTCATGGGAAGGAAAGAAGAATATTTTGAAACAGCGAGTGATTGATGGTTGATGCCTCTCTGGACCCAGTTTCCCCACAAAGTGATTACTTTACTTAACAAGTTATTTATTGAATATGTCATTCCCTGGGCTGGGCTTTGGGTATGCATTGATGGGTAAAACCTGTGTGGTCTCTCTCCTCACAGTGATGACAGCCTGGATGTGTTCACAGAACAATTGCTAAGAATGAGAACTGAGGCTGGGATCCTGGCTGAGGGCTCCCCAGCCATCCTGGTGAGGGAGTCTTGATCCTCCCCATGTCAGTGGGCACATACCTTGTGCACTGTGCTACACTGGTCTCAAAGGAACTGGAAAGATAGGAACCATGAGTGAGGACCCAGATGAGATGTGGGTCTTGGTCTGAGGACAATGAGGTGAGCCAAGTTTGAAGAGGTGAGGCTATGGATGGAGAGTGGATGTAAGTGGTACAACAGTGAATGGGGGGTGACCCTAGGACCTTATAGGGGTGACCCTGACCGGTGGTGTCCACATTGTGTGACTGCACACTCAAGTAATAAAAAGACATTGAGAAGATGCCTCCAAGATATGTATTTTAAAATTTATTTCTAAAAGGTATACTAACATATTACACATATATGCCTTACTTTATATATATTAAAAATATATATCATATAAATAATATGTATTATACAGACATATCATTTATTATATATAAATCTATTATAAATATAAAAATAGAAACCAATAATATCGATGTAGAGATGAATTAATACTTAACATTTTTTCTTTTATTTTATCTGTTGATGGTTTAAAATATAATTAAATATGCTTTGTATTGCTTATTGAATTATCATTTTGTGACAAAATGATTCAAACCTTGATTTTTGACTACAATCTATTTCACTATTTAGCTTTATTCTCTATTCATTGCTGGAAAAGACATTTGACAAAAAAGATAGAGATCCAAAGAAACACGTCATGGGTTGCACGTACTAAAACATGATATTCATTATTTTAGTCCCATCCACTAAATACGTGCAGGGTTTTGTTGAGCACAAAATTTTGTTTCTAGTTTGTCTAGTGAATTTGTTTCTATTTTCCGTCATGTCTGTCAGTTGTTCTTTAAAACCAATCGGAAAGTGTTATACTTTTGTAATTTGAACAAATGGGTTAAAAAATACTTAATTCAAAGATTTGAGACAAGCTAGTCTGGCTTGTGTACATGTCTGCATGAGCAATTTTAGAAGTAAACTACTCACATCACTTCCTAGCAACAAAATGTACCAATTTTAATATTTTCAAATACTCATTTCAAGATGCTCTCTCCTTAGCATGGATTTCTTTGGAAGGGATTTTTCTCATTTATTCTTAAAACATTAAACTTTGAAGGAGATTGATTCAGTGTGTTTATATTTTGAAACTATCTTCCAAGAAGCAAATCATTAATAGTCACATGCCCTGAGATCAGCAAAATGGGAGCATATGCCTTTTCTGGTGAGGAAATGAGTGATTGTTAAGTTTTATTACTCTATGCACTTGGGTAGGTGACCGTTTCTTGAGGGGTAAAAGGGTTCAGAAGGTTTTTATGGTTGTTTTCTATCTTGTTAGAGGGCTGGAAAGATTATAGCCCCACCCACACAATTGCATCATAAACTGAGCACAGAAATCTCCCAGCTTGGAAGGATTATAGATTGGTGCAGCCACCATGGGAAGCAATATGAAGGTTTCTCAAAAAATTAAAACTAGATCTACTGTATGATCCAGTCATCACACTTAAAGGGCACATCTACAAAGGAAAGGGAATCAGTTGTCTTGAAGGTGGTGTCTGCACTTCCGTGTTCATTGCAGCACCACTTACAAGCCAAGACGTGGAAACCACCCAAATGTTCTTTGACAAATGAATGGACAAAGAAAATGTAATATGTACATATGAGGAATATTACTCAGTCTTAAGAAGCAGATCCCGCCATTTTCTTTCTTTCTTTTTTCTTTTTTATTGTTGGGGATCAGTGAGGGTACAAGGAACCAGGTTACACTGATTGCATTTGTTAGGCAAAGTCCCTCTTGCAATCATGTCTGGCTCCCAAAAGGTGTGGCACACACCAAGGCCCACCCCCCTCCCTCCTTCCCTTTTTCTGCTCCTCCTTTCCCCACCCCTCCCTTCTTTCTCTGCTCTCCCCTTCCCGCACCCCCACAGTGTCCTTAATTGTCATTAATTGTACTCGTATCAAAATTGAGTACTTATGTTCCAGCTCCATCCATGTAAACATGAAAGAGGTAAAGTCTCCATTTTTCTTTAAGGCTGCATAATAGTCCATGGTGTACATATACCACAGATTATTAATCCATTCATGGATCGATGGGCTTATTCTTCTTAGTAAAGTATTTCAAGAATGGAAGAAAAAGTATCCAACGTACTCAGCCCTACTATGAAACTAATTTATGGCTTTCACATGAAAGCTATAAGCCAGTTATAACCTGGGAAAGGGAGGGGAGGGAGGGGAGGGGGGGTGGAGGGAGGCGAATTGGTGGGAGTACACCTGCGGTGCATCCAGTGTATGGTGCCCCATGATCGCATTAATGTACACAGCTATGATTTAATAAAGATAAATAAATAAATAAAACTTGAGTACATAGGATTCATGCTTCTCCATTCTTGTGATGCTTTACTAAGAATAATGTCTTCCACTTCCATCCAGGTTAATACAAAGGATGTAAAGTCTCCATTTTCTTAAATGGCTGAATAGTATTCCATGGTGTACATATACCATAGCTTGTTAATCCATTCCTGGGTTGGTGGGCGTTTAGGCTGTTTCCACATTTTGGCGATTGTAAATTGAGCTGCAATAAACAGTCTAGTGCAAGTGTCCTTATGATAAAAGGATTTTTTTCCTTCTGGGTAGATACCCAGATCCTGCCATTTTCAACAACATGGATGAACCACTGGACTACACTGTACAGCAAACCAGAAATAACTCTTTCAGTCTGGAAGGCCAGGGAATACTGAGAGCCGATTGGGAAATTGAGAGATGACTAGAAATGTGGGATATTTCTTTGGGAATAAGCAAAAGGACAGAGGAGAAGGGGGTGGTACAGGTGCATCCTGAGTCCTGTTTTCTCCTGGTAAGAGAATCTCCCTGCCCTAGATAGTGCTCGTTTGATTCTTTTCCAGGGGTTCTGTGGAGGTTTTGTGGTCTGGCTGCTGCCTGCCCCTCCATCCTCGGTTCTTGTCATGTCTGATTTTCCTTTCGTCCTACAGTAGGGATTTACCCATAGTTCTCAAAATCTGAAACTCTTACCCTTTGCTTGCCTCCTTGGCTCTTCCGATGCTGCTTGGCAGCCCCTTATCAACAAGGCAACTCACGTTTGTGTTTCCCACTTGCACACCCTGCGCTGGCTGGGTGCTGCTGCTGGGATCTCCCGCAGCACCAGGAGCGGGTCTTTATCACAACATTGATCAGCCTGTGTTGAAAGGTTGATTTTCCTGTCTGTCTGCTTGAAGAGACACGGAGCTTCTTGAGGAAAAGAATCTGCCTTACTCCAGATGAATATTCTGAATGAATGTTAGAATGAATGAAGGCACTGTGCCAGGAGCCAGGAAGGCACTGAGGACCACAGCTGGTGCTGAGTAGGGCAGTGCGGCCAAGGAGGAAGAGCAGAGATTGTTTGAAATATTTACATTCCAAGCTCCTTTTTAAAGCAGGGCATGCCAGGGGGTGGCTCTCTAAGGCAAGAGCCACTTTCTCACCCCTCAATCCCACTCCTATCTTCTGATGGCCAACACAGATAGATACTGTTTGCTTCCAGACACACGATGTCCCCTTGACCTGTTGCGAATGCCTGAGCCTGACTCTCCATCACAGCTGCATTAAGTGCTTGTGCTGCACTCCATGACTGAAACTTTCACAAGCAATTGCTTTTCTCTAAAATTTGAAGAAACCACTTTGGTAACAATTTTTATTCTAGCTGCGCATTTTCAAAGCTATTAACTGTACTTAGTCCTCAAAGTGGAGCCAAGCCCTTACTCGGGGGTCAAACGCTTCTTGTGGGTAAGTCCAGCTCTGGAATAGCAGTGGGTCCCACCCTTGCTGTGAGCTTGGAGTGCAGTGGGCACACGGTCCCCCGACTTGGCTAACCTGGGGTGGGCTATAGGCACTGACTCATCAGGGGACTGGTAGTCCCAGAACAGTCTCAGCAGGAAGCAGGATTCCTCCAGGGCTGGACTTTTGTCAAGTCCCACAGTATGCGGCTCTCGTCCTTGGAGATACACACATTTCACAGATCAGATCTAGTCTCTATCCCAGACAGCCAGCACATCAGCTGTGTCTATACGTAGCTGATATGCATGAGCAAGAATTGAGAACCACCAGGTAGATAGGTAGAGAACAAACACTGGGGGAAGATAAAGGGAATGAGACAGGCAGACCCATGGGTGGTAAATGCAATAATTATTCCTGATTCTCCATCCTTCCCTGTTTCCACTCTCTTGGTCATATGATGTCAATGCCTCCCCACTCCCACTAAAAGTGCAGTGAATTTCCCCACCCGTTGGCTTTGAACTAGGCCCATGATTTGCTTTGCTCAGAGTGATATGGGGAAAAATGAGAATGTGCCAGATCCGAGGCTAGTCGCTGAGAGAACTGTATATTTATGCTCTCCCTGCTTATTGAAGGAGAAGAGCTTCTTGACATCACAACACTGTGTTAGCCTGAGTTTAAGAATAAACATGAGAAGAACAGACCTGAGTCTAAACCACAGCAAAGAGCCACAGCCACCCAGATCTGCAGCTTAAAGCAGAGGTGTCCTGCACATATTAGCCAGTCCAAAGATAACCACACACAAAAGACTGTCGCACTGAGCTTTGGGGTTATTTGTTATACAGCTGTAACTAACTGATACAATGTCTTGAGGTGAGATTTGGGAGTCAGTAAAGTATGTCCTTTCTACTATTGCAGATACTTTTTCCAAATTTTCTTTTCTCCTTGGGTAAAAACATATCTTTTCTGTACTACAAATAAAAATGGATTTAACAGCAGCATCATTTGTAGAGTATTTGCAAAGTGCCAAGTTCTGCTATAGGTACTTTCATGCATTACTCAATTTAATTCTCACATCTAGACCCATGAGCTGGATATTATTATCATCTCCATATAATAAATGAGAAAAAAAGACCCAGAGAGCCTAAGTAATTTCCCAAGTTCAACAGCTAGGATGCAGTGCAGCAAGTGTCTGAACCTAGGCAGAGTCCATATTCTTGGCTGCTACTGGCTGAGCCTGTACTATACCTTCTCTCTCTATATATCTCTTTTTTATCAAGGATCCAGAAACAATGTGAATTCATATCCTAAGAAGGTGAGTTCACAGATCCTAAGGCAGCATCTGTGATGTGTTTGGAAGAGCTTGCCTTTTAGCTACAAGCTCTAGGAATGGATTAAGAGGTTTTCTCTTGGTAAGTACGCTTCAAGTATTACTGAGCAAGTTGGAGAATTTGGGTTGCAAGTTGTGTGCTGCCAAGGCCAAGGCCAACACGGGCCTCTAGTGTCCTCCAGTCCTGACTAGGGGTGCTTTCTGGCTTTGGGCCACATTGAAAATACAGGAGAGAATGTGGCCATGCCCCTTTAAGTCTGGGACTGTGTGGTGCAGAGAACAGGTGTCTGAACAGCTGCATTCCAGCCCTTGGCCATATAGTTGTTTAGTTCCAATAGGGTTAGATTAGTGTTAGCAAGTGCGAGTGAAATTTCTTGTAAGCTGTGCAAATGCACAGATGCTCATACTTAGAATTATGGTTGCTAAGATTCAGAACCTGAACACAGAGCTGGCACTCTAACCTGGCCTGGACTTCATTTGGTTGATATCCTGGGCAGCTAAGGAACTGCTAGAAGCCTGTTCTTGACATTCCATCAAGCTGACTTTTACGCCCTCTACCCTCCTTCCTTCATTTCTTCCTCCCCTCCCTGCCTCCTTCGCCTTCCCTTCCTTCATTTCTTAACAATAGCATCTCCTAACCTGGAAGTGGAGGCGTGTGGAGTGAAGGCAAAACCCAGGGCCTTGGAGCTAAAGCCATCTCAGGGTCGTCCCCCCATCCCCGGCTGTGGTTCTGGGTACCTGGTGCCCATGGCATGTGCTGCTTCCCTTCTTAGCAGCTGACTCAATAAAGTCCCTAGTTTCCAAGTCAGGAGCGCGGGAAGTGTCATTCCTCCCACCCACCCAACCTGAGTAATGGAGGGTGACTGGTGACCATGTCCTTATCCAACTCAAATCCCAGGCTGGGAAAAGGAAGAATTCTGGAGAAGGGCAGAAAGCACGTGACAGAAGAAAGACGAGGAAGAATAAATTGCCCCGGACATGAAAGGGAGGAAATTGCATAGAGTGCAACCTAATCTTACATAAATGAGGCAGATACAGCTGTTTTAATAGGCTCTGGAAACCTGAAAGGACCTACAGGGAGAAGATGCTGGTAACAAATGAGATGCATATTTGGGAGGAGAAGCAGACAGGAGCTATTCCTAGAGGAAGCGGGAAGATGGAGCGGTTTTTAATTAGGCTTAGCCTGTTGAAGCCTGACCCAGACTGAGCACAGGGCAGGTGAGAGGCCATTCAGACGTTTGGCACCTGAGCGAGTAGTAAGGCTCCAAATGAAATGGGCCAGAGCTGGACCCTGGAGTGTCTGGCCAAACCCTCTCTAAGGACGGAGCCGAGCTCAGATACTGCTATCGTCTGCCTCTAGCCGCCAAGTGGGAGGAGCTGCCAGAAGCAGAGGAGGATGGCAGGTCTGGGGTGGAGATTTGAATTTGAGCTGTGGTACGTTATGCAAATGCATGCTGAGTGGATTAAGAGGTAGGTATTTTGGGGGTTTGGACAGATTCTCAGGGAGGCTTGGCCGACAGGGAGCCTTGGAGGGAGGGCTTCTGAAAAGCCCTACCCCTTCAATTTTGACCCTGGGCATGACCCTGGGCTGTATCTCTGCAGCTTTGAAGTCCCCTATCTTTGAGCACCTCTGGGCATCACTGTTGGGGTTTGCCACATAGGGGACAGGGACATGGCTGGGTCTCGTGAGCTGGTGGTTTATGTTGTTTGTATTAGAGCCAGGAAGTGTAGGGAAGATCCACCGGAGACTGGGGTGGAAATGGGGCTTGACTCTGAACGTTCCCACAGCTCATTGGCACGGACAGGCGTGGGCAGTAGGAAGGAGGCAGGCAAGCTGGTGAGAAAACACTTGCCTCGTGAGGTGGGGCGGGCCTTGGCCCCTGAGCAAGGAGGGAAGCCTGGGCCATCATGGTTGAGAGGCAGCTGGCCTGGGTGAGAATCCTGGCTCTGCCACTGTCACCCTGTGTGACCTTGGCAAGTCATTAGGACTCTCTCTGCCTTGTTTTCCTTTTCTATACAATAGGGCTGGTATAAGAGTTAATTGAGTTAATATTTATGGAATGAATGCTTAGGCTACAGTTTGGTACCTAGTTAAACCTCACATAGGGCATTTATTTATTTATTTTTTTATTAAGTCATATACGCATAGGTCAGGAATACATTTATGCCTTTGTGGGATTCAATGTGTTGATTATTTGTACCAATTGGAGTGCTTACATCCTACTAAGTAACTTCATAGCTTTCACCTCATTTACTTAATCACAGTATGAAGACATTTGTGTTCAATACTTGATTTGACTTGTACCCTTGCAGTATGTTCCATAGGTGTGGTCCCACCATGAACCCTCTCTCCATCAAACCCCCCCCCTTCTCATCCACCTCCCTATGTTCTTAACAAACACAGAGTTTGTGAAGGAAGAGAAGATAATATGATTTAAAAAGAAAACGCAAGGAGCTCACTCGTCATTAGATGGTACAGAGGAAGTGAGAAGGTGTTTGGAATCTTCGATACCCTGTGCAGAAAAGTCTGGATGGAGAAGCTGGCAATTTCCTGAACGTGACTTGGCAAGAAGAGGGGAAACATTCGGAGCCCCCTAGGCACATGGTTGTGGGATGACAGGGAGGGTGGGAGAGTGCTGTGGGAGCTGGCAGGGGCTTCCTCTTCTGGGGGAGGGGGCTGTGGGTAGGGTGGGACCTGAGGAGTTGAAGAAGGCAGGGGATACCCCCGAGAGCTGTCACATGAGCTGCCGCATCCCAGGCAGGGCAGCGGAAAGCCACCAGATGTCACAATGAAGTCCTTGAGGCCGTGAGTAAGCTGCTCTGCCCTGAAGTTGTTTCTTTCGTTTGTGCCAAATTTTGAGCAGAAAGGAGAAGATGGAAGTGCTGGGGCTGTGGAGGCTGAGGGTGTGGTGGCCTCTCAGTGACCTTGTGGGTTCAAAGATAAATATTGGCCTGAAACTAATCAACCAGCCAACCAGGTATCTCTAATAACAGCAGGCGTCTGGAGACATAAGCTTGGATTAAGGCAGATGTGAAGGTTTTCCCAGTGGCCACAGCTGGCTTCTCTAGAATCCAGAATCCAGACCTTGGAGCTTCCACTTCCCTGGCATATACCATTCCCCTGGATAGAACCCCCTTTCCCCTCTCTGGGCTTCTCCCTCTCTCTTCTGCTTGCCAGGGCTCTGTAGTAGCACAAAGAACACAGACAGGAGGCTGTGGGCACGGGGAGGACCTGCCTCTTCCTAATGACTTTCTCTTCACTCGCTGCTGCAACTGCTGTTAAAAGTAGTGGAGAGACAGCAGGGTATCAGTCCTCGAAAGCAAAAACTCCCAACAGTGGATTTTGTTTTCTGGCACTAAATTAATTGAACAGCCCAGTGCACAGGCTGAGAAGGAAAGAGAAAGGGCTCAAGCAGGAGAGAACTAGAGAGCCAGCTGGTCAGGCAAGGAAGGGAAGATCGGGCCAGGGATGGTTGAGAGGATGGCAAAGCAGGCTAATAATTATATTAGATTACCAGTAATAATGAAGTTAGCAGTCACCCAAAGGCCTGGTCTATGTTGTCTGAGCTCATTGCCTTCTGGGCATCAGCCAGCTGGTGGGGGGTGGCCCCTAGAAGCTTCTGCTAAACCAGGATGTGGAATGAGGATAGGGAATCTCCCTCAGGGGACTCAGTCCCGTGGGGCCCCCCTAGGGCTGTGAGTTCAGCTTACGATGGCACCAGCTGGTATTTTCCCCTCCTTCCCGCTGGGAGTGCTGGAGCAGCAATTCACACACACTGTGGATCCCCCCCGCCCCAGCCTAGAGAAGTGGGGCTGGGGGCTCTTATATACACTATAGGTAAGGAGCAAGCTGCTCCCTCCCACCCTAACTGGCTTGAGGAATAAGAAAAACATCCCTGCTTGGAGCCAGGACAAGTGATGGGGTATGTGGTGAGTTTTGAATGATCAGTGCTGTTTCTGGAATTTGTCTTGGGCCAATTGTTCCCACCTTTTCTGTCTCCATCCAAGGGTTTGGGGAGTCTCTGTTAGCTCCATGGAAGGGAGCCCAACATTCCCTGAATCCTAATGCATCCTCCCAGAGGGTGTCTCACCAGAAATACACAGCCAGGTTGGTGGGCACGTCAAGAAGGTCGGTGGACCTTCCAATCTGGACAACAGGAATGAAGACAGTTTTAGGGTATTTACAGGGACTCCAGCGGACTCAGACTCTGGCCCTGAAGACAGGAATTTTCCCCAGCTTCCTTCCATGGGAATAGTTCTGGCCTAGGGACTGGAAACCTGGGAGGCTCTCTTGAAACTGTGGTCCATCAGATTGCAGATTGGGGGAAGCCACTGTGCCTTGACGAGTCTTGAAAATGAAGGCTTGGTGATCATTAGAAGTCCTGGGGGTGGGCTTTGGGTCTTATGAACCCACTGAAGCTGGATTTGACATTGTGCGTGTGATTGTATATTTGTACACTTTTCCGGGGTAAAGGTTTTTACTGGGCTTTCAGTAGGACCTTTAGAGGAGGAGGTCATGGCAGTGGGTATTTCTCAAGGGTTTCCCTTGCCGCTGAAAAGTCCTCTTAGAGGTCACAGTGCAGAGACAGACGCATCGCAGACGATGTTTGTCTTTTCTGCTTGTCTTTTCATTTCACTTCTTTCAGTCCTGTTATTATTTTTATTTCTATCGTTGTCATTTTCTTTGTTTTCTCTTTCTTCCTGCCTGGACCAAAGCTTGTCTAGCCTTTCAGTGCCTGGAGAGTCCAGTGTCTATCTTTAGGGACAGTCTGACATGGATTTTCATAATATTTGTGAAGTGAGAACAGCTTGGGAGAGAGAGTTTAAATTTCTTTACATTTCCAGTAAATTTTCATGTTTATGGAAGTAGACTCTAGGAAATTGTTGGGTCTCCTGACTCTCGCTTTCCTTTTATTCCCACATCTTGTTTTCTCCTGGATGAACTTCTGGTCTCATTAGCCACACGGAACTTGAAGTTCAGATAGCTTATTGCAGAGAGGAAGCATTTGCTGAGATCTGCTCTAGCCTCGTGGTCCAAACTTCATGATTCACTCTGGCTTTCTCCAAGCATTATCAATAATAATCCCTTTATTTAAAGAAAAAAACTTTTTTTTTTCAAGGCTCCTACTTGATCTCATGACAACCCTGTCAGGTGGTTATCAGATGAGATGATGTATATGAAAACACCTTCTCAAGGGACAGGTGTGAGGTAGCAGGGTGAGAGAGCATCGTTTTGTAAGTGAACCATGTAAACACAGAGTAATTAGATGTGAGCTGGTTTAACACAGTGGGTTAAGCCCAGGGCTTTGGAAGTAGACCGACTAGGGGCTGACACATTAGTCTTATTGACCAGCTGTGTTACACTGAGCACAATGTTGAAACTCTCCGAGTCTCTCTGTTTCATTCATAAACAAAAGGTGACAGTGATGCTTATGTCCCAGGGATGTCATCATGAACCACAGAGCTCAGCGCCTGACACACAGAGGCTCTCAGTGCTTGGTAAGCGTCATTAAACGGGCAAGGTTGCTACAGAGATGGGCATATGAAATTTCTGCATCTTCCTCTTGACTAGGATCTTAGAATATTCTAGAACAACAACAAACAACAGAATCAGATATGGAAAGAAAAGTAGACATCCTCTGTCCTACTGCCAACTCAACTTATAGATGGAAGTTGCAGCCCAGACAGTGAAAGTAATTTTCCCCAAGACACACAGCCACACGGGAGGCAACACAGGGGTGACCAATCACCCTGGCACTGTAGTGTTTTCCAGGATGCAGGATGTTAAAAACTGAAACTAGGATAATCCTAGGAAAACTGAATGGGCTAGTCAGCCTAGGCAGTGATGAGACAAGATCCTGGTTTCCTGTTTTCTTGCCAGATTAAGTGGGCCTTTTTGCTTATGAAGCAAATTTTCCATGGAAAATAGTTTCTCGGTGTTTACCATTGGGGTTCTGATAAAGCTCTCCCACCAATATGCTTGACACCCCCCATGCTGTCCCCAAACTCAGGGTGAGAGCTCTTTGCCACACCTTCTATAGCATCAGTTCTCAACCTGTGGGTTGTGACCCCTTTTTAACAATGAAAATATATTGTGGCATTAGGGGCATTAGTGAGAACCACTGTTCTATAGGCTCACCTCTACCCATTCCCATCTTTACTGGGCTCACAGCTGTGGTTGAACTTTGGGGCTGCATTTGGGCCCATGTGGTGTGCGGTGCAGGCTGGAACACATGGGCTGGGGAACTTGCCCCTCTCCACTGAAAACCAAATTGCCTCTGGGAATGATGCATGGGATTCCAGCATCCAGGAGCCACGTGGAGGTGAGGAAGAATAAGAAATGTCTGTGGGAGTCTGGGATGATCATAGCAAGAATGGGACAAATGACATCAGGCCTACAATAAAATTGGGAGATGGTAGGAAAAAGGAGTAAGGGGTTGAGACTGGTGGTGTGAAGCTCCAAAATGACATGTCACACCTTCTGCCTGGATCCATAGAAACAGCATCCAGAATATGTAAAGAACATCCAGTGTCTCCAGAATATGTAAAGAACTAAAAAATCAATGAGAAAAAGACAAATAATCCATTGAAAAATAGGCAGAAGCCTTAAGGTAAAATATCCAAATGACCAGTAACATGGGGAAAGAGCAAAACTGTCACAGAGGATGCAAATTAAAACCATGTGCATGCACCAAAGTAAACGGAAACATCAAGTGTTAATGAGAACGTACAATAACGGAAACTCCTACCCTGGGCTGGAAGAATAAATTGGTATAACTTTGGAAAATTGCTTGACAATATCAACTAACACTGACTATACACACATACCCTATGAACTTGAGGTTCTACTCCTACGGGTACACCCAAAGAGAAGTGAATATTTATGTGCACAAAGAAAGAAAGAATGGCCATGCTAGCATTATTCACAAGAGCTTCAAACTAGAAATAACTCAAATGTCTATCATTAGGAAAGATGGAGAGATAATTTTGATGTGATTACACAGCGGAATGCTGTCAAACAATGGAGATGAATGACATTGCTGTATCTAGCAACATGAATTAGGCACAGATAGATCCATATTATATATATGATTCCGTTTTTATCAAGTTCAAAAATAGGCAAAACTGATTGCTGCGTCTAGAAATGAGGATGATGATACCTTTCAAGGAGTTAGTGCCTAAAAAATGGGATTTTGAGTCGAGCTTCTTAAAATGTTCTTTTCCTTGATCTGGGAGATGGTTATATGAGGGAGCTTGTTCTGCGAAAAGTTATTGAGATGAACCCCTATGATTTGAATACTTGTCTGTAGGCATATAATTCTTCAATAAATATATTTCATATTCTTATTTGTCGTACAGATATCGGCAAAAAAATCTGTACAGTATTCTGTTATCCATAGTTACAATGCAGAAGAAAGATGTCCATTGTACCCTGTCCTTGGGTTCTTCCTGGGTAAGCTGGTGACCCAGTTCACTTCTGGGACAAAGACACCCATGTGCAATGGGGTGATTGGGCCCTTCCAGCTCAGTACCCCTGTCATTGGCATCTAAAGAACTGAACATATTTTCTGTTTGTTCTAGGACCCAAACTATACCAACCCACCTGTTCTAGAATGTTCACAAATTGACTCCTGCCAATTTCTTCTCTTCCTCCAGCCTTTCTCTTCATTTTCAGGCCACTTAGTCCACTATTTTTTCCCCCTTTTGTCCTTGGTTTTCAAGACAGCCCATTTGGGCTGAGCCCTATTTGGTGACAAGTTATCAGAACAGCTCAGGCCCAGTTCTATTGTATGATTTAAGCCAAAAAAGAAATTTTTTTTTTTGAATGGGAAAATTAGATGGAGGTGATTGCAGCTAAAGTGCCTTTTTATTGAAGCTTTTGGAAAATGTAAATGTCATCAGTCTTGTCAAAGCCAGACACAGGGGAAAATAACAGGACTAAAAGGAGGGTCAGGACACATGCTGGGACAAACTTAGAATCAGCTTCCCTGTTTGTTATTATTTTTTCCTTATAGGTGGGGGAGGAGAAGAGAAGACAGATGGGAGGGGGAGTGGGGCGTGGCAGGAACATGGGTGAAAAGTGCTAAACTGGAGGAGGGCTGTTTAGTTTTTGATTCCTCTAGAGCATTGGCAACATCTCCGTGACTTCTGAGCAGCTGAGTCAAGAGTGGCTAAGGGTTAGAGGCATCAGCTTGGCTCAGAATTAGAGTTGACAGTGGGCCACTCAGGCCAGACTGGAAGAGGAGACGTGGCCCTTGGGTCCCTGTGCTGTCATTGCAACAGTTGGAGATTGGCTAAGTCATTGGATGGTCCCTTCTGCCACACTTAAGAAGAAAACCCACCTGGGAAGGCCCTGCCCATCACTCAAAGACCCACTGAGAATCTACTACATGTGAGACCCCGGTGGGATACACAGAAAACAGAGCAGGATACAGCCTGGAACTAGCAGGCACATTGCCCAGAATCTAGTACTGGGACCTGAGGAAGGGTTGGTGTGAACTGTGGTTCTGTAACTGGAGGGGATTCCATATGTGGAAATCAGCTGAGACTGGAGTCTGAAGCCAATAGATTAGTGAATGAGAAGAGAGGGTCGGTGATGTGTGAGTCACTGAACCAGCAAACCAAGCAGAGATTGAGATTAAAGCACACTGGGTAAGACTTGGAGAGCAGACCCTTGGTGCACAGCTGTGGCTTGGCAATGGTCAGCCCCGGGGAGGGCCGGCAGGAGCAGCAGGTGTCCAGATGTGAGGAGGAAAGGGCAGCTTAGGAAAGGGAAATCTAGCCCCTCAGCTCTGAGCCAAGGAATAGTCAAAGGGGATCAGGCAGACCCCAGGTTGTGGGAAATAAGGTGTGACTTTAAAGAGAAATATGGAGCCTGGTCTTGGTGGAGTAGAAGGTTACAAGGGTATATGTGAAACTTGGTAAACGGTCTGTGAAGCTAGTGAATGATGCCCCATGAATATATCAATGTACACAGCTATGATTTAATAAAAAAAAAAAAAAAAAAAAAAAACAAAGTCAGGGTCAGGGGCCAGGAGCAAGATTAAATTTGAGAAAATCTCCAAGCCTATCATTGAGGGGACTTCAGAGTTCACTTCTCTGAGGATACTATTAATCCCCTGCTCTGGATGGGGGTGACACTATATTTGGGAGTTGAGTAACTAAAGGTTCTGTAGGTGGTGGGACAGTGGAAGTTGGACACTTGAGAGGGTGGAGCTGCGTCCCATTGGTACCAGCTATCCAGAACATGGCATGTGAGGTCTGAGGAGGCTGGACAACTTCAAAGCCAGAGCTTTGAATTCAGAGACAGGAGAAATTGTTTCAGGCTAAAGTCATTCACGAAGGTCTTGTGGAGGAGGTAGAAGTCAGACTGGGAGTTTCTATCTCTTCTGTAGTTGTCAAGGATGAGACCAGGCCAATGAGGACACGGGAAGTCCCTTCAACACCTCCCATGACATTATACTAACTAAATTCCCCTTCTGGAGAGCTGCTTCCTTTATTTATGAAATGAAGAGTTAGAATGAAAAAAACGTGCAGGCTCCCTTCCTTGTCCTACCTCTTGTGACCTGCCATCATTGCTTGGTGTCAACATGCTGGAGCAAATCACTCAGAGTCTTTTGTGGATCCTGGTTTGGAATCTCCTTTTCGAGACCTCTGAGGGCAGGAATCTGTCTGTCTTTCTCATGACATACATATGGCAGAAAAACTGTCACAAAGGAGCATTCCGTAAGCATTTATTCTGTGAGTGATTGAAGAACAGCCAATATTCTTTGATATCTGCCCATAGGTTTGAGACATGAGGCCATCAAAAGAGTCAACGCGCCTTCCCTCCCCTCACTGCGCACCGCCCCCAGCCATTTCCTCCTCTTTGATGCTCCCTGGTACCTGAGCTGTCTTTTATCACGGCAGATGATTTTTAAAGAAATTGATTCTTCATTTCATGTATGGTAAATCGAGAGGCAGATAACAGACAGCCTGAGTTAGATGTCCACAGAGGGACATCTGGCTTCAGAAAGTATCCTGTGTGACTTATGTCCTCCTCCAGCAGCAGGAGGGGGCTGCAGCTAGAATGTGCCATCCTTGGACAGTGCCCTTGTCCCCCTGTCAGATGTAATGTCTCGGGCAGCAAAGGCATTGCCATGCACAGGCACTTGGTGACCATGCCTTTCCCTGGCTTGACCCACCGGCAGTGTCTGGGGAAGTAGCTTGCACTGGGACACCCTCACTAACCCCCAGTCCCTGGGGGTGTCCTCTAGCCTCACCCATTTCAGAATTGAGGCCAAAGCAAATTCCCAGAATCTTCCGTTTGGTGGCCCCTATTTGTGACTTAGGGAAACCTGAGAGCTTGTATGGAGTGGTTGGAGAGGTCTCTCCACTTCCCCGTGTCCTGGACTCCTGCTTTACCCGGGGGGAAAGCATCTAGCTCCTTTTCCTTTACTTTCTGTTTTTGTGATCTGAGTCCTGAGGGCAGTACTGTGGGCAGTGGGTGGCCCCGGCTGTGGGGCTCTAGCTGCTCCTTGGAGGATCCTACCAGCCCCGTCCCCAAGTTGAGATGGCTACTTTTCTCTGCTTCAGCAGGGACAAAGGAAGGTTGGCTGGGGGTTGGTTCTGTCAGGCCTTTTCTTGTGAAAAAGGAAAAAGGAAAAGACAAGCTATCTGAAGGCTCTAAGTAGGTTGTGGAGAGTTCTCCAGCGGTGGCCACACGCAGCACCTGAAGTCATTGTCCTTTGTGAGGCTGTGATTTGCCGATGGCGAGAGGCTGGGAGCAGAAGGGCCAGGTGTGCTCCCCATGTCCCCTTTGCCTCCTTTCTCCCACCAGTCCTCTTTCCTTCTGGTTCTGCAGCCATCTGTTCATTTCTTCCACGAGTATCTCAACTCTTCAGCCTCCCGGCACCGCCTCCTCCTCTTTCCCTTCTAACTCATTTTCTGCTGGTGGACGCCTTCCTCCCAGTTCGCCCCCACCCCCATCCTTTGTGCTTTGGACATTTACCACCCATCGGTAAACCCAAGCTGTCCTTAGGGTGCCATCTACCCATGCCCAGATACTGGCATGACCTCAAGGTCAGTTCTAATTAGTTTCATTTTCCAGATGAGCAAGCCGGGAGGAAAGTGGTAACTTTCCAAAGTCGACCTGCTTACAAACAATAGTCCGGTTTCTGTATCAAGAACTGCCTGGTCTGAGTTTAATGCCCTTTCTGTTACACAACAGCTGCCAAGGGCCAGGGAGATCATATGGCTGAGGGGAGCTTTCTTTTCAAACAAAAAGTCAGACTGTCTCCTGCGTAACAATTTCCATCTGTGACTCAGTATTACGAGCATCCCTTCCCAGGCAATGCCTTTTGCTGCCCACTGGGCAGCCCCTTAGATGGGACAACAGGAGTGAGGGGGGCTGGGGCCTGCTACCCTACTCTCCCTTGGCACATTGGGGACAGCCAGCTGTCAGACAGGGGAAGAGGTGACCTGGCCAGCAGGCACTTCAATTAGCAAATGCATTTAGGTTGTTGAATTCATTATTGCAGATTAATTGAAAACTGGGAGCGATGCTGGATAGAATAGCCTAATCGCACGTAGGAAAAGCCAACCGCCAGGCCTTAGAAAAGCAGGGCACTCCTGAAGCTACAGTCTAAAACCTTGTTTTCTCCTCTTTAATCTGCACCTGAATTCATGAACCTGAAGTTTTGCAAGCCCAGCAGAAAAGCACTTCCTTTAAAGCTTTTCTTCCCCCAGAGTTTGGCCATTTAAACCAGGGCCCCTTGAAAGTGGGCGCTGTTTGAGCCCCGCTTTCATTTCCGAAAGCATATTTTAAATGGCCTCTGTGTCTGCGTGGCTCTTAACACTTTCATTAATGACTCGCTCCATCACAGGTGTCCCCCCCACGAGCAGTGCAGTTTGGCTCACCTTCAGTACAGAATCAGAGTGCCCAGAGCTTACACGCTTAAGTCAGAATGAACGAGCATATTAGAACTTGACCGACTTGGGTGTGAATCCCACCTCTGTTACCTACACACTGAGAGACCTTGCTTCTTGGAGCATTACTTCCGAATTGAAAACAGAGGAACTAATATGTACCTTTAGAATTGCCTTTAGGATTGACAAAGAAATGAGACAGCAGAAGTAAACTGCTTGCCCTTACCACTGGCACATATTAATAACAAATCTCAGCAAAAGCCCTTTCTCCTCTTCCCAGGCCTTTATGCCCAAACCAGGTTGCGAAATACATTGGAAAATTGTCTTCCCGCTCAGGCTCCGTTCCCTAATTTCCTCCTGACTCCTTCCTTTCTCCTGTCAACACACATACTTCAAATGCCTTAGGAACACAGTGGCCAATTTGTGACAGCTTGATTCCGTGGCTTTGTTATTTGTGGTTAACTTTACCCTGCAATTTAAGAAATAGATTGATGGGAGGTGGCAGCATAGTTCCAGGGTCCCATGGCCTCAAACTGACAGAAGTGTGCATTCCCTGACACTAGGTGCTAATTACTTGATGTGAATTATCTCACTTACTCCTCATCAGGTTTTGGGGAGGTATGTATGAAGATTAATTTAAGCACTGCTTAATCTTCTGTAGTAGATGAACCCTGTGGGTTAATAAAACACACCTTTATTCTAGCACTGGGAGAGTCCAGTCCATGGGGCCTGGGGTTGCGGGGCTGGCCTCTGTGCAGTCACTCAGGGGCGGGGTCTGGTTAGGATCCTTTAGTCTTAATACATGTTTTCCAAGTGGGCCTGGTGTGGAAAAAGGAGAGAAAAGGGAATCACTTGGAGTTAAAAAGCATCACAAGAATGGAGAAGCATGAATCCTATGTACTCAATTTTGATATGAGGACAATTAATGACAATTAAGATCATGGGGGGGGAGGAAAAGCAGGGAGAGGGAAGGAGGGAGAGGGGTGGAGCCTTGGTGTGTGCCACACCTTCTGGGGGCAAGACATGATTGCAAGAGGGACTTTACCTAACAAATGCAATCAGTGTAACCTGGCTTATTGTACCCTCAATGAATTCCCAACAATAAAAAAAAGAGAAAAAAAAATGTTTACTCGCCAGCCTGAAAGAGGCACCCCTTCCTCTTGCTACTATTTTTGTAGCCAGAGCTCTGTTATGTGGTTGGGCCTAACTCAGGAGGAGCTGGGGAGGGCAGGTGAGCTAAGCTCCTAGAAAGAGAAGGGGATGGTAGGGAGGACCAGACAAATCTCCAGTCTCCAGCAAAGGTAGGTATTGGTATTAATATCCTTATTTTACAGATGAGAAAATGAGCAGGCATGAAAAGTAAACAGTTTCTGAATTGGGGCATTTGTTCCATTTCTCTCCAGTCTTCCAAGAATTGCATGTTTGAATCGCCAAGTACATATCTGAAATACGTATTTTTACTAAATGAAAATGAACAAGCTCAGACAGAATTTGATCCAAAAAAGGATAATTATAGTAATGCTCAAAATGGAATGTGAATTAATAAGCCAGGGGCTGCAAGACCATAGAGTAAGCGAGGCGTACCTGAACCATTATTTGTATTAATAGTAAGTCATTTTAGATGTTTTTCTATTGAAATAAACATGCCTATATACATAGCAGAACACAGAATTTGCATGAATTTTTAAGATTAAAAATGAGATACTATTTGGGCATAAAAAAGATGAAGATTTTTTATGTTTTGTAACAACCTGGATAGTTTTAGAGAACATTCTCCCAAGTGAAGCATCACAAGAATGAAAAAACAAGCATACCATGGGCTCAGTCAGTAAAAATGGAAACTAAAAGATTCACAACTAAATGTTCACAGGAGAGAAAAACCTCAATTAAATTCAAGTGGGGAGGAGGGGCAAAGAGGTTGGGTAAGTTCCCACCCAATGGGCACATTGCATAGATAAATGGTATACTTCCTGAGTTAAGGGCAACTACAATCTAGACTTCGACCTTATAAAAGCAAACTATGTAACCTAATCGTATACATCCTCATTTTAATCTGAAATTTAAAAAAGGAGATTCTAATAGACTAAACTTGCCATTATCATCAACTCATTTTGTAATAACACCAAAATTTACAAACAAAAATACACATTTGATAAAAGAAACAATGAGATTTGAAGGAAAAACTTGCCTGTGATGGGTCACTGCCCTGCCCTTCAACAAAACCAGGGGTTCAAGGTCACTTTCCTTAGTTTTAGTGGTGGGGAAGTTTGACATGGTTCAGAAATTGTAGTGGAAAAAAAATTATGTGATACATTTATGTGTAATTTCTGACTAACCCTAACAGTGATTATTCTACATACCTACTTAGGTTTTGGAACTCAAACCAAATTTTACATTAATGTTCTACCCATTTCTGGAGATAAGCTCAGTGAGTTTGGGATTCTAAAGTCTCAAAACTTATCAGCTGAAAGTTTACCCTTCAGTAATAGTCTCTCCGTTCCGTGCCCAAAACAAGAAATAGTCTGTCTGATTTTTCTAGTTTAGAGCTTCTTTCAGCTTTCTCTGAGCTAAAAACCTCTTTCTAGTCCCCTGGGAATGCAATAAAAATCTTGTATGCTTTCCTTACCACATCAAGAGAACATCTTATTTGCTTTCTATATTGCGTTAACCAATTTAATCTGCATATAATGACTGAGGCTAATTAATAGTTTTCCCACAGCTGGTTCCCTTTAGAAACATTTAGCAACTGCCTGCTAGTAGCAGCTGCCCTAGAAACAAAAGTTCAAGCCAGCGATATCTCTTTTTGATGGAACAGAGCATTTTCACACAAACTGGTTTCTCACAAAAGGCGAGAATGGCTCCATGGTATTGTGAATGACGCAACCATCTTGTACATGTTACCCAAAAGATGATGGTGGAAGTCCTTCCCTATCTACTATTGATTTTCTTCTATTTATTTAATTCCATTTTAAATTTTTCTTTCTTTCTTTTTTTGCAGTTTTTGGCCAGGGCCGGTTTGAACCCACCACCTTCAATATATGGGGCCGGCACCCTACTCCCTGAGCCACAGGTGCCACCCCATTTTAACTTCTTCCTTCCTTCCTTCCTTCCTTCCTTCCTTCCTTCCTTCCTTCCTTCCTTCCTTCCTTCCTTCCTTCCTTCCTTCCTTCCTCCCTCCCTCCCTCCCTCCCTCCCTCCCTCCCTCCCTCTCCTTCCTTCCTTCCTTTTATTCTTTCGTCTGTCACCCAGGCTGGAGGGCAGTGACACAGTCATAGCTCACTGTAGCCCTAATTCCTGGGCTCAAGTGAGCCCCCCACCCTAGCCTGATCAGTGGCTGGGCCAATAGCTTGGCTAATTTTTTTTTTTTTTTTGTAGAAACAGGGGCTCTCCATGTTGCCCAGGCTGGTTTCAAACTCCCAATCCTCCTGCCTCAACCTCCCAAAGTGCTGAAACCACAGGTGTGAGCCCTTAATTTTCTTTTTCCACTTTTCCCTACTCCTAAGTGACTTCACATTTGATAATACTGCCAGCAAATTGCCTTAAAACTTTTTTCCCTATTTTAAAACTCTCTATGGATTTTAACTGCACAGAACTGGATTAATCATATCCTTAGTACTTCACTCACTTTCATCACTGGAATTGATTGAGTTATTTTGATAATGAAATGAGCAATCACAAAACCGCCAATGCAAATAAAACCTCTGTCATCAATAATAACCAAAATCTAACCAGATGGTTACCTCCATTTATTTATTCCTCCATTTGAGGCAAGCCTTATCCTGAATCTGGTATTCATTATTAAATACAGGATTGTCTTTAAAATTATTTTATTTCACCTCTACACAGTCCTAAAAAAAAGCCTATTTTGATTGTATTTATTTTAGACACTGTAAAAATCATATCAATATCTATGTAATCTTTGGGAGTTTGGGGAGTTACTTTTCTACTTAACATTGAATTGCTAAGATTTATCTTCATTTTTGCAAGTTTATATGGTTTATTTATTTCATCTGTTTATAATATGCTGTCATTTCAGCAATATGACCCTGCAGATGTGTGTCTTTTCTAATACCTGATTTTGTCCGACTTTTAAATATTTTCTCCCTTTATTAACTGTAACATAGTATCCCACTGTGGTCTTAGTTTTCAACTCTATGACATTTTATATTTCTTAGCCATGTATTTCTTCTACGAAATATCTATTTGGGCTTTTGTCTATTTTTCTTGTAGATTGTTTGCACCTTTTCTATCGATTTGAAAGGATCTTTTCATTTTCTATACATAATTGTTTGTTGGGGCTGAGTGATAGAAATATCTTCTGTCAAGTTTTAACTTTCTTATTTTGCTTTCCTTAAAGAATATTTTGAAGAATAAGACTATAGGAGGAATATTTTGTTTATTTTGTGTCCAAATCTATCAATCTCTTCATTTACTTAATGCTTTTAAAATACTTAATAAAAAAGCATTAAACAGATGAAGAGATTGCTAAATACTTAATAAAAAAATAAAATATAAAAATAGTCTTTTCTACATCCAAGTTTGGTAAATATTCACTTCTATTTTCTTCTGTTTTTTTCCCCCTCTGATTGGTTATTTTTAATTATAACTCTTGAATGTATATGAAATAAAATTGGCACTTGGTATATGGATAGAGGTAAGGGCCATAGATGTTTTTATGAATTGCTAATTAAGAATTCCCTCACATGGGCGGCTCCTGTGGCTCAGTGAGTAGGGCGCCGGCCCCATATGCCAGGGTGGCGGGTTCAAACCCAGCCCCGGCCAAACTGCAACAAAAAAATAGCCGGGCGTTGTTGCGGGCGCCTGTAGTCCCAGCTGCTGGGGAGGCTGAGGCCAGAGAATCGCGTAAGCCCAAGAGTTAGAGGTTGCTGTGAGCCGTGTGACGCCACGGCACTCTACCCGAGGGCGGTACAGTGAGACTCTGTCTCTACAAAAAAAAAAAAAAAAAGAATTCCCTCACATTGTATTAAATAACTTTTCCTTTTTTCTAACAAAAAAAAATAATAAAGTTATAAAACTGTACTTATAGAGTCTTGAATATCTTTTTTGTGGTTTTTGGCCGGGGCTAGGTTTGAACCTGCCACCTCTGGCATGTGGGACCGGCACCCAACTCCTTGAGCCACAGGCACCACCCTGGATCTTGCATATCTTTTGTTAAATATATTCTTGGCTATTCTTTGACGCTATTATAAATGCTTTCTCTCTCTCTCTTTTTTATTGTAGTTTTGGCTGGAGCCGGGTCTGAACCCCGCTGGTATATGGGGCCAGCGTCCTACTCCTTGAGCCACAGGCACCGCCCAAATGCCTTCTCTTTTTGTATTTTCTAGTTATTTTGCTTAATTCTTATATTCCTATAATTTATCTGTAGATTATTCTATTTAAAGGACCATATCATCTACAAATCCTCCTGAGTCCAATTTCTTCTCTTGATTTATTTTACTGGTTAAAACTTCCAGTATAACCTGGACTATGAGTGGTAATTGTAATTGTTTTATAATTACAAAAATAACAAAGGGTCATATTTTCTCTAGATTTTTAAAGTAGATAGTCTTTATGAGATATGAAAGTTCCTGTTTATTAGTAACTTAATGAGGATATATAAAAATGGGCATTGCATTTTATCAAATTCTTTTTCTATATTTGCTGAAAATTTACATGGTTTTTCCTATTAATCTCTTAATATGGTAAATTATATTTCTTGATATGCAAAGTATTAAATCATCCTTGACCAATAAGGTCAAGGCATATTATCTCTTAAGTATGTCTTTAGGTTAGTTATATTTGGTAATAGTTTAAAGAACTTTCACATCCATATTGAAGATGGAAAGCTGGATTTTTTCTTTTCCAGGGCATCTTTCTGTGGTTTTAGCATCTGAGCTATGCTGACTATATAAATAAACTTAGGACTATGCTCTTTCTTGTATTTTCTGCAAATGTTCGCATAAAATTGGGATAGTCTGTTACTTAAAAGTGTGGAAAAATGTCACTTGTAAAACCAGGTCAAGTGTTTTATTCATGGGAAGATTTTAAGGCATAGCTTTCATTGCTTTAGTAGCTATAAGACTATTTCATGTTTTTATTTTTTCATGAGTTGGTTTAGTAAGTTATATTTTTTCTCACAGTTTATCCACTTTCTCTCTGTTTTCAAAATTATTGGCAAAGAGTTTGTTATTGGTAGTATTATTTTATCAGCACTTACAACTTTTTTACCTGATTTCTTTATTATGCAAAATACACATGACATAAAATTAACCATCTTAACCATTGTTAAGTGTACAGTTTAGCATTAAACATATTCATAATGTTGCACAAACATCACCATAGTATAGCTATTATGGAAATCTGTATGGAGGTTCTTTAAAAATTAAAAATAGAATTACCATATGATTCAGCAATTTCACTTTATTTACTCAAGAGATTGGATAATAGTATATTAAAGAGATATCTGTACTGCTATGTTCATTGTAGCACTATTCACCAGAGCCAAGTGATGGAAACAACCTGCATCCATCAACGAATGAATGGATAAAGAAAATGTGATGTCTATGCACAATTAAATACTATTCAGCCTTTAAAAACAAAGACATGTCACAAAGGAAGACATAGATGGAATTGAAGAACATTATGCTAGGTGAAACAAGCCAGGCACAGAAAGACAAATACCACGTGATCTCACTTATATTTGGAACCTAAAATAATCAAACACAGAAGCAGAGAGTATGGTGGTGATTATCAGGGGCTGGAGTTGAGGCTCCATATTCAAAGGAGGCTAATGGTCAAAGTACAAAGGCTCAATTTGGGAAGCAGAATCAGAGTTTTTGTTTTTTCCTTGGAAGCACTGCACAGCCTGGTGAACATAGTAAATAAAACAGATGCTCCTCTGTAAAAGTGCCTTTTCAACTTAGGAGATTTTTCATCTTATGATGGGTTTCAGCTTAGAATGACATCGTTGTTAAGTCAAGGCGTATCACTTTCACATCATAGTAAAGTCGAAAAATTGTAAGTTAAAGTAAGTCAGGGCCATGGGTAATGTATTGTAAATTTCCAAATAACCAAGAGACTAAATTTAAAATGTTCTCACCACAAAAAATGATAAGAACAGTCATGCATTGCTTAATGACTGGAATAAGTTCTGAGTAATGCCTCATTTGGTAATTTTGTTGCAGTGCAAATATCATGGAGTGTACCTAACAAACCTACCCTGCTGTGTGGAGGCTATAATGTACAGCCTATTGCTCTCAGGCTGCAAACCTGGACAGCATGTTACCATGCTAAATACCACAGGCAATTGTAAATGATGATAAGTATCTGTGTATCTAAACATGAAAAAGCTATAGTAAACAAGCAGTCCTGATCTTACGGACTGCCTTGGTATATGTAGGGTTTCATTGAGCTAAATGTCATTATACCCAGGGTCTGACTATGTTTGAGGTGATGATATATTAATGAGATTGATTTAATTCTACATTGTTTTCATAAATCATAACATCGCTTTGTATCCCATTAATATGCAGAACTACAACCTGTAAATCAACAATTAAAAAATAAAAAATAAGAAAGCTGATGTGAGAAATAATTTTTATTATGATTCCTTCTTTAACTATTAACTAAGCCCGAAGGATTTTTCAATTTTCAAACTGGGGAAATTTATTTCCTTTTTTTTTTTTTTTTTTTTGTAGAGACAGAGTCTCACTGTACGGCCCTCGGTAGAGTGCCGTGGCGTCACACGGCTCACAGCAACCTCTAACTCTTGGGCTTACGCGATTCTCTTGCCTCAGCCTCCCGAGCAGCTGGGACTACAGGCGCCCGCCACAACGCCCGGCTATTTTTTTTTGTTGCAGTTTGGCCGGGGCTGGGTTTGAACCCGCCACCCTCGGCATATGGGGCCGGCGCCCTACTCACTGAGCCACAGGCGCCGCCCAATTTATTTCCTTTTGTTCATATTTAAAAGACCTACAGTCAGAAATCCGTCGGTGTGATATGCAATTTGAAATTCATTAAAGGTTTTAAGGTGGGCTTAGTATGTGATTAAAATTTTTAAATGTTTCATATATGCTTGAAAAATTTACAGTATAAAGTTGTTGGTTACTCAACATATGTCTATTAATTCAAGTTGATTGTGTTGTCTGGATTGTGTTTATTCTGGACAATTTTTCTCTCTTTGGCCTGCCAATAATATAGAGAGGTATGTTGGATCCTCCAGCTTTCATGGTGGTTTATCCAATTTTCTCAGCACTTCTATTACTTTTCTTTGTATATTTTTAGATTATTAGATGAATAGAATTAAAAAAATTGCGAAATGTAGAATCATTAAGTAGCTCTCTTTATCTTTAATAACACTTTTTTCTGATAGTCTAGTTTAAATCACATTAACATATCTATATAACATTTTTTTGGGTTGGAATTTTCTTGAGATATATTTCTTTTCCATTCTTTAATTTTTGACCTTTCATTCTTTAGGATTTTTGTTTTAGATAACATATGCCAGAATTTTAAAAATAAATCTGTCCATTTTTGCTTAATAAATATCTAAAATATATTTTAATCATTTACATCTTGAGGTATATTTATTGTTTTAATATATTATTTTATTTTGTCTGGTATTTTCTGCTTATAGAAGTTTTGATCATCCTCCTTCAGGCTTCCTTTGTAACATTTCCTGGATTTATTTCTCACTGTTCTTACAGTGGCTCTTTCTATTGTCATTTATTTGGGATTTGTGCACCTATAATATTATTTATCTTTCCCTCATATTCAAAAGACTTTTCAAAATACTAAATATAAAGTTTATTTTTATTTTTTTATTAAGTCATTATACATAGATCATGAATACATTTATGCCTTTGTGGGATTAAATGTGTTGATTATTTGTACAAATTGGAGTGCTTACATCCTACTAAGTAACATAGCTTTCACCTCATTTACTTAATCACAGTGTTAAGATATTTGTGTTCAATACTTGACAGATTTGACTTGTACTCTTGCAATATGCTCCATAGGTGTGGTCCCACCATTAACCCTCTCTCTATCGAACCACCCCCCTCCCTTCCCATCTCTCTCCCCTTCCCTTCTTCATCCTGGGTTATAGTTCTGATTCATCTCTCATATGAAAGTGTGAGTGATTATAAATTGGTATCATAGTAGTACTGAGTACATTGGATATTTTTTCTTCATTCCTGAGATACTTAACTAAGAAGAATATTTTTCAGCTCCATCCATGTGAACATAAAAGAGGTAAAGTCTCCATCTTTTTTAATGCTGCATAGTATTCCATGGTATCCATATACCATAATTTATTCATCTTTAATCATCAGAGAAAAGCAAACCCAAACCACTTTGAGATATCTAACTCCAGTAAACTAACTCCACATCACAAAATACCAAAACTACAGATGTTGGCGTGGATGTGGAGAAAAGGGAACACTTCTGCACTGCTGGTGGGAATGCAAGTTAGTACATTCCTTTTGGAAAGAAGTTTGGAGAACACTCAGGGATCTAAGTGTAGACCTGCTATTTGATCCTGCAATTCCTCTACTAGGTGTATATCCAAAAGACCAAAATTCACATGGCAACAAAGATATTTGCACCAGATTGTTCACTGCAGCTCAATTCATAATTACTAAGTCATGGAAGAAGTCCAAGTGCCCATCGACCCATGAATGGATTAAATACAGCGTTTTAAATTTTATGTTCTTTTTCTGAACACTTTGAAATCATTATGTTCTTGCATTCTGTTGCTTTTTATAAAATCTGTATCATCTTCTTGTTTGATGAATGTTATATATTCTTGGACTTTAAGTTTTTTTTTTTTTGGTTTTTGGCCGGGGCTGGGTTTGAACCCACCACCTCTGGCATATGGGACCGGCGCCCTACCCCTTGAGCCACAGGCGCCGCCCGGACTTTAAGTTTTTATAATTTCTATATATAATTAGCTATATGTGTGAGTGTGTATATGTACATATATATATAATCTTAAATTCCTTTATGGTGTATTTGAATGTGGGTTTTTCCTTTTCTATTCTCTTTGGTATTTTATCGTTTTCTTTCTATACTAGGTCATTATTTTTTTTTAATTTCAGAAGATATATCTCCATTATTCAAATTTCAAATCTACAATCTAGCTCTCTTTTTCGGGACTTCTTTTTAATGTAAATATAGCACTTTAAACTTCTATTCTCTATTTCTCTTAACTTTTACATTTTCTATTAATTTTCCTTTTTATTCTTTATCTTGAGAAATTTCCCAAATCTGGTCTTCCAAATCACTGATTATTTTCTTAGCTGAATTCCTTCTGCTATTCAGTCTTTTGGGCTTCCTAACATTTAATTTTGTGGCAAAGAATTCTGTTTCGTTATTTTTGTATTTTCTTGTTCTCATTTCATATTCCTATCTCTCTTAAGAAAAACTTGTATAAAACTTGGAATTAAGGCAAAAGAAAAGTGCAAGTTCATTTAACGTCATGCTGGAGCATTGCCCAGTTCAAAGATTATCTCTAAGTGAATTACTTTTGACTTACTATAACAATTGCTTAGGGCTCATAGTATGTGAAGCTACAAGTTTACCTGTCAATAACTGAGAAATACAGACTAATTTCTGTGTGGTAGAAAAGATACCTTGGAAGGTTGTAATTGTTTTTTCTTTTTTGTGTGCTCTGTGAGGTGCTAACCAGTTTTTGTGCCTGATTTAGAAATAATATTCTAGTAACCTTTCTTATGTACTCCGTCTTTCAAATTTTTGTTTCAACCAACTTCCCATTCTTTTGAATTTACTTAGCTATGTAAAACTGGGTCAAAATATGTATTTCTTATGATTTGTATGACAGTCATATTTTTAACTTTTTGAAAATTATTCCTTTCTTCCTGTTGTGTTAGGCCAACTTCAAAGAGATTGCTTTTTCTTTTCTAATTATTCTTTTATGGACACAATAACCCAACATATTGTTTTTCTTTTGAAATAGTCATGGCTCTCAAAAATGTCTTCTTCTTTTGGCACATGTACGCCCCTCAAGAGATATTGGGTGTTTTGTCAGGAAATAAGTGTTTGTAGAGCATAGACCCCCTATCAGCAAGTGCCTTTGAGCTGAGGGCGGATGGAACAGAAGAGCTGTAGGGTGCAGTGTCCAGGCACCAGAGGGCTGAGTGGGCACCTCCACCGCCCCAAGTCACTCCTGATTCAGACCTTCTCCTTCCTCTGTCCCCACTTTGGGGAACAGCACCATCAGGAGGGAACACTCCTTATATTCTAATTCACCTGTTTTGCAGGCATAGACAGGGAAGGGCCTTCCTGGTTTTAGTTCCACCTGTTTATCTTAATGCCCTACAAGCACAAGACGTTGGGGCTTCCCAAACTTGATCTCTGCAAATGTGGGATGCAGAAGCTGGAGCCCTCCCAGGTGCAGGGCCAGCACTGTTCGTCCTGGGGTGGTGGTGGGGAGAACAGGGAGCAGAACTTGCTCCCTGATTCCTCCCTCCCCAGCTGTGCTGGTCTCTCTTGTGCTGCTTCCCCTCCAGGGTTAATTTTAGGGAGGGGCCAGCTGTCCTTCTGGTTTGCCATCTTGGAAGGAACCAGAATCAGCCTCAGAACCTCAAAGTGGCATCTCCCTGTTCCTGGGACATTGCTGCTCCCTCGGGTGCAGGAATTCAGTCTCTTTGTTATAGTTCTGTGTTGCCTCTGCGGATTCTTTTGTGCCCTTGTGAGACCTCTACTGTGCCAGATGCATCCTGTTGGGGACGCTGTCCCCTACCCTGGTTGTAGGGATGGAGACACTGCTTTCAACCTGTCTGCTTGGTCTTGAAGGTGGTACAGTTTTGTCTTTAATTCCTTATATACCACAATGGTAGTAGGTCAAATGATTCCCCATCAAAAAAAGTAAATTAATGTCCATTTAGCACTTGCGAATGTGACCTTCTTTGGGAAAATGGGTCCTTGCAAAAGAATTAGGTTAAGCATCTTGAGATAAGATCATCCTAGATTACGAGGGTGGGCCCTAACTCCAGTCACAGAGGGTGTTCTTTGAGAGACGGAAGACAGGCGGCCAGAAGGAGGAGGCTTTGTGACGCAGCCACAAGCCAAGAAACACCTGGAAGCTGGAGCTGGAAGACACAAGGAAGGGTCCTCCCCTGAGCCTGTGTGAGAAGCCCAGTCCTGCTGACACCTAGATTTTGTACTTCCTCCTCCAGAACATTATTGTTTCAAGCCAAGCCTGCGGTAATTCATTCAGCAGCTGTGGAAAACGAATTCAGATAACAAAGACCAGGCTGGAGCCTGCAAGCATCTTTACTCAAAGTTTAGAAATCATAGAAGGGAGGGAGGATGACATGGAGCATCATTTATGACCACAGGTCAGGCCCAGGCATGCTGAAAACATCCCCAGGCTGTTCCTTATGGGGGACACTTCCTGCCTTCTTGTGGCCAGGAGCAGCATTTTGAAGTTGTCACAGTGCGCAGACTGGCCCCACTTTATCCCCGGCCTAGAGAGGGGAGGAGTTCTTTCCCTGCCAGCTGTGTGAGGCTGGCTGGTCATCCTTGCCAGCCCCAGGACTGACTTGTCCCTCTCTTCAAAAGAAGCTCCCTCCCACCCTCCAGCCCTGCGCTCCAACACCTCCAATCATCAACTTACCCAATGGGACATTTCCCAAAGTCCAGCTTTTTTGTCTGAACTATAACATACATGAGCCAACAGCAGGCCTGTCCAGGAGAGGCTGCTCCAAGTTGAGGCCACTGCTTTTGCGTTTCAAGGTTTCAAAACCAATCTCAGAATCAGTATCACGCCCGGTCATTCTGTTACACTGAATTTATTTTAAAATGCTTAAACTCGAGTTGTTTGCAGGGATAGAAGCTCTTTGTGGACTAAGTTTTGCCAATCACTACAACCATGCCAAGTCAATGGCACACAAATTCAGATTGGGAGGGAATTCAGGCATCACGGTCTTGTTAGGCTGGTGAGGGTATGTTAGGGTCGCAGGGGAGATTAGGAGATTTGGGCTGTTAATGTCTTCTAACATTTGTGGCAGGGTGTACAATGCTGTTTTTATAGTAAATAAAGATAGTCGTAAAGTTTTGATGCTATAAGAAAAATTGTGAGAAAAAAAGATACAAGTTGCTAGGGACCAACTTCTCTGCTGAGAGAGGCTCTTGTCATTTATGTGCATTTCAAATAGTTTGGGAGAAGAAATGGTTTCCTCTCTTGTTCATGGGTGGAGGGGGGGGTGGATCATTTTTCCCATGTTCTTAAAAAATACCAGTCACGAAGTATCCAGGTTGGGTCCGGTGAGGGGGAGGAGGAAGAGGGAAGGGAGAGAGGGTGGGAGGGAGAGAGGGAAGGAGGGAGAGAAAGAGAAGGGAGGATAGAGTTAGAAAAGAGAAAGCAGAGAAAGAGAGGGATAGAGAGAGGAGGAGAGCGGAGGGAAAGAAAAAGAGAGAAGGGGAGGGAGTGAGAGAGAGAGAAAGGGGGGGAGTGAGAAAGTCAGAGTGAGAGGATGATAGAGACAGGAGGGGGGAGGGAGAAGGGGACTTGTACAAGCCAGCACCAGACCAGGAAAGGGTGGAGGATGAGGACATCAAACAAGCTGGTAGCAGACAGGCCAGAAGGACATCAAAGCTGCCCTTTCATTCGCTGCAACCCCGCTGGGCCCAGGCAGAGGACTACAGCTAGCAGGAAACACAGACCAGTTGGTGGATTCTAGATGCCTCCAGAGCTCCTGGCCAGTCTGCTCTCTCCATCCAGAAGGCACTTCTCCACCTCCACCTATTGGCGTCCAGAGGGTCCTATAAGGCTCAACCCAAATGGTGGTTTTTCCTATAAAATCTTTATGGCTCACTCACCCCAGGAACTTGGTTTGCAAGTTTCTTAAAATATTTATTCTGCTTTGCCTTAAACTTGCTCCTTGTTGCCTTAGTCACGCTTCCTTCTAAGCCTCCGGGAGGCCTCCACATGGTGCATTCTTAAGGTCCATGCATGACACTTTTTTAGAGTCTACATGTGTCTTCCATATTGTCAAGAAAAGTGTGTTTATGTAAACTAATTTGAAGCTCAGTGATAAAATGAAGGTTAATTAGATTACCTGGTGATAGCAGCAGGAATCCATGAAAACAGAACCCAGCTATGCTTCTCTATTTGTATGGGTTTAGTGTGTATGTTTTTAAAATTAGTTACAATTTAGACAAAGCTATATTTTTAAAAACAAAACTAACAACAGAAGATGGAAAAGCCACCCTACTCCCTGTTAGCCACGGATGTCATCAGAATCTGCCTGTTTTCACCATGTGGCCAGGATCTACTCACCACCATTTGTGGACTGAATTGTAACAACAGGCAACACAAGGGTGCATTGAATGATCAGGGAAAGTTTAAACACTCTCATATTGAAAATCAATGTTGTCTTAAGTTTCTTTAAACTCTAAGGGCTCATTATTCTGTGATTATTACTATTTAGCTAACTGTAATAACTAACATGTATTGTTGCTACTTTGGCACCAGACACTGTCCTAAATGCTTTCTTGGTGTGTATTCACTGGTTTAGTTTTAACAACCATATGGGGAAACGCAGGCATTAGGAAGGTGACACGGTGACAGTTGGAGCCCTGATTTAAACCCGCGACGTTTCCCCCCAGATGCCCCACTCGTTCACGTGATGCTCTTCTGACTCTTCATACCCTGCTTCTGTCCAAACATGTTTTGAGGTCTATAACTTTTAGTTTATATGGTGCCCCATGATCATACTAATGTACACAGCTATGATTTAATAAAAATAAATAAATAAAGGCAATGACAAAAAACTGTAAAAACAGGGCGGCACCTGTGGCTCAGAGAAGTAGGGCGCCGGCCCCATATGCCGGAGGTGGCGGTTTCAAGCCCAGCCCTGGCCAAAAACCGCAAAAAAAAAAAAAAGTAAACACAATGGGCTATATTAAAACGTGGCAACATGTCCCTTTCCCTGGGCTCCACCTTTTCTGAGAAGCTAAGAGATGTCTGAAGGGCACATCGTGGTGGACAGTGTGAACACAGTGGCCTTGAACCAGACCCCGCCTTTGCCAGCTGGGTGATCTTGAGCAAGTCATTTACTTACTCTGAACTTTATTTTCTCTACCTGCAAACGCTGAAAGGGTAGAATAGTTGATATATGTAACGTATCGAGCACAAAGAGTGTGCGAGAGGAGTATTTGCTGATGTTCAGTGAGTTCACTGAACTTCACTGTGCCCCAGGAATTGTGCTGGGCTCTGAGATGGAGCTGCTAATGAAGTCCTGGACCTAGTGGAGTTGATCAAATCATTCTACAAGATGTAATAGAAAGCAGCTTGGAAGAAGTGAAGAAGCTACTAGGTCGACAAGTGAAGTTCATGAACTCATCCTAGAAAAAGCGCTCCCTACCTCATTGCCTCACCGGATGGCCAAGGGGAGTACTTTGAAGGTGACCGGAGAGATAGTCAACAATGAGGTACATAGCACTTTTTCTAAGAGGCGTTTGAGAACTTCATTGTCCGACCTCATAGACCTAACTTGATCTGAATGGGGAGACGAGCACAGTCATGAATCATTTAGCAATGAGGGTACATCCTGAGAAATGTGTTAGTAGGAGATTCCATCACTGTGTGAACATAATAATGTGTGTTTACAAAGACCCAGATGGCATAGCCTCGGCTATGTGGGCCAGCCTACTGCTTCCAGGATACAAACCTGTACAACAGGTCTCTATTCTGCACACTGTGGGCAACTGTAACACAACCACCAGTATTTGAGTATCTCAGCATACCTAAACATAGAAAGGATACAATAAAGTTATGATATAAAAGATAAAAAAAAGCTACACCTGTCTAGGGAGCTTACCATAAGTGGAGCTGGCAGGACTGGCTGCTGCCCTGGGTGAGTCCGTGAGCGGGTGGTGGGTGAAAGTGAAGGTCTAGGACATCGCTGAACACTACTGCTCACTTCCTAAGCACAGTGCACTTTAGCTACATTACATTTATGAAAAAATTCACTTTCTTCAATAACAAATTAGCCTTAGCTAACTGTAACTCTTTTACTTTACCAACTTCCTTTTTTAACAGTTTGACTTTTTTAATGATAATGCTTAGTTTAAAACACAAGCACATTTTATAGCTGCACAAACATCTTCTCTTTCTTTGTGTCTTTATTCCATACGCTTTTCTTCAACTTTTAAAACCTCAGCAATGAAAACAATGTATCCTAAACATTTGTACCCTCCTATCAATCTGAAATAAAAATTATAATTTTATTTGTAGTTTTTTACTTTTAAGCTTCTTTGTTGAAAACTAAGACACACACACACACATTCGCCTAGGCCTACACAGGGTCAGGGCCGTCAATGTCATTGTCTTCCACCTCAACATTTGTCCCACTGGAAGGTCTCCAGGGGCAATAACAGACATGGGGCTGTCACCTCCTGTGATAACAATGCCTCCTTCTGGAGTATCTCCTGAAGGGCCTGTCGGAGGCTCTTTCTTAACTGTTTTTTTATAAGTAAAAGGGATACACTCTAAAACAACTATAAAAGTATAGTGTAGTAAATAAACAAAGCATACACATAGCCTTTTATTATCATTACCAAGTGTTATGTGCTGGTTTTATATGACTGTCAGCATGGTAGGTTTGTGTACACAAGCGTCACCACAAAATCAGGAGGGATGCCTTCCATGACAACATTTCTTAGGCCAGCCATGATGTCACTTAACAATAGGCATTTTTCAGCTCTGTTGTAATCTTTTGGGCCCGCCATTATGCATATAGCCCACCACTGACCGAAAGGTTATTACATCGTATATGACTACAGCTGGCTCACCTTACGCTGATACAGAAGCAGTTTTTATCTATGTGACATAACTGTCTCCTGCCTAGTTTCCTCCATTCCCAAGCCATAGTGCTGGAGATTTCAAAATGAGAGATTCATTAATTTGGGTCAAGCATTGCCCTTTCCCTATGGGCTTCTGTAAAAATGCAAATTAACGTGGAGTTTGCATCAGTTTTTTAATGACATTTGGTGGCATCTTGCATAGCCACCCAGAGATTCAATCAAATGAGTCAGGATGGGGTCTGGATACAGTGCAGCCGACTCTAAAGCTAGAGGTACCCAGGCAGTGTACCCTGGGAGGCTGGCCTGGGGGGGTTTGGAACAAATTCATGGCCCTTTTAATCTGTAGAAAAAAATATTTGTGAAGGAAGTGGGTTTAGGAACAAGAGAAGAGGCGATAGGGAAATGTCAGTCCACCCTCTGCCTCTGGACCACTCCTTTCCTCCATCAGCTCCTCTATTGCTGTTGGGATGAAGTTCCCTGGGAGGATGCAGCAGCCAGGGGAATCCTGGTCCCCATCTGCTTTCCAGCCTTTTATTTCCCTCCACATTTCTCTGAGCTCTGCCACCTTGTGCCAGTCCCCAGCCATGTGGCTAATGAGCAGCCTATTCAGACCTCATTAGGAGATCAACTGGGTTTCTTCTGCCTTCAGAAGCTAATTATGTCTCTTTCATTAGTTCAATTTTGGCAATTAATGTATCTCCTTACACAGAAATGACTGCTTGTTTTCAGGCTAAGTGACATGTGTGTGGCTGTCCTTTCTTCTCCTGATGCGTGCTTGTCTCTTTATCTTGTTCCCTTTTCTTGAGCCTTGGTCAGAGTTCTAAATTCAAGCAACAGAAATCAACAAGGCAAATTTAATGGCTAAAATGGATTGATGGCAGAGACACTGGGCAGCTCATAGAGTCAAAGGAAATGCCAAACAATTGATCCCAGAAAATCTCTGGGTGCCAGAAGGATTCTAGAACCATAAGGACACCTCAATCTCACATTTGAAAGCATCACCAGGCAGTGTGACTCCTGTCATCTCAGAATTTTGACTCATCCCCTTACCTGTCCCCTACTGCCCTCTGTGGCCTCTGTTACTACCACTGTGGCCATTCCATTGATATGTTCATCTGGCCGGTTACACAGTGGCCAGAGATGAAGGTGGGCTAACATGGAATGACCAAGGCATTTTGACTGTGCACTTGGTCTGGTGCCTCTTTTGCAGTAGATGTGTCCAGGAGGGCATCGATGTGTGATATGAAAGTATTTGCACTTTGTTACCTTCTCCCGATGTGTTTGTCCACGTGCCTGGACCCCAGACCTCCCTGTCACTGATCTTGCAATATTGTCTCTGCAGACTCCTGACCAGATGGCCTGGTGGTGGTCACTGCCCAGTAATCTGCATTTATCCTCCCCTTGGGTTGCTTCTCCTTCCACATGAAGTGGATGACCAGGTGCCCTGCTCACGTATTCACACACTGGGACAGTTTTCCTCCTTCACTGTCTTGGAGGCTAGCCATGAATGTGGCTGCAATGCAGCCATTGTGGAGTTCAACTTGCATACGTGCCAGACTGACCCGTCCGTGAGCCAAGCCCCAGCTTTTTCCTCTTCCTTTGGCTGGTTGTCCTGGATACCTGTGTGGTTGTAGGTATGAGCTGGGGTGGAGGAGGCTGCTATGACCGTGGGCGTTGACATGCGTTCTGGGCCACCTGCACACATAGCTCTCATGTGGCTTTGGAACCTGCTCAGGATTGGTCCAGGTGCATCATTCCTCACTGAGGGTGACTGTTTCTACGCCTGTGTGACTTCACAACAGCAGAACCCAGCACACAGTCAGCAGCTCACTCTGTGGCCCTACGGTCAAGTGTTCCATCTTGTTCTGGGCCTGGCTTTATGTCAAGGGCTGTTTCTCTGTTGCGACTGGCGTGGCCTTGTTTCAGATCCCAGGAGACTGATATGATTCTCTTACTGGGTCTTTCCAGATGTCCCATCCCATCTGTTTCCCCACCAATGGCACTGCCAACACCTTAGGATCTGCCAGGTTGCATGGCCGAGTGGCCAGCTGCTTTGCTATGGCCTGCAACTTCCATAGAGCCCTTAATGCCTGGTCCCACTCACAGCTGGTAGCTTCCCTGATTGGCCAGTGCACTGGCAGGAAAAGCATGTCCAGGTGTGGACTGCATTGCCTCCAGGATCCCCAAATCCTACCAGGCACCATGCTTTCTTTTTGTGTTTGGCATTCAAGATTCAGTAATTTGCCTTTCACTTTGGAGGGGATATCCTGGCACACCCCTGGCATCAGACACACTAAAACTTACTAAAGTATCAGATCTGTGATTCCCCGGCTTCTCTACCACCCTGGGGAGCAGCATGGTCTTGCGTCTTGCCAAGGTGCTCAGCAGAGCAGCTCCTGCTCTTCCTGTCTGATCATAATGACATCATCAATGTGATAAATGTGACTTTGGGATGTCCAGGCAGTCCAGAGCTCTGTGGATGATACTATGGCAGAGACTGGGAGAGGTAACACAGAGCTGAAGCAAAACCATAAATAATTATTGTACATCCATGTGAATACAAACTTTCTGATTCTCTTTTCTGGTCAGAGTGGAAAAGAACACATCTGTAAAATTAATGGCCGCATACAATGCACCTGAAGGCATATTAATCTGCTGTAATAAAAAAAATGCTGTGTCTGGTGCAGCACCCATGATTGAGGCCATAATTTAGTTTAAGCCTGTGGTTGATTCTCAGTAAGTCTGCAGGCTCCACCCAGTTTCCGTAGAGACCACGGTGCCCCAATGGAGGGAAGAGAAGGGGCCACTTTTACTGAGCTCTTTAGGTCTCTAAAGATGGCACCAATCTCTGTCATTGGCTCCAGGAAGGATGCAATGTTGTTTTTGACTAACTATTGTGGCTGGTGAAGGAGCAGTTTCAGAAGCTCCACTATGACAATATTTTCTTGACAAGTAAGAACTCAACAGAGAGGTCACTCCAGATGCCAAGTGTATTAATTCCATTTACACACTTGTAGGCAGAGCAAATAACTAGTAGGTGGGTTTAGGAACTTAGAGGACCCTCCTGGGGTCAAACTTCAGCTAGGTCTCCATTTATTACCTGACCACTGGATGGCCTCCATTCTAATAGGAAGTTCAGGTAAATGCTGTGCGTCTTTGAATGTCAAGGCTGAACTCAGACTCTGTGTCTAATAATCCTCAAAATAACTACAGCTTCCCGCTTCTCCAGTGTACATCACCCAGGTACATGGTCCTAGGGCCCTTTGGAAAAGAACTGAGGGAATCACAACAGTATATGTGACCCTGAATGACACGATTTTGGACTGCGGGGGTCCACATATACACAGATTTCTTTCTTTCTTTTCTTTTTCTTTTTTGCAGTTTTTGGCCGGGGCTGGGTTTGAACCCACCACCTCCATTATATGGGGCCGGTGCCCTTTGAGCCTCAGGTGCCCTACACAGATTTCTTTCAATAAAAGTCACACTGAGCTTGCCTGCCTCTCCACCTTCTTCCACCTGTGCAGCCTCTGCCTCCCCCGAGACAGCAAGACCAGTCTCTCCTCTTCCTCACCCTCAGCCTACTCAACGTGAAGACGATATGGGTGTAGACCTGTAGGATGACCCACGTCCACTTAAGAACAGCAAATATATTTTCGTTTTCCTTTCTTTTGTTTTTAGAGACAGTCTCACTTTATCACCCTCGGTAGAGTGCTGTGGTGTCACAGCTCACAGCAACCTCCAAATCCTGGGCTTAGGTGATTCTCTTGCCTCAGCCTCCTGAGTAGCTGGGACTACAGGCTCCCGCCACCACGCCTGGCTATTTTTTTGTTGCAGTTTGGCCAGGGACGATTCAAACTTGCCACCTTCGGTATATAGGGCTGGTGCCCTACCCACGGAGCCACAGGCACCACCCAGCAAATATATTTTCTCTTCCTTATGATTTTCTTAATAACATTATCTTTGTGTGTGTGTGTGTTAAGACATTTATATTCTACACCTAGTAAATTTCACATGTACCCTTGTAAGATGCACCATGGGTGTGAGACTTTACCTCTTAATAACATTTTCTTTCCTCCAGCTTACTTTCCTGTAAGAACAGAGTAGGTGATACGGAGAACACACCAACCATGGTTAATCTGTTTATGTTACTGGTAAGGCTTCCCTGTCAACCGTAGGCTATGGGCAGTTAAGTTTGAAGGAGTCGAATGCTGTATGTGAATTTTCAGCTATATGGGGGTTGCCACCCCAAGCCCCATGCTGTTCATACATCAACTGTATATACTTGCCGTTGTATCCAGGGTACTTCCTCCTCCTGGATCTGAATTTTGGCTCAGGTTTGAGAACTGACCAAGGGGTGGTGACTACTTATTAATGTCTGAACTCTGGACACAGTTGACTGAGATAACCATACATTTCCACTTTCCTTCCTTGGTAGGCTATGGTGATGAACAAGGAGATGATACAGATACCCACCCTGGCCCAGATTAGCACGGTGTGAAATTCTTCTAGAAGAAAAAATACCTTTGCATTCCTTCCCTTCTATATTGTGGAGTTAAAGTATTTTTATTATATCATTACTTACATATTACAAATATAAAACTAGGTATAAACTCCTATGCATATGCTTGTGATATCATTATAGAAAAGCAAATTGAGGCTGGACCTGGTGGTTCATGCCTGTAATCCTAGCACTCTGGGTCAGGAGTTCAAGACCAGCCTGAGCAAGAGCGAGACCCTGTTTCTACTAAAAATAGAAACATTAGCTTGGTATCTGGCAGGTGCCTGTAATCCTAAGCTATTCAGGAGGCTGAGGCAGGAGGATCACTTGAACCCAGGAGTTTGAGGTTGCTGTGAGCTAGGCTAACAGCACAGCACTCTAGCCAGGGCAACAGAGTGAGACTGTGTCTCAAAAAAAAAAAAAAAAATCAAATCAAATTTATAAATTAAAGATAAAAACCACAAAACCAATAAAGTTCAAACAAAATTAACTGAATGGGATAGATTTTTTAAAATGACAATGAATTAGTGCTAGCAATGGAGCTGGCTGACCTAGGGTCAGTTGTATTGAGTGACAGTGCTTGACCTCTGCTTGGCAACCTAGCATAATCGATTCTTTTCCCACTAGTTCAAAGCAATCAGTGCAGTGTTTCTTATTTGTGGTTATTGTATCAACACAAATTTGAGCTTGGGCATGAACGTGATAGGCCAGTCTTATTTATACATAGTTATCTTGTTATGTGAAATTACACTTTTATTATTCTAGAGTAGGAAGATTAAAAACTTAAATATTCAAAATGAAAGTATTGGAGAAAACCTGGGGATCTCTGGGCAAGTCATCCAGGATCAGACCTCGAGGCAATGGATGTGAATATGCTTTGCAAAAGTTAAAAGGCGTTAATTGTCACCAGGAACCATTACTGAGGCAGGATTAGAAGCTAAAAGCAGCCATTGCACAGCACAGGAAGCACCTACTGTTCCTTGTCATTCCAGCATCTAAACAGGTCAAGAGGCTGGTATTTCTGTCTTCTTTTGGATCCCTTTGGACCCCTGGTCAGACTGTCGCAGACCATAGGAGGCTGCTTAGGTCCAGCAAGGCTGAGGCAACGCAAAGCAAGCCAACGAGGCATTTCTGTGAGGGGCAGGAGCAGAGTGGGACTAGCAGGTACTAAGAAAATCAATTTGGTGGCCACCACCCCATATTTCCTATCATCTTGCAGGCGGGACAACGGTTTTCCTTTTTTCATCCAAGTACTGGCTCTGGCCTCTCAGGGGGATCTTATTTATAGAACTAGAATAAATTGATTACAGGGCCCTGTGGGATCTTTAAAATTTTTACTACAAGGTTAACAACGCTAATAATGACTTTTGGGTTCTGTTTCTAGAGAAATAAAAGGAAAGAAGCTTGATGGCTGTTCTTTTTCCTTTTCACTTTCTCCGTCCTCTCTTTCCTTTTCGTAGTTTTCTTTTCTCTTTCTGTTTTTTCCCCTCTTCTTTTCTCTCTCTGTCTCTGTGATTTTCTCTTTGTCAAGGACATAGATGTCCAAGGTGCTGGTTCCTCACTCTTTTTCTGATCATGACTCTTTTCCCAGCCAGCACTCTCAAGGTTCTTCAATTATCTAATTGCTGGAGGAAGAAAATAATAACAACATAATACTGTTACTCAAAGATTACTCTCTTGTGTCTGTATAACTTCTTTAATTTGTGAAATGCTGATATATGTGTATGCATATATTAAAATAGCTATCTATTTTAAATTGCACTCAAACTTGATGGACACCCTGTATATTTCATCTTGTTTGATCCTCGCAAAAATCTGGGTCATAATTATTATTTTCCTATTTTACAAATGGGAACCTGAGGCTCAAAGAAATAAACGGGTTCTTCCTCTTATCTTTTCCTATTTCTTTTAATCTCTTCTTTAACAACTCAGTTTCAAACACATAGGCAGGGCTGAGTCAAGTAAGGATATGTGTTGGGGGGGGGAAATTGCAATGATCTACAGGTGTCAGAGCTTGACCAGGATTTCTCCAAAATATTGGCTAAATATATCCAATGTTCAACAGAATGTGTCTCCTGTACTCAGGAAAACAAAGCAACACAGTCAATAGAAACCGAGTTTAAGTTGGCTCAGATAAGGATCTTTAACAAAAATAAATTTCAAAGTAACTTTTAAAAATTAAAGGAAAAAACAATGACAAGAACTCAACAAATAAGGAATCCCAATCACCTACTGTGCATATTACAAGCATCAAACATATTAATAGTAGAGTATAAATGTCTAAATACAAGAATTAAATAAGTGAGATGAATGATATACCAGGTGGATGTAAACATTCCAAGTTATATATAAAATCAGCACATTGTACCCCATAAATGCAGTAATGTGACATAGTTATGATCGAATAAAAAAAAAAATAAAACTTTTTAAAAAGTAAATGAAGACTTTGGAGTTGAAAAATATAATAACCGATATAAAAAATTATTATATGGGCTCAATAAGAGTTGAGATGGCAGAAGAAAGTATTAGTGAGCTTGAACACAGGTCAATAGAAATCATCCAGTCTAAATATCAAAAGAAAAAGGAAAAAAAGAAGCAGAGCCGTGACTTGTGCACACGATTTAGCATGTGGACAGTAATAACGTGAGAGCTGAAGTGGCTCTATGACGAGTGGGAAACATACATTTTTAAATATAATCAGAGAAAATAATGGAGACTTTATGATAAAAAAAGAGTCACTATCTCAGGAAGATATAACAGCTATATCTGCACCTAGTAAGAAAAGCCCCCTCCCCAATACATCGACCTAGAGCTGATGGAATTGGAAGGAAAAATAGATAATTCAACAATTGAAATTGGAGATTTCTCTAACACACTCACAGTATTGGAGCAAATAACTCAAGTCTTCCAGGACATACAAGACTTGAACAATCCACCTGACCAGTGTGACTTAACTGACATTTATTGGAGATGCCCACCCCAAAGAGAAGAATATGCAATCTCTTTAAGAATACACAGGACATGGTCCGTAAAAGGCCATATGCTAGGCCTTAAAATAAATTCAATCTAAAAATATTGAAATGATCAAAGTAAGTTCTTTGTCTATAATAGCAGGAAGAATCAATAATCAAATTTAATAAATCAGTCAATATTTTAAAATTAAAATAACCTCTAAGTAACTCATGGGCCAAGGAAGAATCTACGAGGGAAATTAGAAAATACTTTGAATTGATGGAAAAGGAACTCTGATATATCCAAAATTTATGAGATGCAGCTAAAGCAGTGAATAGAGAAAAATTTATACTCTTAATTGTTCATTTTAGAAAAGAGGAAAAGTCTCAATTCAATAAATCTAAATACCTACCTTAAGAAACAGAAAAAAAGGGTAAACAAAATATCTAAATTTATTTAATTTTTTGGAAAAATTGGCAAATATTTCTGCATGGAAATATGTGTCTGGAATTTAGTAGCAGCTACCACCTGTGGACAGGCATGATTTTCTGTGTGTCTAAAGTCCCACTACTTCCTTACTGCTAATAGTAACTCTTTTAAGTTCTTGGATTCAAAATCCCTGCTTTGTATGTGACTCTGGGAGCTACCAACAGGATTGTGTAGCTCAGCCTCTGTAGCTTGTCTTTTCTAAACTATGAACAACAACAACAAAAAAAATTTTTTTTCCATTTTTACCTATAAAATACATTGTACATATTATATATAGATTAGTTAGGTCATACAAATGCATAAGAATGATGAAAATAATTTTAAAAAAGAAACACATTGAAACAACATCTCCACTTACTGCTTGTTAATAATTTGTTCTCAATTAATCTCTGAAGCTTTCCAAGAGCTAATGTCTCAGTAGGATGTTGTCAGGAGCAAATTAAGACAGGACAAGAGTGTCCAGAAGGGATGGCGGGTCACAGGTGACAGAAATCAGAAAGGCCAGAGTCAATTCTAGAAAAGATTAAGAGAAAAAGAGGCAAGTAATTTTGGGGGTAAGAGAATTCTAGAAAGTGGTCGTGGAGACATGAAATTGCCTTGCGTGTTTGGGGGGTTTCACGTCATTCAGCAAGTGTGATGGAGCCAGAGAAAAGAAGGAGATGGCCCCAAGTACAATGAGTCTGACATGGCAGGGCCAGACATTTATCTCACAGGCAGGGGAAGTCAGGGGAGGACTTTCAGCATAGAAAAAGATACAATGAAATATACAGGTGGATCACTTTCATGGCTGTGAGACAGATGGATTGAAAAGATCAAGAGACAGTGGCCAGTTAGGAGACTATTGGTATATCCAGGTGAGAGATTTGCTCGAGCCCAGGCGGTGACAGTGGGTATGGATTGGGTAGAGGGCTGACAAATGAGATCTCTAAGAGGTAAAGTCAGCAGGGTTTAGAGACTCTTGGGGATGAGGTGAATAGAGAAATTATGAGTTACTCACAGGTTTTGGGCTTTGCAGATGGTGAGGACGCTGGAGTAATCTGTTAATGCAGGAAGTAGAGGAGGCAGAGAAAGAGGAATATGGGAACGGGGGAGTAATCAGGAGACTGTTTTGGGAATATCCTGAATCTGAGCTGTCTATGGGACATTCACAAAAAGACATGGAGTATGTGGGTTATAAAATTTAACTTTATCCTTTTTTGGCATTGTATCTTAGGAGAGTAGTTTTGGAAGGAAATAAGGACTTGGAAACCATAAGCATCTGGATATTAATTAAAATTATGGGAGTGCATGATTGATATCTTGGAGATAAAACGAGAGAAGGTGGGCAAACAAGTGCAGCTTCCTAAATGGTATGAGCAATGTCGGTGTGGGGGTGGAGGGGAGGCTCCTGCATGCCCCGCTGGACAAAAATCAAGAGGGTTCTGTACCCACAGGAGCTAAGTTCTAGGCAAGATGGCAGTGGTCAACCATTCAGACCTAGCAGCGTGTTAAGATAGCAATGGAAAAGGCTTCTGGAGCGGGCAGCAGGGGTACGGCTGATGGATGTGGTCCAAATGGTTTCCCTAGATTGATAGTATTGGTTGATGGCTCTAGGAAGGATTGAGACGTGAGGAATGGGGACAGCTAGTGCCAATTATTTCTCCAGCCTGCCAGAAAGAGAGATTGGGTGGATATCAAGGGTGAAGAAGCAAAACCAAGGAATGTTTATTTGCTTTAGGATAAGACAGACTTGAACACAAAAATAGGCTGAAGGAAAGAAGCCTATAAGAGCATCTGAAGATACAGAAGAAAGGAATTACAATGAATGGGACCAAGTCTAATTTGGTCCTACGTGGGATCGTATGGCTCATGGATGGAGGATGGGGAAGGCAGGATTTGAAAATATGGCTTCTTTCTTTCTGTCATTCTGGAAGGCCAGGCCAGGAGCAGGGCAGAGGTACAGCACACCCAGATGGTGTGACCATGTCTAGACACCGGGCAAGTGTATCAGCCCCACGTGGAGGTTCTGACTGGTCAGTTCCTGTTGGGAGGACACAGGAATTGTTAATGTACAGCCTCAAGTCTTCCTGCAATAGCTCCCCAAACATTCCCAGCCTGTGTGCTTTTCTCCCTTTTTAAACCATAGAATTAAAAAAAAGATTAAAAAAACAGGTGAGGCTGGGGTTGGGGGAGGCGGGGCTTCAGGAACTAGTTGATGAGTTTTGTGTTTGGGATGAGGAAATGTTTTTCCAAACAGCGATGAGTCCAAGGCTGGACGGCTAGCAACCAGGCTGCCAGCCTCCCTGCTCAGGGCTCCTTCAGCGTCACCAGTTTAGTCTTGCTTGATGGCTACTGGCCGAGGCATGGACGTCACCCTGTGACCCTGATTGTTACTATTACCATTCCCGTCATTGCATCTCATTTGCTTGCAGAGTGGAACACACCATTTCTCCTTGGCTCTGGCCTCTCCTGTCACTGGACAAAGCAGCTGGCTGGGCAGGCAGCTTCACCAAGGGTTTGCACAGCAATCCTCATTGCACCTCATGCTCCTGTCGCCTCTTCTTGTTGACACAGAGATGGAAACTGCCAACAGGAGTGTAAGCTATTTGTTTAGCACTTTTTATCATCCAGGCACTGTGCTCAATTTATTTAATCCTACAAGTAGGTACAATTATCATGACCGTTTTTACAGATGAGCAAATTAAGGCACAGAGACATCAAGCAACTTGGCCAAAGTTACCCAGCAAAGGGGAAGAGCCAGGATAGGAACCTGGATTGCAGTGGAGAGTGCAGTCTCAGTGCTACACAGCCAGGGTTGGGTGCCCGGGAATGGTGAGGGTGCAGGTTTCTCCCCCTGTCCCCTCCCAGTGCCCTGTCCTTGAGACCCTATTAGTGGTCATTGGTGCTTCCTCCTCCAGCTAAGAAACAAAACAAAACATTCTGGCAGTTCAAGCCTGACGGCTAGTGAATTACATTTCTCCAAGTTGCAACATTGATAAGGGTTGTGTGTTCCTGATCATTAATTATAGACACATTTTTATTTCCTGCTGAAACACAGCTTATATTTCTGCTCCACGTGGCTTAGATACGCTTTTAGCAACCAATTCTGAATGTTGCTGATGTCCTAGCAAACAGTCCTGGCTGTGAGTTCCCTGCCCTCTACAGCATTTTTCTTCCTTGGCTTGTTATCTCTTTCTCCAAATGCTGGGAGTTCCCCTGTGCACGCCTCAACCTTCTCCAATCAGAACCAATTGGCATTGCTGCTGGGGCCAGTGCAGAGCAGCCAGGGAAGAAAGGAGCCCACCACAGTGACCATCTGCTGACATTCCCTTCAAAGGCCTCCCTGGATTTAAGGTGGTTCTAATAACTGGGATGCTGTGGGGCAGGTGGGAAACATTGGGTTCCTGCCTCTGCCCATGGACTCTCCTAAAGTCGAATCTACAGATGGATCCACTTTCAGGCCCAAGATCTGAGCCAAGTAGGATTAAGGCAGGCAATATGGCAGGAGCTCTCTGTTTCTATCTGCCGAGGCTTGGAGCCAGCTGCCATATTCTCTCAGGCACTTCCTGCTGGTGTAGGCTGAAAGTTGAAGTAGTTCCTACACTCTGTGCACCCTTCCTACCCAGAGACATGGGATCCCTCTGAATCTGACTCCTTGATCTATCTGGACACCTTGCTTAACACTCAGCCTCCCTCTTCGTCAGTGGATGGCAGCCATGTCTGCATGTTACAATGACATGGGGGTAAAGTGCCAAATTTCTGATGCCCCGGGCCACCCCACGGAGCAATTCCTAGCCTCGGAGAGTGAGATGCAGGCATGCGTGCTTTCTAAATCTTCTCAGGTGATTGCAGTATGCGGTGGAGTTTGAGAACTGTTCTTGTGTCTAAGGGGAATCCAGCCATGTGAGTGACGCACCAGGGCTTATTAGAAATGCAGAATCTCAGGCCCCACCCTGGGCCCATGGAATCATCTACATTTAAATAAGCCCTCTGGGTGATTTGTATGCACTTTCAAGTTTGAAAAACACTCTAGCTCAAAATGTTTTTCAAACTTTAGTGTGTAAAACAATCACCCAGAGAGCTTGTTAAAAACAAAAATCCAATTCAGTAGGTCTGGGGTGGGGCTGGGGATCTGTTCTTTTAACAAGGTCCCCAGATAGCTCTGATGCAGGTGGTGCCGAGATTGTACCTTGAGCTGCATCTAGGATTTGGGCTTGGGCCTCCTAGGCTACAGGTCTGCCGACCCTGATGAGGTTCTCCAGTCCCAGCAGCAGCTATGCAGAGATGGGAGAGGTCTCCCAGGTCAGGAAGCCTGCTTGGCCGCCCTCTCCTGCAGATGAGCAGATGAAACCCTCTCACCTTGCCTAAGCTGGCTCAGCTCTTTGGTCCCCACTGCAGCAGGTTCTCTGTCCACTTGTCCTCAACCTGCCAAGGTCTGCAGTTGTTAGGAGCTATGTATTTTTAAATTAAGACATGATTCATCTACCCACATGACAAAAAATTTATCCTTTCTTAGTGGTCAATTTTAGTACTTCAATAGGTACCACTATCTAATTCTAAAACATTCCCACCACCCCGAAAAGTGACGCTGCGCTCATCAGCAGTCAGTCCCAGTTTCCTCCTCTCCCCACCCCCAGCAACCACGATTCTCCTCTCTGTCTCCATGGACCTGGCAATTCACACATGTCCTATACACGGATTACTGTGGTGTGTGGTCCTTGTGCTGCCGTGTCGAGGTCTCTCCGTGCTGCAGTGTACAATGAGGTCTGCATTTTTGCTTTATTGGCCTACCGTGGCTGGGGAAGGATTGAACTTGAAGGAAAGCCCCTTCCTTTAAGTCATCATCCTATCTTAACTTCACCTGTGAGCCCCAACCAGTAAGCCTCCAGAGACACAGTGCTGGTATGCCATAAGCCGGATACCAGCAGGGACTGGAGAAAGCCGAGCCTTCCAGGACACGTGGTCCACCCTCCTCCTTTCCCAGATGAGGGAGGCTTTCCTGCACTTCTGAAGCCACCCAGAATATTTTATGGCTTCCCAGCGTGGGGCAAGGAGGAAGTTGTGGAAATGAGGAAGGGATAGAAGAGAAATGGAGAGAGAAACTGGGAACAAGAGAGGGGATGCCAGGAGGCTGCCGCTTCCTCGTCTGGAACTCTGTTCCCATGAAGAGAAAGAAATGAAAACTAACGGTGAGATTTATATCTGTGATTTTCAAGTTTTCAGAAGACAGTGCAGAAAAGACACATTTATTGAGAGATGATAAATTCCCTCTCTGCAGATTTATTAGAATTTGTGTAGAGCTGGATCATAGATTGTTTGGGGCAAAAGCCTGTAAACTTTTATGTCCCATCATAATGGTAAATGAAGTCCGATAAGCAGTTTAAATAATTCTTGATTAAATGATTCTCTCATGCTGCCCATTCCAAGTCCTGCTTCCCCCCAGGCTCGGCGTGGGTAGTGCGAGAAGGAGTCTGTGGGTCCCCAGGGAGGCACAAAATGGGAATAAAATCTCTGGTATGGTAAATAGTTGCTTCGAGCAACTATTTGCATCCAAAGACTAAGCTCAAAAAGGGCACAGGTGGCATAGTCTAGTGAGTAAATAATTGGATTAAACTGATTTTTTTAAGAATGTCTAAGGTCCTCCAGGATCTGGTGTCCCACTTAATGCACTACAAAGTAGAATTCCTTTTTAAGTTCTTTCTCATCTCTCTCTCTCTTCCACTGTTTACCTGTTCTAGACCTGTGGCCTTTTTGATAGTCCTCAAGAACATCAAGCACACTTGGTGTCTCAGGGCCTTTGCACCTGCTGTAACCCCTGTTCATAAGGCCCTTCTCCCGGATATACCTACAGCTTCTCCTTCTCTTCCTTTAGGCTTCTGTTGAAGTGTCTCTTACCTAGAAAATCTTTCTCTGGCTATTGAAAATAGACCTCTACTACTCTTTACTTCCTCATTCTGCTTTACAACTCAATAATTAATAACACAAATAATCCAATTAAGATAGTGGACAAAAGAACTGAAAACACTTCACAAAAGAAGACACACAGGGGTGCCAAACACATGGAAAGATGTTTAACATCATTAGTTGTTAAGGAAATGCCAATTCAAGGTGTGTTAGATTTTACTATACTTCTACTAGAACGCCTCAGATGAGAAAGACTGACCATACTAGATATTGACAAAGGTTTGGAGTAACCAGAACCGAACTGGTAGAAATGTGATTGGTATAACCACTTCAGAAAACAGGTGAACAGTTCAAGATATAAGTACCACGTGGCCCAGTCATTCCACTCCTAGATTTATTTCTAAGAGAAATAATGTGTATGTATTTTTACAAAGATTTGCCCTCAGATGTGCATAGCATCTTTATTTATTATAGCCCAAATTGTGAAGACAACCCAAATATTCATCAGTAGGTGAGCTGAGAATTATATCCATACAGTGGGATATTAGCAAACGATAAAAGGAATTATCGATACACAAAGCAAAATGAATGATTCTTGAAAAAATGTATACTGAGTTAAGCTGGATTGAAAAAAAGTTGTGTATGATTTTGTTAATAGAAAATTCTAGAAAGTGTAAATTAATCTGTACTAACTGAAAACAGATAATTGAGTTTGCCTGTCATGGGGAGAAGGGTCAAGGTAGGTGGGAGGGAGGATTATGAAGGGAGGTGAGGAAACTTTTGGAGGTGATAAATACATTCATTATCTTGATTGTGGTCATAGTTTTACAGGCATAAAAAGAGTGAGTTAAATTTTAGAATTTAAATATGGGCTATTTATTATATCTTAGTTATACCTGAAGAAATATTTAACAGAAAAAGTTTCTATCCCTGGGTTAAAGAACAGAATCTGTAAGGCAAAAAGGTAGGAGGTCCTTTGGGAAGCAGACACTTGTAGATGTCAAAGCTATCATGGCCACGAAGGAGGGTTAAAGATGGTTTATTCTCTATCTGCTTTTTCTTCCAACAGACTTATCCTGGGCTATACTCTGCCCTTTTTGACCAGAAATATCTGGTTGATTCTAGCTCCTTTCTCCATTCCTGTGCCACTAGAAGTCCAGTATCTAAGAACCATCATTTCATATACAGTCTTTGTCTGTTTTTTTGTTTCCAGAGGGAAGGTAAATCTGATTGCTTTCACTCCATCTTGGTTGGAAATAGAAGTGTAAGTCCCAAATATTCCCTGAGCCTTTAGTCCTAGAACAGATGTTTTGTGAGGGACAGTGGAGAAGGAGGGATAATGTGAGGGGCCCAGCACCTGCGTGGGGGGTTTGTTGGTCGAGGCTTTGAGATGGGGAGAGCTGAGTGAGGACCACAGGAGGAATGGAAACAAGGAAGGGGCACTGTCCTGATTTATCAAGGCCCCATCTTGGTGATTCTCATATCCATCTTTCTTGGTAATATCTCCTCCTGTATGATGTTGCTTTGGCAGGTTTTCAGCCCAGCTTTGCCATATTGGATTTCTCATTTTGCATTGAGATGATGCAGGATTCTGGGTGACAAAGCAGTCTCAGATGAGCCTTTTACTGGGGCAGGTGGGGTAAGAAGGATGGATGGGGCCAGGACTCAAATAAGGCACCTGAGCTCTGTCCGTGGAGGTGACAGGAGCCTCCCCATCCAACGAGGACACTGATGACTGCCTTTGGCATCCAGCTGCCTTTACTGACCCTGGCCTCATCTGTCCATTTATTAATTCATTTTTTTTTGTTTTGTTTTTTGCAGTTTCTGGCTGGGGCTAGGTTTGAACCTGCCACTTCCGGCATATGGGGCCGGCGCCCTACCCCTTTGAGCCACCAGCACCGCCCCATTTCTGATCTTTTATAATGATTAGACCTCTGCTAGGTGCTAGACCAGCGGTTCTCAACCTGTGAGTTGTGACCTCTTTGTAACAATGAAAATACATCGTGGCATCAAGAAGGTTGAGAACCACTGTGCTAGACCTTTGGAATATTGCCGTGAGTGAAACATGTACGGTCCATGTTCTCTTGGGGTTCACATTCTACAGGGGAGAGACAGTAAAGAGAAAATCAGCCCTGTCTACTTTACTGCAATCTTGGTAACTGCCGAAAAGAGCCTGGGGTGCAGAAGCATCAGAGGGACAGGCAGGAGGTGTGACATCTGTAAGGTGATAAGGTGGCAGGACCCTTCCCAGCTCTCCTGCTGCCCACCGTCTCTCCTTCCCTGGTGGTCTCTGGCTTTCCTAAAGGAGTTTTTCTAGTGGAACATCCATACATCCCAGCTCCTGGGAGCCCAGGTGTTGCCTGGGTGGATCTGGCTGCTCTGCAAAGTCAGTGTTCTTAGCAGAGTCAATATGCATAGGATTAAAATATACAGATTTTGGTTTATGGTTTCCTGGGAGCCTCAGAGACCCGCAGTTTTCTGTATAAATAGAAAGTCAGTTGATTCTTTCTGTTCCTTGATTTTATCAGTAGAACTTGGATTTCTTGTCCCACTGCCCTGTATGTAGATAGCCCTGCTTGTGAAAAGCCCCAGGCCGGACAGGCCAAGGGTATTTATTGTGCTTGAGTGTTGCGTCTGTGCGTCTGTGTATACATGCACGCGTGTCTGCGTATACATGCACGCGTGTCTGCATGTGTGACTGTCTGTGTGCCGTGCTTGTTTATATGTATTTGGGTGTCTCTGTGTAAACACGTGTGTCTCTGTGTCTGCGTGGGAGGTTGCACCTGTATCTGTGTGTCTCTAGGTGGGTCTGTGTGCCTGTGTCTGGTTGTATGTGTGTGTCTCTGTATGCACATGTGTGTGTGTACATTCATATTGGTGGGGTTGTTTGGATAAGGTCAGGGCCCACTTTTAATCCTCAGCAGACCCTCGCCCATCCCTGATATGCATGTCCCCGCGTGTCCCTCATTTGCATGCTGTGTGCCCTCCCTCATAGCTGCCCTGTCCCAGTCAGCTCCATCTCATGCTGTGTGTTCATTCTCCGCTGTCACCTGATATGTGATCTTTCTCCTCCTATACCCCCCTACTTCTGAGGATGACTCCTCCTCCGACCACACCCCTGTGCCTCTGATTTTAGCAGTCCACATGTGCTGACCCAAACAGATGAACGTGTGATTACCACTACCTATGCACGACCACCATACTTCTCCGAACTGCTTAGAACCAAGTGTCTACCTTAGGCCTGTGGTTGTCGGCAGTCTTGGTCCACAAATCCCCTCCAGGGGAGAGCAAATGGTACCCTGACATGAGCCACAGCCTCCCTGGTCCTTGCAGGCTCCACCAACACCTCCAGCAACCACAGCTTGGGGAACAAGTTGTCTTTCCTTCCTTCTCAAAGCTGGTGCTGGTCTCCTATAACATTGTGTATTCTGAGAGCTGGAAAGCTTTTCAGGATTTGAAATGATTTTTTTTTTCATGTTGGGGTGGAACCAGCCCACTCCATGAGCAAAATCTATAGTGCTGAGAAGCGGCCAAAAATTGGCCAGGCTTAGTAAACCTCATGCTTGACGCACTCCTGTGGCTATATATCAAAGGGAAAACAAATATATTGACTAATTCCTCTAGGAAGAACATCCATAAATTACAGCTGTTTGAAACCAGCCCGCTGTGAAAAAAAGGTTACAGATGATGTAATTTGCACCATTATAGGTAACGGCACCACACCCAGTTTTAACTTTTGAGGCTGCCTCTTAGCTCTGAGGGTGGGAAGGACGCAGCATCTCAGAGTTCCCACCCACCAAGGCTTCCTATGACCGCCCCCATAACCCTCCCCAGGAGAGTGGGTGGGGCTCAGCTTGGTTGAAGGACTGGGCTGTTGCCTGTCCCCTGCCAGAGCCAGAGGGACGCTTCCTCAGTGCTGTGCATAGGGCAAAGCCTAAATCTTCACCGACAGTCACAGAGTATGTTCAAAACCAGCCCCTGGCTCCCGTGGTTACATTATACTGATGCTATCATCTCCAGTTAACAGATGAGAAAACTGAGCCCTGCAGGCTTAGAGCTGTCCCTGTGGTGCAGGATTACAAGCACACCTAGCGTGCCAATGTCCTAGCTCCTTAGCCTGCACGCTTCCTGATAGATCACTGGCTTTCAAGCTTAGCTGCACAGCAGACTCACCCAGTATATGTGAAAATGCAGATTCCAGGGCTCTGACCCCAGAGAGTCTGAGCCTGGGAGTCTATATTTTTTAAAATCAATACTCAAGAACTCCTGGACGTGGCCAAGGGTCCTTTCAGTGAGAGCCAGATCCCTCGGGTCTCTCTGGCATTTCTTCTTCACAAGGGCGCACGTGGCTGGTTGGTTCTGCTGCACACTGACCTGCTACCTCTCCAGGCTTTGCAAAATTATCCCATCTTCTTAGAGCAGTCAGTATTGACACAGGGGCAGGGAAATCAGTGGTCTTTCCACTGGCCAGGATTTTTGAAACCGGAAGTAGGGCTGCAGGCAGGGGTCTGTGTGTGAAGGGCAAGTCTAACAACAGGGCAGTGCTGGCCTCTGAAAACAGGGGCTTGAATCTGCCTTCCTCGTGGGCTTGCCTTGCTTATTGGACAAACACAACCACACACCTTGTTTCTAGGTGTTATATTTACAAGAAGGGTCCTCACCACTCCCACCCAGGGAGCCCACAGAGGCCCCTGTATCACAGTCCGAGCACTGCTTAGTCCAGCCCCATCACATACAGGCTCCTTCGCAGCAGGTGTGGGGAGCAGAGGCAGTTCTGCTGACGCAGGCGACAGCCCTGTGCGTCTGATTGCAGTAATTGCTGGCCTGATGTTTTGTATTTGTCTACACATACGTCCCTGGCAGCCACCCACTTGGTTCCTCTGCATATGCACATGTTCAAACCAACACAAATACACATGGCCGCAGGCCCAGCATGGCCCACTCCGGGCTGAACTCTATTCACAAGGCAAAAATAGCCATAGCCACGCTCACAGATGAGTCGGATTGGTCCGTCGCTGTTCTCTGATGACAGCCCTCCCAGCCACCCACCCTTTCCTGGTTCCTTAGAACTTCCAGCTGAGAGTCTGCGGGGGTTGGAGAAATTTTGAGTGGGCTCCTGCTTCCTTCTCTCTCTGCCTTGTTCTAGAATACCTGCTTCCTGGAACCTTCAGGGAAGACAGGAGGAGGGGCAGGCATAGGACTTTTTTCAGGTTGTTTTCTGAGAAGGAAGCCAAGATTTCCCTGGTGGTGAATAGACTCATTTGTAAGATAGATGCAGAATGTAAAGCCATTCACACAGCAGGATTATACACTGGACTTGAACTCAAGCCAAGGAGAAGGCCCTAGCCATATCTTTGACAGGCTAGGAGAGTTTAGCTCATTCCCATTCACCTATTTGTTAGAAAGGGTCTCACTCTGTGACTTAGGCTGGAGTGCAGTGGCATCATCAGAGCTCACTGTAAACTCAAACTCCTGTTTTTAAGTTATCCTCCTAACCATCCTACCTCAGCCTCCCAGGTATCTGGGACTATAGGTGCCTATCACCATGTCCGGCTAATTTTTTATTTTTTGTAGAGATGGGGATCTCACTATGTTGCTCAGGCTGGTCTTGAATTCCTGGCCTCAAGCAATCCTTCCATGGTGGCCTCCCAAAGTGCTAGGACTACATAGGCATGAAGTTCATTTGTACCTGGCCCAATTTTATACAAATTATCACACAGAAAAATTGAGTGTCTGGGGGGTGTACAGTTCGATGAATTCTAACAGGTGTGTAGATTCATGTAGCCATCACCACCTCATTGCCAAAACTTCCCTGGGTGTCCTTTGATAGCCACACCCTCTCCCATCTGGAATTTGTCCTCCATCAAATTTTGTCATGTGAATAGAATCATAACAGTGTGCAAAATTCTGAGCCTAGCTTCTCTCATTCAGCATATAATGCCTTTGGAAACCATCCGACATGTTTCTCCTATAAAACACCAGTTTTGTTCTTTATTATTGTGGAGTATCACTCCATCGTACAGATATACCTCAGATTATTCATTCATCTCTGAAGGACATTAAGGTTGGTTCCAGTTTTTGATTGTGAATACAGCTTCTGAATATTTATTCATGTACAGGTTTTTGTATGAACCTCAATTTTCAATTCTCTAGGGTAAGTACCCAGGACTGGGATTGCTGGGTCCTATGGAATACATGTTTAACTTTATAAGAACCTGCCAAACTACTTTCTAGAGAGGCTGTACGCTTTTGCATTCCCACCAGCAATGTTAAGTATTAAGTCTTTTGCCCAATTTCTTTTTTTTTTTTTTTAAATTGGGAAGCTTATTTTCTTACACTTGAGTTTTGAAAGTTCTTTATATATTCTGGATCAAGTATCTTGTTGAATATCTGAGTTCCAAATATTTTCTTTCAGACTATAGTTTCTCTTTTCATTATTTTAGCAGTATCCTTAAAATTTTAGTGTGGCTCAGTTTATAATTTTTCTTACATGGATCGTGCTTCTTGGTGTCTTTGTAATTCCTAGGTTACGCAGATTTTCTCCTGTGTTTTCTTAAAGCTTTATAATTTTATTTTGTACATTTAGATTTGTGATCTATTTTGAGTTAATTTTTACATGTGGTATGATATTTAGGTGAGACTTATTATTATTATTGTATAGCAGGATGTCCAATCATTCCAACAGCATTTCTTTAAAAGACTATTCTTCCTCCCTTAAATAGCTTTTGCACCTTTATAGTATAAAAATATTAATTGTTTATATTTGTGGGTCTATTCTGAGATTTCTATTCTCCCATTTCTCTCTTTATATATATCCCTTCATAAATACCACTTGTTTGATTACTCTATTGTAAGTCATAAAATTGTATAGCTTGATTCCTCTAACTTTATTCTTCTCCTTCAAAACTGTTTTAGTTATTCTAGTCCCTTTGATTTTCCATATATATTTCAGAATAAGCTTGTCAGTTCCATAAAAATATCTACCAAAAATCCTCCTGGGATTTTAATAGAATTGCAGTAAGCCTGTATAGATCAGTCTGAGGAGAAGCCTCATCTTTACCATGCCGAGGCTTCCAATTCCCGGACAAAGTGTGTCTATCTATTTATTTATATCTTTAATTATTTTCACCAGCCTTTTGTGTTTTTCAGCATATGTATTCTGTAAAGGTTATATTAAATTCATCCTAAAATATTCCATTTTGGGGAGCTACTCTAAATGATATTATTTCTTTTTTTTTTTTGGTGGGTTTTGGCCAGGGCTGGGTATGAACCTGCCACCTCTGGCATATGGGACCGGCGCCCTACCACTTTGAGCCACAGGCTTATTTTAAAATTTTCTATTGCTCTTATACAATCTATACAATAGAGTTTTGTGTGTTGATTTTATATTCTGTTGTCTTGCTAAATTCTACTGTTATTTCTGGAGTTATCATCATCATTATCATTCTTACTAGTAGCAGTAGTAATAGTATAGATGTCTTGGGATTATCTGCATAAACTGTCATGGTGTCTGCAAATAAGGACTTTTTCTTTTTTTTTTTTTTAATCTTTGTCAATTTTAATCAATTTACTTTCCTTGACTTATTGCACTTGCTAAGACTTCTAGTATAATTTTCTTTTTTTTTTTTTTTGTAGAGACAGAGTCTCACTTTATGGCCCTCCGTAGAGTGCCGTGGCCTCACACAGCTCACGGCTTCTAGTACAATTTTCAATAGGTGTTGTGGGAGGTGGGCATCATTGCCTTGCTCTTAATCTTAGGAGAAATACTTTAAAACAAAAACAAAAAACAGGCTTGGCACCTGTGGCTCAAGCAGCTAAGGCACCAGCCACATATACCTAAGCTGGCGGGTTTGAATCCACCCTGGGCCCACCAAATAACAATGATGGCTGCAACCAAAAAATTAGCCGGGCATTGTGGCAGGTGCCTGTAGTCCCAGTTACTTGGGAGGCGGAGAGAGAAGATTCACTTGAGCCCAGGAGTTGGAGGTTGCTGTGAGCTGTAATGTCATGACACTCTACCCAGGGTGACAGCTTGAGGCTCTGTCTAAAAAAAAAAAAAAAAAAAAAATTCAACATCATGTTAATTGTACAATTTTTTAATAGATTCTCTTTATAATATTGACAAATTTCCTTTCTTTTTCTAGTTTATTAAGAGTTTTTAAAATCATAATGGATGTTAAATTTTTCAAATGCTTTTTCTGAATCAAATGATGTGATCATGTGGTTTTTCTTCTTTAGATGGTTCATATGGTGAATTAGATTGATGGATTTTAAATGTTAATCTAGCCTTGCATTCCTGAGATAGAGCCTGCTTGGTCATAGTGCATTACTCTTTTTATTAGATGGATAGATTTTACTGGCTAATATTTTACTGATGATTTTGTGTCTGTGGTCTTAAAAGATATTGATCTGTAATTTTCATTTTGGGGGGCTTTGTCTAGAATTGGCATCAGGATGATGATGACCTCATAAAAATGAGTTAAGAAGTATTCCTTCCTCTTTTATCATGTAGAATCCTTAAATGTTTGCTGGAATTTTCTGGTGGAATCATATAGTCCTGGAGTTTTCTATTTTAGAAGATTTTTAAATTATAGATTTAATTTCTTAAATAGTTACAGAACCATTCAGATTATCTATCTCATTTTTTATGAATTATGGCTCTAGTGGTTTTTGAGAAAAAAGCTCATTTTATTCAAGCTATACAATTGATGTGCTTAGAATTGTACATGAATTTACTTACTATCCTGCTAATTTTAGTGTCTGTGGAGTCTACAGTGATATTCTTTTTTTCATTTCTGATATTAATAATGTGATTTTCTCTTTCTTTTTTCCTTTTTTTCAGGCTTGCTAGAAGTTCATCATGAGTTTTTTTTGCTTTATTGATCTTTCTCTGTGGTTTTGTTTTCAATTTCATTGAATTCTGATCTTATCTTCACTTCTTTCCTGTTGCTTGCTTTGGGAGTATTTTTCTCTTCAATTTTGTAAAGTAGAAACTTATATTATTGATTTGACATATTTTTTTCTAATGGAGACGTTTAATGCTGAAATTTTCTCTTGCTTTATATTCCATACACTTTAATATGTTTTTACATTTACATATATATTATGTTTATATGTATTTATATATTCAATTAAACTAATATCTTTTGAGACTTCTTTGACTTATGGATTATGTATTGTTAAATTTCTAAGTGACTAGTAATTTTTTAATGGTCTTTCCATATTTATTTTTAGTTTAATGTCATTATGGTTAAAGAACTAACTTTGAATGATTTTAGTTTTTTAAAATTTACTGAGCTTTGTTTTATGATCCAGGATGTATTCTATCTTTATGAATTTTCCATACACTTTTGGAAAGAGTATTCTGTTACTGTTTGGTTGAATGTTCTATGAATGTCAATTAGATTCAATTGGCTTCTGGTCTGTTCAGTTCTTTTATATCCTTGCTGATTTTCTATCTATTTGTTTAATTTATTACTGAGATAGGCGTATTAAAGTCTTCTATAATTGTGAATTTGCTTATTTTCCTTTTTGTTCTGTGTTTTGCTTTATGTATTATGAAGCTCTGTTAGTGTATGCACATTTGGGATTATTATGTCTTCTTAGGAAATCGATCCTTTTATCATTATAAAACATCATTAACATCTTTCCTTTGTTCTTATAATTTTCTCTACTTTGAGGCCTATCTTGATATTAAAATAATCACTCCAGATTTCTTTTGATTGGTGTTTTCTTAGTGTATCCTTTCCCACTGTTTGATTTTTCTATATAATTATGTATGAAATGAGTTTCTTGTAGACAGCACATAGTTGAGATATATCTTAAATCAACTCTGACAACTGCTGTTTTTTAATTTATGGGTTTAGATCCCTCATATGTAATACAGTCATCAATATATTTCGATTTAACGCTATCATTGTATTACACTTTTCTTTTTTGTTTCCCCAATTTTTCCTTCCATAGCTCTTTCTTGCCGTCTTTTGGGTTATTTGAACTAAGTTTAGTCACATTTACTTTTTTTTTTTTTTTTCATTAAATCATAGCTGTGTACCATGTACTGGTTTTATATACAATTTGAAATATTTTCAGGTCACATTTACTTTTTAAACATTTCAATGCTTGTTTTTATTTCAACTACCATATTGTAATATCCTTGAGGTCAGGGATTGTATCTTACTTCTCTTCATGATTGCTCTTTATCCTTTATCATTATGGGGTCAAGATAGAACTTTTCATGTAGTGGAAAGTACATGAACATGACTCAATGAATATTGAGTTTCATTAAATGACTCAATGAATATTGAGTAATTTGAACTTGTGTTTGATGTTTGTGATATTTCCTGCTCAGAGAATTTTTTCCTCTTCTAACCAGGTTAGAATAATTTATTATTTCCTTTCCCCCCAGTATAGGGCTTAGCTTTAAAAGTCTTCTGGATTGAAATTTTGAACTTATATATAACCATGTCTGTGGATGTATAGACAAGGAAAACATGGTGTTTCAGGGCTTAAAATAAAGTATCTTAATGAAAAACCTTAGAAATTAGCTAACCCTCTATGTGTTACATATAGTACCAAGAAGTGAAGGATTTTAGGAATGGCATACAAAAAGCTTCCCAGGTCAGTCAGGCTTGACTATAACTCAACAGAAAATATTAACATACTGAAAGAAAGGTGTTAATCAGAAAAGGCAGGTAGAAAATGAGAACATAGAAAAAGAAGACTCACAGGGACACAGGAAGTGCCTATTGGATTACTGTCCTGGACACATATAGACTTTAAATATTAGAGTCCCTTTGGGCTGGACAATCTGTGTCCAGGAAGTAGATAGATGCATGAGGCTATCTTAACCTGATTCCAGTAAACATCAATTCTTTTCTCTCTCTTTTCTCTGACTTTAGAATTAGCAAGCAAACTCCCTTAGTAACAATTTTCCTTTAATTATGAAAGGAAGAACTGCGGGTAACAATGCAAAAGTAAATATAAGCATCTACTTTTGCTTCTTCTGAAACTCTCCTGAATTCATAGTAAGGGGATTTTCAAAAAGGTGTAAAGGAGAACAAGTTGGGGTGAGATAACAATAAGAAAACTTTGAAGGTGGAGCGTGTACAGATGAATAGTTTATTAATAGCTTCAAGGACACAATTCTATAGAGGCAATGAGAAAATGAAGAAGCAACTGGATTTATGTATTTTAATTCTAAATAATTGGCTGCCCCCAGGCATGCCTGGAACGAGGTGTGAAGAGGGGGACTGATATCAGGGGGATTGGTTGAAAGTCTGTAAGTATTTAGATCTCAAATCCTCTTTCCTATTCCGTCCAGCTAGGTGACTTTTACACCCCAGATAAAGATGGGAAATTTTTTACTAGAAACACAAAACAGAAAAAGATCATCGTGTTTGCAAACACCAAGAACAGTTGAGGATACAAGCACCAGTACCACCGGGAACAGAAGAATCCCGAGGATCCCGCATCTTGCCTGCTTGTCTGCCTGGCTCCCAGTACACTGGCAACTGTATTTTATCTTTCAAGCAAGAGGCTGGAAAAGCCTTCTTGAGAGATCTAATCAGCCTGAGAAAAAAAGGAAAAAAAGTTATTGAATTGGGATAAAATCATCAAAGAAACATGCCACCTGGGTTACTCGAGAGTGACAAAACCAGTTCACACCCATCCATACACACACTGGGTACCATTAGACACCTAGTCCTAACGTCAAGGTGATGACTAAGGATAATCAGAGACACGAAGGAAGCCTCTAAAGGAAAAATAAACACCAGGATAAAGAAATGGAAAAAGGCAACTTGATAGAACAGGAATTATGCAGAGAAGAGAAAAAATAAAACCACTTTAGCATATTTTTAGAGAAAGAAAGGAAGATATTGCTATCCTGAAATAAGTACATGGTATTTTAAAAAGGAACATTCAGAGAAAAATATTATTTAGACGTCATAACTATAGTGGCAGGAAACAAAAATTAAATGGAAGGCTTGGGAGATAAAGTTGAGACAGTCTCAGAGGAAGTACAGCCAAATTGCACAGGCTAGAAAATAAGGGTGAAAAAGTTAAAAATTTAGAGGACCTGTTCTGAATCTAATACGTTATAATATGACTAATATCTGAATAATAATAGTAAGGCTAATACCTGAATAATAGTTCCAGAGTGAGTGAGCAAAGAAAATAGAAGGGATAAAATCATCAAATAAAATAAAGAAATGTTCCCTATCTGAAGGATATGAATCTGCAGATTAAAAAAGCCACTGAATGCTCAAACAGTGAATGCTCACAGAACCACACCATCACAGACTCACATCCTTGAAAAATTTTTGAACAATAGGGCTAAAAGAAGATCCTACTAGTTTCCAGGAAGGAAAAAAAAAAAAAGGTAGGTTGCATGCAAAGGATAAGCAATCAGAATGACTTTTGGCTTCTCAGTGGCAACACCAGAAATTAGGGCTGCTCAAATTTCGATGCAAATGATTAGCAATGCTACATCCAGGGAAATTATCAATGATATGTATAGACAGAATAAAGACATTTTCAGACATGAAGTGTCTGAAGATATTTACTCCTTCCTGGGATGCTGTTGGAGGATTTACTCCACCAAACCAAGGTGATCAACTAAGAAAGAAGACAGAAGACAGGAATTCCTATGCAGGACATTGACAAGGGAATCCTAGGACAGTGGTGAAGCCAGATTCCAGGATATATTGAGGGTGGATTGAGGCTTTAAGAGAGAGTGGGTTTTTTTTTTTTTTTTTTCATATTTCAGGTTAATGTGAGAGTACAAGTCACAATGTTTGCATTTGTTAGGTAGAGTCCCTCTTGTAATTCTTTAAGAGAATGACGCTCCATCCATATAAACATAAAAGAGGTAAAGTCTCCATCTTTTTTTAAGATTCCAAATTGTATATGAAATCAGCACATTGTACCCCATAAATGCATTAATGTATACATGATCTACCCCTTTATGATTTAATAAAAAAAGTTAAAAAAAAAAACAAAAAAAGAAGAAAATGAAACTGATGGAGTACTTCATAGGTCCAAATATATTGAGAAGAGATTTAGACAATGGGTAGAGAGAGTGTGGTTGAAATGTGATGAACACACACCAAAAATGAATGAACCAAAAAGTAAAACAAAACAAAGCAAATATAAAAATAATCAAGGCAAAACAGAAGTGTGCTGAGAAGGAAAAGCAATCAGTGTATCCTAAAACTTTGCCTTGCATGGGGTCTGCATAGGGATGGCAGAAAGGTAGACTTTGTGACTACACCAACTAAAATCACAAATGTCCCCACTGGCGGGGTGCAGACATTGGGAACATCTGTATGGCGTGTACTGGGGAGGATAAGGGCAAGCTTATTCCTCATCTTTTATATTACAAGAGAGTGCTTAGAATTGGTAAAACTCGAGAAGTGGCTGCACTTGCCTGCTATTTAGAGAAATAGAAACCAATACCCAATGGATCTTGTGTGAATATTGGAAGTGTTTGTTTCCGGTGATTGAGCAATGGACACCATGGAGACTAAAGGAAGGGGGTGATGTCTGCCTTCTAAGGAGCACATGATATCATGAGCAAATGTTTTCATATTGGTTTCATAATAAAATTGAATACATTGGACACTTTTTTTCCCATTCTTGAGATACTTTACTAAGAAGGATGCCTGGTGTTTGGTGAGAGGAGGGAGGACCTTTGACGGGACCTTGACTAATGTGTACAATGCAAGGGTATATTTCTAAACCACTAAGAGTAAACTGTAAATGTCTTACCACAAAAAATAGGTGATAGTTATATTAATTAGTTTGATTTAAGCATTCTCTATTGTATATCAAACCATCACATTGTATCCCTTAAATGATTTAATAAAAAAATTTTAAAACAGGTGAGGTAATGAAACGACTTTATCTAATAAATGCAATCAGCGTAACCTGATTCTTTGTATCCTCAATGAATCCTAAACAATAACAAAAAAAAAAAATGAGCAAATGTGTCTGTGATCAAAAGAAAACCTGAAAAAAAAGGCAAGAAAAGCAAAAGTAAATTTTCTGTTCATATCTAGTAGCTTCAAGAAAAAAAATAAATGAATAGAATGTTAAATAAATAAAAACAAAGCCATTCTGTGGCCATAATAGAAAAGCTGGAAGTCCTATAAAGTAGGGCTGATTACACTACTGTTTTCATATTCCTAGCCTGTTCATCCCTGTCCTCTGCTATCTGAATTGCAGTGTCCCCCTACCTGGGAAGTGAGTGATCATCCCTTCCTCAACTGATGAGGCTGTGCCTGGCTTTCTGAGCTTTTTGGCCCATGCAGTGACTATAAGTGACACGCAACTTCCCAGGAAAGAAGGTGTAAAAATGCTTCTGATTTCTGTCATTGTTCTTTTTTCCATGGCCTGTCTCAGAGTGGCCTGTCTCACTTGGGGGAGATTTCTTTAGGGAGTGCAGAAGACAGGTGAGGCAGAGATGCACGTCATATGAATAGGCAATAACTCTAGAAAAAAACTGATCATGCAACACGTGTAGGTAAACAAGCAAACAACAAAACCTCAAACTACATATCCCCACCACTCAGAGATAATCAGATCTGAATGTTTGAGACCACGTCGAAGCAAGTAGCATGTATGATTTCCCCAAATTGGGATCATAGTATTTTGTTTTATAATTTGTTTACTTACCTTGTCACCACTTCTTCAACAATTTTGTATTCTTTTTTTTTATTAGATCATAGCTGTGTACATTAATGCAATCATGGGGCACCATGCACTGGTTTTATATACAATTTGAAATATTTTCGTCAAATTGGTTAACATAGCTTTCCTGGCATTTTTTAAGTTATTCTGTTAAGACATTTATATTCTACATTTAGTAAGTTTCACATGTACCCTTGTAAGATGCACTATAGGTGTGGTCCCACCAATTACCCTCCCTCCACCCAACCTCCCCCCTTCCCTCCCCTCCCCCTTCCCTCTCCTCCCTTTCCCCTTGCCCCATTTTCTTAGGTTATAATTGGGTTATAGCTTTCATATAAGCTATAAATTAGTTTCATAATAGGGATAAGTACATTGGATACTTTTTCTTCCATTCTTGAGATACTTTGCTAAGAAGAATATGTTCCAGCTCCATCCATGTAAACATGAAAGAGGTGAAGTCTCCATCTTTCTTTAAGGCTGCCTAATATTCCATGGTGTACATGTACCACACTTTATTAATCCATTTGTGGGTCGATGGGCACTTGGGTTTCTTCCATGATTTAGTGATTATAAATTGCGCTGCAATTTTGTATTCTTTTATAGTATAATCTTAAATAGTACAATCTTAAATACATAGATAGCATAATCTTAAATAAGTAGAACTATATGATTGCATGTTTAAATTATCATCTACTGCTTAACATTTAACTTTCTCTGTTTTTTTCACTTTGACAAATATGAAAAATTTATGTGATAAACACTCCTGTACATAAATTTTTTACACACGCATGACAATTTTCTTGTATTAAGTTCCAAGGTGTGTGACAAAGTAACAAGGCTTTGATAGCTACTGTTAAATTTATCAGACTTCTTTACAAATGCCTGTTTTCTAACATTTCACCAACACTGAATATTATTATTCCGTGAGTTGTTAGCAAATTTGAAAGGTTAAAAAAAAATGACATTGTTTTTTAATTTGCATTTTTTGAGAGACAATGAAGTAGAAAAGCTGAACAACTTTCTTAACAATAGTTTTATGGAGATATAATTTACATGCCGTAAATGCATAAATTTTAAATGTACAATTCAATGATTTCATAGGTGTTAAATTTACAGAGTAGTTCCATTTTAAAATATTTTCATCACTCCTAAAACATCCCTTGGACCCATTTGAAATTCCTTTTTGTTCTCTCAGCCCTAGATAACCTCTGCCTTAATTACTTCTGTTTTATAAGTTTACTGGTATTTCCTGTTTTGTAAATTTCTCCCTTTGCCCAGTTGCTTATTGGAGTAGAATGCTTGCTGGTCTGACAGAAGCAAAGACTAACCCTGTAATCAAAATTAAAATGTAAAATTCTTACATCATCTTACATATTCCTGCTCTTGCAACTTTCCCACCTCCTCTGGGTCCCAGACACTTATTCTCCTTGTTGCTTTGGACACATGGTGCCCAGGTCTTCCCTTGTCCTGAGTCCTTTGCTACCCACTCTCCACCTCACCCTTACTCATCATTGTAACTTGCAGCCCCCAGAAAAATGAACATTTCTGGATAGATCTACCTTGACTGTTCCATTCAACTTGGGATCTCCATGAATTTCCATTCTTTAGTTTTAGAGGGATTTATCAATATTTGTAACGTGTCCTGATTTCAACGTTTGTCTTCCCCACTAGGCTGAAAATTCCATGCAAGTAGAGATCTCCTGTATTTTTGTATTTTCTTCATCACTTATGCCTGGCCATGGTTTGCCTTTTTTTTTTTTTCTTCATAGCTTGTTGTTGCCTTTTAATTTTATTTGTGGTATCTGTAGATTTTGAGAAATCTTTAAATGTTTGTGTAGTCAAGCTTAGAATTCTTTTTATAGTTTCTTCCTTTCTTGTTATGCTTAGGAGTGCCTTTTCTACGGGAGAGCAGATAAATATTCACTTCTAGGTCTTTTATGTTTTTTTAATAAAAAAATTTTAGTGCCTTTATCCATTTGGAGTTTATATTGGTTTATAGTGTGAAGAGCGCAAAGTAAAGCAACTGTATTTCACAAACAGTTAACAAATTACCCTAACTTCATTTATGAAATAAATCTGTCATCTCCCCACTGGTTGGAAATGTCACCTTTATTAGACACTAAAATCCTCTGTATGCTAACTTCCACTTCTGGGCTTTCTAGCATGTACCGTTGCTTTATTGATATATTTGTTTTAGTGCCAGTACGATAGAGGCCAAGGAATCTTCTAATTGTAGTAATGCTTCCCATGTACCGTGTTGTCATTATAAACATAGTGACAAGAGTAATCTGATCTTCAGGATTTTATTTTATTTTTTGTCATTGCAAACTCATTCCTGGTTTCTCTGACTTTCTACGTCATTGTCATCAGCCTGGTGAGTCTGAGTGTGTCTCTGGGTGAAGACCCTTTCTTGCTGGGCTCACAGGGTCACAATTCTGGATCTTAAAGACTGTAGGTCAGATGCCTCTTGCAGATTGCCGTATACTGCTGACCATGAAAAGCTCCATCTTGGGTCTTAGAGCTGAACTCTCCAGACAAGGTTGATCAGTTGCAAATATTAGTGCTGCTTAGAAAAATACAGATATGTTATAAAAAAAAAAAAGGCAGCATTTCTCTTTATGGGATTAAATGAAGCTCCTACCCATCTCTCTGGCCACCATTTTTTATTTATTTTGGGTCATTTCCTCCCACTGAAAAGCTCTCAGATCTTCTCCATAGTGGCTTAGAAGGAGGATACAAAACGGAATTGGGCTGTACTTCCCATTTTACCACTGGATGGCAGTACACTAACACCCCTGCAGACCCTTGGGAGAAAACTTTCTCTCCTCAGAATCTTGACTTGCCCCATTGGAGAAGCCTGTAGACCAGAAACTATAATAGAAACACTCGTGTTTTTCTCTCTCCCTGAGTTCCTATAGTAGAATGATTAACACCTTCCTTCTTCATGTTTACCCCACAACTCAAAAGAACCTTGCCTTTGGCATCATCACTGTGATATGTCTTCCCTTTCTCCAAGTTTGATTTGCTTGCCCTTCCTTTGTCTTCTTGTAGCACCTGCTAATAACTGCTTAATGATACTGCCCTGTAACCAAAAACTTATTGGTGTGTACATCTTCTTTGCAGACACATCTGCTTCAAGTCCTTTGCTCATTTTTTAACTGTGTTGTTTAGTTTTTTATTGTTAAGGTGTAAGAAGAGAAGAGGTAGGTCTTTTTATGCTCATATGTTCAAAATTCAGAACAGCAACTGCCCTTAAAAAATACATGTCTTCGTCATACTGAGGGCAAGGAGAGGTTTTTATTTGACTTTGTATCTCTGACACTTATCGTGGATCCTGTTGTATAGTGGGAAATCAATCAAGACTTGTTAGTTAAAAGATGGATTCTGGCGGAGTGATGTTGGCAAAGTTGCAGAATAGAAGATTCCCTGGAATCACTCCTCGACAAAAATATAACTAGACAATGTTCAAAGATAAGAATACCGTCCTAAGTTCACTAGAACTCAAGGGAAAAGTAAGGAAATCCCCTGGAACCACAGAATCAAGAGAAGCTGCATCCTGTAAGAGACAAGTTCATTCCAAACTGTGCCTCTCCATCCCACAAACCAGTCTAATGCCACTCAAAAACTGTCCAAGGTGAGAGGAAGAAATTGGAGGTAGATGTTCCATTTGCCCTTCCCACTAGTCTGGTAAGCTTTGCAGGAAACATACTCAGGTTTCATCCAACGTGAACCACTAGGAGTGCCAAAATAGGCTGACACGCATGGGGTAAGTTAGGGACAAAGAGCCAGGTGCTGACCACAGTGACTGGTGAACATATCCTGGTGGCTATTTTGTGTTCTAATTGGTTGGGGCACCATGTAGGAGAGACTTTCCAGCACCATCATGCTATAGGGGCACAATTTGTGGGAAGGACCAAATCCCTGGCCAGATTTTTCATTCAACCCAGGTGCTCATGTGGAGCCGTCTTCTGGCCCAGAAACAACTGAAAGATTGGGATTAAGATTTGATGCCATCTGTGAAGCTAGTGAATGATGCCCCATGATCATATCAATGTACACAGCTATGATTTAATAAAAAAAAATAAAATAAAAAAAAGATTTGATGCCTGCATAAGCCTTTCCATGACTAAAAAATAATGGTGGGGCAGCAATATTGTTTAGGGGCAATGTTTAAATTTCAATGCTCATCGTAAGTTTTCCTCAGACCAAGAAGCAACAGCAGGACTTTGAGTTAGTTCCAGTACAGTGTTTTAATTTTGGTGCTTACTATAAGTCTTCCCAGAACAGGAAGAAACAATAGGCCAGTGTTCAAGTTATAATGCTAAGTAGGGAAGGTATAATACTACTAAAAAACACTTCTCTCCTTAAATGTGCAGGCATCAACCCTTTCACAAGGATTTTGTGAAAACACAGGAAAATACAAAACACAAAAAATAAAAAAAGAACAAACCAATAAAGCTTTAACAACAAACTCAGAAAAACTGAAGATCTATGAAATGTTAGAGAATTCAAAATAATCTGTTTAAAGAAGTTATGGGAATAACAAGGAAATATAAATAGTAAATGAAGTGAAATTTGGAAAACAGTCCAGAACAAAATGAGAAATTTGACAAAGAAATAGAAACAATTAAAACAAACAAACAAACAAACAAATAGAAATCATGGAAAGAAATAATGCAATAACTGAACTGAAAAACTCATCAGAAAGTTTTAACCGCAGACTTGATCAAACAGAGGAAAGAATTACTGAGCTTGAAAACAGACCATATGGCATTACCCAATCACAGGAGCAAAAGGAAAAAAGAATTAAAAAGAGCGAAGAAGTCCTATGGGAATTATGGGATGTAATCGAGCAGACTAATCTTCACATAATGCAAATTTCCAAAAGAAGTGAGAGAGAAAAGAAACCTAGAAAGCGTATTTAAGAAAACAATGGCTGAAAAATTTTCAAATATGGAGATGTCATCCAGATACAGAAGCTCAGAAGTCACCTAACAAATTTAATCCAAAAATGATATCCCCAGGCACATCACAATCAAGTCAGAAAAATCAAAGACAAAGAAAGAAAACTCAAATCATCAAGAGTAAAGAAACACATCATATTCAATAAAGCCCCAACACAAGTTTCAGTATATTTCTCAGCAGAATCTCTGCAAGTCAGGGGAGAGCGGGATGAAGCTCTTTCCTTCAAAGAGCTGAAGGAAAACAACAACAATAACAAAAACCTGCCAGTCAAGATTACTGTATCCAGCAAAGATATTTTCAAATGTGAAGGAAAGATAAAGACTAGTCTAGCCAAATAGTTTTTGGCATAAGGCCTCAAAAGCACAATTGACAAAACAAAAATAAATATCTGGGGTTGCATTAAGCTAGAAAGTTTCTGCACAGAAAAATAAATAGTAGAGTAAAGAGACCTACAGAATGGAAGAAAATATTTGCAAAGTCTCCATCTGAGAAGGAATTCATAACAAGAGTAGATAAGGAACTCCAACAACTAAATAATGAAAAAAAAAAAAACAATTAAAAATGGGTATCATTTGAACAGACATTTCACAAAAGAAGATACACAAATAACCAACAGGTGCAGAAAAAATGCTGAATATCACTAATCATCAGTAAGGTGTAAATTAGAACCACAGTGAGATATCATTTTACCACAGTTAGAATGAGTATTATAAAAATGTAACAGATGCTGTCAAAGATATGGACAAAGGGGAACGCTTATACACTCTTGGTGGGGATGTAAATTAGTATTACTATTACAGAAAACAGTATGGAAGTTCTTCAGAAAACTAAAAATAGATTTACCATATAACTTAGCGATACCACCACTAGACATTTATCCCTTTAACAAAAGGAAAATAAGTATATCAAAGAGATATATGAACTCTTATGTTTAAATCACTCTATCAGAAAAGATACCTTCACTCCCATGTTTGTGGCATGGCAGTGCTATTCACAATAGCCAAGGTATGGAGGCAAAGGATTAGTGGATAAAGAAAATGTTGTATGTATACACAATGAAATATTATTCAGCAATAAAAAGGATAAAATACTGTCACTTGCAGCAACATGGATGGAACTAGAGGACATTATGTTAAATAAGCCAGGCACAGAAAGACAAATATTTTATATTCTCACACATATGTGGGATTTTAAAAAGTTGACCTCATCAAAGTAAGAAGAGAATAATGGTTACTAGGGTAAGGGAAGGGTAAGGTGGGGTGATGAAGAGAAGTTGGCTAATGAGTCCAAAAATGGAGCGGAGGCATACGTTGTAGTATTCCATACTACAATAGGGTGATAATAGTTAACAACAATTTATTGTCTATTTGAAATTCGCTAGAGGATTTGAAATGTTTCCATCACAGAGAACGATAAATGTTTGAGGTGACTGATATTCTAATTACAGTTCATGCACGTATCAAAAGGTCACATGTACCCCATAAATATGTATGACGATTATGTACCAATGTGGAAAAGTTAAAAACTTACTAGTTGAATGCATCAAGTAGGATAAATATAAAATGATAACCACTCACCATCACAATGACCAAGTAGCATATATTCCTAAAACTGAACCTAAAAATTTATCTATTTTTGAGTATAAATTTAATATATATAATTTGATAGACAATAAACTATATTCTTTTAAAATTTATACATCTTTAATTATAACAAATATCAAATATTTTTCATATATTTATTTTCATTCTGCCATTTGTATTTTCTTCTGAATTGTTTCATTGTGACCTTTGCCATTTTTTGTCTGTTGTTATATTCGTGTTCAGAAAGCTTTTGGGATTTCTGGAGTCAAGCTGAAACTAATCCTCACCTTGCCATTCCTGCCTTCAACCAGTGACCTGGTCTGTTCCTTCTATTTCCTAAATATCCCCCAATCTACTTATATCCCTTCATTTTCACAGCCACCATCATCCTTGCCAGGAGATCAGTTCCCATAGGGTCTCTCCCTCTGCTCTTGACTCTTTTCACCTCATGTTTTACACTGCAACTAGAGTGGTCATTTAAGAATGCATGACATACCCCTACTTAAAACTCTTCCAGAGCTTCTTGTTACCCTTGAAGTAAAAACCCAAGCTCCCTAACTCCACACTTGGGCCCCCTGCTAACTCCTAGTTCCTTTTTTCTCCAATCACCACCTTGAACTTTTTCTACTGTGATGGGGATCACCAGGGGATCTAAGAATATTGTTTCATCTCCCTTCACCAACATAGGCTATCTCCTCTCCCTCAATTGCCCTTCTGTTTTCTTTGCCTGACATTGAATTCTTCAGACTACACTTAATGCAACCACCTTTGGGAAACTTGTACACTCCCTGTAGATAGAGATGAATGGACTTCATCGCTCTGTATCACCCTGTCCCTGCCCCATTGTGACACCACACTCTATATGCTCTTTGCCCATTTGTGTGTCTCTTTATGTGTGTGCAGACTCCTTTGTCTTGTGCACCTTTTTATTGTTTGTGCCTTGCACAGCATCCATCTCATAGTAGACACTGGGTCGAACTTGTCAAATGAATACAAGTGCTTCTAGTTAACACGCATTGAGCACTCATTAAAGGCTGGACATGTGCTAAAGCCGTTTCTATCCTTATCTCATTTAATCCTCACAAGGACTCTCTTGGCTGGTTATACTCAGTTTGACAGGTGAGGAAACTGAGGCTTGGCAAAGTTACAAAGCAGAGAAATGGCGGCCGCATGACACCTGTCCCCTTGCAGAGTTGGCTGTGCGGTGCATTGTTTTCTGTCTCTGAGGCACCTGTAAGGGTCTTTCACATGTACAGGTCATTAAACCTTTATCAGTTCTATTTATTGCAAATATTTCCCTTAGGTTTTGATGGCTTCTAATTTCATATTTGAATCGGTTATTTTGAAGTTTAGAATAGAATTAGTCACTCTTTTCTTTGATGAGTTATTCCATGGATTATGCTTTAAATTTTTTCTAAATTCAATTGGTCACCTATATCATTATTCTATTTTTTACAGTCTCATTGTTTTAGATTTAACTCTTTAAGCCTTTTGAAATTTATTATACTTTGTATATGGATATATGATGGGATCTATTTTCTTCCCCAAATGGTAAAATAAAAAAAAAAATGTGTTTATTGGAAAATCCAATGCTTCCCATTATGGTATGATACTCTTTTATTATTTGTAAAGATTATTTTATACTTCTAGCCTATTTGAGGGCTTTTGGTCATTGGTTTGTCAACTCTTTGACTGTTGTCAAAGTGTTTAAAATTTTGTCTTATCTGGCAGAATAAGTCCTGTCCCTTGTGCAACCTTGTCCCCCTCCTCCCCAGTAATTTTCCTTTTCAACATTATCTTGGTTGATCTCATTTACAGCTGTTTTAGATGATTTAAATTTTTTTTTAATCCTTCCAAAATTTAATTAGATAATTCTTTAGCGTACAAATATGCCCCATACTTATTATAGAAAATTAGGAACTATAGACAATTAAAATAAATACAATCCAGAAACATTGAGATTTTGTTTGATTTCCTCATGGTTTTACTCTAGGGGAGTATCAGGGGCAGTATTGAGATCATACTGCAATACACCTTAGTATCTTGCTTCCCCCCTCCTCCCAAGTTACCTTGTAAGCATTTTTGTATCTGATTACAATTTGGAATCATAAGTTTTAATATTGCATGATGTTCTTTACTATAAAAGCCTGAAAATCTATCAGCGATGCCCCTATTTGTGGACATTTAGCTTACTACCATTTTTTCCCTCTAGAAACTGTGTTATAATGAAAATATGTGTAAATAGATTTTTGTTCACATTTGATCATTTCCTTAGGGTATATTTCTAAATCTGGGTCAGCAGGTATGAGCAATTTTAAGGCTCCAAATTGCTTTTTAAAAAGATTATACCAATTTAAACTCCCACCAGCAGTGTATGAGGATGTCTGTTTTCACTGTATTCTTGCCAAAACCTGGGTATTATTATCTCATTGAGATTTTCATTGGGGTTATGTTAGATCTATAAATCAATTTAGAAAGAATTGCCTTCTTTCCAATATTGATTCTTTTCTTTCAGGAAGATGATGTGCCTCCATTTAATTAAATCTTTATCTTATACCTCTCAGTGAAGTTTTGTTGTTTTCCTTATATAAATCCTGCTAATTTTTTATCAGGATTATTTCTAAGTATATTATCGCATCCTCCCCTCCCTATTTTTCAGCTATTGCAAACGCCATTTAAAAAGTTTATATATTCTACTATTCCCAAAGTGTATATATATTATACTATTCCCTCCCGATGCCCTGTGACAAAAGAAAGGGGCTCTATGTTCAAACTAGTTTGGGAAAGGTGATCACCTTCACTGAGAGACTCTCATGACACATTTATAAAAACTTGAGAAGTTCTATTGTAAGGAAACCTGTTGAACATTATTTTTTATTGTACCCAGCAATACCAAACTGGTTTGATCATGGAATATTTATTTTTTATGTAAGATTTATTATCATTCAATAGAGTTGAGATGATTGAGGTGATATGGTTGAGCTGAGATGTCTCACATTATACACAAACAAATGGTCTCAATTCTTCATTCCTCCTTGTAATGACCTCCTTTGCCATGTCATGAGGGTGCTGTTCCGCCCTGACTCTGATCTTGACTGTGTGACTTGCTGTTTGTGGTGGCAAACACAAACCACAAAGAAACTTTAAAAGTTTGGTTGTACCCTTCCAAATCCATGGCTGCAGCTCCCAACATGTGGCATAGAGTCGAGTCACTGAGTCGTGCTGGTCAGCCCAGTTGAGACCCTACAGGATCCTCCCCAAACCACTCAATCACCTTCATGAAAATGAACTCTATCAGCACCAGATGAGCCACTCAACTGACTTTCAGACTCATAAGCTAAACAAATCATGGTAGTTTTAAGACTCTGAATTTTAGGGTGGCTTGTCACACAACATTACTGTGTCAATAGATAACTGGTATACCCACTTTAGCCCATTAGGATGTAGGTGGTTTGTTTAAGCTTCATAGCATTCATTAGGTTACGGAAATTCTCTTTTATTTCTATTTTTTCCAAATGCTTTTTACTATAAATGTTATTGAATAACATTTGAGCAGCTGCTGAGATTATTTTAAGCTTTTCTAATTGGTGTCTTATTTTATATTAACAGCCTTCCTAATAATAACCTGTCCTGGCCTTCCTAGGATGAGTCATTCCTGGTAACACTTGATCATTCTTTTAATGTACTATGGAATTCCATATGTGCTAGCATTTCCCTTAGAGACTTAGTGTCTAAATTTATAAGTGAAATTAGTTTATGGTTTCCTATTTTGGTTCATCTTTTTAATTTTTGGTATTGCCAACTTTATTAAATGACTGAGGTAGCCTTTCATCTTTGCCTAAGCTCTGGATCAATTTTTTAGCATGGAAATTATCTAATTCTTTTTTTTTTTTTTTTTGTAGAGACAGAGTTTCACTTTATTGCCCTCGGTAGAGTGCTGTGGTGTCACATAGCTCACAGCAACCTCCAATTCCTGGGCTTAGGCGATTCTCCTGCCTCAGCCTCCCGTAGCTGGGACTACAGGCGCCCGCCACCTGTAAAAAAACACCCGGCTATTTTTTTGTTGCAGTTTGGCCGGGGTTGGGTTTGAACCCGCCACCCTCGGTATATGGGGCCAGTGCCCTGCTCACTGAGCCACAGGCGCCGCCCAGGAAATTATCTAATTCTTAAAAGACTAATTGGATTCATTGCAAAAGCCACCTGGTCATAGAACCTTTTTGACAATTTATCATTTATTTAATATTTTTATTTTATTTAAAAAAGATTTAAATTCTGATTATTGGTATTAAGATTTCCTGGCTATTTTTAATTAAATTTTTAGAAGTTCCAATTAGTCTTGTGATGGCTAATAACATACATCTTGGAGTTTAGATATTTTTGGAAGCTCCCTTTTAATCATTTTGGAACAAAGTCTGATATAAAAAGTATACACCAGACCATTTTCTCCCATAATTACCATGTTTTTCAGACCTAACATGGGTGTACATCTTCTCGTGACTTACTATTTTATTACGTAACAGTATGGCTATGTACGCAGGCACCATGGTTTCTAACGTTGTGGCAGTTTGGTATTGGAAGTGCTATCTGACCGCAGTTTGATATGCTTATGGTCAGGGAAGACAGGCAAAAAGAAGTCATCTGGATCCATAAATGTTGGGATTTTGAATGTTTTTATGTAATTTGTGCCTATGATGTGAGATAATACGTGAAAGGGAAATGGCTGAAAATTCTAGAACGAGATGGTCGTATTTATTGGCCAACCTTATGCTTAACATGGGATTTGAGATTTAATAGCCAGTGTCTTTGGAGCATCTCTTGCTGACCTGGGCTACCTCCCTAGCATCTTCCTGATAAAGAGGACAGGAAGGCACTTAGTGTACACATAGCTCTATGCTTTGCAGACTCTGCTGAGCTCTGCTAATTGTTCAGTTCTCAGATTTCAGACACCTTGTTTTCCTAACATCCAAGGTAAATATTTATACAGTGTTTACCATGTGCCAGGCACTCCTCTAAGCACTATTATCATATTCATTTCATTGATTAGGAAGGGAACGCACAGAAAGGTCACATAATTTGCCCCGTGTTTGCCAGCTAGTGCGTGGTGATGTTAAGATTCAAATCCAGGCAGGTGGGCTGCTGATTTGTGCTGTTAGCTGCACCACAATGCTGCAATATTCCTCATTTTGTCTTTTCTGCCCGCCTTGGTGCCTCAGCCAGTGACAGGCTTTTAGTAAGTGTGAGATGCTATAGATTTATTTACAGAAGAAGAGAAGACAGAGAGAAAACACGTTGAAGAGAAAAGAATAACGTGGTGTCATGGGAGAACTCATGTGATTCTGAATGGAGACTCTTATCCCAGCTATAAAAAAAAAATAGAAATAATAGTCTATATTTCTCATAGGATAATTGGGAGGATGTCCTGAGCAAAGGGCCTACCACATAATTAATACTCCAGGGATACTAGTTAATGATAATAAATGATGATGATGACCTACGTGATGACCATAAAACTAACCTGCCAACAACTTTGTGACTGTGTTCAAGTCACTTGCTTCCTGGGCCTCAGTTTATCTATTTGTTAGATGAAAGACAATGTCACGGCCATCTGATCCTCAGTGGAGACTGAACAGGAGAGAGAATAAGAGAATGCAGATACGAGGTAATGGCCACTGCTCAGTGGGGCATCTGTTTAGGAGAGTTGGGGGACTCATCCTGCACCTGACTGTGAAGGTAGCTGTTGGGCCCGGTCATCTCACTCAACCAAGCATCTTGCTTTTGGAGAAGCTGAGCTGGGGGGTGAGAGTGAGATCGCTAGTAACTTCCTACATACCGCTGAGTCCCTTCATGGCCCATCAGGAGTAGGGTTGATGAATTGAGCAAACAGACAGAAAAACCCAGGATGTTCCTTCAAATTTTAGCTTCACATAAGCAATGATATAGCTGCTGAGTATTGGTATGCCCCTCACATTGTAGGGAACAAAGCAAAAATATAATGGGACATACTTACACCAATTATTATTTAAATTCAGTTTCCTGATCTTCTCTGCCCGATCTAATATTCAGATCTCACATATGAGAAGGCTGCAGTGAATCCAAACTACACCAACTTGTCCCCTTAAGTCAAAGACCTGAGTTCTAGAATCCCTGTCTTCTCTGCTCCTTCTTTTTTGTTGAGAGATAAGGACAGAAGAACTAAATGAGAAAATGTGTTCACTATAAATTACCAAGAGAACAGCCTCTCCAGATTCAATAAGGTAATTATTATATCTTGAGTAAAGGACAATTGA